>NC_133130.1:102426052-103028552 GCF_048418815.1 Hemitrygon akajei
ATAGCAGTATTTCAGTGGAGTAAAGGAAATTACAGTGGTATGAGAGGAGTTGGCCAAAGTAAGTTGGAAGGAGATGCTGGCAGGGATGACAGTAGAACAGTAATAGCATGAGTTTCTGGGAAAAATTAGGTCAGTGCACGATAGATGTATTCCAAAAACAAAGAAATACTCAAATGGCAACATAGTACAACCATGGCTGACAAGGGAAGTCAAAGCTAATGTAAAAGCAAAAGAGAAGGCATACAACAAAGCAAAAATATAGTGGGAAGACAGAGGATTGGTATGCTTTAAAACCCTACAGAGAGCAACTAAAAGAATCATTAGAAGGGAAAAGATGAAATATGAAAGCAAACTTGCAAACAATATCAGTGGTTAGTAAAAGCTTTTTCAAGTATGTAAAAAAATAAGAGAGAGATGAGAATGGATAGAGGAATGCTGGAACATGAGGTCAAAGAAATAATAACAGGAGTCAGGAGATGGCAGATGAACTAAATGAGCATTTTGTATCAGTCTTCACTGTTAAAGACATGAGCAGTGTGCCAGATGTGGAAGGGTGTGAGGGAAAAGATGTGAGTGCAGTTACTATTACAAAGGAGAAGGTGCTCAAAAAGCTGAAAGACCCAAGTCACCCGGACCAGATGAACTGCACCTTGGGTTCTGACAGAGGTAGCAGTAATGATCTTCATAAAATCAATGAAGCATGGTACCCAAGGATTGGAACACTGCAAATATCACTCTACTCTTTAAGAAAGGAGGAAAACAACAAAGGAAATTATAGACCAGCTAGCTGGACCTCAGTAGTTGGGAAAATGTTGGAATCAATTGTTAAGGATGAGGTTATGGAGTACTTGGAGACACAGGACAAGATAGGACAAAGTCAGCATGGTTTATTTAAGGGAAAATCTTGCCTGACAAACCCGTTGGAGTTATTTGAGATTACAAATAGGATAGATAAAGGAGTTTCAGTGGATTCTGTATATTTGGACTTTCAGAAAGTCTTTCACAAGGTGCCATACATGAGACTGCATACCAAGTTAAACGCCCATGATATTACAGGAAAGTTACGGGTATTGTTAGAGCATTGGCTGATTAGTAGAAAGCAGTGAGTGGGAATAAAAGGATCCTTTTCTGGTTGGCCGCCAGTGACTAGTGGTGTTCCGCAGGGGTCAGTGTTGGGACCGTTTCTTTTTATACTGTTTATCAATGATTTAGATAATGAAATACCTGGCTTTGTTGCCAAGTCTGCAGATGATACAAAGATTGGTGGAGGAGCAGGTAGTGCTGAGGAAACAGGTAGGCTGCAGAAGGATGTAGATTAGGAGAACAGGCAGGAGAGTGGCAAATGAAATACAATATTGGAAAATGCACAGTCATGCACTTCGGTAGAAAAACTAAAAGTGCCGACTAATTTCTAGAAGGAAAGAAAATCCAAAAATCAAAGATGCAGAGGGACTTGGGAGTCCTTGTACAGAACACCCTAAAAGTTAACTTACAGGTTGAGTCAGTGGTGAGGAAGGCAAATGCAATGTTAGCATTCATTTCAAGAGGTCTTGAATACAAGAGCAGGGATGTGATGCTGAGGCTTTATAAGGCACTGGTGAGGCCTCACCTTGAGTATTGTGAACAGTTTTGGGCTTGTCATCTAAGAAAAGATGTGCTGGCATTGGAGAGGGTACAGAGGAGATTCACAAGGATGATTCCAGGAATGAAAGGGTTATCATACAAGGGATGTTGGATAGCTCTAGGTCTGCACCAGCTGGAATTTAGAATGAAACCTTTCAAATGACAGACAGGCCTAGACAGAGTAGATGTGGAAACAATGTTTCCCATGGCAGGGGAGCCTAGGACAAGAGGGCACAGCCTCAGGATAAAGGGACATTCATTTAAAACACAGATGCAGAGAAATTTCTTTAGCCAGAGGATGGTGAATATGTGGAATTAATTATTACAGGCAGCTGTGGAGGCCAGGTCGTTGGATGCTCGTTGGAGCTTGATAGGTTCTTAATTGAACATGGCATCAACAGTTACAGGGAGAAGGCCAGGGAGTGAGGCTGAGGAGGGGAAAAAGAATCAGCCATGATTGAATGGCAGATGGTGCAGACTTTATGGTCCAAATGGCCTAAATCTGCTCCTATGTCTTATGGTCCAAATAATCTAATAAAAGATTTTAATCAACAAATTGCCATTAAGTTTTAGGCAAAGTTTAAAAACTTTCAATTTAACTTTGAGAAATACTTTAAACCAAATCTTAGACCATTTTATGCTGTACCACATCTCAAACAACAAAATAAAAACAGTATCTGTCAAAGCTCCCTAACCCTGCAACAGTAATTCTAGTTTCTCTTTCGACAAATGCTGTTTAATCTGCTTCCAGAATTTTGTTTTCATTTCAGATTTCCAACATCCGTATTTTTGTTAGACTCACAAGCATACAAACTCCTTGAAAATGTAAATATTATTACTCAAAATAGTCCTGATTCAACAAAACGAGAAAGCACTCTCCACAAAAACATGATTGAGGAAAAACAAATTTCACTTCCAACTAAAATAAAATATACAAATAAAAATATAGAGATTAAATATACAAATCCAAAGTGGAAAAACAAATTTGTCCATTTATGGATTATCTGGAAATTTACAAGATATAGATGCCCTGGTCTCAATTGATTGAGGTTTCTGTTCGATACCCATTTCACTGCTTCTTTGTTAAATTGAATAAATTTAGGAGTGATGGAAAGTAAATGAAATTAAAGCCGGATGCGCCTTAAATAAATGCAAGCAGTAATGTGGAAAGTTGGGAGTGTTAGCAACAGATCGCAGGTACTTGAGCAAGTTATGGGGGAAGGCGGTGAAGACGGAGGGTATCTCCGGCCGCTGCTTCACTCACCATGTCGTAGACGTTGAGGATCACCGGCTCGTTAGCCATTCTCTCCGTACAGGCTCGACTCCCTTACCCTCACCCCCTCCCCTACCTTCCCTCCTTCCTCAGCGATCTCCCGTTTACGCGCGCTCCACCCCCCCTCCAAAAGAAATCTGCACACGTACACCGCCGCCTCGCTCCAGACGGACGGGCCAGGCGGGGGCCGCGCGCATGCGCGTTCACATGCCACCGTGGGGGAGGGGTTTGGTGTACGGGAGAGAGAGAAAAAATCCCCTCCCTTAGGGCTCAGTTGTCTCCGGCCTCCCACCGCAGGCGGCGACGTCTTAAGATGAGAAGCCCTGCTCTGGCTCAGCGGGCGACGGCTTGGCGAATGGAGCGGGCTGCGTTGATGCTGCTCTGGGTGAGATAATAGAGTGGAAACGGCAAGACGGAGTTCTGTGGTCAATCTTACGTATGAGCTATGTTAATTTAAGATCATGTTTGTCCTAATAAACCGTGTTGCAAAAAGCTCGAAGCATGTAAGTCTATTATGAAAACAATCAACTAACCATCCTTGCAGGAACAAAGAGAAGCAACACTAGAATGGCAGCTGGAGTTCAAGAGAATGAGGGGGGATCTCAGAAACATTCTGAATGTTGAGGCATGAACGGATTAGATGTGGCAAAGTTATTTCCCATGGTAGGGGAGTCCAGGACAAGAGGGCATGACTTCAGGATTGAAGGACGTCCATTTAGAACTGAGAATCGGCGAAATTACTTTAGTCAGAGGGTGGTAAATCTGTGGCACATGTTGCCATGAGTGGCTGTGTAGGCTAAGTCATTGGGTGCATTTAAGGCAGAGATAGATTGGTTCTTAATTAGCCACGGCATCAAAGGGTATGGGGTGAAGGCAGGGGAGTGGGGATGACTGGAAGAATTGGATCAGCCCATGATTGAATGGCAGAGCAGACTCAATGGGCTGCATGGCCTACTTCTGCTCCTATATCTTATGGTCTTAACACAAAAATGCTGGAGGGACTCAGCAGGTCAGACAGTATCTATGAAAATGATTTCATAGATGTTGAAATTTCAGGCTGAGGCCCTTCTTCAGGAATGCAAAGGAAGAGGGAAGGCACCAGAATAAAAAGTTGGGAAGGGGGGCTAGAGGGGAAGGAAGACGAGCTAGAAAGTGATAGGTGAAACCAGGTGTGTGAAGAAGGTAATGGGCTGGAGGGGAAGGAGAGGAAAGTGGACTATAGGAAAAAGGGAAGAATTAGGGGCACCAGAGAGAGGTCATAGGCAGGTGAGAAGAGCTAAGAGACTAGAGTGGGGAATAGGATATGGGGGGGGGGCAGGGGAAATCTTTTTCAGAATCAGAAGGCACAATCAATGTTCTTGCCATCGGGTTGGAGGCAACCCAGACAGAATATGAGGTGTTGCTCCTCCACCCTGAGTGCCAAAATAGGAGGTGACATTCCAACATATCAGAATCAGGTTCAATATCATTGGTATTTATTATGAAATGTGTTGTCTTTGCAGCAGCAGTACAATGCAATATGTACTCAACAAAGCAGTCCCCCAGTTTACAATGTAGAGAACACCGCATCAGGAGCACCAAATACAATAGATTACCCCAACAGATTCGCAAGTGAAGTGTTGCCTCACCAGGAAGGATGGTCTGGGGCCCTGCATGGGGGTGAGGGAAGAGGTGAATGGCAGGTGTTGCACTTTGGCCACTTGCAAGGACAAGTGCCATGAGGGTGATTAGTGTGGAGGGATTAGTGGATAAAGGGATTATGTAGGGAATGATTCCTGCAGAAAGTGGAGAGTGGGTGGTAGGATAACTTTGAAGATGACAAAAGTTGGAGAATGATGTGTTGAATGCAGAGGTTCATAGGGTAGTAGGTTAAAACAAGAGGAATTCTATCCCTGTTAAAGAAGCGAAAGATGGATTGAGTGTGGATGTCTGGGAAATCAAGGAGATGCGGGTGAAGACAGCATCAATAGCAGAGGAAGGGAAAGGTTTTGAAGAAGGAAGACATCTCTGATGTCCTGGAAAGGGAAGCCTCATCCTGGGAACAGAGGCGGCAGAGACAAAGGAACTGAGAAAAGGGAATCACAGACAGGAGAAAATCTGCAGATGCCGGAAATCCAAGCAACACACACAAATGCTGGAGGAACTCAGCAGGCCAGGCAGCATCTGTGGAAAAGAGTAAACAATCGACGTTTGGGGCCGAGACCCTACATCTGGACTGGTGAACAAGATGAGGAGTCAGAGTAAGAAGGTGTGGGAGGGGAGGGAGAAACACAAGGTGATCAGTGGGAGGGGGAGGGGTGAAATAAAGAGCTGGGAATTGATTGATGAAAGATACAGGGTGGAGAAGCAGAAATCTGATGGGAAAGAACAGAAGCCATGGAAGAGAGAAAAGGGAGAGGAGCACCAGAGGAAGGTGAGGGGCATGCACGGAGATAAGGTGAGAGAGGGAAATGGGGATGGGGAATGGTGAGGTGGGGGCGGGTTTTGCCAGAAGTTTGAGAAATCGATGTTCTTTCCATCACATTGGGGGCAACCCATACAGAAGATAAGGTGTTACTCCTCCAACCTGTGTGTGGCCTCATCGTGACAGTAGACAGTGGACTGACATGTCGGAATAGCATTTTTGTAAGAGACAGGGTGGGAATAAATATCATCAAGATAGCCATGAATCGGTAGGTTTATAAAAGATGTCAGCTGACATTTTGTCTCCAGAGGTGGAAACAGAGATTGAGAATGGGGAGGGAGATATCAGAAATGGATATTTAAGGGAACCTGTCTCCTGTAAAAATGCTAGACAGGTGCAGCCAAAGTGCTACACCTGCCCATTCCCCTTCTCCCTCACCTCCATTCAGGGCCCAAACAGTCCTTCCAGGAGAGGGAACACTTCACCTGTGACTCTGTTGGGGTCGTCTATTGCATCCGGTGCTCCTGATGCAGGCTCTTCTACAGTGGTGAGACCCGTCATAAATTGAGAGGCCGCTTGTCAAGCATAGCGGAAATTCCCGGTGGCCACCCATTTTAATTCCTATCCCCATCCCTGGTCCATGGCCTCTTGCTATGATGAGGCTGTTGGCCTGAAAGAACTACAGTGGATACAGATGAATCAAGGACAGGGGGAGTAGTCAAACCTATTGATTTTGTTTCCCCCCCCCCCTCCATTTTGTGAACTCTGAATTGATTCTTGCTCTGGTATATTTGAATATTGAATGTGGACACAAGGAGCTTCAGCTAATTACAATTCTCTGACCAATAGTTATTTATTATGTAAAGAGGCAGACTGACCAGAGAAGTGATCTGTAATCTTGTTGAGTTCACCTATTTTTGATTGGTTTGAACTAGCCAGATTTGAAAGGAACATGGGCATGAGACTTGGGTGGGGAGCAGAAACCACAGAACAGTGTTGGTTGTAACACTGGACTAGAGTCATTAAGAAGTGATCCAGGTAGGTCAGGTGACCGTAAGCCAATGGGATGGAGATCCATCAGTTCAACTGATGAGGAACACTATAAGAGTAAGGAGCTCCAAATACATAACAGTGATTAATCTTCAGCAGCCAGAGAACAGTCATTGCCAATGAGGAAGACCCAGGGACACATGGAGACCCGGGACCACTTTCCAGGCTAATAACTTTTCATTGTCTGTTCATGGAGGCTCAGGGATTCCAGTAGGTGTGCATACAGGTAGTTAGTTGGTGAACCCACGTACTCTTTAGTTGAGACAGTAAAGTTTGCTTATCAGTAAATACTGATTCTCTGTGTTCCTCTCTGATCATTGTTACTAAGTGATAGATACTTACATCAAGACCACTCTCAGGGTGGAGGGACAACACCTCATTTTCTGTCTGGGTAGCCTCCAACCTGATGACATGAACATTGATTTCTCCTTCTGGTTAAAATAAAAACCTCTTCCCCCTTCCCTCTGCTTCTATTTCTCACTCTGCCTTCTTACCTCTTCTCACATGCCTATCATGACTCCATGGTACCCATGAGCATTTTGATGTCTCTGGAGTTGCTGGAGTTTAAAAGAATGAGAAGGGATCTCATTGAAACCTATTGAATATTGACAGTCCTAGAAAGAGTGGCTATGTAGAGGATGTTTCCAGTAATAAGAGAATCTAGAACTTGAGGACACAGCCTCCAAATAGAAGAATGTTCCTTTCATATAGAGATAAAGAGGAATTTTTTAGCCTTAGGATGATGAATCTCTGGGATTCAAGTTCAAGTGTAATTGTACAATCATATGTAATGTGGTGGCTCGCCCACGTGGCAAGTGAACTGGCTCCAGCAGTCGCGGGTGAGTCCACAGCCAGCGGCAACCAAGAGGGCTCTGAGTACGGAGCAGACCTCGGCCTGGAAGCTGATGTCACTTTGTGCCAGCACCCCGTGGCCAGGAGGACACACCTACGGCGGTCCTAACTAAACTCCAGGAGTGCCTTGGAACACTTGCCCCAGTCCCGACGTCCCATCACAGAGCAACACCCTCTTTCGTGCCCAAGGACCTACAACAGAGCAAGTATGTTTTCGTTCGCCTAGGCATGCACAGACCACCCCTGCAGGGGACCAGCCGACCCTACAAGGTGGTGCGCCATAATGGGATGACCTGCATTCTCGACATCAGTGGTCGTGAAGAGACTTTTACCATTGACCGTCTCAAACCGGCACTTCTAGACCTTGAACGCCCAGTTGCGGTGCCACCCCCCACTACGATGAGGCCGGCCACCTAAAAGAACTGACAGTGTGCAGGCTGTGGACTCTACACCTCCTAGCACCAGTTCGGGGGGGGGGGGGGGGTCATATGGCGGCTCGCCCACGCGGCAAACAAACCGGCTTCAGCAGTCACGGGCGAGTCCGCAGCCAGCGGCAACCGAGAGGGCTCTGAGTGCGCGGCAGACCTCGGCCCGGAAGCCAACGTCGCTTCCACCCCGCAAAGAGCGAGGGATGCTGGGAGTGGGCACTGAAGCGTGCGCGGATTGAAACAATAACCGGTTAAGAGGATAAATAAATCAGCCGTGATCGAATGACAAGCAGACTGATGGGCCAAATGGCTTATTCTGCTCTTACGTTTTAGTCTAATTTACTCAAATTGAGATAGACAGAGCTGAAGTCAACATAAAATCAGCCATGTTCTGCCATTGTCATAGACAGACATAATACCGAAACAGACCCATTCAAACCCACCTTCAAACAGCCATTTACAGTTCTCCTACATTAATCCCAGGGCATGCCCTTTTCTCATTGTTACCATATAACAAACCATATAACAATCACAGCACGGAAACAGGCCATTCCGGCCCTCCTAGTCCGTGCCAAACTCTTAATCTCACCTAGTCCCACCTACCCGCACTCAGCCCATAACCCTCCACTCCTTTCCTATCCATATACCTATCCAATTTTACCTTAAATGACACAACTGATCTGGCCTCTACTACTTCTACAGGAAGCTCATTCCACACAGCTATCACTCTCTGAGTAAAGAAATACCCCCTCGTGTTTCCCTTAAACTTTTGCCCCCTAACTCTCAAATCATGTCCTCTCGTTTGAATCTCCCCTACTCTCAATGGAAACAGCCTATTCACGTCAACTCTATCTATCCCTCTCAACATTTTAAATACCTCGATCAAATCCCCCCTCAACCTTCTACGCTCCAATGAATAGAGACCTAACTTGTTCAACCTTTCTCTGTAACTTAAGTGCTGAAACCCTGGTAACATCCTAGTAAATCGTCTCTGCACTCTCTCTAATTTATTGATATCTTTCCTATAATTCGGTGACCAGAACTGTACACAATATTCCAAATTTGGCCTTACCAATGCCTTGTACAATTTTAACATTACATCCCAACTTCTGTACTCAATGCTCTGATTTATAAAGGCCAGCGTTCCAAGCCTTCTTCACCACCCTATCTACATGAGACTCCACCTTCAGGGAACTATGCACTGTTATTCCTAGATCTCTCTGTTCCACTGCATTCCTCAATGCCCTACCATTTACCCTGTATGTTCTATTTGGATTATTCCTGCCAAAATGTAGAACCTCACACTTCTCAGCATTAAACTCCATCTGCCAACGTTCAGCCCATTCTTCTAACCGGCATAAATCTCCCTGCAAGCTTTGAAAACCCACCTCATTATCCACAACACCTCCTACCTTAGTATCATCAGCATACTTACTAATCCAATTTACCACCCCATCATCCAGATCATTTATGTATATTACAAACAACATTGGGCCCAAAACAGATCCCTGAGGCACCCCGCTAGTCACCGGCCTCCATCCCGATAAACAATTATCCACCACTACTCTCTGGCATCTCCCATCTAGCCACTGTTGAATCCATTTTATTACTCCAGCATTAATACCTAACGACTGAACCTTCTTAACTAACCTTCCATGTGGAACTTTGTCAAAGGCCTTGCTGAAGTCCATATAGACTACATCCACTGCCTTACCCTCGTCAACATTCCTCGTAACTACTTCAAAAAATTCAATAAGGTTTGTCAAACATGACCTTCCACGCACAAATCCATGCTGGCTACTCCTAATCAGATCCTGTCTATCCAGATAATTATAAATACTATCTCTAAGAATACTTTCCATTAATTTACCCACCACTGATGTCAAACTGACAGGTCTATAATTGCCAGGCTTACTTCTAGAACCCTTTTTAAACAATGGAACCACATGAGCAATACGCCAATCCTCCGGCACAATCCCTGTTTCTAATGACATCTGAAAGATCTCCGTCAGAGCTCCTGCTATCTCTACACAAACTTCCCTCAAGGTCCTGGGGAATATCCGGTCAGGACCCGGAGATTTATCCACTTTTAAATTTCTTAAAAGCGCCAGTACTTCCACCTCTTTAATTGTCATAGGTTCCATAACTTCCTTACTTGTTTCCCACACCTTACACCATTCGATATCCTTCTCCTTAGTGAATACCGAAGAGAAGAAATCGTTCAAAATCTCTCCCATCTCCCTCGGCTCCACACATAGCTGACCACCCTGATTCTCTAAGGGACCAATTTTATCCCTCACTATCCTCTTGCTTTTAATATAACTGTAGAAGCCTTTCGGATTTACTTCCACCTTATTTGCCAAACCAAACTCGTAACTTCTTTTAGCTTTTCTAATCTCTTTCTTAAGTTTCCTTTTACATTCTTTATATTCCTCGAGCAATTCCTTTACTCCATGCTGCCTATATCTATTGTAGACATCCCTCTTTTTTCGAACCAAGTTTCTAATATCCCTTGAAAACCATGGCGCTTTCAAACCTTTAACCTTTCCTTTCAACCGAACAGGAACATAAAGATTCTGTACCCTCATAATTTCACCCTTAAATGACCTCCATTTCTCTATTACATCCTTCCCATAAAACAACTTGACCCATTCCACTCTCTCTAAATCCCTGCGCATCTCCTCAAAGTTAGCCTTTCTCCAATCAAAAATCTCAACTCTAGGTCCAGTCCTGTCCTTCTCCATAATTATATTGAAGCTAATGCTATTGTGATCACTGGACCCGAAGTGCTCCCCAACACATACATCTGTCAGCTGACCTATCGCATTCCCTAACAGGAGATCCAACACTGCCCCATCTCTAGTCGGTACTTCTATGTATTGTTGCAAAAAGCTATCCTGCACACATTTCACAAACTCTAAACCATCCAGCCCTTTTACAGAATGAGCTTCCCAATCTATGTGTGGAAAATTAAAATCTCCCACAATCACCACCTTGTGTTTACTACAAATATCTGCTATCTCCTTACACATTTGCTCTTCCAACTCACGCTCCCCATTAGGTGGCCTATAATACACTCCTATCAGTGTTACTACACCTTTCCCATTCCTCAATTCCACCCAAATAGCCTCCCTAGAGGAGCTCTGTAATCTATCCTTCCAAAGCACCGCCATAAGATTTTCTCGGACAAGCAATGCAACACCTCCTCCTCTGGCCCCTCCTACTCTATCACACCTGAAGCAACTAAATCCAGGAATATTTAGTTGCCAATCACACCCTTCCTGCAACCATGTTTCACTAATAGCTACAACATCATAATTCCAGGTATCAATCCACACTTTAAGCTCATCCACCTTTCTTACAATGCTCCTAGCATTAAAATAGATACATTTAAGATACTCTCCACCTCCTCCTCTCTTTTCATCCCTAGCAATGCATTCAAATCTATTATCCTTTTCTTTCTTCTCCCCTACAACTTCGGGCTGAGCGCATCCCTCCTCCATCACCTGCCTGTCCTCCCTCACACACGGTCTACTTACTTGCTCTACTGGTGAACTAACCTCCTCTCCCATAGTTTCCTCAAATTGATTTCCGCCCCCCCATCTTACTAGTTTAAAGTCTGCCCCGTAGCCCTAGCAAACCTCCCCGCTAGGATATTGGTCCCCCCAGGATTCAAGTGTAACCCGTCCTTCTTGAACAGGTCACGCCTGCCCCAGAAGAGGTCCCAATGATCCAGAAACTTGAATCCCTGCCCCCTGCTCCAATCCCTCAACCACGCATTCATCCTCCACCTAATTCCATTCCTACTCTCACTGTCGCGTGGTACAGGCAGTAATCCCGAGATTACTACCTTTGCGGTCCTTCTTCTTAACTGCCTTCCTAACTCCCTATACTCTCGTTTCAGGACCTCTTCCCCTTTCCTACCTATGTCATTGGTACCTACATGTACCACGACCTCTGGCTCCTCACCCTCCCACTTCAGGATATCTTGGACGCGATCAGAAACGTCCCGGACCCTGGCACCAGGGAGGCAAACTACCATCCGGGACTCCCGATCACCTCCACAGAACCGCCTGTCTGAACCCCTGACTATCGAGTCCCCTATTACTATGGTCTTTCTTCTATCCCTACCCTTCTGAGCTACAGGGCCGTCCTCTGTGCCGGAGGCCTGGCCACTGTCACTTCCTCCAGGTAGGCTGTCCCCCCCAACAGTACTCAAACATGAGTACTTATTGTAGGAGCTAGGAGGTACAGAAGCCTGAAGGCACACACTCAGCAATTCAGGAACAGCTTCATCCCCTCTGCCATCGGATTCCTAAATGGACATTGAATTCCTTGGGCACTACCTCAGTTTTTTAATATTTATTATTTCTGTTTTTGCATGATTTTTGTTCTATTCAATATACTGTTATGACCTCGGCCCCCTCCTTTGTGAGAATCGCAAGAGCCCTAGTCAAGGGGGGGGGGGGGGTCAACTGACCCAAGAGGGGGAGAGGCGTGCTGAATAGACACAGGAAATGGGAGAGAGAGAGGGAGACGTGCGGAAGACCACGTTCTCCCGAGAAGCAGAATAAAGGCGACATTGACTATTGTCTCATGGAGACCACGTGAAAAGCCCTCGGGCAAAGTGGGCTGGTTGAGAGAGAGATCGCATCACCTGCAACCTGATTGACACCTGTGATCCCGTGAAGAAGTATAAAGGAGGGTCTGAGGGGGGGACAACCCTCAGACGCACCAAGGAGACACCAAGGAAGCACAATACCGATTCCCGTGGGAGCGGGAAGCCATTTTGAAGGAAGCCACGTGCGTTAGATTCCGAATTTTGAATCTGTGGCTGGAACCAACGGAAGACCGCTTTTAACTAACAACGGGGAAGCCTGCTCCCCTGATTCCAAGGATTTGCTCTGTAAAGACAACGGGCAAGTGTTTATCCTTTCTCAACCATCTCTCTCTCTCCACAACGTGAAACCCCAACGGTTCCCAAAAGGGAAAAGCCTGCAGACTTCTGAGTGACTCTTTATATTTCAATTGGACTCAGTATTATCCCCTAGACAACGATAGAGCTTATTTCTGATTGATTATTACTATACCTGTGTTTTAGATTGAGTTTTGACGATGTATATGATCTGAATGTTTTGTATTAACCATACGTTTGTGCCCCTTTTTGAATAAAATGTTTGAAAATAGTAGCATCCAACTCAGCTGATCCCGCTATCTTTGCTGGTAAGTTACCTGGTTACGAGGTTACGTAACAAGTGGGGTTCTCGTCCCGGATTTGAAACCAAAGGGGAGGGTCAGTGAATCGGGCTGTAAGTCCAAACTTAAATCTGGTTACGCAGGTAGCCAGACAGGAAACCAGCAAAGATGGATGTGGATGAATTTATGAGAAACCCGACGGTAGAGGCGCTAGGGAAGGCTACAAAATCAGACTTGGTAAATTTGGCGCAGGCGTTAGACCTCACAGCGGTGAAGCCAGCAATGAAAAAGCAGGAAGTGCGAAGGGTCATACAACAGTATTATGTTGGGAAGAAGGTGTTTGCAGCTGAGGAGTTGGAAAATATCTCTGAAAAGAGAGTAGCGAGTGGGGAAGCTCAGTTAGAGTTGGAGAAAGCCAGGATGGACCATGAGCTTAAAGTAAGGCAGCTAGAAGCAGCTGCCCAGGAGCGGGATCATGAGCTCCAGTTAAAGCAGCTGGAAGTAGCCGAGAAAGAGAAACAAAGGAGCCATGAATTGGAGCTGGACAGGCGATGGCAAGAGCGAAGAGCTCAAAGGGGAGAGAGAGAGGAGGGGTTTGATGTTAGTCGGGCGTTGAGGTTGGTCCCTCCGTTCGAGGAGACGGATGTTGATAGTTATTTCTTGCTTTTTGAGAATGTGGCAGTGAATCAGAAGTGGCCCAGAGAGCAGTGGGTGGCGTTGTTACAAAGTGTGTTACGAGGGAAAGCACAGCGGGTATATGCCGCGCTGCCCCCAGAAAGGGAAGGGAATTATGATCAAGTAAAGGAGGCCATTCTCCGAGGTTACGAGTTAGTACCTGAGGCGTATAGACAAAGGTTCCGAAATTTAAGGAAAGGGTGGAATCAAACGTATACCGAGCTAGCCCACGAGAAGGGTGTGCTCTTGGATCGCTGGTGCACCGCGGAAAAGGTGGCCGAGAATTATGGGCGTATTAGGGAGTTATTTTTGGTTGAGGAATTTAAAGGTTGTGTTCCGGAAGAGATCCGGGTGTATTTAAATGAGAGGTCGAATCAGTCCATCTCAGAACTTGCTAGGTTCGCAGATGAATATGCCCTAACCCACAAGCCAAAGTTTTCCTCGCCAAAAAGTTACCCGAGAGACTGTCGGAACGGCAGGGAAAGCCCGCCGGCTGAGGCGGAGATCCCACCGGGAGCTAGCAGAAAAAGTGAGGATAACAGACAGGAAACCTGGAGACCCCCTGGTTTAACCTGCTTTAATTGTGGGAAGGTGGGTCATATCGCACCAAAATGCTTTGCTCCGAGAAAGGAGCCAGAGAGGGAGAGAGCAGCGATCCCTATCGGGCGTGCAGTGGTAATCAGGAAATCGACAAGAGGGCCCCAGGTAGATGGAATACAGGAGGGGCGGGAGACATTTAGTTCCGAAGGAACCGTGTCTTTGAGGGAAGTGGACCCCCCCATCCCCATACGAATTTGGAGAGACACGAGGGCGGAGCTATCATTAATTAGCCGTAACATATTACCCTTCGGACCTCCGACGGGCGAGGTAGCCCTGAGAGGCCTAGGGAACTGGATCGAAGTAGTGCCTTTGCATAGGGTCCTCCTCGATTGCGAGTTGGTGTCGGGACCTGTGGAACTAGGAGTCCTGCCGGAGTTGCCAGGGGAAGGCGTGGACCTCCTTTTGGGTAATGACCTCGCGGGTGGGAAGATGGGAACCGCCCTGATAGTTGAGGCCCCGCCCATGGAGTCCCCGAGCTATCCCGCATGCGCGGACACTTGCAGCCTGTCGAGAGCGGCGGCTGGGACAGCGCGCAGTTTGAAATTGGCCCAGACGTCTTTACCGACCCTGTGCCACGAGGGTTTTGGGGGGGATAAAACAGGGAATAGTAACGTACAAGAGGGTAAGGGAGAGAAGGTAGGTCTTTCCTTAACGAAGAAAAAGGTCCTCGAGGTAGGAAATAAAGATGAGAAACAGATAACGCTGTTAAAAGGTCCCAGGGTGGACCTGGATGATTCTAAAGGTGTTCCCGATAATGAAATGAGGGCAGTCCTCGATGAAAAGGATGCCATTACCTTGAAGAAGTCTGCTGGGTTGGCAAATGAGGTTGTTTCAGCCCGCGGGGTTGAGGTTACCCCGGAAATGAGTTGCCCAGAGAGTAACTGGGAGGATCAGGGGAATTTAGAATTCGAAAAGGGTACGGGTATTGAAAGCCTCGAAGAGGCCAATACCCCGTTTGAGTGTGTCCAAGATGGGGATGCACGTGGTCCTGAACCTAGTCACGGAGCTCAGAAAAGGGCGGAGGTATTTGACTCAGCTGGACGAGACGGCCGTCCTTTTGGATCAGATAGGCTTGGTTCGGGGAAGAAAGGGTTAACCTTGGGGAGTGCGAGTCCCCAGAGGGTTGTGCTGAGGGGAGTGTTCAGAGTTAATGTGGAGTTTATGAATGGGGAGATAACTGTTGTTGTGGGGGAGAACGGTAAATCTGTAGTTCCCAACTCGAAGGGAAAAAGGTTAAAGTCTAAAATGATGCCTACAGGTTGATTTGGAATGTAAAGGTGCCTCACACGCTATTGTTATTCAAGAAAGCGCTGCGAGGAAGCCGAAATTTAAATGCGGCCAGGGGGAAAGGTTCGCCCTGAAACACATCATGCTGTATGGTCTTGGCAGAAGGGCTAAATACCTGGGTGGACGTGGAGTTAAGAGAGTAACGCTTGTGGGAAGGAAAGGCGGGAGAGTACCTTGCCAAATTACTCGCAGTCCTCACGGGGGGACTCACCGGGAAAAGGCGATGGGTAATAGAAATGCCATTTTTAAACAGCAACGCCGGTTGTACGGATTCGCGCCAAAGCCTGTGAAAAATAAAGACAACCCCTTTGGAGACCTGCCGGTGAAATACCACGACCGAAACGATTAGTATTTGTATAAACTTTTGTAGATGCACCTAAGCTAAGATCACACCTCCTTAGTTATGTTGCTGAAGAAAGCAAATAAATAAGGTGGTTATTGAGCTGAAGTTTGATGCTACCAGACTTTAGTGAGGTTAAGATATTAAAGAAAGGGGCACTGTACTTGTTACCTGTTTAGATAATGACTTGAATGTATCATGGTAGTACTCTGTGAAGAGAAAAGCTTGTGTAGTATGTAGATTCACAAAAAAAAAGTCCTGTACCAACCTGTTTTTAACCGCTGGTAAAAAACCTGCTATGGGGGGAGGTGTTATGACCTTGGCCCCCTCCTTTGTGAGAATCGCAAGAGCCCTAGTCAAGGGGGGGTCAACTGACCCAAGAGGGGGAGAGGCGTGCTGAATAGACACAGGAAATGGGAGAGAGAGAGAGGGAGACGTGCGGAAGACCACGTTCTCCCGAGAAGCAGAATAAAGGCGACATTGACTATTGTCTCATGGAGACCACGTGAAAAGCCCTCGGGCAAAGTGGGCTGGTTGAGAGAGAGATCGCATCACCTGCAACCTGATTGACACCTGCAATCCCGTGAAGAAGTATAAAGGAGGGTCTGAGGGGGGGACAACCCTCAGACGCACCAAGGAGACACCAAGGAAGCACGATACCGATTCCCGTGGGAGTGGGAAGCCATTTTGAAGGAAGCCACGTGCGTTAGATTCCGAATTTTGAATCTGTGGCTGGAACCAATGGAAGACCGCTTTTAACTAACAACGGGGAAGCCTGCTCCCCTGATTCCAAGGATTTGCTCTGTAAAGACAACGGGCAAGTGTTTATCCTTTCTCAACCATCTCTCTCTCTCCACAACGTGAAACCCCAGCGGTTCCCAAAAGGGAAAAGCCTGCAGACTTCTGAGTGACTCTTTATATTTCAATTGGACTCAGTATTATCCCCTAGACAACGATAGAGCTTATTTCTGATTGATTATTACTATACCTGTGTTTTAGATTGAGTTTTGACGATGTATATGATCTGAATGTTTTGTATTAACCATACGTTTGTGCCCCTTTTTGAATAAAACGTTTGAAAATAGTAGCATCTGACTCAGCTGATCCCACTATCTTTGCTGGTAAGTTACCTGGTTACGAGGTTACATAACAATACGTATAGTTTTATTTATTTTTCTTCTCTATTATATATTGCATTGAACTGCTGCTGCTAAGTTAACGCATGCTGGTGATAATAAACCTGATTCTGATCCCTCATCAATTCCCCACCAAACTCTACTATTCTCCTACACTCAAGCGATAATCTATAGCAGCCAATTAATCTACAAAACCTGCCTGTCCTTAGAATGCGGGAGGAAATGGAAGCACCCAGAAGAAACTCACGTGATCACCGGGAGAATGTGCAAACTCCACCTTGAGGTCAGGACTGAATCTACGTTTCAGGAGCTACGAGGCAGTGGCATTACTGGGTGTGACACAAACTGAATGGCCTCTATCTGCTTTTATTTCCTATATTCTGATGTAATTTCACCAGGTTGAAGATATTCTAATGCCACAGCATGGAATGGAATTAGGATATTTGCAATCATATAGACTAATCACAGAAATAAATGGGACTTATTTCATTAATTCACTGCTGTTAATTTCAGTGTCCTCATCACAATGGCAAAGGTCAGTATGGTGGATGCCAGGATGATCTGTGGTAATCTGCTTTGGGAAACTTATATGAGTGTTGGGATCTATTTCACTTCTTTCCAGGATGCTCTCATGATACAAGCAAGAAGTCAGAAGATTATGGTTTAAGGAAGCATTATGTTTACTAAATTAACAAAGTGGAACTAAGCAATAATTTGGACCATTGATTATTTGCTTTAGCTACTTCATTAACTTTGGATTTTTGTTTGTTAAAGCTTCCCAAAGTCAACCAGCGTATAATTTGATTGTATGAACAATAAAAGTTCATGATCAAACTTTGGAAAACATGGACCACTCAGGAAATATCTCTCAGCAAAGGAAGGAATTGATGATGAATTCATCACCACCTTCAATGCAGCATCATAGACATAGACATGGGTTAATTGAGTGATCTCTGCCTACCTGCATGCTTCTAACACCAAGACTACCCACATAAAGGCAACTCAAGCCAATGGAAAGATAACACCATCAATGTGTTTGCAAAATCCTTGTCCAGAAGGGAGAGGGAACACTTCAGTTTCTTCTTCCAAACCGACATCCCTAGAATTGAGGTCCAAGGTAGACTCAGTCAGCTACATAAACATATGATTCTGGAGATGCTGGAAATCTTGGACAACACATACAAAATGCTGGAAGGGTTTCCCTCCATAGATGCTGCCCGACTTGCTGAGTTCTTCCAGCATTTTTTTAAAATGTTAATCAGCTACATTGGGTAGACCACCCTGTTTGCATGTCTGACACCAGAGTTCTGTATGAGGCTGGGTTTCACTGCCGACTTGAAGAGTCTGAGGTTCCCACATCTGCCTCATTGGACACCAAAACCCATAAAACTGATCCCTGCTCCCAAATTGCTTCATAAAAAGAATAAATGTCAAATACTAGAGGGCACAGTTTTGAGATGAGTAGGGGAAATTTTAAAGGGGTATTTTTACACAGAGAGGAGTAGGTATCTGGAATGCTCTGGCAGGGAAAGAGTGATGGAAGCTAACATGATAGCAACATGACCAAACGGGGATGAAGGGAAAATGGACCTTATGCACGTGGAATTAAATTAGCATCATGATTGGCACAGTCATTGTGGGCTGAAGGGCCTGTACCTGTTTTGTACGGTACTGTGTTAAGTTGAAATTTTTAGCTAACTTTATCAGAGCATCAAGGATTGCAGGTGCCTGGACTGCAGGTCTGGTAACTTAATAATACTAAAGCAGAGTCATTCAGCATTGAACTGTACTTTGGATAATGATTTTTCAAAATAAAAACACAATGAGCTCATCAATTCTACCTCCAGGACACAATCAAGTCACTTTATGAATTAATTTTTTTATCCCACTCATTTTTAATCATTGTTTGCTTCTGTGCTAAACATTGGAATCTATTTTATGCATTGTAGATATTACATTTTTAATGTACAGACATGGGAATACAAGAAAAGGCAAGAGAGTACAAGTGAAAAGTGAATCAATGTTCTAATGCACAGAATATATTCCAATAACCTGCAAGATCTGCATCGAACTCTAATCATTTCCTGAATACATCTCTTCACCAAGCTCAACATTCATAGTAAATTTATTATCAAAGTACATAAATGTCACCATACACAACTCTCAGATTCATTTTCTTATGGGTGTACTCAAAAAAATCAAAGAAACATAATAGAATCAATTAAAGACTACATCTACCAGGACAGACAGACCACCAAAGGCAACAAACTATAAATACATACATACATAAACAAACAATTAAGAACATGAGAGGAAGAGTTGTTGAGAGTCCATAGGTTGTGGGAACAGTTCAGTAATGAGGCAAGTGAAGTCATCCCAACTGGTTCAGGAGCCTGATGGTTGAGGGGTGATAACTGTTCCTGAACCTGAGAGTGTGAGATCTGATGTTCCTGTACCTCCTTCCTGATGGCGGCTGTGAGAAGAGGTGATAGGGGTCCTTGATAATGGATGATCAATTGAACATTGATTTACAACCTCATCCTATTACTGCAATTTTTGGTTTACCAATGATGGATTCAGTCCATTTATCCTCTTCTGCTTGTCAAATGATTGCATTTCTTACATTAATGGCTAGAAGATCTATTTTGTTGAATTGGAAAGAAATTAATCCTCCTACCGTATTTCATTGGTTTTCTCAAACTATGTTATGTCTAAATTTAGAAAAAATTAGAAGTGTTGTATTTGACCCTTCTATTAAATTTGAAAAGATATGGAGACCATTTATTCAATATTTTCATATGATGTAATGTGACCCTGTTCCAAGCCTATTTGTTTTTCCAGTTTTGATTTTACATATGTTGAGAGGATCGGAGTTGACGACACTGATGATTTTGTATTTTTGTTAGATATTATAAACAGCCCTTTTTTTTCATCATTATTTTTTTCTTTTTTTTCTTTTTTCTTTTTTTCCTTATTAGTTATTAGGTTGTTAGATTAGTTTTTCTAGCATAAATTTTTTTTTCTTTTTCTTTTTTCTTTTTTTTAATATATATTATGATATACCTAGTTTTGCTTTGTTTATATGTTACTTGTATCGTCCATGATTTGGGAAGATTCATTTATATTGTAACTATTGCTTATGTATCCTTTCATGTTCAGTTTAAATTTGTATGTTTGTAATCCCATTATCTATGTATTAACCTTATTATGTTGATATTAATAATAATAATAAAAAGATTGGAAAAGAAAGATAATGGATGATGCTTTCCTGTGACTACTCCCTATAGATGTGCTCAATGGTGGGGAGGGCTTTATCCGTGATAGACTAGGCCATATTCACTACATTTTGTAGGATTTTCCATTCAAGGGCATTGGTGTTTCCATGATGCAACTAGTCAATATACTCTCCTCCACACATCTATAGAAATTTGTCAAAGTTTTCAATGTCATGCCAAACCTTCACAAACCCCTAAGGAAGTAGAGGTGCTGCCGTGCTTTCTTCATAATTGCACTTATGTGCTGGGCCAGAGAGATACTCTGAAATGGTAACATCAAGAAGTTTAAAGTTGCTGACCCCTTCCCTCTCTGATCTCCTGATGAGGATGGACCAGGGACTTCAGATTTCCTTGTCCTTAAGTCGATAATCATCTCCTTGGTCTTTCTGACATTGAGTAAGAGGTTGCTGTTGTGACACCACTCAGCCAGATTTTCATTCTCCCTCCTACATGCTGATTCATTTCCACCTTTGATACAGCCGATGACAGTGGTGTCACCAGCAAACTTAAAAATGGCTTTGGAGCTCTGCTTAGCCATACAGACATAAGTGAGTAGGGCAAGTGGCTAAGCACACAGCCTTGTAGTACACCTCTACTGATGGAGTTGTGGAGATACTGCCAATCCAAACTGACTGAGGTCTGCAAGTGAGGAAGTTAAGGACCCAATTGGACAAGGAAGTATTGAAGCCAAGCTTATTGATTAGTTATGAGGGGATAATAGTATTGAATGCTGAGCTGTAGTCAATAAAGAGCATCCTAATGTATGTACGCATCTTTGCTGTCTAGATGTTGAGTGAAGAGCCAATGAAATGGCACCTGCTGTAGACCTGTTGTGACAGTAGTCAAATTGGAGTGAATCCAAGTTGCTTCTCAAGCAGAAGTTGATATGTTTCATCACCAACTTCTCAAAACACATAATTACTGTGGATGTAAGTGCCACTGGATGATAGTCACTGAGGCAGGTTACTATGCTCTTCTTCGGCACCAGTATAGTTGAAGCCTGCTTGAAGCAGGTGGGTACCTCAGACTGCCAAAGCGAGAGGTTAAGAATATTAGTGAACACTCCAACCAGTTGATCAGCCCAGGTCTTTAATACTTGGCCAGGTACCAAATCTGGGCCGGATGCTTTCCATGGGATCACCCTCCTGAATGATGTTTTGATGTTGGCCTCAGAGACTGAAATGACAGGGTCATCAGGGGCTGTGGGAGTTTGTAAATGTTCCTCCATGCTTTGATGGTCAAAGCAAGCCCAGAAGGCATTGAGCTCAACTGGGAGTGGAGCTTTGTTGTCACCTATGTCGCTCAGTTTCACTTTGTAAGAGATAATAGCATTCAAGCTATAAAACCATAAGACACTGGAGCAGAATTAGGTTATTCAGCCCATTGAGTCCGCTCTGCCATTTGATCATGGCTGATTCACTTCCCTCTCAACCCCATTTTTCCTGCCTTCCTCCCGTAACCTTTCATGCCCTGACTCATCAGGAATCTATCAACCTCTGCCTTAAATACACTCAATGACTTGACCTCCACAGCCACCCGTGGCAATGAATTCTGCAGATTCACCACCCTCTGGCTAAAGACATTTCTCCGCATCTCCATTCTAAATAGACTTCCCCTCTATTCTGAAGTAGTTCCCTCTGGTCCTAGACCCCTCCACTATAGGAAACATCTTCTCCAGATTCACTCATCTAGGCCTTTCAACATTGAATAGATTTCAAAGAGATACCCCCTTATTCTTCTAAATTCAAGCAAGTATAAGCCCACAGCCATCAAATGCTCCTCATTTGATAAGTTTTTTCATTCCAGAATCATTTTTGTGAACCTCCTTTGAACTATCTCCAATAACAGCACACCCTTTCTTAGATAAGGGCCCTAAAATTGCTCACAATACTCCAACTGAGGCCTCAACAGTGCCT
Organism: Hemitrygon akajei; assembly: GCF_048418815.1. NCBI lineage: Eukaryota > Metazoa > Chordata > Chondrichthyes > Myliobatiformes > Dasyatidae > Hemitrygon > Hemitrygon akajei. The sequence goes on from NC_133130.1 coordinate 102,448,108, forward strand.
TATAAAGCCTTAACATTACATCCTTGCTTTTATATTTTAGTCCTCTTGAAATAAATGCTAACATTGCATTTGCCTTCCTCACCACCAACTCAATCTGCAAGGTAATCTTTAGGGAATCCTGCATGAGGACTCCCAAGTCCCTTTGCACCTCTGATTTTTGAATTTTCTCCCCCTTTAGAAAATAGCCTACACTTTCATTCCTTCTACCAAAGTGCATGACCATAAACTTCCCGACACTGAATTCCACCTGCCACTTCTTTCCCATTTTCCTAATCTGTCTGTCTTTCTGCAGCCTCCCTACTTCAACACTACCTATTCCTCCACATATCATCATATCATCCACAAACCTGGCCACAAAGCCATCAATTCTGTTATCCAAATCATTGACATACAACATAAAAAAATGGTCCCAACACTAACCCTTGCAAAACACCACTAGTAATGAGCAGCCAATCAGAGAGAGCTCCCTTTATTCACGCTTTTTGCCTCCTGCCAATCACCAATTCTCTATCCATGTTGGTATCTTTCCTGTAATACCATGGGTCTTATCTTGCTAAACAGCCTCGTGTGGCACCTTGTCAAAGGCCTTTTGAAAATCCAAGTACACAACATCCACCAATTCCCATTTGTCTATCCTGCTTGTTATGTCCTCAAAGAATTCCAATAGACTTGTCAGGCAATGTTTTACCTGATGGAAATGGCCTGTTTATCAAGTGCCTCCAAGTACCCCAAAACCTCACCCTTCAGAATAGAGTACAACATCTTCCAAACCACCAAGGTTAGGCTAACAAGCTAATTTCCTTCCTTCTGCCTCCCTGTATCCTTGAAACTAATCCATGTAATTTATCTAACTTCAGACTTTCTAGCTTCCCAAGTACCTTCTCCCTATAAATAGCAACTGCGCTCATATCTGTCCCAGACACTATCGAACTTGAGGCATGCTGCTAGTATCTTCCACAGTGAAGACTGATGTAAAATACTTATTCGTCATTTCTATGTCCCCCACTACTACCTATCCAGCATCTCTTTCCAGTGGTGTTATCACCATCAAGCGTCACTTTCCAATATCTATTCTTGTCTCTCTTTTCCTCTTATGGTATCCTCTTTGATATTATCGTCTATCTTACCTTCACATTTCATAGTTTTGTTCCTTATGGCTTTTTAGTTGCCTTCTACTGGTTTTTAAAAGCTTCCCAATTTTCTAACTTCCTACTTATTTTTGCTCTATTATATGCCCTCCCTTTGGCTTTCATGTTGGGTTTGACTTCTCCTGTCAGCCATGGTTGTGTCTCCTGCCTTTAGAATACTTTTTCAGGTTATAACTATCCTGCACCTTACAAATGACTCCCAGAAACTCCAGCAATTGTTGCTCTGTCATCATCCCTGCTAGTGTCCATTAACAATCAACTTTGGCCAGCTCCTCTCTCATGTTTCTGTAATTCTCTTTGCTCCACTGTACTCCGAGGCATTGATCGTGTGGATAGTCAGAGGCTTTTTCCCAGGGTTGAAATGGCTAGCACGAGAGGGCATAGTTTTAAGGTGCTTGGAAACGAGTACAGAGATGTTGGGCATGTTTTTTTTTTACGCAGAGAGTGGTGAGTGTGTGGAATGGGCTGCCAGCAGCAGTGGTGGAGGCGGAAATGATAGGGTCTTTTAAGAAACTCCTGGATAGGTACATGGAGCTTAGAAAAATAGAGGGCTATAGGTAAGCCTAGGTAGTTCTAAGGATATGTTCAGCACAGTTTTGTGGGCCAAAGGGCCTGTATTGTGCTGTAGGTTTTCTATGTTTCTATATTTCTAATACTGATATATCTGACTTTAGATTCTCCCTCTCTAATTGCAGGGTGAATTCTATCATACTATGATCACTGCCTCCTAAGGGCCATTTTATCTTAAACTCACAATCGAATCCAGTTCAGTATACAACACCCAATCCAGAATACTGTAGCTGATTCCCTAGTGGGCTCAACCATGAGCTATTCTAAAAAGGCATTCTCAAATTCTCTCTCTTGGGATCTAAATTCAGCTGGATTTTCCGAATCCACGTGCATATTCAAATCCCCAATAATTATCATAACAATGCTCTTTTGAAATGCATTTTGTATCTCCCATTGTAATTTGTAGACCACATCCTGGCTACTGTTTGGAGGCCTGTACCGGATAGATAGATAGATAGATAGATACTTTATTCATCCCCATGGGGAAATTCAACTTTTTTTCCAATGTCCCATACACTTGTTGTAGCAAAACTAATTACATACAATACTTAACTCAGTAAAAAATATGATATGCATCTAAATCACTATCTCAAAAAGCATTAATAATAGCTTTTAAAAAGTTCTTAAGTCCTGGCGGTTGAATTGTAAAGCCTAATGGCATTGGGGAGTATTGACCTCTTCATCCTGTCTGAGGAGCATTGCATCGATAGTAACCTGTCGCTGAAACTGCTTCTCTGTCTCTGGATGGTGCTATGTAGAGGATGTTCAGAGTTTTCCATAATTGACCGTAGCCTACTCAGCGCCCTTCGCTCAGCTACCGATGTTAAACTCTCCAGTACTTTGCCCACGACAGAGCCCGCCTTCCTTACCAGCTTATTAAGACGTGAGGCGTCCCTCTTCTTAATGCTTCCTCCCCAACACGCCACCACAAAGAAGAGGGCGCTCTCCACAACTGACCTATAGAACATCTTCAGCATCTCACTACAGACATTGAATGACGCCAACCTTCTAAGGAAGTACAGTCGACTCTGTGCCTTCCTACAACTCCATTAGGGTCTTTTCACCCTTCCAGTCCCTTAATCTACCCACAAGGATTCTACATTTTCCAATCCTATGTCACCTCTTTCTAAGGATTTGATTTCTTTTTTTAAACCAACAGAGCCACACCACCCCCCTGCCTACCTGGCCTTTCAATATAATGTGTATCCTTGGATGTTAAGCTCACAACTTTGATCTTCAACTATGAGACTCAGTGATGCCCAGAACATCATACCTGCCAAACGCTAACTGTGCTACAGGCTCATCTACCTTATTTTTATATACTGCTTGCATCAAATATAACACCACTGTATTCATCATCCTTTTAGATTTTGACCTGTTACACTGCAACTCAATCCACTGACTGCAATTTTGCTCTGTCATCTGCCTGTCCTTCCTGACAGTCTCATTACACACTGCCTCTAATTGTATACATCACTCAATTTCCCATCCCCCTGCCAAATCAATTTAAACCCTCCCTAACAATTATAGCAAACCTGCCTGCAATGATATTGGTCTCCCTTGGTTCAGGTTTAACCTGTGCCTTTTGTACAGGTCATACGTTGCCCCTTGGCCATACATTCATCTACTAAAACATCCTATTCTTATCCTTACTGGCGTGTGGCGCAGGCAGCAATCCAGCTTTTCAGCTTTCTACCTAGCTCCCCAAATTGTCCCTTCAGGACCTTGTCCTTTTACCTACCTATGTTATCAGTGCCAATCTGTACCAAGACTTGTGGCTGCTCACCCCTTTAGAATGCTGCGAACTCGATCTGAGTCATCTATGACACTGGCATCTGGGAGGCAACATATCTATCGCATCTATCACGTCCACAGAATCTTGTGTCTACTCCTCTAACTATGGAATCCCCTATCACTCCTGCAGTCCTCTTCTCCCCCCTTTCTCTTCTGAGCCACAGCACCAGACTCAGTGTCAGAGACCTGAACGCAACAGCTTTAGGTAGGTAATTTCCCTCCCTTCCCACCCCTTCCAATTGTATCCAAAGTGGTATACTTATTATTGAAGGAATGGCCACAGAGGTACTCTGCACTGGCAGCCCATTTCTTTTCCCCCTCCTGACAGTCATCCAGGTACCTGCATCCTACAACCTCCCTGTACCTCCCATTTATCAGCTCCTCAGTTTTCCCTATGAGCCAAAGGTAACTGAGCTGCAGTTCCAGTTCCTTAACACGTTCTCTGAGGAGCTGCACCTTGGTGCACATAGTGCAGATGTTGTTATCCAGGAGGCTGGAGGCCTCTCAGAATTCCGACATCTCACACAGAAAACTACACAGCCCCTGGAGCCATCCTCATTACCTTAACTATGGGTTAACAGAGGAAGAAGGAAAAAGAAGAAACTTACCAGATTCTTACATCACCCAAGCCTGTTCCCACTGAATCCTGATGAGCCAAAGCCTCCACACTCCAACACTGGTCCACTGACACAATAGGCACACCACTTGTCCATCTCATTTTTATTTGCCCTTGCTAATGAATTGCAATTTGATTGAGCCACCAGAAAAGCCAAAAGCCTGTGAATGTTCATTCTTAAATCTCACCACCACAGCTGTCGTGCCTCCTTCAGGTTTGGTGTAAAATTGCCACTTTGCTTGTGAGGTGGCTTTTGGAGGTCTTACCTGGACCTTTTACATCTTACTTGGTCACTACTTGGTTGGTTACTAGACCAGCAACGGGAGGTCTTACACAATAAATGGGGTAGGGCACTGAAGAGTCTGGTGGAACAAAGGGATTTGGAATACAGGTCCTTAACTCACTGAAGGTGGCATCACAGGAAGCTAGAGTTGCAAGGGAAACTTTAGGCACATTGGCTTTCATAAATCAAAGTATAAAGTACAGTAGATGAGATATTATGTTGAAGTTATACAGGACTTTGGTGAGGCCTAATTTGGAGTATTGTATGCAACTTTGGTCACCTACCTTCAGGAAAGGTGAAAATAAGGCTAAAAGAGTACAGAGAAAATTTACAAGGACGTTGCCAGGTCTGGAGGAACTGAGCAAGGAAAGATTGAGTAGGTTAAGGCTTTATTCATTGGAATATAGAAGATTGAGAGGAGATTTGATAAAGAGGTATATAAAGTTATGAGGGGTATAGATAGGATATATTCAAGCAGGCTTTTTCCATTGAGGTTAGGTGGGACGGCAACTAGAGGTCATAAGTTAAGGATGAAAGGTGAGAGGTTTAAGTGGAACATGAGGAGAAATCTCTTCACTCAGAGGATCATAAGAGTGAAACGTCGTCAGAAATGTCTTTGACCTCTGAGTATTCTTTGTCTTACTTTACAGGTGTCACAAATTAAAAGTAAACTTGGCAGGATATTTTGCCAATTTTCAAGAGATAATTGTTTGACTTGTACACCACTATTTTTCTGAAATCTCATCTTTGCATCTCCAACCTACCAGGAAGTCCCAGTATGATGTTGAAACAACACACATAAACTGCTGGTGGAACACAGCAGGCCAGGCAGCATCTATAATGAGAAGCACTGTCGACGTTTCGGGCCGAGACCCTTCGTCAGGACTAACTGAAAGGAAAGATAGTAAGAGATTTGAAAGTAGTGGGGGGAGGGGGAAATGCGAAATGATAGGAGAAGACCGGAGGGGGTGGGATGAAGCTAAGAGCTGGAAAGGTAATTGGTGGAAGTGATACAGAGCTGGAGAAGGGAAAGGATCATGGAATGGAAGACCTCGGGAGAAAGAAAGGGTGGGGGGGAAGCACCAGAGGGAGATGGAGAACAGGCAAACAACTAAATATGTCAGGGATGGGGTAAGAAGGGGAGGAGGGGCATTAACGGAAGTTAGAGAAGTCAATGTTCATGCCATCAGGTTGGAGGCTACCCAGCCGGTATATAAGGTGTTGTTCCTCCAACCTGAGTTTGGATTCATTTTGACAGTAGAGGAAGCCATGGATAGACATATCAGAATGGGAATGGGACGTGGAATTAAAATGTGTGGCCACTGGGAGATTCTGCTTTCTCTGGCGGACTGAGTGTAGGTGTTCAGCGAAACGGTCTCCCAGTCTACGTCGGGTCTCACCAATATATAAAAGGCCACACCGGGGTCACTGGACGCAGTATACCACACCAGCCGACTCACAGGTGAAGTGTCGCCTCACCTGGAAGGACTGTCTGGGGCCCTGAATGGTGGTGAGGGAGGAAGTGTAAGGGCAGGTGTAGCACTTGTTCCGCTTAAAAGGATAAGTGCCAGGAGGGAGATCGGTGGGAAGGGATGGGGGGGAACGAGTGGACAAGGGAGTCGCAAAGGGACCGATCCCTGTGGAAAGCAGAAAGGGGGGGGGGGGGGGAAGATGTGCTTGGTAGTGGGATCCCGTTGTAGGTGGTGGAAGTTACGGAGAATTATACGTTGGACATGGAGGCTGGTGGGGTGGTAGGTGAGGACAAGGGGAACCCTATCCCGAGTGGGGTGGCAGGCGGATGGGGTGAGGGCAGATGTGTGGGAAATGGGAGAGATGCGTTTGAGAGCAGAGTTGATGGTGGAAGAAGGGACGCCCCTTTGTTTAAAAAAGGAAGACATCTCCTTCATCCTGGAATGAAAAGCCTCATCCTGCGAGCAGATGCGGCGGAGACGGAGGAATTGTGAGAAGGGGATAGCATTTTTGCAAGAGATAGGGTGGGAAGAGGAATAGTCCAGGTAGCTGTGAGAGTCTGTAGGCTTATAGTAGATATCAGTAGATAAGCTGTCTCCAGAGATGGAGACAGAAAGATCAAGAAAGGGGAGGGAGGTGTCGGAAATGGACCAGGTAAATTTGAGGGCAGGGTGAAAGTTGGAGGCAAAGTTAATGAAGTCAACGAGCTCAGCATGCGTGCAGGAGGCAGCACCAATGCAGTCGTTGATGATGTTGTTGTCATCTTTTTCAAAAGTCCCTCAAGAGCATCAAAGGTGAGTAGATGGGCTGTTGGTCAGATGGCAGACCAAGCTTCCTGATGCACGGACTCGAGGTTCTCATTGGTATATTGAATGCTCCTTCACTCTACATGAGGATACTTTGCCAATATGTTAATAGATAGGAGTCTCCGGACGGTCCTTGAATCTTGGCCAAACTAATTTCGAAGAGGAAGTGGAGGAGGGAAAAGGGAAACTATTTTGATATCACAACTTAAACAGTGGGTAAAGAGTTTCAGTCTCCACTCTGAGCAGTCATGGACAAGGAATTCCTAGAAATCAATGGGGATTCATGAATCTCTTCCCAAAATTGAGCACGAATGGAGTATCTGTTTCAAGAGTCTGGTGTCAGACATACAAACAACCTGGTCAACAGATTTTCTCCAAAGGATTATAAGCAGATTGCCATTCAAAAACCACATGAAACATTGAGACATGATGATTAAAATCAGGATGTTGAAGTCTCGCTCAAAGACTCCTGCAGGAGGAATGGGTTCCAATTCCTGGAACACTAACACCAACACAAGTGAAAGAGGGAGCCGTTTTTTTGGCATATGTTTCACTTGAATCAGAACAAAGAAAAAGCAAAATTGGGCTGCTTTCCATGTTTACATAAAAATTAGAAGCAAGTTTATGCCATTTGTTCCTCAAGCTTATTCTGGCACTTAAGATCATGGGTATCTGACTGTAATGTCAATCATTTCGCTCTCCTTTACACTCAAGTACTGAAGAATGATAATAAACAATCTTGAATCTCTTTTGAGAAAGTGGGTTCCAAAGACTCAAAATCCCACCCCCAAGACAAATCTTGCCATCAGCAGGCCTGAGAGAGTTAACCCTTTATTTTCAAACAGAGAGTGCAAGTTCTGGATTCTCCTACAAGAGTAAACAATTCTCAGAATCTTACAAGTTTCAATCGAGCTCCCATTCATTCTTCCAAACACAAGCATACTCTATCCAATCTTTTCTCAGAAGACAACCTTACCTTTCCAGTAATTAGACAACCTTTTCCAAAACACTTCCAATGCTTTAAACATTCCTCCTTGAATAAGGGCACCCAGTACTACACACAGTCGTCCAGCCATTGTCTCATCAGTGTTCTAGCTATGGATGTGGAGGCTTTGCAGAAGGTTAGGATAAGGATTACCATGATTCTGCCTGGATTAGAGGGAAAGATAAAGATAAACTTTATTTGTAACGTGACATCGAAACATCAATACAGTGAAATGTGTCATTTTGCATTGAATCAAATCAATGAAGATTGTGCTGTCACCATGCTTCCAGTGCCAGTGCAGCATGCCCACCATATGTCTTTGTAATCTTGGAAAAAAACCAGAAGAGACCCATGTGGTCATGAGGAGAACGTACAAACTCCTTACAGACAGTGGCAGGCATTGAACCCTGAAATTACCAGCTGGCACTGTAAAGTGATGTACTAACCTCTCACTACCATGCTGCCTCATTATGGAATTAGCTATACAGACACATTGGATAAACTCAGATTATTTTCTGAGGTGTGTCAGAGGCTGATGGGAGACCTGATAGGAGTTTATCAATTTATGAAAGGGTTAGAAAGGGTAGACAGCCAGAATCTTTATCCCAGGGTAAAAACATCAAATACCTGAGAGCATAGCTTTAAGGTGAGAGGGGGTAAGTTTAAAGGGGATGTGTAGATCAAGTTTCTGTGTATACAGGGAGTAGTGAGTGAATGAAACACACTGCTAAGGGTGGGAGGGAAAACTGATCTGGCAGTAGTATTCTAGAATATTTTAAATAAGCACATTAATATGCAGAAAATGAGTCATGTGACGGCAAAAAGGTTAGTTGGCATAATTGTTGGCATACATCATTGGCTGAAGGGCCTGTTCTTGTGTTGTACTGTTCGATCTTCTACATGACTGCAGTACAAAATCTTTACTTCTGTGTTTAATTCTTCTGACAATAAACAATAATATTCTGATAGATCACTCGCAATACCTGTATCATTGCTTTTTATAAATTGTCACCAGGACACCCAAATCCTTGTGCATCTCACAACTCTTCAATCTCTCACCATTTGGTTCATATACTTGTGCTGATGAAGGGTCTTGGCCTGAAAAGTCAACTGTCCATTTCCCTGCATATATGTTGTCTAACTTGCTGAATCATTCAGCATTGTGTATGTTGCTACAGTTGATCCTGTAGTTAAGTTTTTAATATGCTTTTTCATTTTCAAGCCAAAATGGAGAGATTTTCATTGCCCCATATTGTTCGATCTTTGCTCACTCAATTAATCTGGACCATAAAACAGAGTGCAGAATTGGGCCATTCAGCCCATCATGTCTGCATGGCTGATTTATTATCCCTCTCAACCCCTTTCTTCTGTTTTCTCTTTGTCAGTTTGACATCATGATTAATCAAAAACCTAGCAATTTCTGTTTTAAATATACTCAACGACTTTGCCTCCATAGCTGTCCTTGGCAATTAATTCCACAGATTTCCACCCTTCGGCTAAAATTCATTCTCATCTCTGTTCTGGTTCTAAAGGGGCATCCTTGTATTCTGAAGCTATGCCTTCTGGTCCTAGACTCCCCCACTATAGGAAACATCTCCACATTCACTCTATCTAGTGCCTTCAGTATTCAATAGGTTTCAATGAGATCTCCCAACATTCTTCTAATCTCTTACAAGTACAGGCCAGAGCCATCAAACTCATCTCATATATTAACACTTCCATTCCCTTATCCGGAAGCAGAGGTGGTTCATCCACCTACCTCCCTTGGCAACCTCCACGTCCTTTTCACAACTTACTATCTATTTTTAGGTCAAACTACCTGCTCAAACTACCTGCGTCTCAATATCACCAAGACCAAGGAGATGGTGGTGGACTTTAGGAGATCTAGGCCTCATATGGAGCCAGTGATCATTAGTGGAGAATGTGTAGAGCAGGTTAAGACCTACAAGTATCTGGGAGTACAGTTAGACGAGAAGCTAGACTGGACTGCCAACACAGATGTCTTGTGCAGGAAGGCACAGAGTCGACTGTACTTCCTTAGAAGGTTGGCGTCATTCAATGTTTGTAGTGAGATGCTGAAGATGTTCTATAGGTCAGTTGTGGAGAGCGCCCTCTTCTTTGTGGTGGCGTGTTGGGGAGGCAGCATTAAGAAGAGGGACGCCTCACGTCTTAATAAGCTGGTAAGGAAGGCGGGCTCTGTCGTGGGCAAAGTACTGGAGAGTATAACATCGGTAGCAGAGCGAAGGGCGCTGAGTAGGCTACGGTCAATTATGGAAAACCCTGAACATCCTCTACATAGCACCATCCAGAGACAGAGAAACAGTTTCAGCGACAGGTTGCTATCGATGCAATGCTCCTCAGACAGGATGAAGAGATCAATACTCCCCAATGCCATTCGGCTTTACAATTCAACCGCCAGGAGTAAGATATGTTAAAGTGCCGAGGTTAGGACTCAATGTATTTAAGTAAACTACTTAAGAACTTTTTTAAAGCTATTATTAATGCTTTTTGAGAGGGTGATTTTAGATGCATATCATATTTTTACTGAGTTAAGTATGGTATGTAATTAGTTTTGCTACAATAAGTGTATGGGACATTGGAAAAAAATGTTGAATTTCCCCATGGGGATGAATAAAGTATCTATCTGTCTATCTATCAAAAAGTTTTGCAAATATGCCTTTTTGCACCTTCAATACAAACCATATACAGAAACTAAAAAGTTGAGATTCCAGAACTAATCTTTGTAGTGTATCACCTTCTACATCATATCAACCAGAAAAGACCCATTTATGCTACTCTCTGTTTCCTGTGGTTTATCGACACCAACACATTACCACTTACGCAATGAGCTCTAATTTTCCACATAACCGCCAATGTTTTTTACTTCAGAGAAAGAGGAGTGTGGAGTGTCTGTGACAAGAATGAAGACCAAGAGAGACTGAGTGACGCATTAATGTTTGTGGTGCTATCTGGGAGAGGTGGATGAAAGCTTCTGAATCACCTGGCCAGGGGGATATAAATAGTGGATAAATGAAGACAGGAGAGAATTTTAAAAAGAAAATTGCAACTGTGAGATGCAAAGGATTGAAGTTGCTGGGAATCTGAAATGAAAGAAATGTAACTACTCTGAAGGTCAGGCAGCATCTATGGTGAGGGATTTAATGTTATTTTTATTTATTTAGAGATTCAGCACAAAATAGGCCCTTCAGGTCATTCGAACTATGCTGCTGGCAAACCACCAATTTATATAACCATATAACAATTACAGCACGGAAACAGGCCATCTTGGCCCTTCTAGTCCATGCCGAACGCTTACTCTCACCTAGTCCCACCTACCTGCATTCAGCCCGTAACCCTTCATTCCTTTATCCAATTTTAATTTAAATGACAAAATCGAACCTGTCTCTACCACTTCTACTGGAAGCTCGTTCCACACAGCTACCACTCTCTGAGTAAAGAAGTTTCCCCTCATGTTACCCCTAAACTTTTGCCCCTTAACTCTCAACTCAAGTCCTCTTGTCTGAATCTCCCCTACTCTCAATGGAAAAAGCATATTCACGTCAACTCTATCTATTATTTAATCATAATTTTAAATACCTCTTATCAAGTCCCCCCTCAACCTTCTATGCTCCAAAGAATAAAGACCTAACTTGTTCAACGGTTCTCCGTAACTTAGGTGCTGAAACCCAGGTAACATTCTAGTAAATCTCCTCTGTACTCTCTTTACTTTGTTGACATCTTTAATATAATTCGGTGACCAGAACTGTACACAATACTCCAAATTTGGCCTCACCAATGCCTTGTACAATTTTAACATTACATCCTAACTCCTATACTCAATGCTCTGATTTATAAAGGCTAGCATACCTAAAGCTTTCTACATGAGATTCCACCTTCAGGGAACTATGCACCATTATTCCTAGATCACTCTGTTCTACTGCATTCCTCAATGCTCTACCATTTACCATGTGTGTCCTATTTTGATTAGTCCTACCAAAATGTAGCACCTCACACTTATCAGCATTAAACTCCATCTGCCATCTTTCAGCCCACTCTTCTAACTAGCCTAAATCTCTCTGCAAGCTTTGAAAACCTACTTCATTATCCACAACGCCAGCTATCTTAGTATCATCTGCGTACTTACTAATCCAATTTACCACCCCATCATCCAGATCATATTTAATTTAATAATTAACCCTGGCTTAATCACAGGATTTAATTTACGAAGACCAATGACCTACTAACCAGTATGTGTTTGGAATGTCAGAGGAAACCTATGCAGTCCATGGGGTTGCTGAGATTTAACTCTGAATTCTGACACATTAAGATGTAATAACGTTACGCTAACCGCGATGTGATTGTGGTACTCATACAGATTGATAACCTCTGGAAAAGTGAGAAAACAAGCAATCACGGAGAAGGCAGGTAAGGATGGTGGAGATGACAAAGCCATTGTGTGGCTAGGCATAGAACCATAGAACATCACAGCACAGAAACAGGTCTTTTGGCCCTTCTTGGCTGTGCTGAACCATTTTTCTGCCTAGTCCCACTGACCTGCACCTGGACCATATCCCTCCCATCCCCTCATCCATGTACCTGTCCCAAGTTTTTCTTAAATGTTAAAAGTGAGCCCCGCATTTACCACTTCATCTGGCAGCTCATTCCACACTCCCACCACTCTCTGTGTGAAGAAGGCCCCCCAATGTTCCCTTTAAACTTTTCCCCCTTCACCCTTAACCCATGTCCTCTGATTTTTTTCTCCCCTAGCCTCAGTGGGAAAAGCCTGCTTGCATTCACTCTATCTATACCCATCATAATTTTATATAGCTCTATCAAGTCTCCCCTCATTCTTCTACGCTCCAGGGAATAAAGTCCTAACCTATTCAACTTTTCTCGGTAACTCAGTTTCTCGAGTCCTGGCAACATCCTTGTAAACGTTCTCTGCACTCTTTCAACCTTATTAATATCCTTCCTGTAATTCTGTGACCAATAGCTCAAACACCATTTATAAATTTGCTGACCATACAACCATTGTTGGTAGAATCTCAGGTGGTGACGAGAGGGCGTACAGGAGTGAGATATGCCAACTAGTGGAGTGATGCCACAGCAACAACCTGGCACTCAATGTCAGTAAGATGAAAGAGCTGATTGTGGACTTTAGGAAGGGTAAGATGAAGGAACACATACCAATCCTCACAGAGGGATCAGAAGTGGAGAGAGTGAGCAGCTTCAAGTTCCTAGGTGTCTAGATCTCCGAAGATCTAACTTGGTCTCAACATATCGATGTAGTTATAAAGAAGGTAAGACAGCAGCTATACTTTATTAGGAGTTTGAAGAGGTTTGACATGTCAACAAATACACTCAAAAACTTCTATAGTTGTACCATGGAAAGCATTCTTACAGGATGCATCACTGTCTGGTATGGAGGAGCTACTGTACAGGACTGAAAGAAGCTGCAGAAGGTTGTAAATCTAGCCAGCTCCATCTTGGGCACTAGCCTACAAAGTACCCAGGACATCTCAGAAAGGCAGCATCCATTATTAAGGATCTCCAGCACCCAGGGCATGCCCTTTTCTCACTGTTACCATCAGGTAGGAGGTACAGAATCCTGAAGACACATACTCAGTGATTCAGGAGCAGATTCTTCTCCTCTACCGTCCAATTCCTAAACGGACATTGAATCCCTTGTACACTACATCACTTTTAATTTAAATATACAGTATTTCTATTTTTGCACATTTTTAAAATTCTATTCAATATAGGTAATTGATTTACATGCTTATTTGTTATTTTTTTCTCTCTGCTAGATTATGTATTGCATTGAACTGCTTTTGCTAAGATAACAAATTTCATGACACATGCTGGTAATAATAAACTTGATTCTGATTTTGACATCAATGTTGAAAAAAGATTAAGAAAATCCAGGAGATATTGGAAAGGACAGGGGAAGGAACCAGATTAAGAAGATGGGGGGAGCGGAAGCACTACAAGGTGAGGGAGACGATAGGTGGGTGGGGGAGGGGAGATGAAGTGAGATGAAGGTGAAAAAGATAAAGGGCTGAAGAAGAGGGAATCTGATAGGAGAAGGTAAACACTGTCCTACCTTGTCGGTTCCAATTTGTCTAAGTCCTGCTACAATCACATTGCTTCCTCAGCACTACCTACCCCTCCACCTAACTTCGTATCATCCGCAAACTTTGCCACAAAGCCATCAATTCCATTTTGGCTTTTTATCCAAATCACTGACATCAATATGGAAAGTAGCGGGCCCAATACTGACCCTTGAGGAACACCACTAGTCACCAACAGCCAACTAGAAAAGGTCCCATTTATTCCCACTCACTTCCGCCTGCCTGTCAGCCATTCCGCTATCCATGCCAGCATCTTTCCTGTTACGCCATAGAATTTTATCTTGTTAAAGCAGCCTCATGTGTGGCACCTTATCAAATGCCTTCTGAAAATCCAAGTAAATGACATCTGCCTTTTACTTTTTATATAACTGAAAAATCTTTTGGTATCCTGTTTTATATTATTTGCTAGTTTGCCCTCATGTTTCATCTTTTTCCTTCTTATAGCTTTTTTAGTTGCCTTTTGTTGGATTTTAAAAGCTTCCCAATTATCCAATTTCCCACTCCCTTTTGCCACCTTATATGCCCTTTCCTTGGCTTTATGCAGTCCTTAACTTCCTTTGTCAGCCATGGTTGCCTACCCCCTGCCATTTGAGAACAACTTCTTCTGTGGGACATATCTATCCTGTGCCTTGTGAACTATTCCCAGAAACTTCAACCATCTTTGCTCTGACGTTACCCCTGCTGGTATCCCCCTCAATCCACCTGGGCAAGCTCCTCTCTCATGCCTCTGTAATTCTCTTTAGTCTATTGTGATACTGATACATGTGACTGATGCTTCTTCTCAATTGCAGTGTGAATTCAATCATATTATGATCACTGTCTCCTCAGGGTTCCTTTACATTAAGCTCCTTAAAAGATGTGGGTTATTAAACAACGCCCAATCTAAAATGGCCCTTCTCCATGTAGTCTCAAGCACAAGCTGCTCTAAAAAGCCATCTCGTAGGCATTCAACAAATACCCTCCCCTGTGATCCAACACTAACCTGAATTTCCCAATCCCCTTGCATATTGCAGTCCCCATTACAATTGTGTCATTACCCTTGTTACATGCCTTTTCCAGCTCCCTTTGCAATCTCAACATCCCAACTCTGGCCTTCTTTCAGCCAGGATTCAGTGACGCCCGCAACATCATACAGACCAATCTCTAATTGCGCCATTAGTTTGTCCACCTTATTCCAAATGCTACGCACATTTAAATACAGAACCTTCAGTCCTGCATTCTTTGTCCTTTTGAATTTTACCTCTGTGGTACAATTTAATGCTTTACTCTGTCTGCATTTGTACTCAATCATTAGTTTGTCCTTCCTTACATTCATCTTACATACATCATCTATTTGTAAATCTGCTGGCCCAACCTCAGCTCTATCATTCTGGTTCCTATCCCCTGCCACATCAGTTTAAACCACTCTGACAGCTCTAGTAAACCTGCCCGCCAAAATATTGGTCCCCCTCGGATTCAAGTTCAGCCTGTCCCTTTTGGACAGGTCACACGTTCCCCAGAAGAGGTCCCAATGAACCAGAAATCTGAATCCCTGTCCCCTGCTCCTATTCTTCAGCTACACATTTATCTGCCACCTCATTCTATTCCTATCCTGTCACGTGACACAGGCAGCAATCCCAAGATTACTACCCTTGAGGTCCTGCTTCTCAGCTTCCTTCCCAATTCCCTGTATTCTGTTTTCAGGACCTCCTCCCCTTTATTGGTACCAATTTGTACCATGACTTCTGGCTGCTCATCCTCCCTTTTCAGGATATTGGGGACATGTTCAGAAACATTGCTGATCCTGGCACCTAGGAGTGTTTCCTTTTTGTGTCCACAGAATCGCCTATCTTGACTATAGAGTTCCCTATTACTGTTGCCATCCTATTCGGTTCCCTACCCTTCTGAGCCACAGGGCCAGACTCAAAGCAAGAGGCATGGCCGCTGTTGCTTCCACCAGATAAGTCCCCCCCCCCCCACCCAGCAGTACTCAAAATGGAGTACTTATTGTTGAGGGGGAATGGCCACAGAGGTGGTCTCCACTATCTGAGGTTCTCCCTTTCCTCTCCTGTCTCCTGTAGACTTGGGGTGTCTATCACTGTTTCACTTTCCCTAACAAGCCAAAGGTTATTGAGCTGCAGCTCCAGTTCACTAAAATGGTCTCTAAGGAGCTGCATCTGATGCAGATGTGGCCACTGGGAAGGTTGTAAGTATCCTGGAAATCCAACATCTGACACCCAGAACAGAACACTGTCTCTGCAGACCCCCTATTCTCTGAAGAGCTAAATAAGAAAAAAGTAGTAAGAAATAAGGAATGAACTCACCTACTTACCTTGCCTCTGCTTGTTCTCGCTGAAGCCCTGTTGAGCCAAAGCCTTACTACTCTGACTCAAGACCACTCCCACGACGGCCGCACTGCTAGGGAGTACCACTCTTTTATAGAAACTGGGTTTTTAAAGCTCTTCACTAGACCTGAGTGGGAACACTTCTGTTGCATCTGCACAGTACTCCAATCAAACTTTCATTGAAAAACTTCCTGCTTTTTAAAGCTCTTCACTGGACCTGTGCGGGAATGCTTCTGTTGTGTCTGCATGCTTTTATGCACTGAGTTGCTCTCGCATGATTAGCTAATAAGATATTTGTAATAACAAGCAGGTGTACAGGTGTATCTAATTGAGTAGCCACTGAGTACATGTCCTTGGTGGCAGGGAGGTGGCAGCCAGTGATGCATTGGACAGGTTTACCTACCCTTTGTAAAGGCCTCCTGTCCATTGGATGATTGCTCCTTGAGAGCCAATCCATTCCCTTTCTCAGGACTATGATTAATTCTGTTTCCATCACCCTTTCAGGCATTGGTTTACAGCTGTGTCTAAATGTTTCTTATTTCTCAAATCACCCTAGTATCTTTAAGTCAAAATTTTTAATCTGTGCCCCAAATACTCGAACTAGAGAACAGTTTCTTGTAGTTTACCCTATGAAACCAGTAATAATCCTGAATATGTCTCTGAACCAGTCACAATCTTGACTTTCGCTTAACCCGCCCACTAACTTAACTAGCTCAGAGAATGTATTCCTGTTTTTCCCAAAATTGCTACTTACCTGTCTCTCAATTCATAACACCAGCTCATCATTGACTGCATCTCTAAATATATTTGCTGCATCTTCATGCAGCATATTAGTAAGTGAAATACTACCAGCCTGAACAAAGAAGATCAAAACAAGAGTCTATTTAATAGCAGTGTATTGAGAGAGCACTTAATGGTGCAATCAATTTTGGTTTAAGAAGGCACTGTTTCTTTGTTTCAAGGCTACCTGTTAGGAGACGAATCTCAAGGTTGTATAACACTTTGATAATAAATGTACTTTGAACTTTGAATTGTCATCCTGTCTTTTACACATTGCATGTGGTTTCAAATGTAGCTAAGACTAGGATGCTGCCTAAATTAGAGAATTATCTCCTATCATTCCCACCCACTTGGCTTTACCTATCTTCAGCTTTCTAGCTGGCCTCCTCTCCACCTTTTTAATCTGGCATCTTCCCCCTTCCTTTCAGTGATTTTATTTCTTTTGATGCTGTCTGTCCTGCATAGTTTGAGTATTTTGTGTATGTTGCTTCGAATGTCCAGCATCTGTGTTTATGTTGTGTGGTGTGTTGGACTTCATTATATGTCAGTGGATTGAGTTCAAGAGGCATGAGTTAATGTTACAGCGCTGTAAAATTGTGGGTAGATTGCACTTGGGAGTATTGTATTCAGTTCTGATTGCCTCATTATAGGTAGGATGTGAAGTTTTAGAGAGGGTGCAGAGAAGATGAACCAGGACGCTGCCTGGAATCGAGAGCATGGCTTATGAGGATATGGTTGAGTGAGCTAGAGCTTTTCTCTCTGGAGTGAAGGAGGATGAGAGGTGACTTGATAGAGGTGTACAAAGTGATAATAGACATATATTGAGTGGATAGACATTGACTTTTTCCCAGGGTGGAAATAGCTAATATGAGGGGCATAACTTTAATGTGAATGAGGCAGATACATTGGGGGCATTCAAGAGACTCTTAGATAAGCACACAGATGACAGAACAATGCAGGGCTATGTGAGAGGGAAGAGCTAGATTGATCTTAGAGTAGGTTAAAAGATCAACAAGACATTATGTACCGAAGTGCCTGTTGTATGCTGTAATGTTCTGTGTCCTATTTCCTTTACTAGTCTGCTTTTTTTCCTCCTCTCCTACAGGGTCATTTAAATTAGGGTTTTTTTTTGCAGAGTTTCCAGCAATAACTCTTTCTCTACAACTGTGAAACTATTTCCCTCAGTGTTAAATCCAAATCCTGAAAACAAACACACAAATACATGTGAATTCATAAAGAAATAAAACATACGACAATCATTTTAAAATAATCTTATCTGTATAAGGATAACTATTTTGTTAAGACTTTACATCATTGACTTTAACAAGTTTAAAAACTATGGAACCATGCCCTCTTCAGCTGTCTGCAACAATGAATTCCACAGATTCTGGATGAAGAAATTCCCCGCATCTCATTTTTAAAGGGAAGTCTCTTTATCCTAAGGCTATGCCCCAGGATCATACTAATGGAAATATTCCATGCCCACATCCCTTCTGTCCAAGTCTTTCACTATCTAATAGTTTCAATGAGATCCCCCCTCATCCTTCTGATGTCCATCAAGTACAAACCCAGAGATATCAGAAACTACTCATATGTTAAACCTGTCTTTCTTCTGATACATTATTAAAATAGATTATATTTGTTTAAACATGTAGGCTCGTATTTTTCTCGCACTTGTAAATGGTGAAACAGAACAAGTGTCTCTAAGTATTAAACTGTCTCTATCTTATTAAATAAGTTAGTTTTCTGTATTTTAGTTAGTAGTCACAGTAATATAAGCAAGGTCAAACAGTAGGAGAAATAAGAAAGACATCATTGGCTTCTTGCAGTCATGGGCAGAGCAATTGCCACACCAAGACGTTATGCTTTCTACGGTCCATCAGTAAATACTGCTGATGATTAAAAGGAACAAGCAGTAGCGATGCGCTACACACAGCGCTGAAATAACGACACACAGTCGGTAAGTCGTTTCGAGGCTAGTTTATTCAAACTTTGCGATGCTGGTATTTAAATCCCTAGCGCCCGCCCTCTCCGGGCGGAAATGACATCGGAGGTACATTACTAAAGTCTCCCCCCGCGGGCTGGCTATTTGTGAGCCGGTTCGCCTGCGCCGAAAGTGGGTCGCCACAAAGCTAAATTTCTTTAGCCTCCTAAGGAAGTAGAGACATTGATGAGCTTTCTTGGCTGTGGGTCCACATGATCAGACAAGGATAGGCTATTGGAAATGTTCACTCTTAGGAGCTTGAATTTCTCAACCTCAGCACCACTAATGTTGACAGGAGCATGTAGGCTGCCCCTCCTTGAAATCAATGGCTTCCTCTTTTGTTGGTGCTTCTAAGTTTATTTTACCACGTGGTTTCTTTTTACATACTTGTGGAAATTCTTACATTTTTGTTCTTTTTTTTCCAGCATTGGGGAATCAAGAACTAGAAAGCACAGATGTGAAGGAAAAAATTTAATAGGAACTGGAGCGACAACTCTTACATAAAGAGGGTGGTCAGTTGGCCTAACTTGGTGGACAGAATGTAATTCTGCTCCTATCTCTTAATGTACAAGCTGTCAGAGGAAGCAGTTGAGCTATGTACAGAAACAACATTTAAAAGACATTTGTACAGCTACGTACATGGATAGAAAACATTTAGAAGGATATGGGTCAAATGCCTGCAAATGAAACGAGTCATCTTGGTCCGAAGGCTTGTTCCTGTGCTGTTTGACAAATACAGGTGTCGCCCCCATTAGAAAAGTAAGCCAAAATGGGGTAAAACGAAGAGCCATTAATTTATATGGGAAAATTTTTCGTAAAAGCAAAAATCCTCTTTGTAATGAGAAAACAGGTTACTAATGTAGGTCTTTTGTAAAAGCGAAGTGGCGTAAAGCAAACATTAGTAAAGTGGGGAACACCTGGATATCAACAACAACATTAATCTCCAGGTTTTGCTGACATGCAATATGCAAGGAGATTGGGAAAATATGGTTGGTGTTGGATCGCAAGAGAGGGAATTTGTTGAATGCCTATGAGATGAGAGCAGCTTGTGCTTGAGCCTATTTGGGGAAAGGCTACCTTAGATTGGGTGTTGTGTAATAACCCAGATCTTGTTAGGGAGCTGAATGTAAAGGAACCCTTATGATGAATTCATATTGGAATTTGAGAGGGAGAAACATAAGACACATGTTTCAGTATCACAATACACTGAATACACAATATAAAGAATAAAGGGAATTACAGAGGCATGAGAAAGGAGCTTGCCTAGGTGGATTGGAGGAGGATACTGGTGGGGATGATGGCAGAGCAGAGATGGTTGAAGTTTTTGGGAATAGTTCACAAGGCACAGGATAGATATGCTGTCATGCTCCCAGAGGACTGGATGATTGCAAATGTCATTCCACTCTTTAAGAAGGAAGGAAGGCAAAAGAAATTATAGGCCAGTTAGTTTAACCTCAGTGGTTGGGAAAGTGTTGGAGTCTATTAGTAAGGATGAGGTTTCAAGGTTCTTGGAGACTACTGATAATATAAGTCAGTCAGCATGATTTCTGTAAAGGGAAATTTTGCCTGGCAAATCTGTTAGAGTTCTTTAAGGCAGTAACAAGCAGGATGGACAAAGGAGAAGCAGTGGATGTCATTTACTTGGATTTTCAGAAGGCATTTGATAAGGTGCCACACACGAGGCTGCTTAACAAGATAAAATACTATGGCGTTACAGGAAAGATACTGGCATGGATAGAGAAATGGCTGGAGGCAGCGAATGGGAATTAAAGCACCTTTTCTGGTTGGCTGCCGGTGACTAGTGGTGTTCCTCAGGGGTCAGTATTGGGACTGCTACTTTTCACATTGTTTGTCAATGATTTGGATAATGGAATTGATGGCTTTGTGGCAGATACAAAGATGGGTTGAGGGTTAGGTAGTGCTGAGGAAGCAATGTGATTGCAGCAGGACTTAAGACAAATTGGAAGAATGGGCAAAAAAGTGGCAGATGGAATTCAGTGTTGAGAGATGTACGATAATGCATTTTGGTAAAGGAAACAATAGTGCAAATATTATCTGAATGGGGAGAAGGTTCAGACGTCAAAGGTGCAGAAGGACTTGGGAGTCCTTGTGCAAGACTGCCAGAGGTTAACTTACAGGTTGATTCTGTGGTAAAGAAGGCAAATGCAATGTGGCATTTATTTCAAGGGGAATAGAATATAAAAGCAAGGAGATAATTCCCAGCCTTTATGAGACACTAGTCAGCCCGCACTTTTATTTTCAACAGTTTTGGGTCCCATATCTCAGAAAAGATGTGTTGTCATTGGAGAGAGTCCAGAGGAGATTCACAAGGATGATTCTGGGACTGAAGGGGTTAACATATGAGGAGCATTTAGCAGCTTTGGGCCTGTACTCACTGGAATTTAGAAGAATGTAGGGGTGAATCTCATTGAAACCTACCAAATGTTGAAAGGACTAGATAGGGTGGATGTGGAGAGGATGTTTCTTATGGCAGTGGTCCCCAACCTCCAGGCCGTGGACCGATACCGGGCCGCAAAGCATGCAGGGGTGCAGCGGTAGGCAATGAAATTGATGGCACCTAGCACATCTTTAAGAAAAAAGCCAAAATAAACAAACTAATTAATTAGGTGCTGCCCATCACAGAAACGTTGGCCCAGATCAGAGGCGATTGCCAATTTCACTTGCTCTTGGAAGCTTCATAACTCTCTCTCCTAATTCTCTTCTACATTGCAGAGGGTTCAAAGGAGATTTACAAAACTGATTCTGGGTATGAAAGACTCTGGGCCTGTATTTGCTGGAATTTAGAAGAACGAGAGCGGATCTCATTGAAATGTATTGAATGTTAAAAGGCCTAGATGAGTGGATGTGAAAAGGATGTTTCCTATAATGGGGGAGTCTAGAACCAGAGCGCATAATGTTAGAATAGAGGGACGGACATTTGTCTGCCCTCCAGAGCTCAATGCTCTGACAGATGAAGGCCAGCAGTTTTAAGAATCAGATTTAATATCACTGACATTTGTTGTGAATCTGTTGCTTTCTGGCATTAGTACATTGCTGGTGCCAAGCTGTATCGGTGCTTGCTCTTCCCTTGGACTACATCAGTGACGTGGAGAAGGGGAACCTGCTGCATGGGCAACAGCTGGTTCTTCAACTCTGTCTGCCCAGACGTGCCCTGGACAGGACACAGTCCACCAGAAGCGCAAACCCGTGATCCACTGGGATCGATGGCTGCCTACTACTACATTGCAATACATAATACTGAAAAACTATAAATTTATAAATATATACACACACATATTAAATTAAATAAGTAGTGCAAAAAGAGTGGCAAAAATTGTGAGGTACTATTCATGGGTTCACTGTCCAATCAGAAATCTGACAAGAGGGGAAGAAGATGTTTTTGAAACATTGATTGTCTGTGTCTTCGGGCTCCTGTACTACCACCTCCTTAATGGTAGCAACGAGGTAGCGAGAAGAGTCTTGGCACGAAACATTTACTCTTTTCCATAGATGCTTCCTGGCCTGCAAAGTTCCTCCAGCATTTTGTGTGTGTGCATGGAAAGTTCACAACTTTCTTCAGTTTTTTCCAATTCTGTGTGGTGGTCCCTCCATACCAGTCAGTGATGCAACCAGTCAGAATATCCTCCACGGTATATCTGTTGCAATTTGTGTCATTGGTGATACACCAAGCCTCCTCAAGCTCTATTGAAATATAGCTGCTGTCATGCCTTCTTAGTAATTGCATCAATATGTTGCAATATGATCATGAGAATAGTGCAGTGGGCTAAGCACACATCCCTGTGGTGCACCTGTGGTGATTTTCAGTGAGGAGATGTTACTCCTGATCTGCACAGACTATGGTCTCCGGGTGAGGAAGTCAAGGATCCAGATTGCAGAGGGAGGTACAGAGGACCATGTTTTAGAGCTTGTTGGTTAGAACTGAGAGTATGATTGTGTTGAATGCTGAGCAGTAGTTAATAAACAGTGGCCTGACATAACTATTACTGTTGACCAGGTCATCCAAGGCTGAGTGGAGAGTGGAGGGCCAGTAAGAGAGCATCTGCTGTAGCACTATTGTGGCAACAGATAAGTTACAACTTGCAAGGGTTGAAAGATGCTCTGACGTTGGCCTCCGAAGCAGATCACAGGGTCATGCTAAATGCCTCCTTCATCACACTATTAGCATGGCTGCTTCCAGCAATTTGTGCATTTGTACTCCCAGATCTCTGTGTTTAAGGGCAGTGGAGATATATTGAATAGGAATCCAAGAGGTCATTCTTCTACACAGAAGATGGTACATACATGGAACAAGCTACCAGAGGAAGTGGTTGAAGCAGGCACAATGAAGAACATTTGGGCAAGTACTTGGATAGGAAAGGTTTGAAGGGATATGGCTAATAGTAGCTTAGATGGAAATCTTGGTTGGTTTGGATGTTGGGCTGAAGGACCTGTTTCCATGCTGTATGACTATGACTGTTGTGACAATAAGATATAAGAGCAGAATTAGGCCATTTGGCCCAGCGAGTCTGATCATGACTGATCCAGTTTTCCTCTCATCCCCAATCTCCTGCCTTCTCCTCGTATCCCTTTATGCCCTGATCAATCAAGAATCTATGAACCTTTGCCTTAAATATACACAAAGTCTGGACCTCCACAGCTGCCTGTGACAACGAATTCCACAGATTCACCATCCTCTGGCTAAAGAAATGTCTCCTCACCTCTGTTCTAAAAGGACGCTTCTCTATTTTGAGGCTGTGCCCTCTGGTTTTACACTCCCCCACCATAGGAAACATCCCCTCCACATCCACTCCATCAAGGTCACTCACCGTTCAGTACGTTTCAATTAGGGCATCTGTTATTCTTCTAAATTCTAATGAATACAGACCCAGAGCCATCAAATGCTCTTCATATGACAAACCATTGAATCCTAGAATCATTTTCATGAATGTCCTTAAGATACAGATGTCAAAATAAAGTGCTACTTTATTTCTGTAGTGAATTTTCTGAACAACTAATAATACTTCCCAAAATAGAAAATAGAAAAACTATTCAAAATTTAAATCATTTTTATTAGTTAAAATTAAGCAATAGATTGCCAAACTAATAATGTATTTATTTTAGTACAAATTTGGCCAGTAATTTATAAAATTACTACATATTTTAGAATTTGATTAACCCATTGTGCAAGACAAAAATAGTATTGCTACACATTACTGAATGTGATTCTTTCCAACAGTGGTACAGTTGGATGGATAATTTAATTTAAATACAAACTTCTTTCTGCAAAATTGAACATTTTAAAAAAATTTACTTCCTTCCTTCTGCTTTCCATGTCTGATGTTAACCAATCTCCACTGTTCAATGCGCATCAGCAGTAAGAATAAAACTTTTCTCAGACTGACCAGGGCTTTTATTCCAGCCTAGTGTTCTGAATCTTCTACGTACTCCATTCGAGATGCTGAAAGATGTAGGCTGTAAAACGCTCTGCCATCCATCCAACAGTAATGACAGACAATGCAAACCTCCTGCTACTATTCAACACAACTGCAAGAAGAATCAAACCAAAGCAAGTGCTCAATGCTTATAAGAAAATAGTACACTTAGAAATAAAACATTATTTGTTTGTTACATTATGTAATATATATTTTATTGGACCTTGAGTACTTAAACAGTCAGCACTTTTAATAATTTGTGGAAGTTCTATATATTATTACTGTTTAGAGTTTGGAGTCTCAACTCAGTAATAGTGCAGAAAGTAAAAAAAGATTGTGATGACAGGATGATGATAGGAGAAAACAAAGAATTACTTAAAAAGTAGTAATCTAGTGACATACCAAAGTACTTTATAGGAACATAGAAAACCTACAGCACAATACAGGCCATTCGGCCTACAAAGCTGTGCTGAACATGCCCTTACCTTAGAAATTATCTAGGGTTACAAACAGCCCTCTATTTTTCTGAGCTCCATGTACCTGTCCAGGAGTCTCTTAAAAGACCCTCTCATATCTGCCTCCACCACCGTTGCCGGCAGCCCATTCCACAAACTCAGCACTCTCTGTGTAAAAAACTTACCTGACATCTCCTCTGTACCTACTTCCAAGCACCTTAAAACTGTGCCTTCTCGTGCTAGTCATTTCAGCCCTGGGAAAAGCCTCTATCGGATACGATACGGTCTTTTAAGAGACTTTTGGGTAGGTACATGGAACTTAGAAAATTAGAGGGCTATAGGTAAGCCTAGTAATTTCTAAGGTAGGGACATGTTCGGCACAGCTTTGTGGGCCGAAGGGCATGTATTGTACTGCAGGTTTTCTAAGTTTCTATCCATATGATCAATGCCTCTCATCACCTTAAAACACCTCTATCAAGTCACCTCTCATCCTCCGTTGCACCAAGGAAAAAAGTCACTCAATCTATTATCATAAGGCATGCTCCTCAATCCAGGCAACATCCTTGTAAATCTCCTCTGCACCCTTTCTATGGTTTCCACATCCTTCCTATAGTGAGGCGACTATAGTATAGCTGAAAAGTTACTGTTGTAACAAGAAAATGCAGCAGCCAATTTGTGCATATCTAGATCTCATAAGTAGCAATGAAGAAATTGAGAAAGTTATTGTGTCACTTAGCCACTTGAACCTGCTCCATCATTAAGACCACAGCTAATCTGATTGAAACTTCAACTCTGCATTCTTTTCTACCTATGTAAATATTTCACCCCCGATAATATACTGCTTCCATAGGTCTTTAAAGAAATTCAAAAGTGCATTACCCTTTTGTCAGAAATGGATATCCACCTTTCTACATGGAGACTACTAGTTCCAGGTTCTCGTAAACAGAAAATACTCTGCAGATGCTGGGGTCAAAGCAACACGCACAACATGCTGGAGGAACTCAGCAGGTCAGGCAGCACCCGTGGAAATGAACAGTCAATGTTTCGGGCCGAGACCCTTCGTCAGGACTGAAGAGGGTGGGGCCAGGGGCCCTATAAAGAATGTGGGGGGAGGGTGGGAAGGAGAAGGCTGGTAGGTGCCACGTGAAAAACCACTAAGGGGAAAGCACTATGGGTAGTAGAAGGAGGCGGAACCATGAGGGAGGTGATTGGCAGCTAGAGGAGGAGGCAGAGGGAAACGGATGGGAGAAGGGAATTACCAGAAGTTGGAGAATTCAATGTTCATGCCTAGGGGCTGGAGACTACCCAGATGGTATATGAGGTGTTGCTCCTCCAACCTGAGTTTGGCCTCATCATGGCAGTGGAGGAGGCCATGTACGGACATATCCAAATGGGAATGTGAAGCAGAGTTGAAGTGGGTGGCAACCGGGAGTTCCTGTCTGTTGTGGCAGACAGAGCGGAGGTGCTTGACGAAGCAGTCCCCCAATCTGCATTGGGTCTCACCTATGTAGAGAAGGCCGCACCGGGAGCACCGGATGCAATAGATGACCCCAACAGACTCACAAGTGAAGTATTGCCTCACCTGGAAGGACTGTTTGGGGCCCTGAATGGTGGTAAGGGAGGAGGTGTAGGGACAGGTGTAGCACTTACGCTTGCAGGGATAAGTGCCAGGTGGGAGATCCGTAGGGAGAGACATGTGGACCAGGGAGTCGCGGAGGGAATGATCCTTGCAGAAAGCGGAAAGGGGTAGGGTGGGAAAGATGTGCTTAGCGGTGGGGTCCTGTTGAAGGTGGTGGAAGTTGCGGAGGATAATGTGCTGGATCCGAAGGCTGGTGGGGTGGTAGGACAAGGGGAACTCTGTTCTTGTTGTGGTGACGGGAGGATGGGGTGAGGGCAGAAGTACAGGAAATGGAGGAGATGTGGGTGAGGGCATCATTGATGACGGCAACAGGGAAACCATGATCCTTAAAGAAAGAGGACATTTGAGATGTCCTGGAACGGAAAGTCTCATCCTGGGAGCAGATGCAGCGGAGACAGAGGAACTAGGAATAGGGAATAGCATTTTTGCATGTGGCAGGGTGGGAAGAGGTATAATTGAGGTAGTTATGAGAGTCAGTGAGTTTATAGAAGATGTCAGTGGACAGTCTGTCTCCAGAGATGGAGACTGAGAGATCGAGAAAGGGGAGATGGACCAAGTGAATTTGAGGGCTGGGTGGAACTTACAGGCAAAGTCGATTAAATTGACGAGCTCAGCATGGGTGCAGGAAGCAGCACCAATGTAGTCATCAATGTAGCAAAGGAAAAGTTGGGGAGCAGTACCAGTATAGGTTTGGAGCACAGACTGTTCCACATAACCAACGAAGATTCTACTAGGTTCCGCAGCTTCACCATAATAACCCAGCCAAGACCCACAGGGCCTTATATATTTCATTGAACTTCTCTCTCTTTTTTCTAAATTCTAACAGCTCCTACTCTGTCCAACTTTTCTTCAAAAGACAGGTTGTTGGATAAATATTCATTTGAACATTAATGAGAACACACAAAATGCTGGGGGAACGCAGCAGGCCAGGCAACATCTATAGGAAGAAGTACTGTCGCCGTTTTGGGCCGAGACCCTTCATCAGGACTAACTGAAAGAAAAGATAGTAAGAGATTTGAAAGTGGGGGTGGGGGGGGGGAAATTGAAAATGATAGGGGAAGACAGGAGGGGGTGGGGTGAAGCTAAAAGCTGGAAAGGTGATTGGCAAAACGGATACAGAGCTGGAGAAGGGAAAGAATCATGGGATGGGAGGCCTAGGCAGAAAGAAAAGGGGGGGGGGGAGCACCAGAGGGAGACAAAGAGTGATGGGCAGACAGAGGAAAAAAAAAGGAGGGGGGGAATAAATAAATCAGGGATGGGGTAAGAAGGGGAGGAGGGGCATTAACAGATGTTAGAGAAGTCAATGTTCATGCCATCAGGTTGGAGGCTACCCAGACGGAATATAAGGTGTTGTTCCTCCAACCTGAGTGTGGCTTCATCTTGACAGTAGAGGAGGCCATTGATAGACATATCAGAATGGGAATGGGACCTGGAATTAAAATGTGTGGCCACTGGCAGATCCTGCTTTCTCTGGTGGACAGAGCATACGTGTTCAGCGAAACGGTCTCCCAGTCTGTGTCAGGTCTTACCGATGTATAAAAGGCCAGGAGTATCAGACGCAGTATACCACACCAGCTGACTCACAGGTGAAGTGTTGCCTCACCTGGAAGGACTGTCTGGGGCCCTGAATGGTGGTGAGGGAGGAAGTGTAAGGGCAGGTGTAGCACTTGTTCCGCTTACAAGGATAAGTGCCAGGAGGGAGATCGGTGGGAAGAGATGGGAGGAGACAAATGGACAAGGGAGTCGCATAGGGACCGATCCCTGCGGAAAGCAGAAAGGGGGAGGAGGGAAAAATGTGCTTGGTAGTGGGATCTCATTGGAGGTGGCGGAAGTTACGGAGAATTATATGTTGGACCCGGAGGCTGGTGGGGTGGTAGGTGACGACAAGGGGAACCCTATCCCGAGTGGGGTGGCGGGCGGATGGGGTGAGAGCAGATGTGCGGGAGTTATCTCCAGGCCCCCAAATATTAGCCTGGATATAGGGTGCAAGTTGAATCGAGAGCTAAAATTAGCATGTCGCAAAGGTAATGTTCCGGTTATAATAGGGTATTTCAACATGCAGGTAGACTTGGAAAATCAGGTTGGTACTGGACCCCAAGAAAGGGAGTTTGTGGAGTGCCTCCGAGATGGATTCTTAGAGCAGCTTGTACTGGAGCCTACCAGGGAGAAGGCAATTCTGGATCTAGTGTTGTGTAATGAACCGGATTAGATAAAGGAACTCGAGATAAAGGAACCATTAGGAGGTAGTGACCATAAAATGATAACTTTTAATCTACAATTTGAGAGGGAGAAGGGAAAATGGGAAGTGTCAGTTTTACAGTTGAACAAAGGGGACTATGGAGCCATGAGGGAAGAACTAGCCAAAGTTGACTGGAAGGATACCCGAGCAGGGATGACAGTGGAACAACAATGGCAGGTATTTCTGGGAATAATAAAGAAGGTGCAGGATCAGTTTATTCCAAAGAGGAAGAAACATTCTAAGGGGAGTAGGGGGTGACCGTGGCTGACAAGGGAAGTCAAGGACAGTATAAAAATAAAAGAGAAGAAGTATAACATAGCAAAGGTGAGCGAGAAGCCAGAGGACTGGGAAACTTTTAAAGAGCAACAGAAGATTACTAAAAAGGCAATACGGGAAGAAAAGATGAGGTACGAAGGTAAGCTAGCCAAGAATATAAATGAGGATAGTAAAAGCTTCGTTAAGTATGTGAAGAGGAAAAAATTAGTTAAGACCAAAGTTGGGCCCTTGAAGGCAGAAACGGGTGAATTTATTATGGGGAACAAGGAAATGGCTGATGAACTGAACAGGTACTTTGGATTTGTCTTCACTAGGGAAGACACAGACAATCTCCCAGATGTAATAGTGGCCAGCGGACCTCGGGTAACGGAGGAACTGAAGGAAATTCACATTAGGCAGAAAATGGTGTTGGGTAGACTGATGGGACTGAAGGCTGATAAATCCCCATGCCCTGATGGTCTGCATCCCAGGGTGCTTAAGGAGGTGGCTCTAGAAATCGTGGGTGCATCAGTAATCATTTTCCAATGTCTTATAGATTCAGGATCAGCTCCTGAGGATTGGAGGATAGCTAATGTTATCCCACTTTTTAAGAAAGGAGGAAGAGAGAAAACTGAGAATTATAGAACAGTCAGCCTGACATCAGTGGTGGGGAAGATGCTAGAGCCAATTATAAAAGATGAAATAGCGGCACATTTGGATAGCAGTAACAGGATCAGTCCGAGTCAGCATGGATTTATGAAGGGGAAATCATGTTTGACAAATCTTCTGGAATATTTTGAGGATGTAACTATGAAAATGGACAAGGGAGAGCCAGTGGATGTAGTGTACCTGGACTTCCAGAAAGCCTTTGATAAGGTCCCACATAGGAGATTAGTGGGCAAAATTAGAGCACATGGTATTGGGGGTAGGGTACTAACATGGATAGAAAATTGGTTGGCAGACAGGGAACAAAGAGTAGGGATTAACGGGTCCTTTTCAAAATGGCAGGCAGTGACTAGTGGGGTATCACAAGGCTCGGGGCTGGGACCGCAGCTATTTGCAATATACATTAATGATTTAGATGAAGGGATTAAAAGTAACATTAGCAAATTTGCAAAATGACACAAAGCTGGGTGGCAGTGTGAAATATGAGGAGGATGTTAGGAGAATGCAGGGTGACTTGGACAGGTTGGGTGAGTGGGCAGATGCAGTTTAATGCGGATAAATGTGAAGTTATCCACTTTGGTGGCAAGAACAGGAAGGCAGGTTACTATCTGAATGGTGTCAAGTTAGGAAAAGGGGAAGTACAACGAGATCTAGGTGTCCTTGTTCATCAGTCACTGAAAGTAAGCATACAGGTACAACAGGCAATGAAGAAAGCTAATGGCATGTTGGCCTTCATAACAAGGGGAGTTGTATAGGAGCAAAGAGGTCCTTCTGCAGTTGTACAGGGCCATGGTGAAACTACACCTGGAGTATTGTGTTCAGTTTTGGACGCCAAATTTGAGGAAGGACATTCTTGCTATTGAGGGAGTGTTCACCTTGTAGGTTCACAAGGTTAATTACTGGGAAGGCAGGACTGTCATATGTTGAAAGATTGGAGCGACTGGCCTTGAAAACACTGGAATTTAGAAGGATGAGAGGGGATTTGATTGAAACATATAGGATTATTAAGGGATTGGACACACTACAGGTAGGAAACATGTTCCCAATGTTGTGTTCTCAGACCTATGTGAAGGGACTTGAACTCCAATACTTTGTTTTTAAAAACTCAGAAAACTGTCATTAAGTCTGTACTAACATGGAAGAAAAACATAAAAAGCACAACTATATAAAATTCAGTAAAAAAGGCAAACTATAAAATGATGTATAGAGATTTGCAGTTATTACAAAAAGAATTTGAAACAGATCTGTAAACACCTCCGACTAGAAGAAAGCAGCAGAAGGCTGAAGCATCCCCGCAGCTTTCTCCATTTAATAAAATCAAGGCTGAAACACAGCTCAATTCACCCAATTTGTAAATTGATTTACTATTATCACATGTACCATGGTACAGTGAGGCAACTTTTGTGTTGCATACCATATACAGATCATTTCATCACAGTGCATTGAGTTAGTACAAGGGAAAACAATAATACAATGCAGAATAAAGAGAATTACAGAGATAGTGTAGTGCAGGTAGACAATAAGGTACAAGCCATAAATGAGGTAGGTGTAAGTTAATGAGCCCATCTTATCAGACAAGAGGACTGTTCAATTGTCCTATCACAGCAGGATGGAAGTTGTCCTTGACTACATTGGTTTGTACTTTCAGGCTTTGTTATCGTGGAAGCAGGGAGAGAATGTCTGAGGTGGGTGGACTCTTTGATTAACTTGAATTCAATGATTTTTATGGAATGGAAGGGGGCATCATCAATATGGGTGTTGATTTTGTTTTCTTCTCATTCTCCTCCATGTCCATTCACATCAAATGTCAACTTCATTTGCAAACAGTAAACGCTAGAGTTTAATATCTTTTACCATGCCAGAATATAGTTTGTATTAATTTGTTTAAACAGTCATTGTACAGTCTCTTAACAAATAAAACATGGTTAACATGAAGAGCTATAAACTTTGAAACAGTGAATCTAATATTGTCAAAAGGTTACCTCTGACAGCTTGTGCGTTGGATGCCAGAACAAAGAAATTGATGAGGTTAATGTACAGAGGTGAGTCGTCATGTTCCCAAATTATAACTGGAATCACAAGAAGTTTCCCGTAACCAGATAATAATATGGCTATTAGCAGCATGTAGAGATTTGATTTTTTCTGGATGAAATCATGCTTTGTTAAGCATAGGAAGAAAAACACCCCACTCAGGAATGCCGTTAGCTCTAATAAAAGAGACCAAGAAACATTAAAGCATATTACCCATGTTTACTCTAGTAAGTGACATTTCCTTTACAAAAGAAAGTAAATTCATACAAACTACATCTTGACCTTAGTAATAAACTCAGTGGCCACTTTATGGAGTGGAATCTGGTGCAGCCTTCTGCTACTGTAGACTATCCACTTCAATGTTTAACGTGTTGTGCATTCAGAGATGCTCTTCTGCACATCACAATTGAAATGCGTGGTTATTTGAGTTACTGTTACCTTCCTATCAGCTTGAATCAGCCTGGCCATTCTCCTCTAACCTCTCTCGTTTTTGCCCACAGAGCTGCCGCTCACTGGTGACTGCTGCTTTTCACACCATCCTCTGTAAGCTCATGAGCAATGATTCCCAATGGGGGCAGTTACATGTCCTAGGGGGCATTAGGGGAAATAGAAGTCATCAGGGGGCCAGTAAGCGGCACCCTAACTTGAGGCATGAGACCTGACTGACTGTTAGTAGAGTAGGCACTTCCAAAAAAAAAGGATGAGACATTGGATAATTGTCGTCAAAACGCATCTGAAACTTGGAAATCTCATCTGACCAAACTGACACTATCAGGGATAATTAGCAAGCAGGATGCCCTTGATTTGCGGCACGAAACGAGTTTATGCAACTTAATGGTTGGCAAGTCAAATACACCCTTTCAACTTTCTCTACAGATCAATTGGAAAACAGGTTGTGCAACAATACTGCGCTGTCCAGAAACAAACGGTGAAATACAGCCAATCGGTGAACCTGCCGACCCCAAGGATTTCTTGATATGTGGAAAATTTTCATACAAATGGTGAAAGATTAATAATGTCTGCTGTCTCAGAAGTGCTCACCATTGTTCTCAAAATAGATACCAGTATTTTAAAAGCAATTCCTCTGAGTAATCTCTGTAGCTCGTCGTATTGACAAAATGAGTGAAGGCACTGAGTATCAACTGTGCACAGAGCTACAAAACTCAGAATTTGGGATACAGCTTTATGAGTTAACTGTGCAAGACAATAAGGCATTGCTATGAACGGTTAATCAAAAATGAAAATGTTTATGAAGAGATTCTCTTTTGTTAAAAATTAAGAATTAATATTAATGGTGAATCAATCTAGGTTAAGCTCAAAATGTATACTGAGGATAAAATATTCCCATTAGGAACACAATTTCTTGGGCAACAGATGGAGCACCATATACAACAAGTTGCCAAGCTGGTTTCAAACAAGAGAAAATCTGCAGATGCTGGAAATCCAAGCAACATGCACAAAATGCTGAAGGAACTTAGCAGGTCAAGCAGCATCTTTGGAAAAGAGTACAGTTGAGAACAGTTGACATTTTGGGCCAAGACCCTTTATCAGGTAGACACATTTTTACACTCTGGGGGCCCAGGAAGTATATTGTGCCTAAGAGGGGCACTGGCAAGTATGAAGGTGCCTTTGGAGGTATTGAGCTAAAAAAAAAAGGTTGGGAAACACTACTCTAGAGACTGGTGCTTGAAAATCCTAGCAAATCGACAATTTCTGAGATACTCAAACGACTCTGTCTGGCACCAAGAATCATTCCACGGTCAAGTCACTTAGATCACACTTCTTCCCTATTCTGCTTGGTCCTCTTGACCATGTCTGCATGCTTTTATGCACTGACTTGCTGCTGTTTGATTTTACTGATTAGATATTTGCATTAGCGAGCAGGCGAACCTAATAAAGTAACCACTGAGTATACATCCCAAGCTAATTCATAAAATGTATCAACTAAAAACTATTAACAAGCTGCAAAAACAAATATACAATCAAAAGCATGGTTAAAGAGAGTCTTAAAACACAGGAAAATCAGTTGAGAGCTTCAGGCATCTATGGCCTATAGAGCTGAAGAACAGCCACCAACTGTAGAACAATTATGATCGCTACCAAGGCCAAAATTGGAGCAAGGCAAATAGCTGTGGAGCTGGAGAAGATTGCAGATCTGAAGGAGGCTACAGGATATGGAGAAAGGGAGTCATACAGGGATTTTGTACAAAAAGATGAGATATTAACATTTACTGATTACCATATTGTTTCCGTGCCTTGACGTGCATCGGGTGCCAACCTTGCCATTTTTTTAGCATTTTTGTTTTTTACAAAGCCGAGTTGCTAGCTTGACTCTTGACCCAGCACAGACGGAAAGCACGCAAGGAGCTGACCGGTTTCAAACCCTGAACCACTTGCCTTGAAGTCCGGTGCAGAACCCACTGCATCACTGGCCAGCACTGCCATATTGGGAGCCACCATAAATCAGCAAGCATGAGGTCAAATGCAAGTTTGGATAAAAGCAACAGAGTTTTGAATGACTAAGTTTATCTAAGTTCACCTACCACCCCACCAGCCTCCGGATCCAGCATATTATCCTCCGCAACTTCCACCACCTTCAACAGGACCCCACCATTAAGCACATCTTTCCCACTCTACCCCTCTCTGCTTTTTGCAGGGATCGTTCCCTCCGCAACTGTCTGGTCCACACGTCCCTCCCCACAGATCTCCCATCTGGTACTTATCCCTGCAAGCGTAAGTGCTACACCTGTCCCTACACCTCCTCTCTTACCACCATTCAGGGCCCCAAACAGTCCTTCCAGGTGAGGCAACACTTCACTTGTGAGTCTGCTGGGGTCATCTATTGCATCCGGTGTTCTCGGTGCGGCCTCCTCTACATCAGCGAGAACCTGACGCAGATTGGGGACCGCTTCGTCGAGCACCTCCACAACAGACACCTCCTGGTTGCCACCCACTTCAACTCTGCTTCACATTCCCATTCGGATATGTCCATACCTGGCCTCCTCTACTGCCATGATGAGGCCAAACTTCAGTTGGAGGAACAACATCTCCTATACCGTCTGGGTAGTCTCCAGCCCCTTGGTATGAACATCGAATTCTCCAACTTCCAGTAATTCCCTCCCTCTCACTTCCCCCATCCCACCTTCACTCTGTCTCCTCTTCTAGCTGCCTATCACCTTTCTCGATTCTGCTTTCTTCTACTACCCATAGGGCTTTCCCCTTACATTCCTTCTTCTCCTCTCCTGCCTATCTCCTCCCCCACCCCTTGATCTTTCCTCTGATTGGTTTTTCACCTGGCACCTTCCCCCCTCCCCACACCTTCTTTATAAGGCCCCTGCCCCCTCCTTCTTCAGTCCTAATGAAGGGTCTCGGCCCAAAACGTTGACTGCTCATTTCAACGGGTGCTACCTGACCTGCTGAGTTCATCCAGCTTGTTTGTACATGTTAAGTTTATCGAAGTTTCTAGTTAAGAGGTCGGCCAGAACAGCATTGGATAATTTATGTTTGAAAGCAACATAGGTTGCTTTAAGAGGCACAGGAGATTGCAGAAATATGGAGCAACATTTTAAAAAAATACAAACTGCTTGAGGAACTCAGTGAGTTGAGATCCTGCATTAGGATGATACACAAACTTTCCAGCAGCAGATGAGCTGAAGCAAGGTGATATTGGGGAATGTTACACAGATAAGAATAGATGGCATGGATGTGTGCTCGAGCGTCTGCTGTCTACCTGCCTCAGACAAGAAGAGAGTTGAAATTAGTGGCAAGCAAGTAGTAATTTGAAGCTAAAGCGCACACGTTAAAATTTGATCTTTACCAGTGTTGAGTTCGACAGCATGAAGATGAGAAGTAGGGCAAGGTCAATGTCAAGCATCAGAAGTTGATGCTTGTGAAGCTCCAGAAATAAGATAGAAGGGCATGTAGATTAATCACTGGGTTCAATAGAAATCAACATGATAAATTATTGTATATATGGTATAACTTTTAGATAGTGATTTATTATTTGAATTTATGTAACATAATCAATTTAAATTTTTAAGCAAATTGATTAATTCAAGATTTAGATAATTCACCATTTTTCCAAGGCAAAATATTACTTTAAATTATAAGTACATTGCAGTAATTTTTTTTCAATTATTATAGTTTTCCCTGCCACATGGTCAAGATGGGTAGATGATCTGGATTTCAGGTTTGTAACAATCACAGTCTGTTGCTATATCTTTCTAGCTGGACACAGGTAAAGAATGCAAATTATGAAATGTGGAGAGACAAACTTTTGGTTTGACATTTTACTTAAACGAAATTAAACAAGGACAAAACCACATCATGTTGGCTCAGAGGTGTAAATAGGACCTTCAACTAGTATGACGCAGAATTAACTAACATGGTTCCACGCCCCCATCAACCCAATAAATAATAATGTGACCTTACCCAAACTAGCCAATCCAAACATCAGATAGAAGTCCCATTCTTTGGCATAACGTATTATATCGATTGGATCAACTGTTTGCTGTGAATCCTGTAGCTGTGACCACCTAAGATATGCTTCACATAACAAACAGAAAATGCACAGCTTCCAGTGAATCTGAAAGAAAAGTGTAAAACTCAATGAGTTTTATAAAACAGCTCATCGACATACCTTGTGTGTGAAAGGTGCTTCTGGTAAAACAAAATTATATAAACCACCCACTCACCTCATCTCCTTCACCACCCACCATTATTCAAAGATCTAAAACTGTGGAGGAGTGGAGAGGATACAAAATGTTGGTTTTTTAACAAGGAAATATTAATTCACAAGATGAAGATGATGTTTGGAAGGCTGGCACTTGTGCACATCCATTACTGCCTTTGAGAAAGGTATTTAGAGTGTATTTAAGAGTAATGAGATTGCTGTGGATTTGGAGTTGTATTTAGCAACCATAGCTCATTTCCAAGAGAACAAGAATGAACAGATATATTTTGAGAATTATCTGTCTGCTTTCCCAACTAATACACACTTTTAAATTTCAGTTTTATTTAATAATCTAAAATTAAATTCTTCAGCATCTATGGTGAAGTCATCAGATTCTCACCCTCTGGAATATTAGTCAATTAAGACATCTGCAATGCTATGATCTCTCTACTTGGTGTCACCGGTAACAGTAAAAATGATGCAGTTACACTTTACAAAAAAATGTCAATCACCAGAGATTCTCCCCCCCCCTTTTTTTCCTATAATTACCAAGCTAATCACAGCAATGTAACTTGGCAGTTTAAAATACTTACATTAATGTTGGAATTGAGGATTATATGCCTATAAGCTTGAACTTTACACAAGATCGCGTCAATGAGAATAATCACTGGGTCATATTCAACATATTTATCAACTGGTTTCTGGCATGATCTCTGCAAGGGAAAATACATTTTAGCACTATTAACCATCAATTTCCCCATTAGATTCAAACTTCTAGGCAATATTTGTGGAGGAACTTCATGTCATGAACACTAGTGATGCTGAAGCTATAGCATTAAACTTTAATGAAGAAAAACATCACAATCAAACAGACCTTTAGTTACTCATTAACCTGGTATTTTGTTACTCGCTGGTGGGGGAGTCATGGACCAGGGACATAGCTGCAAAGTAAGGGGACAATCATTTAAAACTCAGGCATGGTGAAATGTCTTCTCAGAGGGTAGTGGAACATTGGGATTCTCTGCCACAGTGATGGTGGAGACCAGATTAGATATATGCATAGTGGAGAGAGATTGAGGAACTGAAGAGAAGGGGAGAAACTGGAACAGAAGGGTGTTGAAGCCAGCATACATTGCCACAATTCTGCTGAATTACAGGGCACGCTTGAGGGGCTGGGTAGACTGCTTTAGCTTTTATTTTTTCTGCTTACCACTCTCTTTCAGCAAATACCTCACCAGTTGGGCTATTCTCCAGGTTTTCACCCTTTCAAAGGGTAAAAAGCCAAGAGAATAAGCCACCCTCACTAGCTTCTATCCTCTTTAAATGTTGCTGTATTTCGAACATCCCAGTTATGATGAATAGCCATCAATCTGAAACATTATTGTTCTTTTCAGATGTTGTCTGCATTGCCAAGTATTTCCAATAGTGTCTAGTTTTATTCAGATTTATGCAGTATATTGCTTTTGTATTCCTTATAACATCATTTATTGTGTGGTTTTAACGTTGATCAGTATCTGCCTTAAGTGGATTCTTACTCCTTCCATTGGGTCAAGGTTCACAACCCAGAGTAGTTTCTTCTAGTCTCAATCTGAAATATGCAACACTTTACTCTGAAACTATGCCTGTTTGTTTTAGACAACCCGACTAGAGAGAACATACTGTCAATTATTCTCAACCTTTTGTTTCAATAAGATCACCTCTCATTCTTCTACTGTATATTCCAATGAGAACGTATCCAACCTGCTCAAGCTTTCTTCAGAACCAATGCCTTCATTCCAGGAGTAAACCTAGTGAACCTTCTCTATGTTGCCAAGACAAAAACATTCTTCCTTAAATATGAAAACCAAAACTGCTTGCAGTACTGCAGCCTTTGGCTCTCTAGAACCCCAGAAACTTGCATTTACTTCCTTAATTTCTACAGTCCACACCTCTTGCAATAAAGGTGAATTTCAATTACCCCCCCCCCCCCCATAGCAAGCTGGCACAGCATGTAAACTTCTTGTTTAGAACTCCTAGATATCTTTGAATTGCAACATTTTGTAGCATCATTCCATTTAAGTAACAATTTGTTTTTCAATCTTTCTTCCAAAGTGATAATCTTACATTTTCCTGCATTATGCTTTATTTACTAACTTTCTGACACGCAGCAAACCTACCTATATGCAGCTCCTTAGAGACCATGTTGGGAAACTGGAGCTGCAGCTTGATGACCTTTGGCATGTTCGGGAAAGTGAAGAGGTGAAAGACAGGATTTAAAGGAGGTAGTCACCCCAAGGTTACAGGAGACAGATAAATGGGTGTCGTCTGTCAGGAGAGGTAAGGGAAAATGTCAGATAGTGGAGAGCACCCCTGTGGTCATCCCCTTCAACAGTAAGTACTCCATTTTGAGTACTGTTGGGGGAGCGGGGAATAACCTACCTGGGGGAAGCAATAGCAGCCGTGCCTCTGGCACTGAGTCTAGCTCTGTGGCTCAGAGGGTTAGGGAACTAAACCATCTGGTCTGTGCCTGCTTTGTCATCTAACTATGAGCTCTTACCTTGCTAAGTAGCCTCATGTGTGGCACCTTGCTAGAGGCCAAATCCAAGTACCACCGATTCTCCTTTGTCCATCCTGATTGTTATTTCCGCTAGAAATTCCAAGATTTGTCAAGCAAGATCCATGCTGACTACAGTTCATTTTATCAAGTACCCTGAAACCTCATCCTTAACAATCGACTTCACTATCTTCCCATCCATTTAGGTCAGGCTAACAGGCCTATAATTTCCTTCTTTTTGTCTCCTCTCCCTTCTTGAAGAGCGGAGTGACATCTGCAATTTTCCAGTCCATGGAACCATTCCAGAATCTAATAATTCTTGAAAGATCATTACTAACACCTCCACATTCTCTTCAGCTACCTATTTCAGAACCTTCAGGTGTAGTCCATCTGGTTCAGGTGATTTATCTACCTTCAGACCTTTCAGTTTCCCAAGCACCTTCTCCCTAGTAATGTTAACTTCACTCACTTATGTCCCCTGACACTCTCGAACATCTGGTATACTGCTAGTGTTTTCTAGTGAAAACAGATTAAACATACTTATTCAGTTTGTCCATCATTTCCTTGTTCCCCATTACTGCCTCTCCAGCTGTCCAATACCTACTCTCACCTCTTTTGCTCTTTATATATCTAATGTGTTAGTATCTCCTTTGATATTATTGGCTAACTTAGCTTCATATTTCATCTTTCGCTCCTTATGGCTTTTATAGTTGCCTTCTGTTGGTTTTCAAAAGCTTCCCAATCTGCTAACTTCCCACTAATCTTTGTTCTATTTTATGCACTCTCTTTTGCTTTTAATTTGGTCTTCACTTTTCATTGGCCATGGCTGTGTCATCATGCCTTTAGTATGTTACTTCTTGTTTGGGATGTATCTATCCTCTTTTCTGAATTGCTCCCAGAAACCCCAGCCTTGGCTGCTCTGCCATCATCCCTGCCAGTATCCCCTTCCGGTCAACTTTGGTCAGCTCCTCTCTCAAAGGTTTCAAAGGTACATTTATTATAGTCTGAAATTTGTATTCTCCAGATAGCCATGAAACAAAAGACAGAACATGAAAGTCGTTCAGAGAGAAATATCAAACCTGACCACACCCCATTCAAAAAAAGAACGGCATCCTGATCATCAACCCCCACTCCCCTCCCCAGACAAAACAGCCTCTGTAATTCCCTTTACTCCAATGCAATGATATATCTGACTTTAGCTTCTCCTTCTCAAATAGCAGAGTGAATTCTATCATGTTATGATCACTGCCTCAGAAGGGTTTTCTTTATACCTAAATGCCCCTCATCAAATCCGGTTCATTACACAACACCCACTCCAGAATAGCTAATCTTCTAGTGGGCTCAACCACAAGCTGCCCAAAAAAGCTATCTTGTAGGCATTCTACAAATTCTCTCTCTTGGGATTCAAAATCAGCACAAACCTGATTTTCCAAATTTACCTGCATACCAAAATCCCCCTTGTCTATCATAACATTGCCCTTTTTACATGTATTTTCTATCTCCCATTGTAATTTGTAGCTTGTAGAGGAGTGCTACACACAGCGCTGGAATAACGACTTGCAGACGGTGAGTTGCAGTTGCGTAGAAGATTTATTCAAACTTCGTGGCCTCGCTTTTAAGCCTTCCCGTTTCCGCCCTCCACGGGCGGGAATTTTGGGGCTGGCCTCTCTGCCGGTGCATGCCATTTTGTGAGCCGGTTCGAGTGCGCTGGAAAGTGGGTCACCACAAGCTCACATCCCGGCCACTGTTCAGTGGCTTGTATATAACTCCCATTAGGGTCTTTTTACTCTTGCAGTTTCTTAACTCTACCATCAACAATTCTACACCTTCTGATCTTATGTCACTCTAAGGATTTGATTTTATTTCTTACCACCCCACCTCCTCTGCCTACCTGCCTGTCTTTTTGATACAATGTGCATCCTTAGATATTAAGTTTCTAACTATAATCTTCTTTCAGCCACGACTCAGTGATGCTCACAACATAATACCTGCCAATCTCTAACTGCACTACAAGATCATCCAGCATATGTGTACTGCATGCATTCAAATATAACACCTTCAGACCTGTATTCACCACCCTTGATTTTGTCCGTTATACAGAAACTCATTCCACTAACTGCAATTTTGCCCTATCATCTGCCTGTCCTTCCTGACAGTCTCACAACACACTGCCTTTTCTTGTATACCAACAGCCCCATCCCAGCCCTAACTGTGGAAGTCGAATCCAGATAAAGTCACTCAGAGACTGTATAAGTACAAACTATTTATTCAAAGCCTCCGGGGCATTTCAGTTAGTTGCTCAAACAGGAACAGTCTGTGACTGTTCCTGCTCAGTCCACCAACTAACTGACAGTTCCTCTTACAGAATAGATATAGTTGTTCAGATACCCCACACAAGACAAGCTGGAGCCAGACATCTATGTGCAAGACAGAATCGAGAGACAAATTACAGAATAGGCATAATGGCTCACATACACAGAACAGGCTAGAACGGTCCTATCTATGTGCATGTCTGTACAAAGAGACAAGTACCCTGAAACACTAGATGGCTAACTTCGAGAATATTGCTCAGCATTGAATAGCAAAATTAGCACATCTGTTGATCATCAAGGTTTCTTGCAGAAAAAACAGGCTGCTATGTTTAATGACAATGTTGACCTTTTACATACTTTATCAAACACCCAGTTTCCTATCCCCCTGCCAAGATAGTTCAAACCCTCTCCAACAGTTCTTGCAAATCTGCCTGCAAGGTTATTGCGCCCCCCCCCCCCACCCCACCAGGTTCAGGTGTAATCTGTCCCTTTTGTACAGGTCATACCTTCCCCAGAAGAAATCCCAATGCCTATACAAGTTCTTACTTCTTGTGCTTCATGTAAATACTGAATGGGATGCACATAGTTAAAGAGGAAGAGATCAAAAGTTGTCCTCAGATAGTTTCTTTAATTTGATTTAGACAACATTGCATTCTCTTTATGAAACCAAATCAATTAGATCTGTCTTTTACAAACTTGGGCTGGCTCTGTTTGTTTAACTCAAACTACAGTATATCCTATAGGCTTTGTACATTTTCCACTTTCCAAAACATTGATACCTCCTTTGTTTAGGGAAGATTTAGGATGATGCTCCAATCTCCATCAGAGATGGAGATCTCCGTCATCTCCATGCTGACTTCACAACCCAAGCTACAACCAGTCAGTTCAAGTGATTTATTCACTCTTAGCATAACCAGTGTATCCTGCCCATAAAATTTCACCTGCACGCATATTTCTTCACCTCTATCCCCAACAAGTTCCTTGTTGCCTCCCACAATCCTTGACTACGCATGTAGAAGAATTTGGGGTGCCCTTTTATCATTTCCAATCTCTTATCTATTCCTAGACTACCTTTTCTCTTTACTTTCCCTCTCAAGTTATGTATTTAGCCTGGTTCTTTTTTTTAAAACAAGATTCTCTAATGTATTATACATATATTCTTTGGTCATTCTTCATCCAACAATCCATAATATTAGTTTCTCTAGCGCTTTACCTCTTATGTATATGTAACCAAAATATCCCCTCCTTAAATTGCATCCACTGTTGTATTATGTTTTAAGCTATCAATCTTAGGAACCATTTTAAAGTGGTTAGATTTCCTCGCATTACATTAAAAATAGAATCTTACATTGGACTGCTTCTTGCTCTGCTCTATTCCTAATATTGATAATAATTAGACCTACCCAAGGCAGTTCTCCCACTGACACATGGCGTACTTCATATACCTGAATCTAATCTAACAATACCTCTTTTCCGGCTAAGCACAGGATAACACTTCAGAATACCCCTTCACCTTTACTTCATATTATTCCAAATCGATATTTTTGATCATTGAATCCCGCTAATATCTGTGGTCTATAGCTCTTGCACATTTCTAATTTCCCTGCAGATTTGCTCCCTTATTTCCTTCTCATTACTTGGCGGCCAAAAGAATATTGCAGATGTACCCATCCCCTTTTTGCTAGTCAGCTCTCAGTGGATAGATTCTGTCTTTGCTCCTTCAAGGAAATCATAGTTTCTCAGTATTACAATGTTTTCAGTCATCAGTACATCCAGCCAACTGTGCTTTTCTCCCTTCCTTATCTTTTCTGAACACTTTCTGTGTACAGTAAGTGCCACGGCTCACCATTTCTAAGCCATCCACTAACACACATTTAATCAAAACTTTGTATGCTTATCACTCACCATCCTTATTCACACCAACATGCAGGATAAGTTAATCATTGTACTTCATGTGTTACGTACTCGTGACACATGACAGTGGTACCCTTGTCACGTGACTGGGGTTGAAGTTATACTGGACTTGAGGTAATGGTCTTGTGATGGTGGAGTGACGTCATTTTCCCGCCAGTAGAGGTCATGTGACGGTTTTTTTTTTACAGGGTATAAGAGGAGGACCCCACCCTGTCAGGTGGGGCAGTTCGTGGCTGGATTTGCCAAGTTGACTTCATGCCACTGCGTGGTTTAATGTGATGACGCAGTTTAGTTGGAAAATGAAGTTTTATCTAATGCCTAAAGTTTAAAAGGTCATTGCCAGCAGTTTCTTACAATACTGCTAGTGGAGAGTGAATATCGGAGTTCAGAAGTTAAAGATCAAGGAGAATCGATTTTCAACGGTGGATTGGGTTCGACCTTGTGTGATCCTCATTCGGAAGGATTTCGTTGACTGTTCTCGTGTTAATCTCTGCTGGGATAGCAGAGTGTGGAAGAAGAGGTCAGTGCCTTTAAACCGTTACGTTTTATAAAATTCTACGTGGGAAGAGTTCGACACCGGGGATCGAAGGACAACGATGTGGAAGAGAATTTAAATCACCCAAAAAAGTCTCTCCTTTTAAATGGACTGTGAGCATTTTGAACTTTCGGCATACCGCTTTAAACAACTGTTTTTTGCAATATCGCTTTAAGAACTGTGAAACTGCCGCACAGCAGCTGTTTTCCGGTTACGTTAGTGTTTGTTTACTTTTGGGGGGTTTGTTTTCAGTGTTCAATAAACGTGTTATTTGTTATAAAAACCCTTGCCTAACTCATATATATTTATTGTTGCCTGAATACGTAACACATGTATTTCTTTGGAGCATGCTTGTTTCTAAAATTGGTCTACTTCCTTTTCTAGTACAATCAAAAATTATAACTCTTCTCAGCACCTTGTTCCATTTCTGAGTGTTATGGGTATTCCCCAGTCAATTTAGCTTAACATTTCACCAACCCCACAAGCACATTGATCCCAGTCCTGCTGAAATTCAACCTGCCCCTTTTGAATAGATGCTTTAAGCCCCACATTGGGCCCCAATGGCCCATGAATCTAAAAACCATACCTGAAACACTGCATTGTCCTTATCCATACTTACTGACATGTTGGACTGGGAATAATCCCGAGAATTTTATCTTCACGTCCTTATTTTTAAATAGCTTCCGGGCTGCTGAAAGTCAGACTGCATGACCTCAATACCTGTTCTGTGTTTTTATCAAAGAAGTGCAGGGTTCATAATCATTATTAAAGAAGCTGTCTGTCTCTGAAGTAATGAAAACTAAAGATTAGCTTTATTCGTATACTGAAACACACAGTGTAATGTGTTGTTTTGTGTCAATGACCAACACAGTCTGAAATGTTTGGATGCAGCTTGCAAGTGTCATCACACTTCTGGCAACAACAAAGCATGCCCACAACTCGTACATCTTTGGAATGTGGGAAGAAACTGGAGCAGCTGGAGGAAACCCATGCAGTCACAAGAACATACAAACTCCTTATAGAGAGTGACAGGAATTGAACCCTAATCTGACAAGTGGTGCTGTAGAGTATTGTGCTTACCACTGTGCTAAAGTGCTGCCCTATGATTATATATTCTTTAATTGTCCCTGCTTTACGATTAGTTTTTTTTCTACTAGTGCTACCATTTGGACTGCATTCCTTTAATCTGCCCCAGCAGACTCAGATACACAGAGTGACTTGGAGAGCAAAACAAACTCTTTTCATTTCTGCTTTTCCTACTCTTCTGGGTAGCTTATCTGTCCACAGTGCTGATTTC
Organism: Hemitrygon akajei; assembly: GCF_048418815.1. Lineage (NCBI taxonomy): Eukaryota > Metazoa > Chordata > Chondrichthyes > Myliobatiformes > Dasyatidae > Hemitrygon > Hemitrygon akajei. The sequence goes on from NC_133130.1 coordinate 102,492,979, forward strand.
TTTCTGTCTGTGGGGTTAGCAACTCCCAAAATTTGCATTTCAAGAAACCCTCAACCTCTCTGATACCCTTATGGTGTCAATTCAGAATACAGCACTTGTTTCTCAAACTTGTGATAAACTTCATTGATACTGCACAGGAGACTGAGGAAAAAGAGATTAGAGTGGGAATTAGATGTAGAATGAAAGGAGCAGCTGAGCTGCAGGTCACACTTGCGCACATAGAACATAGAGGTATGCAGATCACGCAGAACATTAAGGTATGCAGATATCCCAAACATAAATCATTCACTAAATCTGCACTTGGTTTGCAAAAATTAAAGAACACTACAGATTACAGTATCTACAAATATCAAATCATAAGAAAGACAACTAAATCACTGCTTCGCCAAGAAATAACTCTTTTGACAACAAATAGGAGTGCATAAGATGTATTCATCTGTCTTTAATATACTAAGAACTAACCCTTCACAGAATTCTTGGGTCTTGAATTGCATAATTTTTCTTTCTGGTGATGAAATCTGTCCCTACCTAATCCTGAATGGACAGCTCTTTATTTTGATATTGCAACTCTAGGTGTTTGACACCCCATGAGACTTAATGACCTGATTATTTGCTGTGAACGCATAAAAACAGATAATGCTGCAGATGTTCAGCGGGTCAGCCGATATCTGTGAGAAGAGCAACTGAGTTAGTTTCAGGTTGAGCTAAAACGTTAATTCCGCTTCTCTTCTTACGGATGCCGCCTGCCTTGAGCATTTTATTTTTATTTGAGATTTTCAATGTTCATTTACCTGTATTGGCAGTAGACGCTTAGCCAAAACTGATTTCTCTATAAATGAAAGTTAATAAATTGGAGAGTTATATGACAGGAAAGTAATGCACTGAGGAAATAAAATGGCCGTAGAGGAGCACAGAAGGTGCGAACAGGAAAGGAAGTCGGAGGTTCTGAGCAAATGGGTGTTTGGAGGCACGAAACTCAGTTTTTTGGTCGAGATGTTGCAGTGTGGTTAACGAGGGAGAAGTGCGGGTAGTGGTGACGGCGAGGGGACCTTCCTCTCGCTTATCTACACTCACACAAATGGTGATCTTGATGATACCGTGGCTGTAATCCCTGTGCAGCTCCATCGCCTCCTCGTTGCACTCCACACACCGATACGGCGCCACCATAGCATCCAACGGCGGCGAGGCCCCAACACCCGCTGCCAGGTTACCGGTGCGCGCCAAAGCGAGCTGACAGACGGCAGGCATTGCACCGCGAAGCATCACGGAAGATGTGGTCCACTTGGTGGGATTGCGCCTCTTTCACGATCCCAATGCGAACGACAACTCCCAGCGTGCGCAGCGCTCCTCCAACCTCGCCGGTTACCCGTATGCTGCCTTCGCTGACGAGAAGCAGCGCAAACATGGCAGCTGCCAGTCAGAGTGCGGCGGCGATGGTTGCCGCTCAACTTTTATTGTTTACTTTGCACGGCTCGGCCTGGGCTGAGTACTTTTCGCTTTTATCGTTCAATAGCAACAGCCGCTTGCAGAAGCCAGGCTGTGTCACCCAGTCAGAACTAGCGAACTCGAAGGACTTAGTGGAATGTGGTAAGAGCCTGTACTTTTTTGTGCCCCTTTTTTTTATCCAGTGCGGGTTCCTGCTGACTTCCGTATCTGCGGCCAGGACACGAAATTGCTAAGTCACTGGGTCTAACCAGAACGGATTCATCCCTATTAGATACATATTTGATGTTCTGGAAGTTTCCACATGTAGTTTATTTTAAATTATAATCAAAGTTATCCAATTAGCTTTTTATTCGTCTGAGCTGTTTACTATTCAGATAGCACCTGCTAGTTGACAGCATTGTCCTGTTTCCTCATCCTTCGCGCTGGCAAGAACATAATCTTTTAAAAGTAATAAACATATTAAGGTAGATCAGAATTCAAAGGAAGAATGTGTAGTGAGTGTTTGTAGAGCGTATGAACTAGGCGATCAAAAGCGCCAATAATTTTTTTTCCTAAGGTTCTCGAAGGTAAGGAAAGTTTGGCCGGCGATGTCTGAATTTTTATTTAAGTATATTTACATCAAGTTATCAGAGAAGTGCATTGTCATTGAATTCAACATTCAACAGTAAGAATCAACCACGACAAAATAATTTCTGATAAATGTTTTAGGAGAAAGGGCACTAAAAACTAATGAAGGTTATCAGTTTATCTTTGGTATCTTTGGATATCTAATACTGTAATTCATGTAGATTAATTACAAGTATTTGTTAATACACACACTAAAGTCATTGTGATCCACTGATTTGACATCCATAGATCTGTGTACTTGAGAGGTTGGTTTCAGGCTCCATCTCAAATTTTTCACAGAAATGTACATTAACATTTCTGTGTATAAATACTGTGATAAATTTTCAGACTTCTTGTGCCAAGTGCATTATTGTGTTCCGATTACAAGATAATAGCCGCATCTTGTGATATCAAATGGAATCCCCCAATGAAAGTAGTTGGTATCTAATGGCAATTCTTTTTGGTATTTACATGTTTTAATGTGTATATAATACTGTTAAAATTTATGTGGTATATTTATGTTTAGTCGATGTGTGTATTGGGTATAAAGGAGAAGGATTAGTGTAATCCACATGTTTTATTAGCTGTGGGAAGTCCATGTTAATTTCATGCATGGATACTGAGGATTTAGTATATTGGAATATCTGTCATGTGAGGAAACTCATTTTTTTAAACAGTGATCACAATGAAGAATTGACAGTGATTAACTATTTTAAATGCTGTCTATATTAAAAGGACATCAAATTCTCCAGAATTACTAGCAAGCCAGTTACCATTTCTTTGCCTATAATGAAGATACTAATATAACAGTTCCAAGTAACGAAAAGATTTTTTTCTCAACAATTGTTTAATGTGTTGTTTCACTTTGCCATTTCCTGTAGTTTTGTTTGTAAGACTGAATGTAGAGATAGCAGAGCCAAATCAGTTCTTTCTCTGTAGTGTCCAGCCAAGTATGCATTTGGAGAATCATGGCAATACTGTGAGACAATTTTCCTCCTGCATAAAAAGATGTACTGCACTTTGGAATTCCAAACAAATTCCATTTTTGACGTGTTGTTATTTTGTGCTTGATATATAAGCAGCAGTATAATAATGGTTCAGCTAGCGTTTGTCTAGGGGAAGACGGCCTCTGACCCAGCCAAACTGAGAAATCTCAATTGTGTGGATGCTGCCCGGTTATAAATCTGTACAACAAAGTATCAGACAGTACACCATATGCAATTAAACTATTAAACTTTATAAATCTTAATCTGACTATAGGGTTAGTAAATAAAAAGAAAAAGGGCCTATTTTAAAGAAAAAGCTCACAGTTCTGTCCATTCGTTCCCATTGACCTCCGAGCATCACTGACTCCCAGACACTCACTCAAAGTCCACTCCATTGGGCAATCTACCAACCCCCTCCACTGACGTCTTCTCTCTTCATCTCTCGCTGACAAAAGACCGCAAAATCCCTTCTCTCAGACCCACAAGAAAGAACAATATGCCTCTCATTGGATGGCACACATTCCAAAGCTCCGTTATCTCTAGTCATAACTCAAACATTGCTGCTGCAGAGAAACCATTACATTAGCAGTGAAACATTACAATGCATTATACTTAGCGATGTTGGTTTGTCAAAGGCAGATTGACCCGATGCAATAACACAAGGTACCACAAATTCAATAAAACCATAGAACAAGCGCTACTTCATCAAACTTCACTTTTTATTCATAGCATGCTATGGGAGAAGTTACAGACTGATCTCCCAAAGAGACAGTCCGGACACTGCTCAACCCCGAACACAATTCCACACAACTTATAACATTTATCATTTCAGGAAATATTATAATTACACAAGTTAATACAGTTTTAGAATAGTTTTGATCACATGGTAAGATACAATTAGATGTAAAATCATTATTGGTTAGTTATAATTATTTCTACCAAGACCAGCATGGATACAATCTCAGTTCCTTATGTTGACACCTGCCCCTACTCTCCAACGTTCTACTACCCCCCCACGCTGTCCTTCCCCTATATAGTTATGTTATACCTCAAAAATGCTTTGTGTGACCAGATAATTTATTTAGACTTACCGGTATGTCGAACGCTATTAGGGAACAATGTCTGGTACATCATTTGTTGCTGGGTAAGGTTCCCTTTTTGGCTGTACAGCAACCAACATAAGGTACCTGTAAGATAATTGATCATAAGCTAATCATACCCCTTAATCCATTCCCCCATTTACCTATCCCTCTACCTAAGTTTACCTTTCCCATCATCAGGTTGGGCGAGAAACATTATCCAGGATGAACTCTGCAGCTATTCTTTTATAGCCATGGGATTTGTCCCATAGCACCACGTGAGAGGACAAACAGGGCCTTTTTACTCATTCAAAACACGGTTCAGGTGTATAATGGAGTCAAGCAACACAGAAATGTCCTTTTGGCCCATCGTAACCATGCTGACTATCCATTTTACTAGCTTACCAACACTATTGGGTGCTGGTAACATAGTGGTTAACACGACGCTCTTACAGCATTCCTATATTGGGCCTTTTGGAGTTCAATTCCAGCACTGTTCTATAAGGACTCTCTGTCCTTCCCATGGAATATGTAGGTATGCCCCGTGTACTCTGGTTTCTTTCCACCATCCAAAGATGTACCAGTTAGGTTGATTGTTTATTGTAAATTGTCCCGCGATTAGGTTAGGGTTCATTGGGTTTGTTGGGAGTTGCTGGGGCGGCATGGCTCAAAGACTGCAAGTGTCTACTTCATGCTGGATTGCTAAAATAAAAAAAATCTTTTGGTGTGTATCCTTCTATGCCTTGGCGATCCAAGTGCTTATCAAGGTACTACTTAAATATTGTGAAGTACAATGACACACTCAGGCAGTGTACTCCAGATTCTAACGATCTCTTCAGAATTCTTTTAAACTTTCTTTGACATGTCCTCCAGTTTTAGATGTTCTTCCTATGGTGAAAATCTCTCTGTAATCTACCCTTTGTATACCTCCATCAGGAGCCCCTTTACAGTGACTTGAAAAACTATTCAGCCCCCACAAGTATTTCCCACTTTTCCCTCTCATTTTCTAAATTTAACATGTATTCGGGCAGAATATTTTCGAGCTTATCTACAAAACATTGTGCATCATGTCAAATCAAATGAAAACAAGTTGACAATTTACTAAAAATTCAAAACCAAAATTGTGAGGCTGAGGAAGTATTTATCCCCTTTGTAATTACTACCCTAACTTTCCCCAGGTGCAATACTGTATATTACGTTACCAATTCACCCAATCTGATGATTTAGAAAATTGGAGGATCACCTGCTTTCAATGAATTAATAAGAATAATTACCCCCTCTCTCTGTAACGCCCAACAGTATGGTAGATTTTCAAAAGACCAAACCAAAATGAAGACAAAAGAGCATTCAGGACAAGTCAGGGAAGTGACTAAATAGAGACAAATCCAAAAGGTACTGAACTAAGGGGTATGAATACTTTTGAACTACTGACATTTCAGTTTTTGAATTTTCTTTTATTCATGCTTTACAATGTTGGGCTTTACTTTGAAAAAAGGAGCATGTGATTCACAATTAAAAATTCTCGGTTAAATTGATCTGGCTGTAATACTCATTTATGTGAACAAGTGGCTGGGAGCTGAATAGTTTTACGAGGCACTGTACGGTCATTTGAATACAATCCCAGTCCATCCAGTATCTCCTTATCACTGAAATGCTCCATATTGGTGCATCTGCTGTGACTCCTCTGCAGTGCAATCCTTCTGCAGTGTGGCACCATGGTCCACAACGTTTTGTGAGGTTGTACCATAACCTGCCTAATCTTAATAATCTTTGTTCTGAAGGCAAGTATCCTGTATGCCTTCTTCGTATTATTTACCTGTGGTAGCTTCTTCAAGGATACAGACTTTCGTACCATGATTCCTTTGTTCCTCAATTCCCCACCCAGGGCCCTAATCATCATTGAGTTTGGCCTACTCTTATCAGTCCTCCCAGAGTTCATTGCCTCACACTTACTAGGATTAAATTCAATTTTCCAGTGCTCTGCTCATTTGCCAACAGATCAGTATTGAATTTCAAATCTCTTCATCACCAATGCCATCAACAAATATTGCTTCATCTGCATACTTGCTAAACATCCCTCCTACATTAATATCTACATTAATTATATATACAATAAACAATAGGTTTGCCAGCCTGATCTTTGTATTACAGCATTGATTGCATTTTGCTACTCAACTAAACAACCCTCCACCCTTGCTCCTTTTTTCAAGCCAATTTGCCTTGTATTCCTTGGCTCTAATCTTTTGTTCATAAGATCCATGTTGGAATTGGGCTAAGTCTCCAACTAAATCTATGTAATCCACTTCAATTATTCTACTTTTTGTTACCTCTTCAAAGAAGCAAATTCGTCATGTTGACCATTTTTGATTAGTTACTGCTGTTCCAATTGTAGATCCATCTACAATTTTCGGCATTTTCCCCAATAATTTCTTGATGTTATCATTACTGTAATTACCTGGTTTATCCCTCTTGCCCTTCTTAAATAACAATAGAACATTCACTGTCTTCCAGTCACCTCCTCTGTGGCCTGCCAGGTCTCCAACAATTAGCTTCCCATATGTTGGAAAGCTTGGATATGTTGTAGCAGATCTTTGGGATTTCAAGACCTTTAAGCTTTTAATATATATAGCCTTTAATATATTTTTAATGTAACACTGAACCATGGTAACACACAAAATGCTGGAGGAACTCAGCTAACCAGGCAGCATTTATGGAAAAAAAAAGTACAGTCAGCATTTCGGGCCAAGACCTTTTGTTTCAGTTCAATCATTGAGCTATGGTTGCAAGTTACATGTAGGCGTGTAACTTTGGAAGCATGTTGAGATTTTCTTTTGGAGAGTTCTCTTCCTTTTTTACTGTTCTTGATTTCTTTTTAGTTAAGTTTAAAAAGGAAAGGAGCAAGAGTGACAAGCATTGTTGTGTATCAAATTTCCCTGCAGAGGTGTGCTGGTATTCTTGTCAACATCTCTCTGGAGTATCCCCAGATTTATACTTGTACTGCTTTGGCTATGTAACTCAACTCTGCTAATTTTGTTGATCGTGATGTAGCAATACAATTGTCTTTAAGTCATTTTTCTAGCTATTTCACTACTAGTTATCAGTTGTGTTGACTGGCGGAGATGAGGGGCCAGACTCTTTTTATTAGGAGTAATACCTAGAGATTAAAACAGAAAATATAAGTGCTATCAGGCGTGGCAGCATTTGTAGAGAGAAATAGGTTATTAATAGAAAACATTAACCTGTCATCAGAACTGCTTCTGAAACATAAAATCTCAATGTTAGCTTTGGGATTTGATTCTGGAATTTAGGACTACAATGCAGCCTAAGTTAGTGCCATATGATTTCAAATAAATTTGTTCATGGCATCCGTGCGATGGATTTTTACCTGTCGAAATGTGAACTATAATACCCTGATGCAAGATATATTTGTGGTAAAACAACAAATAATAGCAAGTAAGAAGCCTTAACCATATGTGTATTATGTGTAATGGTTTTGTTGGATCACTGAGGATGTGTTGACGCAGTCTTGACGAATATCCTAATTCTGCTCCTATGCCATATGGTTGTTGTCTAATAAATAATAATTAGTGGAGGATTGAGAGTTCTTACACAATGATTAGTTAATGGCTGTTTGAAGCTTTCAAGCCTGCTTACTTGCCAAAGTTGTAACTGAGTTAATCCATTGTTACAATTTATTGTGTAGTTTCCAAACTGGGCAGTGCTGCAGTTTTCCAGAGTGCAGTAGTTTTATCAGCTATTCCAGATCATTGAAAATAAAATAAAATGCACTTTTGGGTTATATAAAATAGAACAGAAGTCTCAACAGGTCAGGCTGCATTTGGGGTAAGAAACAGGTAACAGTTCAGGTCAAGATATTCAGAAGGCAGATTAACCTGAATATTTCCAGCATTTTCGGTGTTCATTTCAGCTCATTAATCTTTTACATCCGTTTGAGAGAGTGGATGTGCCTTAATTTGACATCTCATCTGAAGGATACCCACCTTTGACAGTGTAGCATTCGCTTAGTACAATGTGATTGTTGGCTGAGGTATTGCTATTTGCACACCAAAAGTGGAATTTGAATCTCCACGTCACTTCGGGCACCAGTGCTGTAACTGATTCCTGGCCAAACATTTCAGGCCTGCAGGTTAACCAGAGTTTCGGTGGGGTTGGGTGTATGAGATTTCAAGCTATATACCGAATAATAACTAAGGTGTTGTCTAATCAGGAAGCAATAGCCATGGTTAACATTGCATTCCAGCAGCTAGATTATGATGGGCTTGTTAAGTAGCATGACAGTAACCAATGTTGTCTTTGGTTTGGTTGGCTAATCTTCAACAGCATTATAGCAATTGGGCATCCTTTGAACTCTACTTTTTTTAAACTGAACCCAATCTTTTCTAACTCAATTATGTTAGAGGTATACTGATGTTGAGCAATAAGATTATAATAAGTTATAGGAACAGAATAAGGCCATCTAACCCATTGAGTCTACGATTTCATTATGATCCATTTCTCTCTCAGCTCTAGTCTCGTATCTTCTCCCCTGATCCTTTCACACCCTGACTAATCAAGAATCTTTCAACCTCAACCTTAAGTATACCCAATGACTTGGCTTCCACAGCTGCCTGTGGCAACAAATCCCACAGTCACCACTCTGACTAAAGAAATTCCTCCTCATCTCCATTCCGAATGGACATCTCCCTATTCTGAGGCTGTATCCTCTTAACTTAGTCTCCCTCCCATTCTCTCCACTTCCACTCAAGGCCTTTCAACTTTTGATAGATTTAAATGAAATCATCCCTCGTTAAGAACGTAACATAAGAAATAGGAGCAGGAGTCGGCCATCTGGCCTGTCGTCTCTGCTCTGCCATTCGATAAGATCATTGCTGATCTGGCCATGGACTCATTTCCACCTACCTGCCTTTTCCCCATAACCCTTAATTCCCCTACTATGCAAAAATCTATCCAACCTTATCTTAAATATATTTACTGAGATGGTCCCCACTACTTCATTGGGCAGATTGTCCCCACTTATTACCATCCTAAATTTACTGCCCCGAATCTTGAGGCCATGTCCCTTAGTTCTAGTGTCACCTACCAGTGGAAACAACTTTCCTGTCTCTATCTTATCTATCCTTTTCATAATTTTATATGTTTCTATAAGATTTCTTCTCATTCTTCTCCAGCGAGTACAGTCCCAGGTGACTTGATCTGTCCTCATAGTCTAATCCCCTCATCTCTGGAATCAACCTGGTGAACCTCCTCTGCTCTGCCTCCAAAGCCAGTATATCCTTCCTCAAGTAAGGAGACCAGAACTGCACACAGTACTCCAGATGCAGCCTCACCAGTACCCTGTACAGTTGCAGCATAACCCCCCCACTCTTAAATTCAATCCCTCTAGCAATGAAGGCCAACATTCCATTTGTCTTCTTGATAGCCTGCTGTACCTGCAAACCAACCTTTTGTGATTCATACACAAACACTCCCAAGTCCCTCTGCATAGCAGCATGCTGCAATTTTCATTATTTAAATAATAATCCGCTCTTTCATTTTTCCTTCCAAAGTGGATGACCTCACATTTACCAACATTGTACACTATCTGCAAGATACTTGCCCATTCACTTAACCTATCTATATCTTTCTGCAGACTCTCCGTATCTTCTGCGCAATTTGCTTTTCCACTCTATTCTCCTGAATTCTAGTGAGTACAGGGCCAGCCATCAAATACGCTTTGTATGACAAGCCTTTCAATCTCAGCATCATTTTCATGAACCTCCTTTGAACTCTTTCCATTGTCAGCTCATCTTTAGATAATGGACCCAAAACTGCCCATAGTACTCCAAGTGAGGCCTCACCAATGCCTTATAAAGCCTCAACATTACAACCTTGCTTTTCTATTCTAGTCCTCTTGAAATTTGCATTTGCTTTCCTCACTACTGACTCAGCCTGTAAAATGACATTTTACAAACAAAAACTTCAGGGGGGTGCAAACAGAAGAAAGTAACTGGCATTTGTTTCAGCACTTACTGTGAATATTACTGAACTGATTATCTTTGTATCTATAAAGTCATATCACAAATATGGAAGTTTTCATCACAGACACATACAATATGCTTAACTTTCCTTTCACCGGGGATAAAGAAAACAGGTCAGAAAGAAACAAACCTTTAAGGAATCTTGCATGAGGATTCCCAAGTCCCTTTGCACCTCAGGTGTTTGAATATTTTTCTCCATATAAAAAATAGTCTACCCTTTCATTTCCTCTACTGAAGTGCTTGACCATACACTTCCTCACACTGTATTCCATCTGCTACTTCTTTGTCCATTCTCCTAATCTGCCCCCTGCTTCCTCAACACTGCCTTTCCCTCCATCTATCTTCGTATCGTTCGCAAATGTAGTCACAAAACCATGAATTTTGTCATCCAATTCATTGACATATAATATAAAAAGAAGCAGTCCCAATACAGATTCCTATGGAACACCTCTAGTCATTGGCAGCCAACCAGAAAAGGCTCCTTTATTTTGACTGCCTCCTACCACTCAACCAATGTTCTATCCATGCTAGTATCTACTGTAATATCATGGGCTCTTAACTTTTTAAGCAGCCTCGTGCTGCACCTTGTCAAAGGCCTTCTGAAAATCCAGGTACACAACATCAATTGATTCCAACAGATTTGTCAGGCAAGATTTTCCCTTAGCAATCCATGATGACTCCAGCCTATTTTATTAAGTGTCTCCAAGTACCCTAAAACCACATCCTTGACAGTCGATTCCACTATCTTCCCATCCACTTAGGTCAGGCTATCTGGCCTATAATTTCCTTTCTTCTGCTTCCCTCCCTTCTTGAAGAGTTGAGCGACATTTGCAAGTTTCTACTCCTCCAGAACCATGCCAGAATCCAATGATTCTTGAAAGATCATTAATATTGCTTTCATGATCTCTTCAGCACCTTTTTCAGAACCCTGGGGTGTAGACCATCTGGTCCAGGTGATTTATCTACCTTAAGATCTTTCACTTTTCCAAGCACCTTCTCCCTAGTAAAGGCAACTTCACTCACTTCTGTCACCTGATATTCCCGAACATCTGGCATACACCACAGTGAAAACTGTTGCAAAATACTTATTCAGTTAGTCCACTACTTCCCTGTCCTCCATTACTACCTCTCCAGCATCATTTTCCAGTGGTCCAATATCTACTTTTGCCTCTCTTTTACACTTTATATATTGAAATAAACTTTTGGTATCCTCTTTAATATTATCGGCTAGCTTACCTTCATCTTTTCTTTCTTCATGACTTTTTTTAGTTGCCTTTTGTTGGTTTATAAATGCTTCTCAATCCTCTTCCCACAAATTGCCACAAATTTTTGCTTGCTCACTCACTACTGACTCAGCCTGCAAACTTACCTTTAAGGAATCTTGCATGAGGATTCCCAAGTCCTTATGCACCTCAGCTCAAAAGCCCACTCTTTGGCTTTTACGTTGGCTTTGACTTCTTTTGCAGCCACAGTTGCATAATCCTGCTTTTAGAATACTTTTTTTTGGGATGAATTTATCCTGTGCCTTCGGAATCGCTCCCAGAAACTCCAACCATTGCTACTCTGTCATCATTCAATCAATTTTGGCCAGCTGCCCTCTCATGACTCTGTAATACCCTTTACTCCACTGTAATACCTTTACATCTAACTATCTTCTCCTTCTCAAATTGCAGGGTGAATTCTGTCATGATCGCTGTCCATCTGGCTCTAATCAATAATGGCTCATTACACAACATCCAGTCTAGAATAGCTGATCTTTGAGTGGGTTCAACCACAAGCTGATCTTAAAAAACCATCTCATTGGTATTTTACAGATTCCCTCTCTTGGCATCCAGTCTGATTTGTCCCAATCTATCTGCATATTAAAATCCCCCATGACTATCACAACATTGCCTTTTTGGTATGCATTTTCTCTCTCCTGTTGTAATTTGTAGGTCACATTTTGGTGGTTGTTCGGGGTCTGTATATGACTCACATCAGACAAAATGCTGGTGGAACACAGCAGGCCAGGCAGCATCTAAAAGAGAGAAGCACTGTTGAAGTTTCGGGCCAAGACCCTTCGTCAGGACTAACTGAAGGAAAAGATACTAAGAGATTTGAAAGTAGTGGGGGGAGGGGGAAATGCGAAATGATAGGGGGAGACCGGAGGGGGGTGGGATGAAGCTAAGAGCTGGAAAGGTGATTGGTGAAAGTGATACAGAGCTGGAGAAGGGAAAGGATCATGGGACGGGAGGCCTCGGGAGAAAGAAAGGGGTGGGGGGAAGCACCAGAGGGAGATGGAGAGCAGGCAGAGTGATGGGCAGAGAGGGGAAAAAAAACAACTAAATATGTCAGGGATGGGATAAGAAGGGGAGGAGGAGCATTAACAGAAGTTAGAGAATGGTCATGCCATCAGGTTGGAGGCTACCCAGCCGGTATATAAGGTGTTCCTCCAACCTGAGTGTGGCTTCATCTTGATAGTAGAGGAGGCCATTGATAGACATATCAGAATGGGAATGGGACGTGGAATTAAAATGTGTGGCTACTGGGAGATCCTGCTTTCTCTGGCGGACCGAGCGTAGGTGTTCAGCAAAATGGTCTCCCAGTCTGCATTGGGTCTCACCAATATATAAAAGACCACACCGGGAGCACCGGACGCAGTATATCACACCAGCCGACTGCATTGGTGTTGCCTCCTGCACGCATGCTGAGCTCGTTGACTTCATTAACTTTGCCTCCAACTTTCACCCTGCCCTCAAATTTACCTGGTCCATTTCCGACACCTCCCTCCCCTTTCTTGATCTTTCTGTCTCCATCTCTGGAGACGGCTTATCTACTGATATCTACTATAAGCCTACAGACTCTCACAGCTACCTGGACTATTCCTCTTCCCACCCTGTCTCTTGCAAAAATGCTATCCCCTTCTCACAATTCCTCCGTCTCCGCCACATCTGCTCTCAGGATGAGGCTTTTCATTCCAGGACGAAGGAGATGTCTTCCTTTTTTAAACAAAGGGGCTTCCCTTCTTCCACCATCAACTCTACTCTCAAATACATCTCTCCCATTTCCCGCACATTTGCCCTCACCCCATCCGCCCGCCACCCCACTCTGGATAGGGTTCCCCTTGTCCTCACCTACCACCCCACCAGCCTCCAGGTCCAACGTATAATTCTCTATAACTTCCGCCACCTCCAACGGGATTCACCTACCAAGCACATCTTTCCCTCCCCCACCTTTTCTGCTTTCTGCAGGGATCGCTCCCTACGCGACTTCCTTGTCCACTCGTCCCCCCCATCCCTTCCCTCTGATCTCCTGGCACTTATCCTTGTAAGCGGAACAAGTGCTACACCTGCCCTTACACTTCCTCCCTCACCACCATTCAGGGCCCCAGACAGTCCTTCCAGGTGAGGCAACACTTCACCTGTGAGTCGGCTGGTGTGGTATACTGCGTCTGGTGCTCCCAGTGTGGTCTTTTATATATTGGTGAGACCCAACGCAGACTGGGAGACCGTTTCGCTGAACACCTACGCTCAGTCCGCCAGAGAAAGCAGAATCTCCCAGTGGCCACACATTTTAATTCCATGTCCCATTCCCATTCTGATATGTCTATCCATGGCCTCCTGTACTGTCAAAATGAGTCCAAACTCAGGTTGAAGGAACCTTATATACCGGCTGGGTAGCCTCCAACCTGATGGCATGAACATTGACTTCTCTAACTTCCGTTAATGCCCCTCCTCCCCTTCTTACCCCATCCCTGACATATTTAGTTGTTTTTTTTCTCTCTCTTTCTGCCCATCCCTCTGGTGTTCCCCCCCCCCCTTTCTCCCGAGGCCTCCCGTCCCATGATCCTTTCCCTTCTCCAGCTCTGTATCACTTTCACCAATCACCTTTCCAGCTTTTAGCTGCATTCCACCCCCTCCAGTCTTCTCCTATCATTTCACATTTCCCCCTCCCCCTACTACTTTCAAATCTCTTACTATCTTTCCTTTCAGTAAGTCCTGATGAAGGGTCTCGGCCCAAAACGGCCTTATAGATGCTGCCTGGCCTGCTGTGTTCCACCAGCATTTTGTGTGTGTTGTTTGAATTTCCAGCATCTACAGATTTACTCATGTTAACTCCCATCAGTGTATTTTTTACTTGTAGTTTCTTAGATTATGATTCCATTATGATTCAATATTTATTGATCCTATGTCACCTCTATCTAATGAGTCCAGAGTCTCAGGTGGGCTATGTAAAAGTGAGAATGGGGTGGAAGTTTTTGCAGAAGGTATGAAAACTTGGTTTTGCATAAACTTGGAAGCAGCACCAAGTATCATCAGTATAATGGAAATGGTATCTCATTCTAACCAATCAATCCAGATGGCCAATCTGGTGTTAAAATAAGGCTCAAGGCTTGTCATTTTGCTAGATTGCTTCAGCTTGCCTACAACAAGCTTGCCACTGATATGGAACTAACCTACAGGACAGTTGAGAAACTGTTCAAACCAATGTCGCCCTGACTCCAGATTCATGGTAATAACTGCCTCAATCATTAATTTGTAGATTGCAGGCAATTCTTGCACAAGCACGTTTTGCTTTCAAGCTCCAAATCACCAGATTCACTGGAGAGAGATTCACTAGTCCTGCAAAACAAAAGCCCATTATCAATCTGCCCTTTCACCAGCAACACCCCTTCCCCAACCCATTCCCAGTTCCAGTATCACCCTCCAACAATGAAAGTTCACAATAAGACTCTGGAAAATGTAGTTCTCCTGAAAAACACTGTGATACTTTATGTTTTTTGGAAGATGATAATGAAATGCACCACTGCCTTCACTGTGACAGCTGTGAACAGTGAACAGAGGGAAAGGAGGTTAAGATCGATGAAGAATGTTTAATATTTAGGATGTCACAGTACAAAATGTACTGTGCTGTTCAGTGATCCTTTTGCTCTTGTGTACTTTTGAGATTTGTCTAACAGACAGTTCAAGGCATGAGAAAGATTGTGGGTGCATGGAACACCCTGCTAGGGGTGGTGGTAGAGACAGATAGATTAGGGATATTTAAAAAAAACTTAGATAGGCACATGGATGATAGAAAAATAGAGGGCTATCTAGGAGGGACGAGTTAGATTGATCTTGGAGTAGGCCCCTTGTGGGCCAAAGGGTCTGTACTGTGCAGCAGTCTTCTATGATTGTTATGATAACTTGTTTTCTGAAAGCTCCTCCGAATCTGCTGGAAGTGTATGTGTATCAATGTTAGTGGTCTGTCCCAGGTATAATTAAACCTCCATTCAGCAGTCCAGATTGCTTGCCTGACCCACACCAAAACCCTGAAGCATCCACTGGTTCTCGCTCTGTCATGGGGAGACGACACCATGTGGAGAGTGAAATGGATTCAAAGGTCTTCTCAAAGCCCCAGGGAAAATGCAGTATCCATACTGACTGTTGGGAATTCTTGGCCTATGACTGCTCAAGAATGCAGAAGGACCAGTTGGGACGGTATTGAGAACCTCAGTAGTGTGCACCAGATGTTCACAGAGCACAGCGTAAACAGTGCAAGGAGCACATCAACTCAGAACCAATACAACTGACCATCTGTTGAGCACCTACTACCCTGTTTGTAGTGGAGTCTGCAGATCCCACATTAGCCTCATCAGCCAACTGAAATCCCATAAAACCTGAGTGGAAGTAAGTCCTTGTGATTGCAGCCTAGGAAGATGAAGAATGTTTATGATGGATGAAGTGCAGCAGGTTAAAGGGAATAATGATGGTGGAAGAATTGAAATTATCAACTTTACACAGTTAGTAATGAATAATTTGTTTCATTAGCAATGAAATTGATGCCTCTTCCTGCACTAAAACAAACTCTAATTTCATTACTTTTCAACCAGTTATTACCCTTCACTCCTCTTCATGGCTATTCTCTGATTTTTTTTCCTCTTACTTTTTAGCTCTGACTCTATATCAGGGGATGGGCAAGCCATTAACAACCACTTCAGCCAATAAGTTACAACTTGCCTTTTGTGAGGACTCCATTCCATTCCTTCAGTTCCTCTGGCTCTGTTGCATTTGCTCTGATGCTGAGATGTCCCATTTGGACATCTCTAATATTCCACCTTCATTATTCATGGCTAACTGTCTACCTTACTGAACCCCTTGAATGGATAATTATTTTTCCTAAACACAAGAGATTCTGGGGTTGCTGGAAATCCAGAGCAATATGCGAAATGCAGGAAGAAGTCAGTAGGTCAGGCAGGATTTATGGAGGGAAATAAACAGTTGACAATGTGGGCCGAGACCCTTCAGGACTCATGAAGAGTTTCAACTCAAAATGTCGACCGTTTATTCCTCTCTATAGATGCTGTTTGACCCACTGAGTCATCTACTTCTTCTGGACATGGCACAAGCTGAGTTTCTGTGGTACTTAGTTTCCACCTCACCAAACTCTGCAATCAGCAGATAATCCTTATCCTTTGCAATTTCTTCCAACTCCAACAAGACTCTGCCACAGACACATATTCTTCTCCCTATAAGCATTTTAAAGGAATGATGTCTTTCACAACTTCTTGGTCTACACTTCTGTCCTCACCTATTCCATGTTGTATGGCACTTTCCCAGATAGGCACAAGAGTCCTTTCACCATCCATGTATCCAGATAGTCTATTCGGTGATCATCTTGCACTTTTTTTTAAAAATTTTTTATTAGTTTTTCAAAATATTTTACAAAATTAAAAACCCCAAATCCCAATGAGGAGCATTAATACAGAGCAAGGTTAAGCATACAATATTAATATGCTACAGAGGAAGAGAATTTAACATAAAAGCACCTAAATTAAAGACAAGTGAGCTTAGTGTCCTCCCCAAACCCCACAACACAAGAAAAAAAAACAACAATTCCAGACCAACCACCACACAATATAGAGAGTATAAGTCCGGACAGTCAAACTCCCAGACTGTGAATACGCTTAGCAACAGAGGATAATAATGCCTACTACCAGAAAAGAAAGGGAGCTGAAAGCAAGGGACCGAAAAGAAAAAAAAAACCCTAGTCAAGAGGAAGGTTATGAAAGTACTCGATAAAAGGCCCCCAGATCTTATGGAACTTTAAATCCGAATTGAGAACTGAATAATGAACGAATATGAGTTTCTTGGAGGAAAGCAATGTCAGCTTTGAGTTGTTTAATATGTGAGAATACCTTCCTCCTTTTAACAGGGTGGTTCAGTCCCTTTACATTTCAGCTCACAAATTTAAGTGCACTAGCCATTATCAATTACTAATGCATAAAAGGCAGCAGGCATATAAAAAATCAAGCGGTACAATAGCAGTCTGGGAGCAGAGATGTAAACATAGATTCGTAAGGTCAAAATATAAACATGTCCTAACCAATAAAGAAATGTTGGAACTGGAAAGCCACCCCACCCACACAACCCAAAACTAGACGGCTACCAAAACAAGTAGCTAGCTCTACCAAAGAAATTAACCCAAATACAACTTCCAGATCTGTGTCATTGACAGCAGTTCCGTATAAATGCTATAACAAACAGTAACTAGTTTATGCACTAGGAAACATAACTACAGATTAGAACACCTTCTGCCGAGATATACAACTTAATACAGAGAAAATCGGAAGAAAACCAAAACTAATCTACCCGCGAAATATTATAGAAGGATAAAGTAAGAGAAAGGGGAAAAAAAGGTAAGAAGGAAAAAGAAAAAAAAGAGGAAGGGGAAAATTGTAAATTCAAGACGAGTATTTATCAACCGTTTACCGAGAAGGGAGAAAAAAACATTCAGAGAATGGAAAAAAAAGGGGGTGAAGAAAAGAAAAAGATAAAATAAATAAGTATTTAAAACAGAGGAAAAATAAATCAGCAGTTGAACTGTGAACCGACAAACAGGGAGGCCTTCACTAAAGACTTCAAACCTCCAAAACAAGTTAGATTTAGTTGTAGAACTCTGTAGGTAAAGTTATACAGAGGTGAAAATAGATTACACACACACCAAATCCCGGGAGAGATTGTCAACAGCCTTTAGAGTTTCAGTTAATAATGTCTGAGTGATTCAAGTGAATTCCGAGTCCAGAGAAAGTAATTTTACTACGAGGAGTACTTATCCACCATTTTAGGAAGTCCGATCAGATTCCGAAGATGACTGGATAGCCGGAAGACTTGCCACAAACGCTTCGGCTTCCCTGGCTGATTTGAACCACTTGAATTCCCCGGTATTAAACTTGATTCTTAGGTCAGCAAGATTACGAAAGGAAGGTTTGAAACCACGATCAAAAAGCACTTTCATTACGCCTTTATACTCAGCGCGCATCTTTAAAGTCTGGGGTGCAAAATCTTCCACAAAGCGAATGGTTGTATCCTGGAAAGAAAAAGAGCCTCTGCGACGTGCCTCCACAATCAGACTGTGTTTTACCTGGTATTGATAGAAACACAAGATTACTGGTCGCGGACGGGTGCCCAGAATTCCGGGGGGGACATTAACTCTGTGTGCCCGTTCGAGCTCGGGCGGGTTTGGAAGCAGATCCTTCCCGAATATCTCACAGAGAAACTCGGCGAAAAACTTCACGGTTGACCCCTTCTCAGTTGCCTCTGGTAATCCCAGAATTCTGATGTTGCAGCGTCTGCTGCGATTTTCGAGGTCCACCATTTTGGAAAGAAGTTTATTAGATTTTTCCTCTAAGCTGGAACAGAGAGTCTCCAAGTATCGAACCCGACTTTCTAAAGCTTCAGAAGTCGAATCGATGCGAGATAAGTGTTCAGCATGTTTGTCCACTTTATCGTTGATCCGATCCAGTTTGTCTTCTAGCTGTTTGAAAGCGGTTTTAATTTCCTTTAAGATTTCGTCTCGGAGATTTGCAAGCGCCTCCATCGTCACACCCGACGAAGTCGTAGTTTCTTTTCTCCCGGATTTGGTACTCTTGCTAGACATTGTAGGTTAGATATATTCACAGGCAAGTAAGAGATACCGAAATAATTCCTATCTAAGCTTTATAAAATGGAGACATTTAGTGCAAAAGTAGCGACAGTAACGGAACAAAAGTTCGGAGCAGCTAAGCAATCGCCATCTTACCGGAAGTCCCCTCATCTTGCACTTTTTTCAGTCTGTGTTCATGATGTGGCCTCCTCTGCATTGGAGAAACCCAGTGCTGATTGGGTGATTGTGTTTAGTCCACAGTCGTGACCCTGAGCTTCTGATTCCCTGCCACTATAATTCACCATTCCACTTCCACTCTGATCTGTCCGTAGCCTCCTGATCAGTAAATGAGGTCCAGTGTAAGTTCGAGTATGTCATCCTCTGTCTGGGCATGTTGTGGCCTGCAAGACTTGATATTGAATTATCCAACTTCTGATAATCTCTTTTTTTTTCTGTTTGTATCAGCACTGACCAATTTTACCAGCTATCTTCTTCTCCCGCTTTCTTCCTTTTGTACAAACCCCATTTCCAGAAAAGTTGGGATATTTTCCAAAATGCAATAAAAACAAAATTCTGTGATATGTTAATTCACGTGAACCTTTATTTAACTGACAAAAGTACACAGAAAAGATTTTCAATAATTTTACTGACCAACTTAATTATATTTTGTAAATATACACAAATTTAGAATTTGATGGCTGCAACACACTCAACAAAAGTTGGGACAGAGTTAAAATAAGATTGAAAAGTGCACAGAATATTCAAGTAACACCAGTTTGGAAGACTCCACATTAAGCAGGCTAATTGGTAGCAGGTAAGGTATCATGACTGGGTATAAAAGTAGCATCCATCAAAGGCTCAGTCTTTGCAAGCAAGGATGGGTCGTGGCTCACCCCTTTGTGCCAAAATTCGTGAGAGAATTGTTAGTCAGTTCAAAAGGAACATTTCCCAACGCCAGATTGCAGAGAATTTAGGTCTTTCAACATCTACAGTACATAATATTGTGAAAAGATAAAGAGAATTCAGAGACATCCCAGTGCGTAAAGGGCAAGGTCGGAAACCACTGTTGAATGCGCGTGATCTTTGAGCCCTCAGGCAGCACTGCCTAAGAAACAGTCATGCTACTGTGACAATTATAGCCACCTGGGCTCGGGAGTACTTCGGAAAACCATTGTCACTTAACACAGTCCATCACTGCATCCAGAAATGCAACTTGAAACTGTATTATGCAAGGAGAAAGCCATACATCAACTCTATGCAGAAATGCCGGCGAGTTCTCTGGGTCCGAGCTCATCCCAGATGGACCAAAAGACTGTGGAATTGTGTGCTGTGGTCAGATGAGTCCACATTTCAGCTAGTTTTCGGAAAAAAATGGGCATTGAGTTCTCCGTGCCAAAGATGAAAACAACCATCCTGATTGTTATCAGCGAAAGGTGCAAAAGCCTGCATCTGTGATGGTATGGGGGTGCATCAGTGCCCACGGCATGGGCAAATTGCATGTATGTGAAGATACCATTGACTCTGAGGCGTATATTAGGATTTTAGAGCGACATATGTTGCCATCAAGGCGACGTCTCTTCCCGGGACGTCCATGCTTATTTCAGCAGGACAATGCCGGACCACATTCTGCACGGACTACAACAGCGTGACTTTGTAGACGCAGAGTGCGTGTGCTTGACTGGCCTGCTGCCAGTCCAGATCTATCTCCTATTGAAAATGTATGGCGCATCATGAAGAGGAGAATCAGACAACGGAGACCATGGACCATTGAGCAGCTGAAGTCTTATATCAAGCAAGAATGGACAAAATTTCCAATTGCAAATCTACTACAATTAGTATCCTCAGTTCCAAAACGATTAAAAAGTATTATTAAAAGGAAAGGTGAACATGCCTCTGTCCCAACTTTTGTTGAGTGTGTTGCAGCCATCAAATTCTAAATTTGTGTATATGTACAAAATACAATTAAGTTGGTCAGTAAAACTATTGAAAATCTTTTCTGTGTACTTTTGTCAGTTAAATAAAGGTTCATGTGAATTAACATATCACAGAATTTTGTTTTTATTGCATTTTGGAAAATATCCCAACTTTTCTGGAAATGGGGTTTGTATATTTATATATGTTTTCCGATTATCTTTTGTTGCACCATTGTGTTCCCTCTCCTTTTCTGCTACCCAGACTAATCTGTTTCTTTCTTTTGGAGTTCTGAAGAATCTCAGACTTGAAATGTTAATTTTCTCTCTTTGCATAGTTGCTGCCTGCTGACTTGCAGTGTTTATTCATCATTTTCTGTTACAAATATCAGGTTTCTAGTATCAGCCCTTTAAAAAGTTTCTTTTTTAAATAATTTGAACTTAGAACTAGTACAGATGCAAAGATTTCATATTATTTACCCATAGTACAACAGTTCATACAATTGACTATTCTTGTAGTGATGATTATTAAGCAAAACATCTCTGTGCATCAAGCTGCATCCCACAAGCAGAAGAGAGGCTGAGGGGAAAGAGGACCTCACACAAAAGGTTGGAGGAACTCAGTGGATCGGGCAGCATCTGTGGAAAGGAATAAATAGTTGATGTTTTGAGCTAAAACCCTTCATCATGTAGCCAGACCTGTTGAGCTCCTCCAGTATTCTGTGTGCTCATTACACCACTGGCATTTAGGGCAGCAATGAAGGTCCTTCCTCTCTGCAGGTGTTCAGGGTTTCCTTCATCATGTCAGTAGCTTCCTCTCAGTTTTCACTACTTTCAGTCATGCAAGACTCTGCTGGAGACTCAGATATACCATCACACTCAGATGTAGATGGATTCTTCATTGCTGTTTCCAAGAGGATCACAACCTTGTAGGGTTTGGAGGCTTGCGGTACCTCAATGACTTGGAAAGCTATGTCAGGGCATTAGACTTTGGGTGTCGGTAGGATCACCCATGCCAAACAAGTTAAAGAATAGAGGCCAGACTAAGAAAGATCCAATGGGGAACAACAGGGAACCGGTCCACAGCTTTGGGGATTCAGCTTAGGGCTCACAACCCTGACTCTGTGTGTGTGTGTGCGTGCGTGCGTCTCCAAATTTCCAGCATCTGCAGAATCTCTTGTGCCTAGAAAAGAGGAGCTCAGCAGTTTTTTTTAACAAAAGCCTGATGGGTTGCCATATCAGAAATACAACAAACTAAAGCTATTGGATTCTGCAGCTAAGGGGCGGGGACATAAGATTAATGACTGATAAGTTATTGGCCAATTGCCTTACACCATTGGTGCCTGATCCATGAAGAAAACCGGTTTTGTGTTAGTGAAATACAGCAGTGTGGCACACATTCAAGCTGTGTGGCCCAGTGAGTCAACGGTGATCAGGGTGTCCATCCAGTTATTTGCGAATTGGCAGATTCTGTATAAACTTTTATCATGGGGCTATTGTTTTAAATTACTTAGTGGAAGATTTGTTTTGTTTAATGCTTTAGAATCTTCATTTTTGAATCCTGAGGACACCGATTGTGTGCCTAGAGGAGCTCCACCCTGTGAACCTGTGCCATTCCTGGATACAGAAAAAATTCTGGTATGTTTTCCTGTATTATAAATAAAAGCAGGGCACAGGCTCATTAAACCAGTGGTTTGACATTGCTGATTCTGAAGGTGCTGTAGTTGTGTTGCTTTGAAGTTCTTGTGCACCACTGATTTTTTAAAAAAGAGATACAGCATCGTTACACGCCCTTCTGGCCCAACAATCCTGCACCTTCTAATTACACCCATGTGACCAATTAACAGGTTGTGTAATCTGTATCTATTTGGAATGTGAAAGGAAACAGGAGCACCCACAAGAAACTAGAGTGAAATCCATGCAGTCACCATGGGGAGAACGTACAACTCCTTACAGACAACAGCAGAATTAACTAAGGTCACTAGTGCTGTAATTAGACTAATTGCTATGCTAACTGTGCTACCCCTTTAGGAAGTCCTCTTCTTTTTTTAAACAGCGTTACTGACCTTGGATTTCAAAGGAAATCTAAGAGTCATTGCATGAATTCATTAATCATTCATCTGAAATTAAATCTAGTCAACTTTTTGAGGTTCAACAATTCCGATCTCTCTTTGGAGTGAAGGAGGATGAGAGGCGACTTTTCGAGGTATGGAAGATGATAAGAGGCATAGAGAATGGACAGCCAATAACCTTTTCCCAGGGTGGAAATGGGCATCATTTTAAAGTAAGTGGAGGAAAGTTTACAGAGATATTTTCCCCACAGAGTGGAAAGGGCCTGGAATACACTGCGGTGGACAGCAGCAGATGCTGATAGATTAGGGACATTTAAGAGGCTCCTGGGTAGTTATGTGGATGAAAGAAAAATGATTGTGGGAAGGGTTAAATTGATTGAGAAGTAGGTTGAATGCTTGGCACATGGTGGGCTGTTTATGTTCTATTTTTAGCCTGTTTATTATACTTCAGCATGTAAAATAGCTTTTTTAACATATAAGATTTTTATAAGTACATTTTAATAAATCTGATTCTGATACTAGCTGCCACTAGTGTTCCAGATGTCAATCTGTTGAGTTGCAACTAGGATGGTAGCAGGTAAGTACAGAAGAGGGCCACATCCATGTCAAGCATGATGCCTATCAATGCTAATCTGATTTGTCTGCATGAAGCCTCTGTCCTTCTGTGTTTCCTATCCAAGTACCTGTACGAATTCTTTGTATCTACCTCCACTATTTCCATTGCAGTTTGTTCCAGGTACTCATCACCCATGTGGAAATGTACCCACTCAGATCTCTTTTTAACATGTGTCCTCTAACACTAGACTCCCCTTCTCTGGGACAAAGACTCTGGCTCTCCATGCCCTTCAATTTTATACACCTGTATAAAGTCACCACTCAGTCTCCTACATTGCATTAAGAATAAACCTAGCTTATTCAACTTACTTAACTTGAGCCTTCCTTTCCAGGTAACATCCTGGTGAATCTCTTCTGCACCCTTATATTGCTCTCGCATACTTCCAGTATTTTCTTGACCAGAATTGAACCCAGTTCACAATATGTGGTCTAACCAATGCCTAGTGCAGCCACAACATGACATCCCAACTCTTGCACTCAATGAGGCACATCTAAAAAGGCAAACGTACCAAATTTCTAATGTCCCCATTGTTTTCCTATGAGAATTTGACTTACCAAAGTGTATTATCTTACACCTGTCTGGATTGAATTCACTTGTCTCTGCTGTGCCCAACTTTCCAGCTGATCTATACATTTGTGCTATTCTTGGTTAACCTTTGCTGCTTAACTGGTAACCAGTTATCTAATTAATATATTATTTGATTGTAAATTTCGCTATCATTTTCAGAAATTGTGAAAAAATTTATTTTATGGCATTATATTAAAATTATTTGGGCACTTAGTTTTAAAAGGCATGGTGACAGATTAATCAGACAAATTATAAATGGCAGTTGTCAAAAATGTGGAAATGTTCAATAAGTTTTAATTTTTAAAAATTAGCTCAGTCAGATAATATTTGAATTTCTGTGATGGGGAATAAATGGTAAGATTTCCTAAATAGTAGGAGCATCTCTTACTGCATACTTGAGAAAGTCAATGATTTTGATAATACTGGAGATTCGTATTTCATTTTTTTTAGAATCTTTTTATTGATACATAATCTTCTACAGCTATAAAATGATACAAAACTTCAACAAGTTGATATTTATACAATTAATAAAGCTGAAGAAAAAATCTTATCAAAAAAGGATAATATATGATAAAAAAAATTTATAAAGAAAAGAAGGAAAAAAGAGAACTCCAACTTACTAAAAAAAAGAAACCCCACTAACTACAAGAAAAAGAAAAAAGAAAAAAAACAGGAATCAACTCCCAGAGCAATACGACTTACCATTGTACATATATATAAAAAAAACATCAAGTGCCAATTCATGTTTATATAAAATAAAATTGGAAGGAAACAGTATAAAATAATTCAAATTAAGTGATAATATTTTGCAAAAGAGCCCCATCTTCTCTCAAAATCAAATCAAGGATCAAAAGTTCTACTTGTGATTTTTTCCAAACTAAGACATAACATTACTTGAGAAAACCATTGAATTAATGTAGGGACAGAGGTATCTTTCCATTTTAATAAAATACCCCTTCTTGCCAACAATGTAACAAATGCAATTACATGTTGCTCTGAAGATGAATTACCCTGAAAATGATGTGGAACTATTCCAAATAGAACAGTTAATGTATTAGGTTGTCAATTAATTTTCAGAGCTTTAGAAATTGTAGAAAATAAAGATTTCCGAAAGGATTTTAATGAAGGACATGACCAGAACATATGAGACAAAGTGGCTACTTCAGTTTTACACCTATCGCAGTAATTGTCTATGTTAGGAAATATTTTAGATAGTCTCTCCTTTGTTAAATAATAACAGTGAACAATTTTAAATTGAATTAAACAGATTGGCACATATTGAAGAAGAATTGACCATTTTTGGAACTCACAACCAATCTTCATTAACAAAGATCATATTAAGTTCTCTGTCCCAATCTTGTTTAATCTTTAGTAAGAGGTTTTTTTTGTAGTTAAAAATAAATTATAAATTCTACCAATGGAACCTCTTACTAAAGGATTCATATTCAAAATAGTATCCAACAAATCAAATTCTTGCATATATGGAAACTTAGATAAGTATTTTTGTAAAAAATGTCTAACCTGGAAATATTGCAAAGTGTATGTGTGTGAGAGAGAGAGAATATTTGCTAGCTAACTATTCAAAAGTCATCAATCGACCATCGCAAAATAAATCTGCGAAAAATTAGATCCCCTTATTTCTCCAAAACAGAAGGTTTAAATAAAAAATTTTGATATAGAGAGCTAGACAATTTAAATTGTTTAAAATTTTAAAAATTGCAAAACTGAAACCAAATCTGTAAGGACTGTTTAATAACAGGGTCGAGATTTAAATTCAGAATTTTAGAGAGTTGTAAAGGTAATGGAGCTCCTAATAATGAGGTTAAATGAAATTGTTTGATAGCTTTTAATTCCAAATCAATCCAACCTGGCTTTTGGCTCTTGTTGAGCCAATATAGCCAAAAACATAATTGTCAAATATTAACAGCCCAATAATACAATCTTAAATTAGGAAGTCCACCATCTTTTTTAGACTTTTGTAAATTATACTTATTAATTCTTGGTCTTCTATTGTTCCAAATAAAGGACAAAATAATACAGTCAATTCGATCAAAAATGTTTTTAGTTAAAAAGATAGGTATATTTTGAAAAATATATAAAAATCTAGGTAAAATCATCATTTTCATGGCATGGATATGACCTATTGAAGAAAGTGTAAGTGGGTTCCATCTAGAAAATAATTGTTTCATAAAGTCCATTAAAGGAACTACATTAGCTTTATAAAGATATTTATATTTTATAGTAATTATAATACCTAAATATTTAAAAGAATTAACAATTCCAAATGGAATATTGTTATATATAAAAACAGAAGTATTTAATGGAAACAATTCACTTTTATTTGTTAAGATTATATCCTGAAAATTTTCCAAAATCATTTCGTATTTCCAGAAGATTAAGAATAGATTCTTCAGGATTCGAAATATAAACCAAAAGATCATCTGTGTAAAGAGAAATCTCATGTATAGTCCCATTTATAGAGATACCATGAATATTTTTAGCTTCATGAAGTGTTATGGCCAAAGGCTCCAGTACAAGATTAAATAATAAAGGGCTTAATGGACATCCCTGTCTAGTACCTCATGAAAGTGGAAAAAAAGGACCTAAGATTATTTATAATAACAGTAGCAATGGGATTCTTGTAGATCATTTGAATCCATCTATTGAAATTATTACCAAAACCAAATTTTTTCTAATACCTTAAACAGATATGTCCACTCAACTCTATCAAATGCCTTTTCTGTGTCAAGAGAAATAGCACATTGGGGTTTCTTAGATAGTGATGAATATGTAATGTTCATCAGTCTCCGAACATTGGAGAAAGAGTAACAGCCTTTAATAAAGCCTGTTTGATCCATAGAAATAATTTTAGTTAAAATATTTTCCAAACTTTTAGCCATTATCTTAGAGAGAATTTTTGCGTCCACATTTAATAACAAAATAGGTCTATATGATGAACATTCAGTAGGATCTTTATCTTTCGTAAGGATTAAGGAAACACAAGCTTCATAAAAAGGTGGTAAATTATTCCCTAATCATAAGCCATTCTTGGTTTGTTTATTATTATTGTTATGTTTACTGAGATGTTATGAAAAACCTTTGCATGCCTTCTGGGCAGATCATGCCATACTCAGGTACATCAAGGTAATTTAAAAAAACATTTTAACTTCATAGTTTATGGTAGACTATTGTTTATTGACTACATCTCAATCTTAATACTATAATTCCAAGCATACGCATCTTCAAACTCATAAGGCTGGGTTTCAACATCTTCTTTTGCAACCAAATTTTTGACTTGCTGAACAGCAGACTGTAACCTGTAAGGGAAGGCAACACCACCTCCTCCACAATTATCCTCAGCACTGGCTTGTAAGGCTATGTTCTTAGCCTCTACTGTGCTCCATGTACTCTGTAGACTGTGTGGCTAGCTTCTGCTCGTAACTCTATCTACAAGTTTGTGGATAATAGTGTGCCATATCTCAAATAACGATGAGTCAGAAAACAAGAAGAAAATAGAGAACCTCGTGACATGGTATCATGACAACAGCATGCTTGACCTACTAGGGTCCTCCAGCAGATTGTACAGAGTTAATTGAAGTACAGGCTCTTTATTTACTTAGTCCCTTGGGATGATGAAGGATGATTTGTTTCTCTTAGGTAACTGATGAGGCCTGTGTATCTGAATTATGCCACTGGAAGTGCTTGGCAAGATGTGGGGGGGGGGGTAGGTAGATTGGGAAGTATGTACTCTTATCATTTTTGCTGCTGCAGTTCTGTCTCAAGCCAGTTCTAACCAACTGCCTCACAGTTCTAGCGAGCCTATTTTAATCTTGAACTCTGGTCCAGACTGTTTGTGTGGAGTTTGCACATTCTCTCTTTGACTGTGGGTTTCCTCCATGTGCTCTGGTTATCTCCCACATCCCAGAAAGATTAATTAGCACCTACCACCAGTCTCAAGGACATCTAATATGCTGTTATAAGACTTGAATGTTTCCGTAGTACAATAAAATGAACTCTTGAACTCATAATCTGTCTTGTCAAGGCCTTTGCATTTTATTTGTCTACCTGCAGGGCAATTTCTCTGTAACAATTTAATCTGCATTCTGTTATTATTTTCCCTTGTATTAGCTCCATATAGTGTTGTAATGAATTGATGTTTGAATGGTATACAAGTCTTTCACTGTACATGTGACAATAATAAGCCTGCTTACTTTCTTCACTTTATGGTTTACTGGTCTATGTTCCTTGCACTAATGCATTATGTTTCTCACTTGCAGAGTCAAGCTAAAGTTTTGTCTGAACAAAAGAGATTTCCATTTGCTACCATTGATGCAAATACAAATGAGGAATTAGGTAGGCATTGTCCATTCATATTTTGAAGATGGATTATTAAAATAAGGAAAAACCTTTTTCAAAAGAACCAAAATTTATGTAGTCTTCCTCTTTTTGGGTCCTGTCATATTTCCTGGCGATAACTGTAACTGCTACCAGGATGTAGTTAGTGTTGGTCTATAGGATTGAATGTCAATAATTCCATTTGACTTCCATTAGTGGGAAGGCACCAAGTAATTGTACTAAATTGTTTACTTGAACAGAGCTGGATTCTCTGTGCACCTTATCTGGATGCAACATGGCTTTAATATCAACTGTTCTGCTCATGACTTCAAGAAACTGCAGAGCTTTGTGGACACATTTTGGAAACCAATTTCCCCACCACTGACTCTGTCCACATTTTTCAAGTGCCTCAGTAAATCAGCCAACATAATCAAAGACACCACCCACCTCAGAATCCATTGGAAATCCATTGGCACAGTTGGAAATTTGCTGTGTTAGAATTGGATGGCTGAAGAGTTGTGGTGCATTTGGATAATTAGTGACTTAAAGAGGAACTTGGTTGCAAGTGTGACTTTGTGAAGTCTTTACCTTCTTACCCCATTCAGATTTCTTTCATCACTGGCACTGCCTTCAGCTTCATAAATGGGTTGGGTATATTTAAAGCGAAAATTGATAGTTTCCTGATTGGTCGGGCGTCAAAGGTTATGGTGGGAAGGTGGGTGTATGGGGTTGAGTGGTATCAGCCATGATGGAATGGCAGACCAGACTCAGTGTGTTGAATGGCCTAATTCTGCTCCTATGTCTTACAGTTTTACCTTCTGATGCTTGATTATATCTGTGGGGATGACTCTTGTGAAAAGATTGATAGTAGGAACAAAACACAAGATTCCGCAGATACTCGAAATCTAGAGCAACATACACAAAATGCTGGAGGAACTCAGCAGGTCAAGCAGCATTCTCGCCATATCCTTTGATGCCCTGATGGATCAGGAAACGATCACTTGTATTTTAAATACACCCACAGACTTGGCCTCCATCGCATTCCACAGATTCACGACTCTGGCTAAAAACATTCCTCCTTGCCTCTGTTCTAAATGGACACCTCTCAATTTTGAGGCTGTGCCTTCTAGTTCTGGATACCCCCACCATAGGAAACATCTTCTCCACATCTACCTCATCTAGTCATTTCAACATTCAGTAGGTTTTAATGAGATCCCCACACATTCTTCGAAATTCCAGTAAGTATAGGCCCAAAGCTGTCAAATGCTCCTCATATGTTAACCCCTTCCTTCCCAGAATCATCCTTGTGAACCTCCTCTGGACTCTCTCCAATGACGACACATCTTTTCTGAGATATTGGGCCCAGAACTGTAGGGGAAGGAACACAAGCTAGAAGGTGGTAGGTGAAGCCAGTTGGGTGGGGGGGAGGTCGAATGAAGTAAGAGGCTGGGAAGTGATAGATGAAAAAGGTAAAGGGCTGGAAAAGATGGAATCTGATAAGAGAGGAAAGTGGAGCATGTGTGGCAGGGATCTCATTGAAAGGCCTTGATAGAGTGGATGTTCCCTATGGTGGGGGAGTCTTAAGATCAGAGGACACAACCGCAGAATAGGGGTTTATCCACTTAGAATGGAAATGAGGAATTTGTTTGGCCAGAGAGTGGTGAGTCTGTGGAATTTATTGCCACAGGTGGCTGTGGAAGCCAAGTCATTGGGTATTTTTATGGCAGAAGTTGATAGAATCTTGATTAGTCAGGGCATAAAGGGATATGGAGAGAAAGCAGGAGATTGGAGCTGAGAGGGAAATGAATCAGCCATGATGAAATAGCAGAACAGACTTGAAGGGCCAAATGGCCTGATTCTGTTCCTGTATCTTATGGTTTTATAGTCTTATGAAGTGATATGCAGGTAAGGATAAGAGTTAAGAGGCCAGAGTGGTGAAATGAAGAGGAAGGTGGGGGGTAATAATTACCAGATGTTGGAGAAATCAGTGTTCATGCCATTACACCGGAGGCTACCTGGAAAAATATGAGGTGTTGCTCCTTCAGCCTGGCAGTGACCTCACTGGGGCAAAAGAGGAGGCAATGGATTGACGTGGTGGAATGGGGATAAGAATTAAAATGGTTGGCACTGGGAAATTCACTTTTCACAGATGGAAAGGAGGAGCTTGACATTTTAGTAAAGACTAATTGTTCATCAGAATATATGAAGTTATATCTCTGTAATACTGTTTGTGTTTTGGTATGATTATCAACATGTAGTTTCCTTTCAAAGTAAATGGCTCCTCTGTGGAGGAGCAGAGGGATCTGGGGGTACATGTCCACAGATTCCTGGAAGTTGCCTCACAGGTAGATAGGGTAATTAAGAAAGCCTATGGGATGTTAGCTTTCATAAGTTGAGGGATAGAGTTTAAGAGTGGCGGGGTAATGATGCAGCTCTGTAAAACTCTGGTTAGGCCACACTTGGAGTACTGTGTCCAGTTCTGGTCGCCTCACAATAGGAAGGATGTGGAAGCATGGGAAAGGATACAGAGATTTACCAGGATGCTGCCTGGTTTAGAGAGTATGCATTATGATCAGAGATTAAGGGAGCTAGGACTTTACTCTTTGGAGAGAAGGAAGATGAGAGGAGACATGATAAAGGTATACAAGATATTAAAAAGAATAGATAGAGTAGACAGGCGGCACCTCTTCCCCAGGGCACCACTGCTCAGTAGAAGAGGACATGGCTTTAAGGTAAGGGGAGGGAAATTCAAGAGGGATATTAGAGGAAGGTTTTTCACTCGGAGAGTGGTTGGTGCGTGGAATGCACTGCCTGAGTCAGTGGTGGAGGCAGATACACTAGTGAAGTTTAAGAGACTACTAGACAGGTATATGGAGGAATTTAAGGTGGAGGGTTATATGGGAGGCAGGGTTAAAGGGTCAGCACAAAATTGTGGGCCGAAGGGCCTGTACTGTGCTGTATTGATCATGTTCCTTGAATCCTGTTGATGCAACTTGAGATCTAGTCATTAGCACGTGTACAAAATAAAAAAAAACTTTAGCAGGAGTTCAATATTTATAAGTACTCTTGACCCATTCAGGTGGTTGAATACAGGATTTGAAATAATACAGGTGTCCCCCGTTTTTCAAACGTTCACTCTACGACAACTCGCTTTTACAAAAAAAGCCACCCGCTTTATATGTGTGTTTACCCCAAGAAAGACAACAATGACCGTGAAACCTTGTGCGAGCAGTTGTTTGCACATGCGTGTACGTGCGTATGTATGTGTGTACGTGCGTACACATGTGAGTACGTATGCGTGTACGTGCTGATTTTTTTTTTCTCCAAATCGATTTTGGCTCGCTGATTCCCGATTTTGATAAATGAAACTACACCGTACATACAATATTTTTACTTTATATAGGGTGTATATCATATCATTCCTGCTTTTACTATATGTAAGTGTTATTTTAGGTTTTATGTGTTATTTGGTATGATTTGGCAGGTTATTTTTTGGGTGTAGGAATGCTCAAAAATTTTTCCCATATAAATTAATGGTAATTGCTTCTTTGCTTTACGACATTTTGGTTTACAAACGGTTTCATAGGAACGCTTTACCTTTGGATTGTGGGGGAAACCTGTTACTGAAATAAAATAGTCACTGAACTTTTCTGGCTTTCCATTCATATAAGTCATGTAATATTGCCCAGGGTATTTATGTTTAAACTTGAATATTTTAATCCATCCTACTCAGCTTGTCTCATGATGTCTGTTAAACAAAAATAGATCTTAGTAAGTAATTGCCTTGTGTTTATACACAATATTTTCCCAGCATTTGGCTATGCCTTGATTGGAAATACCTTGTATGATGAAGCAATAAAACATTTCTCAGCCCTGTTACAGGTATGTATATTTTATTAAAATTACAATAAAGTTGCACTAATTCTGTTTTTGGGAGTTATTTACATGTATATTAAAAATAAATATATGAAAGCCAGAATTGCATGTAAGTATTTTGCTTTGTAAGACTGGTATTTGTGCCTTGCTAGAGTGAAGATTGGGCATCTTTCCACATTTGGCAAATGAATGCTTGAAGTTGTTTGGAAATCAAATTATTTACGTTTGACATTAAGTGACCTCAATTATTGTAGATATTTGATTGTTAAGTGTGGATTTCTTTTCTTAAATGTTCTGTGTTATGCTGTGCAGTTATGTCATATCATAAAGTCAACACTCTCAGCCTCTTGCTCCGATCTTTTAAATTGGAGCAAGAGGCTGAGAGTGAAGGTCTCGGGAATCTCAGAGAGAAGCCTTTTTTTTTACACTGCTCAGGGAAAAGACACTAGACTGCTCAGGCACGTGACGTAAGTGGCCAAGGTTTAAAAAGGCAACCACCATATCCAGTGGGCAGCGGAGTGAGAGGGAGCAGAGTGGGACAGCTTTGGCTCAACAGGCTTCGGCATGAACAGGCAGAGGTGAGGGTAGGTTCTGATAAGTTTTGTTTGCTTAGAGTAGAGAGAATGCCAGGCAGGATGTTGGAATGCTCCTCTTGCAGGATGTGGGAAGTCAGGGAGACCTCCAGTCTCCCTGACAACGTCACCTGCAGGAAATGCATCCAGCTACAGCTCCTAACAAACCGCGTTAGGGAACTGGAGCAGGAGCTGGATGACCTCCGGATCATTTGGAAGAATGAGGAGATTATAGATAGTAGCTACAGGGAGGTAGTTACGCCAAAGGAGCAGCACACAGGTAATTGGGTTACCGTCAGGTGACTGAAGGGGAAAGGGCAGGCAGAGCAGGGCTCCCCTGTGGCCATACCCCTATACCCCTCAACAACAAGTATACCAATTTGGATACTGTTGGCGGGTGGTGACTTACCTGGGACAAGCTGCAGCAGCCGGATCTCTGGCACTGAGTCTGGTTCTGCAGTGCAGAAGGGAGAGCAGTAGTGATAGGGGACTTGATAGTTAGAGGTACAGACAGGAGGTTCTGTGGTCATGACAGAGACTCACGGATGGTTTATTGCCTCCCGGGTGCCAGGGTCAGGGATGTCTCTGATGTGTGCACAGCATTCTGAAATGGGAGGGTGAGCAGCCAGATATCATGGTACACATCGGTACCAATGACGTAGAAAGAAAGAGTGAGGAGGTCCTCAAGAGTGAGTATAGAAAGCTTGGTAAGAAGTTAAAAAACAGGACCTCAAGGGTGGTAATCTCAGGATTGCTATCTGCCACGTGCCAGTGAGGGTAGGAGTAGAATGCTCTGATGAACACGTGGCTGAGGAACTGGTGTAGGGGGTAGGGTTTCAGATTTCAGGATCATTGGGACCTCTTCTGAGGCAGGTGGGACCTGTACAAGAGAGGTTACACCTGAACTACAGGGGGACCAATAACCTTACAGGGAGGTTTGTTAGTGCTATGGGGTGGGAGGGGGGTTTAAACTAGATTTGCAGGGGGATGGGAACCAGAGTGACAGATCAGATAGTAGAGCAGGGGTGAAAATAAATGATATTAGAAGTTCATGCAAAATCAGAAATAGAAGGTTTGTGTGTGGTAGTAATAATCTTCTGAGGTGTGTCTATTTCAATGCGAGGAGTATTGTGGGGAAGGCAGACAAGCTGAGGACATGGACTGACACATGGAATTATGACATTGTAGCCATTAATGAAATTTGGCTACAGGAGGGGCAGGACTGGCAGCTTAATGTTCCAGGGTTTAGATGTTTCAGACGTGATAGAGGCAGAGGGTGGGAGGGTGGCATTGCTAGTCAGGGAAAATATTACAGCTGTGCTCAGGCAGGACAGATTAGAGGGCTTGTCTACCAAGGCCATATGGATGGAACTGAGAAACAGGAAAGGTATGACCACATTAATGGGGTTGTATTATAGACCACCCAATAGTCTGCGAGAATTGGAGGAGCAAATCTGCAGAGAGATAGCAGACAACTGCAAGAAACATAAAGTTGTGATAGTAGGGGATTTTAATTTTCCACATATTGATTGGGACTCCCATACTGTTAAAGGTCTAGATGGGTTAAAGTTTGTAAAATGTGTTCAGGGAAGTTTTCTAAATCAATATATAGAGGTACCAACTAGAGAGGATGCAATATTAGATTTCCTATTAGGAAACTAGTTAGGACAGGTGACAGATTTGTGTGTAGGGGAACACTTTGGTTCCAGTGATCATAACACCATTGGTTTCAATTTGATCATGGCTAAAGATAGATCTGGTCCTCAGGTTGAGGTTCTAAGCTGGAAAAAGGCCAAATTTGAAGAAATGAGAAAGGATCTAAAAAGCGTGGATTGGGACACGTTGTTCTCTGGCAAGGATGTGATTGGTAAGTGGGAGGCCTTCAAAGGAGAAATTTTGAGAGTGCAGAGTTTGTATGTTCCTGTCAGGATTAAAGGCAAAGTGAATAAAAATAAGGAACCTTGTTTCTCGAGGGATATTGGAACTCTGATAAAGCAAAAGAGAGAGATGTATAACGTGTATAGGCAACAGGGAGCAAATAAGGTGCTTGAGGAGTATAAAAAGTGCAAAAAAAACTTAGAAAGAAATCAGAAGGGCTAAAAGAAGGCATGAGGTTGCTTAGTTAGACAAGGTGAAGGATAATCCTAAGAGCTTATACAGGTACATTAAGAGCAAAAGGATAGTAAGGGATAAAATTGGTCCTCTTGAAGATCAGACTGATCGGCTGTGTATGGAATCAAAAGAAATAGGGGAGTCTTAAATGGGTTTTTGCATCTGTATTTACTAAGGAAACTGGCATGGAGTCTATGGAAATAAGGCAAACAGGTAGTGAGGTCATGGAACCTATACAGATTGAAGAGGAGGAGGTGCTTGCTGTCTTGAGGCAAATCAGAGTAGATAAATCCCCAGGACCTGACAGGGTATTCCCTCGGACCTTGAAGGAGACTAGTGTTGAAATTGCAGGGGCCCTGGCAGAGAAGCCGGAGAGTGGTAGTGGAGGATTGCTTCTCTGAGTGGTGTGCCACAGGGATCAGTGCTAGGTCCATTGTTATTTGTCGTCTGTATCAACGATCTGGATGATAATGTGGTAAATTGGATCAGCAAATTTGCTGATGATACAAAGATCGGAGCTGTAGTGGACAGTGAGGAAGGTTTTCAAAGCTTGCAGAGGGATTTGGATCAGCTGGAAAAATGGGCTGAAACATAGCTGATGGAGTTTAATGCAGACAAGTGTGAGGTATTGCACTTTGGAAGGACAAACCAAGGTAGAACATACAGGGTAAATGGTAGGACACTGAGGAGTGCAGGAGAACAGAGGGATCTGGGAATACAGATACATAATTCCCTAAAAGTGGCATCACAGGTAGATAGGGTCGCAAAGAGAGCTTTTGGTACGTTGGCCTTTATAAATCAAAGTATTGAGTTTCAGAGTTGGAATGTATAAGGCATTGGTGAGGCCAAAATTGGAGTACTGTGTGCAGTTTTGGGCACCTAATTACAAGAAGGATATTAATAAGGTTGAAAGAATGCAGAAAAGGTTTACAAGGATGTTGCCGGGACTTGAGAAACTGAGTTACAGAGAAAGGTTGAATAGGTTAGGACTTTATTCCCTGGAGTGTAGAAGAATGAGGGGAGGCTTGATAGAGGTATATAAAATTATGATGGGTATAGATCCAGTGAATGCAAGCAGGCTTTTTCCACTGAGGCTATGGGAGAAAAAAACCAGAGGACATGGGTTAAGGGTGAAGGGAGAAAAGTTTAAAGGGAACATCAGGGG
Source organism: Hemitrygon akajei (assembly GCF_048418815.1). Lineage (NCBI taxonomy): Eukaryota > Metazoa > Chordata > Chondrichthyes > Myliobatiformes > Dasyatidae > Hemitrygon > Hemitrygon akajei. Next base: position 102,529,242 of record NC_133130.1, read on the forward strand.
CGGTGGCTTCTTCACACAGAGTGGTGGGAGTGTGGAATGAGCTGCCAGATGAAGTGGTAAATGCGGGCTCACTTTTAACATTTAAGAAAAAGTTGGACAGGTACATGGATGAGAGGTGTATGGAGGGATATGGGTCAGGTGCAGGTCAGTGGGACTAGGCGGAAAAATGGTTCAGCACAACCAAGAAGGGCCGAAGGGGCTGTTTCTATGCCGTAATGTTCTATGGTTCTAATCTTCAGCAGCATAGTTGGAACAAGTGTAACTACTCTTTTATTATTTGCATTTAACTGAACATGCTGCATTTCTCCTCCTTGTCTTTACTCTGTTTTGTGTCTGTGCATGAGAGTAGGGAAACCCAGAACTTGTGAGTGCCATCTATGGAAGAGGAATAGCATATGGAAAGAAAGGCTTACAGGTCAGTAGTCCTTCTGTTTCAATAAAGCCAAAAATGTGATTCTAGCAAGTTTTGTGATTATTCTTTAAAGTCATTGTGAGCATTAATTTCTTCTGGTATATTTTGTTCATGTTCAATATTTCAAGTGACTAGTCATTGTAAACTAATATACTTTCACCAACGTTCCCGTTGAAATGCAGGGAAAATCAAATACCGGGTAAGCTGTATGAAAGGAACTTCTGTTCAGTGCTTAACTTGATACGTATGTTAGCATTGATTCTCTTCCTAAAACTGTCAAAGTGCTTAATTATAGAACACTACAGCTAAGAAGTGGGCCCTTCAGTCCATCTTGTCTTGCTGAACTGTTATTCTGTCTCGTCCCATTGACCTACACCTGGACCAGAGCCCTCCCATCTGTATACTTATCCTAATCTATATACTACTAAAACTCTGATGCTCTGTTTGTGACCTCCAATTAGCCCAAACTGCATTACAGTGGCACTTTTTTTGACTAAATCGACTTAAGATGCGTTAACTTACAGAATGCATGCAAAGTTCAGGTTATATATTCATATAAAATTGCTCACTCGTCAATCAACAGGCCCCACTTTCCACAACCCGAGCTGATTCTGGCTTTAATGGGAACCGTGACGCGACACCACGATGCATGCGCCTGATCAGCCTCAGCAGCGCCTCACGATGCTCACAGCAGCGACACCCAGTGGAGCAAAAAGGCAGGGCAGTTCTATTTCGAGCGGTCACATTCTGCGATCGCCATCAGCGTGTGCAGGATTGGTACAGGTCAATAAGAGATAATTAAATCTAATTGTAATGACGTACTTCGAAACACCCATCAAACCCTTTGCTGCAGTCAAAGGACAGCAGTGACTATATCACGTACATTTAGGAGAGCGTCAACCACATCATCAAGAATAATCAGCATCCTGGAGGCTTTGGTGTTACTGGTTCATATCTTTTATCCAGCATTAAGGTAAAAAAAAGGTCAGCCTAATTATGCCGCATGGAAAGAGAGGGGGGACATTATGGTCAAGAGATGACGCAAACATCATTGGGAAGCGGCAAGGAGAGGGAGAGAACAAGAATTAGATGGGGCCAGGGCCGCACAACTCCAGGATCAGAGGCAAAGAAAAGCAGCAGAAGAGATGAAGAGATGGCGGATGAAAGGGCTGCACATCTCCAGAATGACAAAAACAAGCACAGAAGGAGAGAGGAAGAGACAAAGGAGCAGAGAAATGCACGTCTCCAGGATTAGAGGCAAAGAACAAACAGCAGAAGAGATAAAGAGACAGCGGATGAAAGGACTGCACGTCTCCAGAATGACAATGAAAGGCACAAGGGTGGCAGATCAATCAGAAATGTTGCCATCAAAAGTGTCCTTCGTTAAACGAGGAGCTATATTTGCCTTGCTGTGCGTCTTTCTTCTTTAATAAACTGAGTTTTTCTTCTTTAATTTGCAAAGCACATCACATCAGACTGCACTACCTTTCTCTCAAAGGGTGCCCCAACGGATCATGTCTCTTAAATGTTGAAATTCACCCTACATCCGCCACTGAAAACTAGTTCCACACTCCCACCATCCTGAGTGAAATAGCTTCACCTTAACCTTTACTTCTTGTCTCACTCAACCACAGTGGAAAACATCTGCTAGCACAAGGTTCTAATAACATGTTGGATTGCTAGCTTCTGCGGTTTTGCTTTAATTATCTGATTTTCCTGTTAGAAAAATGGAGGGAGATCACAAAGCAAAGCAAAAATTTGACTATTTTCTTGTGGATGTTTTTATTCTAAGCAATCTCTTTGTTTCAGGACATTAGAAATGCTGAACTTGCTCTGTTGGAGTTAAATAAAGTGATAGCCTTAGAACCTAATGCCCCTGAGGTATTTGAACAGAGAGCAGAGGTAGGTGCTGGTTTTACTTACTAGTTCCTTAATTAATTTTCAATGTTATTAATAATGAGTCATTTAGTAGACTTCATGTGCTCAGCTAATATTGTGTTTGCTTTTTTTTGCTCTGAATCCCTCCAGATTCTGTCACCACTGGGACGGATAAGTGAAGCTTTAAATGACCTCAGTAGAGCTATACAGTTGCGCCCATCTGCACGTTTGTATAGACATAGAGGCACCCTTTATTTTATCTCTGAGGTGAGTTAGTGGTCTTGCTTCGCGTGACTTTCTTTAATATCACTATCCAATAATGATCTAAAACCCTGCCATGTAAGGAAACTTCCACAAAATTTCATCTGCTAAGTTATAAAATGTTAGGTAGATACAGTCGGCCCTCCTTATCCGTGGAGGATTGATTCCGGGACCCCCCGCAGATACCAAAAAACGTGGATGCACAAGTCAGTGAACTTTAGGACCTGGCGGAGCTCCAGATCTTATTTAACCTGTCTCAGTGCAGTGGACTTTAGGACCCAGTGGAGCACCAGAGCCTATTTAACCTGTCTCAGTGTGGTGGACTTTAGGACTTGGCGGAGCTTGGGACCTGCCACCCGCAGCGTTTCTGTTCCAGAAAATAAAGTGGAAATAATAAAGCGATCGGAAAGAGGTAAAACACCATCAGTCTTTGTAAAAGTGTTAGGCTACAGTTGGTTAACAATTGGAACAATTTTAAAGGATAAAGTGAGAATAATGGAGCATGTGAAGGCCCTGCCCCGATGAAGGCTACAATTATTACTAAGCAATGCAGTGGTTCAATTATTGAAACACATACATTTCCTAAGTGTTTTATATACATAGAAAGGTAAAATATATACTATATTCTAAGACAAACGTTTGACTAACTGATGCTAAATAATACCGGATGTACCTGTTCCGACTTAGAGAACTTTCGTTTTTTTTTGATTCCCGATCTGCGGTAACCTATCCACATCCTCCCGTATACTTTGAATCATCTCTAGATTACTTATAATACGCAATACAATGTAAATGCTATGTAAATAGTTGTTAAACTGTGAACTCGTGGATGAGGAGGGCCGACTGTATAGCTAAACTTCAACAGTTTAACTGTGGAGAAGCTCTTCAGAATATCTAAACTATTGAAACGTAGAGCAAGAATAAACCTAGATCTCTGCTACACAATTTGTAGAGAAAGCTCTGACCATAAATGGAACCCAATGTGATTTACTTTCAAACAGGATTCCTTCAGATAGGGTAGATTTTTCCTGCTCAAACATGAAATATACCTGGCAAACTTGTCCCTTGGGTAAGCCAATTAAAGACTCAGCCACACTTGGGAAACCCTAACTCTTGTGTGACTGTGCAGATTAAATGCTGTTGTCTCGGTGGGGGGGAGGATTGCAGTATTTCTCTGTGAGACAGTACCATTGGTTGAGAAAAGTAAGAGATTTTGCAAATGCTGAAAATCCAAAGCAACACAAAATGTTGGAGGAGCACTGCAGGTCGGGCATGGAGGGGAATGAACAGTTGATGTTTTTAGGCTGAGACCCTTTATCAGGACTCTCACTTCGAAATATCAACTGTTTATTTCTCCTCCCATGGATGCTGCCTGACCTGTTCAATTCCTCCAATATTTTGTGTGTTGCCTTACATTAGAAGTGGATGTGCTATAGCAGTTGCAGCTGTACGTTTTTTATGTTTTGAAAGTGTATATTAAAATTGCAGCCAGTGGGTGAGTATCAGTGCATTAGGGATACAGAATCAAAAAGGGTAGGAAATAAGTACTCAAAGTGTTATATCTCAATGCAAGGAGTGTAAGAAATAAGGTGGATGATCTTGTGGCGTTATTACGGATTGTCAGGTGTGATGTGGCCATTGCTGAATCGTGGGTGAAGGACGGTTGTAGTTGGGAGCTGAATGTCCAAGGTCACACATTGTATCAGAGGGATAGGAAGGTAGGTAGAGGGAGTGGCGTGGCTCTACTGGTAAAGAATGGCATCACATCAGTACAAAAATATGACATAGGATTGGAAGATGTTGAATCCTTGTGGGTTGAGTTCAGAAACTGCAAGGGTAAAAGGACCTGATGGCAGTTATAACAGGCCTCCTAACAGTAGCTGGGATGTGGACCGCAGATTACAATAGGAAATAGAAAAGACATAATAAAGGGAGAATGTTATGATAGTCATGGGAGGTTTCAACATGCAGGTCAATTGGGAAAATCAAGTTGGTAATTGATCTCAAGAATGTGAGTTTGTTGAATGCCTACAAGATGGCTTTGTCGCTGAGCAGACTATGGGATCAGCTATACTGGATTGGGTGATATGTACTGAACCAGAGGTGATTAGGGAGCTTAAGGTAAAAGAACCTTCAAGAGGCAATGATCACAATATGATTGAGTTCAATTTGAAATTAGATAGGGAGAAAGTCCTTCATAGCAGTATTTCAGTGGAGTAAGGGAAATTCCAGTGGCACGAGAGAGGAGTTGGCCAAAGTAAATTGGAAGGAGATGCTTGCAGGGATGATAGCAGAGCAGCAGTAGCGTAGGTTTCTGGGGAAAGTGAGGAAGGTGCTGGATAGATGTATTAGAAATGAAGAAATACTTAAATGGCAAAATAATACAACTGTGGCTGACAAGGGAAGTCAGAGCTAATGTAAAAGCAGAAGCGAGGGCAAACAACAAGGCAAAAATTAACGGGAAGACAGGTTTGGGAAGCTTTTAAAACCCTACAGAGAGCAACTAAAAGAACCATTAGGAGGGAAAAGATGAAATATGAAAGCAAGCTAAGAAACAACATTAAAGTGAATAGTATTTCGAGTATATAGAAAACAAAAGAGAAATGAGAATCGATATAGGACCAGTAGAAAATGAGCCTGGAGATGGCAGATGAACTAAATGAGTATTTTGCATCAGTCTTCACTGTGGAAGACACTAGCAGTGTGCCAAATATTGAAGAATGCGAGGGAAAAAAAGTGAGTGCAGTTACTATTACAAGGGAGAAGGTGTTTAAAAAGCTGAAAGACCCAAGAGTACATAAGTCACCCAGACCAGATGAACTGCACCTGAGGGTTCTGAAAGAAGTAGCAGTAGAAATTGTGGATATCTTTCAAAAATCATTGGACTCTGGCATGGTGCCAGAGGACTGGAAAATTGCAAATGTCACTCCACTCTTTAAGAAAGGAGGATGGCAGCAGAAAGGAAATTATAGACCAGTTAGCCTGACTTCAGTGGTTGGAAACATGTTGGAGTCAATTGTTTAGGATGAAGTGATGGAGTAATTGACACAGGAAAAGATAGGACAAAGTTAGCATAGTTTCCGTAAGGGAAAATCTTGCCTGGAGAATCTGTCGGAATTTTTTGAGGAGATGACAAGTAGGATAGATAAAGGGGATGCAGTGGATGTTGTACATTTAGATTTTCAGGAAGCTTTTGACAAGGTGCCACACATATGGCTGCTTATCAAGTTAAGAACCTATGGTATTACAGGAAAGTTGCTGGCATGGTTAGAGCATTTGCTGATTGGTAAGAGGAAGTGAGTGGGAATAAAAGGATCCTTTTCTGGTTGGCTGCCAGTGACTAGTGGTGTTCCTCGGGTTGGTATAGGGGCCGCTTCTTCTTATGCTGTATATCAATGATTTAGATGATGGAATTAGATGGCTTCATTGCCAAATTTGCTGATGATATGAATATTGGGGAGGGCCAGGTAGTGTTGAGCCAACAGGTAGGCTGCAGAAGGACTTAGACAGATTAGGAGAATGGGCAAGAAAGTGGCACATGAAATACAGTGTTTGAAAATGCATCGTCATGCATTATGGTAGTAGAAGTAAATGTGCCAACTATTTTCTAAATGGGGAGAAAATCCAAATATCTGAGATGCCAAGGGATTTGGGAGTCCTTGTGCAGAGCACCCTAAAGGTTAACTTGCAGGTAGAGTCAGTGGTGAGGAAGGCAAATGCAAGGTTAGCATTCATTTCAAGAGATCTAGAATACAAGAGCAAAGATGTGATGCTGAGGCTTTATAAGGCACTGGTGAGGCCTCACCTTGAGTATTGAAAACAGTTCTGGGTTCCTTATCTAAGAAAAGAAGTGCTGGCATTGAAGAGGATTCAGAGGAAGTTCACAAGGATGATTCCAGGAATGAAAGGGTTATCATACTAGAACATTTGATTGCTCTGGATCTGTACTCACTGGAATTTTAAAGGAAGAGGAGAGATCTCATTGAAACCTTTCAAATGTTGAAAGGCCTAGACAGAGTAGATGTGGAAAGGATGTTTCCCATGGCGGGGGAGTCTAGGACAAGAGGGCACAGCCTCAGGATAGAGGGACGTCCATTTACAACAAAGATGCGGAGAAATTTCTTTAGCCAGAGGGCGATGAATTTGTGGCGTTTATTACCACGGGCAGCTTTGGAGGCCAGGTCATTAGGTGTATTTAAGGCAGAGCTTGATAGGTTCCTGATTGGACAGAGCATCAAAAGTTATGGGAGAAGGCTTGAGGAGGGGAGAGAAAAAGGATCAGCCATGATTAAATAGCGGAGCAGACTCAATGAGCCAAATGACCTAATTCTACTCTTACGTCCTATGGTCTTATGGTATAGATTCTCTGATATAAATGAAATCATTGAACCATTTCTTTTTTTTTTGAAGAAATGTATTCATGGAAAAGTTAATATTTAGATTTTTCACAACGCAATAAGCATATGTTTTTGAAGACAGCATTAATCACTATGGTGCTCAATCATATTGAATGCATTTTAAATAGAAGATATTAAATTTGATGCACATATTGTCATAGAGCACTCCACTAGCAAAACAGGCCCTTTGGCCCATCTAATGAGTGCCAAAATAGTATTGTGCCTATTCTAATCGACCAAATGCCTTCCACACTCCACCCATCCACGTACCTATCCAAATTTCCCCTAAATGTTGCAATTGAACCCGCATTCACCACTTCAGCTGGCAGCTTGTTCCACACTCTCAACACCCTGAGTGAAGAAGTTCTCCCTCGTTTTGCCCTTAAACATTCCATCTTTCACCCTTACCCCATGATCTCTAGTTATAGTCTCACCCAGCCTCAGTGGAAAAAGCCTACTTGCATTTACCCTATCTATATTCCTGATAAGTTTGTCCACCTCAATGAAATCTGTCCTGAATTCGCTACCTTTAGGGAATAAAGTCCTAACCAATTCAACCTTTCACTCAGGTCCTCAAATCCCAGCAACGTTCTTGTAAATGTTCTCTGTACTCTTTCAACCTTATTTACATCTTTCCTGTGGGTAGGTGACCAAAACTGCACACACATGATATTCCAAATTAGACCTCATCAACATTTTAAACAATTTCAACGTAAGCAGCCTCCTGTGTAGCACCTTGTCAAAGGCCTTCGGAAAGTCCAAGTACCCAGCATCCACTAATTCCCCTTTGTCTATTCTACTTATTTCTTCAAAGAATTCTAGCAGATTTGTCTGACAACATTATTCCTTGAGGAAACCATGCTGACTATGGCCTATATTATCCTGTGCCTGCAAGTACCCTGAAACCATGTCCTTAACAATCAACTCTTATCATATCTTATTATCCACTGATGTCAGTAACTGGCCTATAGTTTCCTTTCTTCTGCCTCTCGCTTTTCTTGAAGAGTGGAGTGATGTTTGCAATTTTCCAGTCCTCTGCAACCATGCCAGAGTTTGTTGATTCTTGAAAGATCATTAATGCCTCCAAAATCTCTTTAGCTACCTTTTTCAGAATCCTGGGGTGTAGGCCATCTGGTCCAGGTGACTTTTCTACTTTCAGACCTTTTCAGCATCTCCTGAGTAATAGCGACTTCAGTTGCTTCCCTGGCACACTCAAACATCCGGCATACTGCTAGTGTCTTCCACAGTGAATACTGATGCAAAATACTTACTCAGTTTGTCCACCATTTCCTTGTCCCCCATTACTACTCTCTTGCATCATTTTCTGGTGGTCCGATATATACTCTTGCCTCTCTTTTATTCTTAATATATCCGAAGATAATTCTGTTATCCTATTTAATATTATTGGCTTCATATTCCTTTTTATCCCTCTTTTATAACAATATAACAATTACAGCATGGAAACAGGCCATCTCGGCCCTTCTAGTCCGTGCTGAACGCTTACTCTCACCTAGTCCCACTGGCCCGCGCTCAGCCCATAACCCTCCATTCCTTTCCTGTCCATGTACCTATCCAATTTTACTTTAAATGATAATAGTGAACCTGCTTCTACCACTTCTACTGGAAGTTCGTTCCACACAGCTACCACTCTCTGAGTAAAGAAATTCCCCCTCGTGTTACTCTTAAACTTTTTGCCCCCTAACTCTCAACTCATGTCCTCTTGTTTGAATCTCCCCTACTCTCAATGGAAAAAACCTATCAATGTCAACTCTATCTATCCGCCTCATAATTTTAAATACCTCTATCAAGTCACCCCTCAACCTTCGACGCTCCAAAGAATAAAGACCTAACTTGTTCAACCTTTCCCTGTAACTTAGGTGCTGAAACCCAGGTAACGTTCTAGTAAATCTTCTCTGTACTCTATTTTGTTGACATCTTTCCTATAATTCGCTAACCAGAACTGTACACAATACTCCAAATTCGGCCTTACCAATGCCTTGTATAATTTTAACATTACATCCCAACTCCTATACTCAATGCTCTGATTTATAAAGGCCAGCATACCAAAAGCTATCTTCACCACCCTATCCACATGAGATTCCACCTTCTGGGGACTATGCACCATTATTCCCAGATCACTCTGTTCTACTGCATTCTTCAATGCCCTACCATTTACCATGTATGTCCTATTTTGATTATTCCTACCAAAATGTAGCACCTCACACTTAAACTCCATCTGCCATCGTTCAGCCCACTCTTCTAACTGGCCTAAATCTCTCCGCAAGCTTTGAAAACCTACTTTATTATCCACAACTCCACCTACCTTAGTATCATCTGCATACTTATTAATCCAATTTACCACCCCATCATCCAGATCATTAATGTAAATGACAAACAATATTGGACCCAGTCCCTGAGGCACACCACTAGTCACCGGCCTCCAACCTGACAAACAGTTATCCACCACTACTCTCTGGCATCTCCCATCCAGCCACTGTTGAATCCATTTTACTACTTCAATATTAATACCTAATGATTGAACCTTCCAACTAACCTTCCGTGCGGAACCTTGTCAAAGGCCTTACTGAAGACCATATAGACAACATCCACTGCTTTACCCTCATCAACTTTCCTCGTAACCTCTTCAACAAATTCAATAAAATTTGTCAAACATGACCTTCCACGCACAAATCCATGTTGACTGTTCCTAATCAGACCCTGTCTATCCAGATAATTATATATACCATCTCTAACAATACTTTCCATTAATTTACCCACCACTGACATCAAACTGACAGGCCTATAATTGCTAGGTTTACTCTTAGAACCCTTTTTAAACAATGGAACCACATGAGCAATACGCCAATCCTCCCCGGTTCTAATGACATTTGAAATATTTCTGTCAGAGCCCCTGCTATTTCTACACTAACTTCCCTCAAGGTCCTAGGGAATATCCTGTCAGGACCCAGAGATTTATCCACTTTTATATTCCTTAAAAGTGCCAGTACTTCCTCCACTTTAATCATCATATTTTCTATAACTTCCCTACTCGTTTCCCTTACCTTACACAATTCAATATCCTTCTCCTTAGTGAATACCGAAGAAAAGAAATTGTTCAAAATCTCCCCCATCTCTTTCAGCTCCACACATAGCTGTCCACTCTGATTCTGTAAGGGACCAATTTTATCCCTCACTATCCTTTTGCTATTAATATAACTGTAGAAACCCTTCAGATTTATTTTCACCTTACTTGCCAAAGCAACCTAGTATCTTTTAGCTTTTCTAATTTCTTTCTTAAGATTCTTCTTACATTCTTTATATTCCTTGAGCACCTCATTTACTCCATGCTGCCTATATTTATTGTAGATATCTCTCTTTTTCCTAACCAAGTTATCAATATCCCTTGAAAACCAAGGCTCTCTCAAACTTTTAACCTTTCCTTTCAACCTAACAGGAACATAAAGATTCTGTACCCTCAAAATTTCACCTTTAAATGACTGCCATTTCTCTATTACATCCTTCCCATAAAACAAATTGTCCCAATCCACTCCTTCTAAATCCTTTCTAATCTCCTCAAAGTCAGCCTTTCTCCAATCAAAAATCTCAATCCTGGGTCCAGTCCTATCCTTCTCCATAATTATATTGAAACTAATGGCATTGTGATCACTGGACCCGAAGTGCTCCCCGTCACCTGACCTATTTCATTCCCTAACCTAACAGAAGATCCAACACTGCCCCTTCTCTAGTCGGTACCTATATGTATTGCTGCAAAAACTACCCTGCACACATTTTACAAACTCCAAACCATCCATCCCTTTTACAGTATGGACTTCCCAGTCTATGTGGGAAAATTAAAATCTCCCACAATCACAACCCTATGCTTACTACAAATATCTGCTATCTCCTTGCAAATTTGCTCCTCCAATTCTCGCTCCCCATTAGGTGGTCTATAATATACCCCTATAAGTGTTACTACACCTTTCCCATTCCTCAGGAAATTCCAGGAATATTTAGTTGCCAATCACACCCCTCCTGCAACCATGTTTCACTAATAGCTACAACATATTTCCAGGTATCAATCCATGCTTTAAGCTCATCCACCTTTCTTACAATGCTCCTAGCATTAAAATAAATGCATTTAAGAAATTCTCCACCTCTTCCTCTCTGTTTATCTCTAACAGTACTAAGAATTTTACTGTCTTTTTCTACCTTCTCCCATACATCTATTCCTACACCCTGGTTCCCCTCCCCCCCTTGTATCTAGTTTAACTCCACTGGAGCCTCTCCAGCAAACCTACCTGCAAGAATATTTGGCCCCCTCCAGTTCAGATGTAAACCGTCCCGCTGGAACAGGTCCCACCCTCCCTGGAGAACTGCCCAATTATCAATAAATCTGAAGCCCTCCCTCCTGCACCGTGCCTTCAGCCACGTGTTGATCTGCACTATCTTACTATTTCTAAATCCACCTGCACGTGGCAGTGGTAGCAATCCTGAGATTGCTATCCTGGAGGTCCTGTCCTTTAACTTGGCACCTAGCTCCCTAAACTCACCTTTCAGGACCTCCTCACTCTTCCTACCCATGTCATTGGTTCCTACATGGACCACGACATCCGGCTGCTCGCCCTTCCTCTTGAGAATACTGAGAACTCGATCCGAGATATCGCAGACCCTGGCACCAGCGAGGCAACAGACCATCCGGGATTCTCGATCTCTTCCACAGAACCTCCTATTTGTCCCCCTAGCTATCGAATCCCCTATCACTACTGCTCTCCTCTTTTCCCTCCTTCCCTTCTGAGCTGAGGGTCCAGTCTCGGTGCCAGAGACGCAACCACTGTAACTTGTCCCTGGTAGGTTGTCCCCACCAACAGTATCCAAAATGGTATACTTATTGTTGATGGGAACGGCCACAGGGATGCTCTGCTCTTCCTGTCTATTCCCCTTCCCTCTCCTGACAGTCACCCAGCTACCTGTCTCCTGACTTTTAGGGGTGACTATCTCCCTGAAACTCTGATCTATTACTGCCTCTGCCTCCCAAATGATCCAAAGTTCATCCAGCTCCAGCTCCAGTTCCCTAACCCAGTTTGTCAGGAACTGCAGCTGGATGCACCTTTTGCAGGTGTAGTCATCAGGGACAGCTGTGCTCACCCTGACTTCCCACATACTGCAAATGGAGCACTCAACTGCCCTAACTGCTGCCTCCATTACCTACTCCTAAGCTAATTAGATTAATTAAAGGAGCTTACCCGGCCTTACCTCACCTGGAGTGAAGCTCGTACTCAGCCTCTGCTTGCTTTTTAAATTCCCCCGCATTTCTCAGAGGCCGACTTTCACGCGCTTGTACAGTCGTGCCCTGTTCAACCTCGCCTCTGCCTGTTCTCGCCAAAACCTGATTGAGCCAAAGCCATCCCACTCTGCCTCAGTCCACTCCGACAATGGCTGCTGTAAATGGTGGTCTTTCTTTTAAACCTTTGGCGCGCTACGTCACGTGCCTGCACAGTCTAGCCTCTGCCCCGATCAGTTAAAAAAACAGCTTTTCTCCAAGCTTCTTTTACCTCTTCCCTCTCTGCCTCTTGCTTTGATTTATGACTTTTAAGTTGCCTTCTGTTGGTTTTTTAAAGTTTCCCAATCCTCTAACTTCCCGCTAATTTTTGCTCTATTAAATTTAGCATTTAGTGTCAGCTTTGAATTCCCTATTAGCCGCGGTTGTGCCATCCTACCGTTTAAAGCTACTTCTTTCTGATGTATCTATCCTGTGCCTTCAGAATTGCTTTCAAAATTCCAGCCATTACTGTTCTGCCTTCATCCCTGCTAATGTCCCTTTCTAATCAACTTTTGCCAGCTGCTTTCTCATGCCTCTGTAATTCCCTTTACTCCACTGTAGTCATGATATATCTGACTTCAGCTTCTCCCTCTCAAATTACAGGGTGAATTCTACCATATTGTGCTCACTTGCCCTGAAGGGTTCTTTTACTTTGAGCTCTCTAATCAATTCCAGTATTACACAGACCCAATACAGAATAAGTGAGGGCCAATGGACTAATTGGGAGAACCTGGAAAAGAGGAAACTCAGCTGGCATGACATCTGGGACTTGGAGGGATCTTGGCTAAGTTTTGTCATCAGAGCCACTTATGACCTCCTACCCACACCCCAGAACCTGAACCAGTGATGGGGAGAAGACCCCGCTTGCTCTCTTTGTCAAGCACCTGGATCACTGAGGCACATTTTAACAGTATGCACCACCAGCCTCAGCCAGGGGCGGTACACTTGGCGACATAACCAAGTTCTCAGTCAGCTGGCATCAATCTTGGAACAGAGGCGAATTACCACAAATGCTCCCATAAACATTGGCAAGAAATGTTCACATCACACGATTTGTACCAGCGGGCCAACCTCCAGAGCACCATTTAACATCAAAAGAAGTAAGCATTCTGCAGGTTGCTAGGGATTAGAAAATGGACATGGACTTGGGGAAAAAAGCTTGTGTTTTCCCCAGACATTGTGGCTACAACACTCCAGCCAGACATGGACCTGTGGTCCATAACAGCCAAGCTGGCATATGTTGTAGAATTGACAGTAGCATGGAAAGATGGTGTTGAAGAAGCTTATGAGAGGAAAAAGACCAAGTACTCTGAACTGGCAACTGAAGCTGCCCAGAATGGCTGGAAGACCAAAATTTTCCCTGTAGAAGTGGGTAGATTCGTGGCTACATCTACGACCAGTCTATTGAAGAAGATGGGGGTGAGGGGTTACTCACTCCAACAAGCAATCAAGTCTTTGTCAAATGCAGCAGAAGAAAGCAGTAATTGGATTTGGATTAAAAAGAAAGATAACAATTGGGCTGCAAGATGAAGACAGGAGGATATGGAACTAAGTGGGGTGTATCTGGGACACCAGGTAGCACCGTTGAGCCCTCAGGAGAGGTCCAAGCAGGCTGTTCATTGTTAATATTGGTGGATTATTCCCAGAAACTAACAGAAATGGTTTCTAAACTTTGAAGGCAATACTGGAACAGTCTATTTTAAACACCTGTAAAATAATTAATTGCAGTTGATACTTGTTAAATAATGACACGTGCTTGTTATTTAGTTACCCAATTTAGCAACTGGTAAGTTATCAGAATAGTGAGTACAGTCAGCCCTCCTTATCCTTGAGGGATTGGTTCCGGGACCTCTCACGGATACCAAAATTTGCGGATGCTCAAGTCCCTTATTCAACCTGTCTCAATGCGGTGGATCTTAGGACCCAGCGGAACCCCAGACCTGTCTCAGTGTGGTGGACATTAGGACCCGGTGCCAGAGCTCTGAATTCGCAGTGTTTCTGTTCACGAAAATAGTCACGATCACAATTTGAAAATAAAGTGGAAATGATAAAGCGATTGGAAAGAGGTGAAACGCCATCGGTCATTGGAAAAGCATTAGGCTATGTCGGTCAATGATCGGAACAATTTTAAAGGATAAAGTGAGAAAGGCCCTGCCCCGATGAAAGCTACAATCATTACTAAGCAATGCTGTGGTTTAGTTATTGGGTTTTGGGGTTTTGAGTTTTAGATCCTCCACATCAACCCGCCACAGATGGAGAGCGCACTCAAAAGTGATCTGTCATTGGCTCGCACTTGGGAACGGTTCCCGAGCCCGGCGCTGAAACATACGTTCTTAAGTATTTTATATGCATAGAAAGGTAAAATATATACTATATACTAAGACAAACGTTTGACTAACTGATGCTTAATAATGCCGGATGTACCTGTTCCGACTTACTTAGTAAGAGAACTTCCGATTTTTTTCGATCCAGATCCATGATAACCCATGCACATCCTTCTGTATACTTAAAATCATCTCTAGATTACTTATAATACCTAATACAATGTAAATGCTATGAAACATAGTTGGTATACTGCATTGTTTAGGGAATAATGACAGGGGAAAAAAGTCTGTACATGCTCAAACAACAAGTGCTGGAAGAGCACTTCTAGGTTTTCGCGATTCACGGTTGGTTGGATTCATGGATGCGGAATTCTGGATAAGGATGACATTTTAGGATACTACCGAAAGGTTTTGGCTGGAAATGTCAACTGTGCTTTTTTCCATAGATGTTACCTGGCCGGCTGAGTTCCTCCACCATTTTGTGTGTGTTGCATTCAATAGGAATCTAGTATTGCACTCTTCTAGTTGGGACTATTATGTACTGATTAAGAAAGCTTTCCTGAGCACTTTTGACAAACTCTTTCACCTTTCACATCAGTATGGGAGTCCTAGTCAACATGTGGAAAGTTAACATCACTTCCTATCACAACTGTATGTTTCTTGCAACAGTCTGTAATCGATTTACAAATTTGCTTGTCTAAATCCCCCAGACTGTTGGCTGGTCTGTTGTGCCGCACATGAGGCTGCTAAACAAGATAAGAGCCTATGGAATTACGGGAAAGTTACGTACGTGGATAGAGTGTTGGTTGATTGGCAGGAAACAGAGAGTGGGAATAAAGGGATCCCATTCTGAATGGCTGCCTGTTACCCGTGGTGTTCCACAGGGGTCCGTGTTGTGGCTGCTTCTATTTACGTTGTATATCAACGATTTGGTTTATGGAATAGATGGCCTTGTGGCTAAGTTTGCTGATGATACAAAGATAGGTGGAGGGTCTGGTAGTGCTGAGGAAACAGTGAGTCTGCAGAGTGACTTGGATAGATTGGGGGAATGGGCAAAGAAGTGGCAAATGAATTACAATGTCGGAAAGTGTACGGTCATGTACTTTGGTAGAAGAAATAAACGGGCAGACTATTATTTAAATGGGGAGAGAATTCAAAGTTCTGAGATGCAACGGGACTTGGGAGTCCTTGTGCAGGATACCCTTAAGGCAAACTTCCAGGTTGAGTCGGTGGTGAAGAAGGCTGTTGGCATTCATTTCTAGAGGAGTAGAGTATAGGAGCAGGGATGTGATGTTGAGGCTCTATAAGGCACTGGTAAGACCTCATTTGGAATACTGTGTGCAGTTTTGGGCTCCTTATTTTAGAAAGGATGTGCTGACATTGAAGAGGGTTCAGAGAAGATTCACTAGAATGATTCTGGGAATGAGAGGGTTAACATGTGGGGAACGTTTGACCGCTCTTGGACTGTACTCCTTGGAGTTCAGAAAAATGAGGAAGGACCTCATAGAAACATTTTGAATGTTGAAAGGCATGGACAGAGTGGATGTGGCAAAGTTGTTTCCCATGGTGGGGGAGTCTAGTACGAGAGGACATGACTTGAGGATTGCAGGGCACCCATTCAGAACAGAGATGCGAAAAAAAATTTTTAGCCAGAGGGTGGTGAATCTATGGAATTTGTTGCCATGGGCGGCAGTGGAGGCTAAATCACTGAGTGTATTTAAGGCAGGGATTGAAGGCTATCTGAGTAGTCAGGGCATCAAAGGTTATGGTGAGAAGGCAGGGGAATGGGAATAAAGGGCAGATTGGATCAGCTCATGATGAAATGGTGGAGCAAACTCGACGGGCCAAATGGCCGACTTCTGCTCCTTTGTCTTATGGTCTATAAAATAATCTCATTTATGTTGTCATTCCTTTCTTATTCCTCAGTTCTACTCATAAAGTCTAGCTAGATGAGTTCTCCAGTCTGTCCTGACTCAGCACTGTTGTAGCATTGACCCTGACTAGTAATGCTACCTTTCCCGCTTTAATCCTTCCTGCTCTATCATGTCTAAAACAACAGAACCCCAGAATATCGTTGAGCTGCTAGTTCTTCTCCTACTGCAACCAAGTCTTACTAATTGCTAAAATGTCATAAAATTTATGTGCTGATTCATTCCCTCAGCTCATCCTCCTTCCCTACAATACTCCTCGCATTGAAATATTTGCAGTTCGAAACATTAGTCCCATCATGCTCAACCTTTTGATTCCGGACTTCGTATTGAGGCTTAACAACATCTTTCTCCACAACCACTCCACTGTCTGTCGTGGCACTCTTGTTCCCTTTTTCCCCATTCCACTGTAACTCTAGTTTAAAGCTGTACCCCTCACCCCCCCCCCCCCCAATGCAGCACTAGCAAACCTTCCTGATAGGACATTAGTTCCCCTTCAGTTCAGGTGCAAGTCATCCCATCTGTACAGCTTCCACCTTCCCTGGAAGAGAGCCCAATGATCCAAAAATCTGAATCCCTTCCTCCTGCACCGTCTCCTTAGCCCCATGTTAAACTGTATGATCTTCATATTTCTGGCCTCACTCATGTGGCACGGGTAGAAATCCTGAAATCACAGCCCTGGAGCCCCTGTCCTTTAACTTACCACCTAACTCCCTGAACTCACTTTCCAGGACCTCTGCACCCCTCCTACCAATATCATTGGTACCAACATGGACACAACTTCTGTCTGCTCACCCTCCCATTTAAGAATACTGTGGACTTGATCTGCGATGTCTCTGACCCTGGTATCTTGGTGGGGGGGGGGGGGGGGGGGACGCACACAACATACCATCCAAGAATCGTCCACGGAACTTCCTTTCTTTTCCCCTAACCAACGAATCCCCTGTGACCTCTTCTTCCACCCTTCCCTTCTGAGCCAGAGACCTGACTGCTGTGGTATTTGATAAATAAATGAATCTGAATCTGAACATTCATGAAATAAAGTTGACAAAGTAGTTATATCTGTTACAAATAAATAGAAATACTGCATTATTATTACAATGTTCTCAGTAGGCTTTTGATTTCTATGTGATTTATCACCAGGATTATGCGGCAGCACATGACGATTTCCAGATGTCCTTAGAAATGAAGAAATACCAGCCAATTGCAATGCTCTATAAAGGTCTAACTTTCTATCACAGGGGTATGCTGAAGGTGAGGTATTACATAAAGATACGAATTTTGTAGCAGGACTGCCTATTTCAGATGCCTGATAAATCCTTTGGAAGGATGATTTTAGAATTATCTTCTGATAAGTTAATTTAAATTAAAATTTAAAATGCATAAATTTGGAATTGGCGAAGTTTTCATGGGCTTCAAGGCCTCAGCAGTAGGAGCAGCAAGCTGGTTGCATCATTTTCTTCTATGAGAATAGAGATAGTCTTTGGAGATGGAAGAGCTATCTATCCTAATAGAATTGTTCTGTATTCTCCTTAATGTTTTAGTGCTGGATTCAATTGTGGTCAATGTAGGAGCCATGCATCTGTTTTTTTGTCTGTATTGCATTCTGTGTTGCACCTTTATTCTGTGTATTATGGTATCTAGTCACATGAGTGGGGGGGTGTGGTAAAAGCAAAGGGAATAAGTTACGTATTCCTGCTTTGTTCTTGGCATTTCAATTTGGAGCTGGCAAGCGCCCCCTTCCCCCGTGGATTGTTATATTTGGATCTATGCCCTCCAATCACTTCAAGAATGGTGTTCCAAAATTTGAAGAATTGTTTTCTGTCCTTCATTAGCAATCGACAACATTCAATCTTGAAGATATGCAACTAAGTGTAAATAAGAGTACTTTAAGCGACAACAAAAGATATGACATTTGTCTCCAGCACCAAACTGAATTGCCAAGAACAATGCACGAATACATAACTTAGTCCCTTACTAGTGACTAGTTACTGTAATACTCATAATAAACACACAGCACAATACATAGCAGACAGAAAACAGATGCATGGCTTCTACATTTCAGCCCCCTAATTATTAGACTATAATTACAACCACATACTACCAAAACACAGGAGACATGAAATCTTAACATTTACACAAATGTCCTCTTTCTGGTAAGTGATCTATCCTGGATTGTGATCTTCTCTTCACAAACCAGGTTGTTCCTCTTTGCTGCATTTATGCCAAAACTCATCCAATCTTGTTAACTGTCCGCTCTGACCGAAAGTAACCTCTTCCACCACCATGGTCTCCTTTCAACAACCAACCCAGCATTGTTCTGATTGCATAGTGTCCATCATTAACACTGCAAATCACATGCAATGGCTTCAATACTTTAGGCACATTTGTCCTGACTTATCTCTAAGAATTCAAGGCAAATTCATTACAACAAACTAGAGAAGGTAGGCCTGTCCAGCTCTTCCATGTACCGAACATCTCCTGTTGCACTGCAACAGTCTCTAAGAAAAAGACTTGTAGTCTTGAAGAGCATTCACGTCTTCTACTTTGATATATGGCTAAGAAAAAGTCTTTTCCGTATAGGCTGCAGCAATTTTGTGCTCATCACCAAAATGTTCCTGTAGTAAAGTTTTGGCCTTTAGATATCCTTACCCCAGATTGGCTTGCTAAAAACTTTTGACAAGCTCTTTTTGATAACCTCCAGTGAACTGTTCAGGAAAATAGAGATGGTCGTCATAATCGTTAGCCTTGCCTTCAGTGCTTTCCTTGAAAGCCCTCTTAAATGAATGATATTGCAATGGATTGCTAACAAAGATTTGAATTTCTCTTTTAGGCAGAGATGCAATGTGTTATCGTTGCTTCATTTAGCTTGTAATTTCCTTTCGTGTCCTGTGCACTGTGCAGACTTCTTTCATCTGAAACATGAGTGTGCCCATACTGTAAATTAATGTCCTCAGAAGTGCCTTGTGCTATTGGATATGACATAGATTCAGAGTACCTCCTTGGTGCAGGCTGAGAGTGAATATCCTGAGCTATCTCTTGGGGTCCAAAATTGTGGTTCATCGACTTCAATGAACGAATATATCCACATTGACATCGAGTATGTTGTTGTTTTTCTGTGCCATGTCAACATAGTACCATTGCACCATAGTACTGTTTTGCTGGAGCATGTCAAACCCCCACAGCATTTGATTTGATTTTTTTTTTTTTTTTAATTAGTTTTTCAAAACATTTTACAAAATTAAAAACCCCAAATCCCAATGAGGAGCATTAATACAGTGCAAAATTGAGCATACAATAACAATATGCTACAAAGGAAGAGAATTTAACAAAAAAGCACCTAAATTAAAGACAAGTAAGCTTAGTGTCCTCCCCAAGCCCCACAACACAAGAAAAAAACAACAACAACTCCAGACCAACCACCACACAATATAGAGAGTATAAGTCAGGACAGTCAAACTCCCAGACTGTGAATACACTTAGCAACAGAGGATAATAATGCCTACTACCAGAAAAAAAAAGGGAGCTGAAAGCAAGGGACCGAAAAGAAGAAAAAAAAAGAAAAAAAAACCCCAGTCAAGAGGAAGGTTATGAAAGTACTCGATAAAAGGTCCCCAGACCTTATGGAACTTTAGATCCGAATTAAGAACTGAATAATGAATTTTTTCGAGGTCCAAGCAGGCCATAATGTCGTTAAGCCATTGCGCATGAGTGGGCGGGGCAACATCTCTCCATCTAAGGAGGATCAAGCGTCTCGCCAGGAGAGAGGCAAAGGATAATATTCGGCATTTGGTCGGACCCAGACATAAATCTGTCTTGCCCCAAAAACCGAACAGAGCAATTAAGGGGTTAGGTTCTAGGTGCTGATTCAGAATACCCGATAATGTAGTGAAGACATCTTTCCAGAATTTCTCCAAGCTAGGACAGAACCAGTATATATGGATGAGAGAGGCCACGCCCCTCTTGCATTTATCACAGAGCGGACTAATGCCAGGGTAGAATCGAGATAGTTTAGATTTAGACATATGGGCTCTATGAACAATCTTAAACTGTAAAAGGCAATGGTGAGCTCAAAGGGAGGTTGAGTTAACCGATTTGAGAACTGGGTCCCAGCTCTCCTCGGATAAGGAGATATTTAAATCCTGCTCCCAGGCCATTTTAATTTTATCCACAGGGGCCTGTCGTAAGGCTGCTAGTTTATCTTGGATAATTGATATTAAACCTTTACCTAGTGGATTAATGGAAAGAAATAGGTCCATAGCATTTTTCGCAGGCATTTCAGGAAAGTTAGGAATTAAAGGAGCAGTAAAGTGTCGGATTTGGAGATATCTGAAAAAGTGAGCGTTAGGCAGGTTGAACTTAACAGAGAGCTGCTGAAAAGAAGCGAAGCGATTATCAATTAAGAGATCTTCAAAATGTCTAATGCCCTTCCTGTACCAAACATGGAATGCTGAATCGTATGTAGTAGGTAAAAAAAGGTGATTATGTGCGACAGGGCTAGAAACAGAAAACCCCTGGAAACCATAGCATTTCCTGAACTGAGCCCATATACGCAAAGTGTGTCTAACAAGAGGATTAGCTATCGATCTGGGCAGACTGCTAGGGAGTGCAGAGCCAAGAAGTGCAGATATAGATAATTCTTTAGTGGAGCTCAACTCCATTGCCACCCAGTTAGGGCACTCGGGTTGACCGTGGAAGAAAGACCAGAAGGCAGCACAACGTATATTAGCTGCCCAGTAATATAAGCGAAAGTTAGGTAAAGCCATGCCACCCTCTTTTTTAGATTTTTGGAGGTGGATTTTATTAATTCTAGAGCGCTTATTCTGCCACAGATATGACAAAATAATAGAGTCTAAGGAATCAAAAAAAGATTTAGGAATAAAAATTGGGATAGATTGAAATAAGTATAAAAATTTGGGGAGAACATACATTTTAACAACATTAATACGACCTACCAAAGACATAGATAGAGGTGACCATTGTACCAGACTCTGTTTTATAGCATATGAAAGATTGACAAAGTTTTCACGAAAGAGATCTTTAAACTTCCTTGTGACTGTAATTCCAAGATAAGTAAATTGATTATGGACTACTTTAAAAGGGAGATAACGAAATATTAGTTCTTGTGCTTCTTTATTAATTGGGAAAAGTTCACTCTTACGTAAATTGAGTTTATAGCCAGAGATCTGGCTAAACTGGTCAAGAAGTGAAAACATTAGAGGTAAGGATGTAGACGGATTTGAGAGAAAGAGTAATAAGTCATCAGCATAGAGAAACTTTATGCTCAACACCCCCTCTCCAAATCCCGGTCAATTCAGGACAATTTTGAAATGCTATCGCCAGAGGTTCTATAGCCAAATCAAAGAGAAAGGGACTTAAGGGGCATCCCTGACGGGTGCCACGTTTGAGATTAAATACTTGGGATTTCTGAAAATTAGTTAGAACAGAAGCAGTAGGACACAGGTACAGCAATTGGATCCAAGAGATGAAACTTTGGCCGAGGTCAAATTTTTCTAAGACTGCAAAAAGGTAGTTCCACTCTATACGATCAAATGCTTTCTCCGCATCAAGGGAGATAACACATTCAGGAGTCCCAGTTGGAGCTGAGTATAAAATATTAAATAGACGCCAAATGTTAAAAAAAAGGGAGACGGTTTTTAATAAAGCCTGTTTGGTCATCAGAGATAACGGAGGGAATAACGGTTTCTAATCTATGAGCCAACACTTTAGCTAAGATCTTTACATCAACATTGAGCAGAGAGATCGGCCTGTACGAGGAACACTCTGTTGGGTCTTTGCCCTTTTTTAAAAGAAGAATAATAGATGCCTCATTGAAAGAGGGTGGCAATTTGCCGTAATTAAACGAGTCAGATAATACTGAAAGTAACTGAGGAGAAAGAAGTGAAGAGAATGATTTATAAAATTCTACAGGGAACCCATCAGGTCCAGGAGATTTCCCTGAGGACAGTGCAGAAATTGCAAAAGATATTTCTTCTGGTGATATAGGCGCATTGAGTTTGGCTTTGAAATCAGATGAAAGTGAGGGGATATTCAGATTCTGTAAAAATTGATCCACAGAGATATTGTCATTCAGAGATTCAGAGGAATAAAGCCGAGAATAAAAATTTTTAAATGCGTCATTAATTTCTAAATGATCCGATGTAAAGTCTCCGTTCTCCTTCCGGATCTTTGTAATATGTTGTTTGGCTTTGGAACGCCTCAGCTGATTGGCTAGGAATTTACCAGACTTATCCCCATGAATGTAAAAGCGACTCTTGCTTTTGAGAAGTTGGCGTTCGACAGGTTGAGTGGACAGAAGGTTAAATTTAGTTTGGAGTTCAACGCGCTTCTTGTATAATTCAGGGTTCTTAGTTTGGGCATATATTTGATCCAAATCTTTAATCTGGTTAATGAGGTCTGCTCGATCTGCACGGGATCTTCTGTTGAGATTTGCTGTGTAAGAGATTATTTGACCCCTCAGATATGCTTTCATGGCATCCCAGACAATCTGGGATGGCACTTCAGGTGATGTATTAGTGTTAAAATAAAAGGTTATCTGATCTTTAATAAATTTTACGAAATCATCATCCGATAATAAAGTTGAATCGAACTGCCAGTGTTTATTCCTCTGAGGGAGACCAGGAAAGTTCAGAGAGAGGGTAATTGGGGCATGGTCAGAAATCAGTATGCTCTGATAGTCACAAGAGTGGGCAAATGGGATAAGTTGGTTATCGAGTAAGAAATAGTCAATTCTAGTGAAGGTATGGTGAACATGTGAGAAAAAAGAATAACTCTCTCTGTAGGATGGAGGAAACGCCATATATCAGAGATACCAAAATTAGAGAGAAACGATTGACTAGCTAAGGCAGATTTAGTAGGTGATCTGGTAACAGAGGACGATCGGTCCAGTTTAGGATCCAACCAGCAGTTGAAGTCACCACCCAGTATAAGAGAGTATGAGTTTAAGTCTGGTAGTGAGGAAAAAAACTGTTCAAAAAAGTTAACATCATCAAAGTTGGGGGCATACAGGCTTGCTAGTGCAACTTTAGTGTTATATAGTTTACCAGAAACAATAATAAAATGGCCATTTGTATCAGATATTTTATTATGGAGTTCAAAAGGAATATTTGAGTTAATAAGAATGGAGACTCCCCTAGCTTTAGCGGCAAAGGATGAATGAAAATGCTGACCCGCCCATTTTGACAGAAGCCGGGAGTTATCAAAACAACAAATATGAGTTTCTTGAAGGAAAGCAATGTCAGCTTTGAGTTGTTTGATATGTGAGAATACCTTCCTCCTTTTAACAGGGTGGTTCAATCCCTTTACATTCCAGCTCACAAATTTAAGTGCACTAGCCATTATCAATTACTAATGCATAAAAGGCAGCAGGCATATAAAAAGTCAAGCAGTACAATAGCAGTCTGGAAGCATAGATTCGTAAAGTCAAAATATAAACATGTCCTGAGCAATAAAGAGAAACAATAAATACAGTGAGTGATGTTGGAACTGGAAAACCCATCCCATCCGCACAACCCAAAACTAGATGGCTACCAAAACAAGTAGCTAGCTCTACCAAAAAAATTAACCCAAATACAACTTCCAGATCTGTGTCATTAACAACAGTTCCGTATAAATACTATAGCAAATAGTAACTAGTTTATGCACTAGAAAACATAACTACAGATTAGAACACCTTCTGCAGAAATATAAAACTTAATACAGAGAAAATCGGAAGAAAACCAAAACTAACCTACCCACGAAAAATTATAGAAGAATAAAGTAAGAGAAAGGGGGAAAAAAGGTAAGAAAGAAAAAGAAAAAAGAAGAGGAAGGGGAAAATTATAAATTCAAGACGAGTATTTATCAACCATTTACAGAGAAGGGAGAAAAAAATTCAGAGATTAGAAAAAAGGGGTGAAGAAAAGAAAAAAAAAGATAAAATAAATAAATATTTTTTAAAAAAAGGAAAAATAAATCAGCAATTAAACTGTGAACCAACAAACAGGGAGGCCTTCACTAAAGACTTCGAACCTCCAAAACAAGTTAGAGTTAGTTGTAGAACTCTGTAGGTAAAGTTATACAAGAATAAAAATAGATTACACACACACCAAATCCCGGGAGAGATTGTCAACAGCCCTTAAAGTTTCAATGAATAATGTCTGAGTCCAGAAAAAGTAATTTTACTACGAGGAGTACTTATCCACCATTTTAGGAGGTCCGATCAGATTCCGAAGATGACTGGATAGCCGGAAGACTTGCCACAAACGCTTCAGCTTCCTTTGCTGATTTGAACCACTTGTATTTCCCGGTATTAAGCTTGATCCGTAGATCGGCAGGATTGCGAAGAGAAGGTTTGAAACCACGATCAAAAAGCACTTTCATTGCGCCTTTAAACTCAGCGCGCATCTTTAAGGTCTAGGGTGCAAAATCTTCCACAAAGCGAATGGTTGTATCCTGGAAAGGAAAAGACCCCCTGCAACGCGCCTCTACAATCAGACTGTGTTTTACCTGGTATTGATGGAAACACAAGACTACTGGTCGGGGACGGGAGCCCAGAATTCCGGAGGGAACGTAAACTCTGTGTGCCCGTTCGAGCTCGGGCGGCTTCGGAAGTAAATCTTTCCCGAATATCTCACAGAGAAACTCGGCGAAAAACTTCACGGTTGATCCCTGTTCGGTCGCCTCCGGCAATCCAAGAATTCTGCGGTTACAGCGCCTGCTGCGATTTTCGAGATCCACCATTTTGGAAAGAAGTTTGTTAGATTTTTCCTCTAAGCTGGAACAGAGAGTCTCCAAGTATCGAACACGACTTTCTAAATCTTCAGAAGTCGAATCGATGCGAGATAAGTGTTCAGCATGTTTGTCCACTTTATCGTTGATCCGATCCAGTTTGTCTTCTAACTGTTTGAAAGCGGTTTTAAATTCCTTTAAAATTTCGTCTCGGAGCTTTCCGAGCGCAACCAGAGTCTCGTCCGAGGGGGTCATAGCTTCTTTTCTCCCGGATTTAGAACTCTTGCTAGACATTGTAAGTTAGATATATTCACAGGCAAGTAAGAGATACCGAAATAATTCCTAAGGTTTAAAAAATGGAGACATTTAGTGCAAAGATAGTGACAGTAACGGAACAAAAGTTCGGAGCAGCTAAACAATCGCCATCTTACCGGAAGTCCCCCACAGCATTTGATGACTTTAGTGCTTCAACTTTGGTCATCTATGCTGCAATTTCTTCCTGCAACTTAAGTTGCTTCTTCCTTCTTCAAAGCTCTTGTTCTTCCAATGCATGTTTGTTTCACAATTTTTTGCCATGCGAATAATACGGATAAATTAGCCTCCATTTTAATGCATGTCAAGGATGTATCAGCTAGCAATAGAACCTGCTGCACATACGTTATTCATACTGTCTTCAGGCTGTATGTCATCCTGAAAATCTTCAGTTTTGTATGTAGCCAGCCGCAGCATGCTCTGTGGTTTTATAAATATTTCCATTTCCTCCAGCAATTTGACTTTCAACATCACAGGCTTGTTTTAACCATTGTTCAGCTTCTGCTGTGACTGTATTAATAATCATATCAATATTTGCATAGCTTTCAGTTTGTTTATCTTGCTCTGAGATGGGCACTGAAGGCAACATGTTGCTTAGCAGCATCTTCATGAAGATTTTTTAAATCACCCAAAAAAAGGCCACACTCACTCGAAACATCTTGCTCTTCTTGTACCAGGAAACTTATGCTTAACGGTATTAAATCTTTAATCTTCTTAACAATTTTATTGTAGACCCGCAAACACTGTCAATTCTAGCGCCAAAGCTTTTGCAGTAAGTTTAATTTTTCTTTCGGTCCTGACTTCAAGGTCACTGCTTCCAGCTTGACTCGTGTCGTTTTCGAAGTGAGCGAGAAAGAAAAAAACAACGGCACTCACTTCAGATGTTGGCAGTCAAAGTATTTCAGCATCTCAACAGAACCAATTGCCAAACTCCTAGGCAAACACTATAGAGCTTAGTCAGCAACGACTATTCCAATTTGGGTCCCAAACCCAAACACACAGCATGAACCAACCATAGTCATGACCTGCCACAAACTGCTCCTGGCTGTTGTAACGGTTATTCTAACAAACCAATGCCTGTAATTGACCTTGAATTCATATGCACCTAGATACACCTCCCTCTGCAATTGGATACTGCACTTCCTAATAGTCTGTCTGTATAGGCAGCAACATCTCTTGTCCCATTATGCTGAGCACTGCCACTCCCAAGGCTGTGTGCTCAGCCTGCTGCTGTTCACATTGCTGACGCATGACTATATCGCAGGATTCAGTTCAAACCATGTCGTCAAGTTTGCGATGACATATCAAGAACGACAACGAGATGGAGTATAGAGAGGAAGTGGAGTGGCTGATGGATTGATATGAGAAGAACAACCTGAGCCTGAACGTGGAGAAGACAAAGGAAATAATGTGGACTTCAGGAAGCTACAGACAAACCATCCCTCTCTGTGAATACATGGCTGCTTTGTAAAGAGTTAAGTGCATCAAGTTCCTGGGAGTTCACATCACGGATTACCTCATCTTAATATCCTCTCCCTGAACAAGAAGGCACAGCAGTGCCTCCACTTCCTAAGAAGATTGAGGCAAGCAAGACTCCTACCTCTCACTTTAACTGCATTTTACAGGAGCACCATTGAGAGCATCCTGACAAGTTGCATCTCCATCTGGTATGGGAGCATCAAACCAGAAGACCCTACAAAGGACTGTAAGAACAGCTGAGAGGATCACAGGGGTCTCCCTTACCATCCCTCGGGGACATTTATCAGGAGCACTGGGTACACAGGGCCCTTAGTATTATTAACGAACCCACCCATCCGTCCAGCATCCTCACAAACAAGAGAAAATCTGCAGATGCTTGAAATTGAAGCAACACACACACATGCTGGAGGAACTCAGCAGGCTGGGCAGCATCTATAGAAAAGAGTACAGTCGACGTTTCGGGTCGGAACCCTTCAGCAAGGCTGGAGAAAATAAGCTGAGTAGATTTAAAATGTGGGGGAGGGGAGGGAGAAAGACAAGGTGATCATGAAACTGGGAGGTAGAGGGGTGAAGTAAAGAGCTAGGAAGTTGATTGGTGAAAGAGATACAGGGCTGGAGAAGGGGGAATGTAATAGGAGAGGACAGAGGCCATGGAAAAAAGGAAACGGTGGAAGAGCAGCACAGGGAGGCATTGGGCAGGCAAGGGTAGCAGCAGGATGGGGTGAGAGCTGACGTGTGACATGGAAGAGATGCGTTAAAAGCAGAGCTGATAGTGGAGCAAGGGAAGCCCCTTTCTTTGATAAAGGAGGACATCTCCTTCATTCTGGAATGAAAAACCTCATCCTTTTTTTCCCCGGTCCTGCTGAAGGTTCAGAACAGTCAAAATGAGAAACAGCTCTTTCCCCTAGACCATTAGGCTTCTGAACTCCAGGCAGCATCATATTTGAAGTGTCACACACGAAATGCTGGTGGAACGCAACAGGCCAGGCAGCATCTATAGGAAGTACAGTCAACGTTTTGGGTGGAGACCCTTCGTCAGGACTAACGGAAAAAAGAAATAGTAAGAGATTTGAGAGGGGGAGGGAGAAACCTGAAATGATAGGAGAAGACAAGAGGGAGAGGGATGAAGCCTAGAGCTGGGAAGTTGATTGGCAAAAGGGATACAAGGCTGGAGAAAGGAGTGTATCGTAGGATGGAAGGCCTTGGAAGAAAGAAAGGGGGAGGGGAGCACCAGAGGAAGATTGGGAGACTGTTTTGCTGAACACCCACACTCTGTCCACCACAGGAAGCAGGATCCCCCAGTGGCCACACATTTTAATTCCACGTCCCATTCCAATATGTCAATCCAAGGCCTCCTCTACTGTCGAGACGAAGCCACACTCAGGTTGGAGGAACAACACCTTATATTCCATCTGAGTAGCCTCCAACCTGATGGCATGAACATTGATTTCTCTAATTTCCGTTAATGCTCTTCCTTCCCTTCTTACCCCATCCCTGATTTTTAATTTTTAATAATTTTTTTCTCTCTCTCTTTCCCTCTCACAATAAGTCCTTACCTGTTCTCCATCTTCTTCTGGTGCTCTCCTCCCCCATTCTTTCTTCCAAGGCCTTCTGTCCTAAGATACTCTCCCTTCTCCAGCCTTGTATCCCTTTTGCCAATCAACTTCCCAGTTCTAGGCTTCATCCCTCCCCCTCTTGTCTTCTATCATTTCGGGTCTCCCCCTCCCCCTCTCACTTTCAAATCTCTTACTATCTCTTTTTTCCATTAATCCCGACGAAGGGTCTTGACACGAAACGTTGACTGTGCTTCTTCCTGTAGATACTACCTGGCCTGCTGCGTTGCACCAGCATTTTGTGTGTGTTGCTTGAATTTTCAGCATCTGCAGACTTCCTAGTGTTTGCGTTTTTGTATTCAGTGTCACTGGTTAATCTGTTCCATACCTTCCAATATTTAATATTAATGCACTTTAGTTTTTATTAATGTATGATTCATCTGTAGATTTTATCCTTACCTTCATAAATTTCATGTGTTATGTGTACTGTGTTTTACATCCTGGCTCAAAGAAAAGTTGTCTCATTTCAATATGCATTATATGGTTAAATGAGTTATGTATGTATATAGTTAAATGACAATAAATTTTGCTTGACTTGATATGGGAACTGCAATTTTACTATTTTAACTTTTTGTGGAAATCCCCCTTCTACACACATTTGATAAATCAATTCCATGTGAAACCTGTTCCAGGAGTGAACAAAAAGTTTATTAATAACCACTTAGCAATGAAGTCTTGTCACCTAGATATGAGAAGATGCTCATCTGTTCTGCTGCTTTACAGGTCTTTGAAATTTTGTCTGATCTTGTGTGGCTTACCAAGCATATGAGTTCTTTCCTTGAATTTACACTACCAACTGCACTTGAAGATGGCAACTTTTGGGGCACGATACTCTCCGCAGCTTCATGTAACTGAGATGAACAATGACAGGGAGTGGACAGAGTTCATATTTAACACAGCAATACTAACTAGTATCTTACCACATTGTGCTTCATTAATTATTTAAACTTTTCTACCTTTTAGGAAGCAATTGATGCATTCAAAGATGCCCTTGAACTAAAAACAGATTTTACAGATGCGTATAGAAGTCTAGGGCAAGCCTACAGGTTGGTTTATTTTTAACATGGGGGCTGGGACAATAACAAATTAAATTTCAGTTGATTTTTATTAGTAAATATCAAAAGTGAAGTCAGAACACACTGAATATTACAGTGGGTTAGGTTTAATATATGAATAATTAATTTTGGGAAATTCACACAAAGAAAATGTAGTTTATCTTATAATTTCATTATTTTGAGTGATGAAGATATGAAGATCCTTTTTTATATTTATATGATATTGTATCTTCTGGAAAAATCTGCTGAGTTTTGCTGTGATATGTATTTTTTTCCATAGAGAATTGGGTGATTTTGAAGCAGCAATGGAAAATTTCCGGAAGGCCTTAATGCTAAATCAAAACCACATTCAGTCTCTTCAGTTGAGGGGAATGATGCTTTACCATCATGGTAGTCTTCAGGAGGCACTGAAAGACTTTAAGGTATAAGATATTTGTATAATTTATGCTTTTTAAAAAAAATCTTTCTCCCAATTTCATCTTACTCCACTGAGAAGGCTTTGGAAAGAGTTCACCAGGATCCTCGCTGGATTAGAGGGCATGTAATGCAACAGTGAGAGATTAGACAAACTTTGGTTGTTTTCTCTGGGAGTCTAGGAGACTAAGGGCGACCTGATAGAAGTTTCTGAAATTATAGGAAGCATAGGATAGAGAGCCAGGGACATTTTTTTTCCTCAGGGTAGAAATATCAAATGCTAGAGGATATGGCTTTTAGCTGATGGGGGGAAGTTTAAGGGAGATATGTAGAACAAGTTTTTTTTACATGGAGAATGGAATACAGTTCTGTGGCTGGTGGTAGAAGCAGATAAGATAGCAATGTTCAAGAGACTTCCACATGGGAACATGAATGTGTGGGGAAAATAAGACTATGGACCATGTGCAGGCAGAAAGGATTGGTTTAACTTGGCATCATGGTTGACACAGACATCGTTCCTTTTCTAAAATGTTCTTTTCTAAATAGTGAGGGAATAGAAGAATTATTTGTCTAAATTGGAATATGGAACTAAGAAAAGGTAATGTACACAATGCATTTAATGGAGCATGCAGGGATTTTATCCAGGTATATGATAAATTATGACATCTTTAGGCGAGTGGGCCAAGGGCAACTAGCAAAGTGAATTGCCTATAGGCACAGTGAGTTAATGGTCAACATTCAGTGTGGGGAATTGAGAGGTAACAGTTTTGTTGAGGGGAAATTAAGCAAGATAATTCACAATAAAGGTTAGGATCTCAGGAAAATTCTAAGGATAAACGGATGAATTTTGAAGTGCACATCCAAAGATCACTGAAGGAGAGCAGGTAGATGAGGTAGTTCAGAAATTTTAAGTATATCTTGTTGGCATATATCACAAGTAGGAAGGTCATGTTAAAACTTAGTTGGAACTGGTTGGGTCACAGGCAGAGTACTTTGTATAGTTCTGGTCACTATTAGAGACACTAAGATTTAAAAGGATATTGCAGGGGATTGAGGATTGTAGCTGGGAGGAGAAGCTGACTAAACTGGGATTTGTTTCTTTTCAAACAAAGAAGGTAGAGTTGGATTAATTTTAAATTGTGAGGTTTAGACCAGGTGGTGACCTAGTTCTGTAACAAAGAAATCAGTGACTCGGAAAGACAAATTTACACTCATTGGTGAAAGGATCAGATCAAAGATGAAGGATTATCTGTATTTGCCATATACTTTTACATGTATTGGGAATTGCTGTGCTGTGTTGGTCAAAGTGTGGCATGCAACAAAAAGAACAACACATTCAATTATTTATAAAGAATTATGTAACAATAAAGTTGGAGGTTAAAGTACAGATATAGAATGAAATTTGCCAATAAATACCAGCAAGTATTTATTATGTTAACAGCATTTAAAAAATGTTTTAAGGTGTTATGCAGTGCAGTGAGGTGGGGGGAATTAATAGATAGAGGAGGTGGGGTCTAACTGGAATGATTGATAGGAAAAGAACCTACCTGGAGAAAGAAACATAAGATGGCGTGATTTTTTTGTATTAATCGTCCTACAGCACTTTCCAGAACAGAGTTGAGGGAGGAATAATAACATGAATGATATCAGGGTCAAACTCACTGCCTAAATGATGGACAGTCAAGTGAAGACCATAATCCACAAGCCTATGGGCTGGGAGTCAGAAAGGCTGATAAACCCGGATAGATCATTTATTGGCTCTCAGGTCATGACAACCAATCTTCTCTTCAAGGGCTATTAATTTAAATGAACAATGAAAACCTTTGAATGTCAAATCTCTCAGTATACAGGATTGAAACAGACCTTTCATGAGTGCCTGTTGACCATTGGGCACTCATATTAAAACCATCCTCCAGCACTTGGCCCATCCTGGGCTTCAAGTGATGCTACATTCCAAATTCAATTACAGTTATCAGAAAATTAAGTTGCAGTGTTAAATGTCTGTTCAGTAGTTGAGCTCATTTGTGATCCATTCATTCTACCTTGATTTTCTGTGCCACCAAAATATCAAAGCTGAAAAAATTACCTCGCCTGTGTTTGGTTTCTTTTGTTTTAAATATAGGGTTGCCTGCAGTTGGAGCCATATAATGAAGTTTGCCAGTACATGAGGGGCCTGGGTCATGTTGCAATGGGTCAGTTTTATGAAGGAATTAAAGCTCAGACTAAAGTGATGTTAAATGACCCACTCCCTGGTCAGAAAGCGAGTCCTGAATATCTCAAAGTGAAGTACCTCAGAGGTGAGATGCTGTGTATCATGTTTTAAATCTGGTGCTCCTGATGTAAAGATGGTTATTAAAGTAAGTGTTTATCTGGCTATTTTAAAGGTTTATTTTTCCAAGTGAACTTTTGGCATTTCACAGGGCATGCTTTGAAAAATATACAGATATTGCATTCTGTTCTGTATTGATTTAAGCAAATAACTTTAAACTTGGCTTTAGTATTTACTTATTTTTAGCATTAGTTAGCATACTTAAAGTTAGCATACTTACTGTAGCATTGGGATTTGTTATAACAGCTCTGTTATATTTTTCACAAACAAGAAAATCTACAGATGCTGCAAATCCGAGTAACACACACAAAATGCCGGAGGAACTCAGCAGGCCAGGCAGCATTTGTGGAAAAGAGTACAATCAATGTTTCCTGCCTGGCCTGCTGAAGTCCTTCGGCATTTTGTGTGTGTTGCTTTGTTATATTTTTTCGTACTTTAATGCAAATATGATACTTTGTACTACAAATTGTTGAAACTATTTTAATTATACAGAGATAGCAGTAATTGAATAATTCTGTTTAAGTTCTGAAATGCCACAAACTTCATTCTTATCCATAAGCTCCTAATGCAGCTGGTTTTATATAGAAGGATAATTGTTTTCAGCATTGTGAACATTTATATAGTACTTGATTTTCCAAATATTCCCTCCGTTTGCTTGGATTTGGGACAATCTGTCACCAGCTTATGGATGGATGTAGTTCAATATAAACACAATTTCATTCTGATTTTTTTGGCTGGCTGGTGGCACAGTGGCATCAGCGCTGGACTCTGGAGCGAAGGCTCTCGAATTCGAATCCAAGTTGGGCCAACCCCGAGTGTGCTTTCCATCCGTGCTGGGTTGAGCGTCAAGCTAGCCACTCGGCCTCATTAAAAAAAAAGGGTTGAACCAGGAACGTTCATACCATGACCCCAGTTAATCCGAAAGGAGACCAATCCTGACATCATGCACCAGATAAGAATGGCTGACTGTCTGGTGCGACACACTAAAAAAAAATTCTGATTTTGGTCTTGCTGAATACCTATATCCTTCTTACATTGATTTTTCATTTATTTGCTGTGCTGTAGTTTTTCTCTATGAATAATAATACTTATTGCCTAATAATCTTAAGTGTTAGGAATTCATTTGGATAATTTTTCTTCCTGATGTGCTGGGTTTAATTTTAACTTCTCATTGTAGCCCCCCCCCCCCCCCCCCCCACCCCAACCCCGATAGAGCCTGGATGATTGGGGGAAAAAATACTTGGTTAGCTATCAGGCCGTTATTTTTACTGCTTAAAGCATAAAATGGCCAGTGCTGTTCCTGCTTCATATTGTCCCTCATGCGTCAAATCTTCCAATGACATGAAAGGTGGCAGCCTCTGCCAGTGCTGCAGATGTGGCAGCGTATTGTGTTGATTGGCTGTCTGTGAGTTTTGCAGCTCCATCCATTAAACAAAAACACCAACTGTAATGAACTCACATTTTTGTGGCCAGTATGTAAACCACTCATCTTATTCATTGGTGGAATTATAGAATCTCAGTTGGATGTCACTCTGCACTGGAACTTTAGCATTTCCCAGTGATGTGTTTGCCACCTCACTGGTGCTCTTCAAATCATCTAATATGTATTTCTGGCTCATCAAGTTGTGTAGCACAGAGGCCTATTCAAGCCACTTCATGTCCTTGTTCATCTACACAACTCCTACCTCCACACTATACACTTCAATTCTTTGCCTATCTCTCAACCGTGGTGATTGTATCTGACTCCACCACCTCATCTGGTAGCAAGCTCCATATATTACTGATTTTGTATTTCAAACAAGACTGCTCCATCCCATCTCTTTTACAAACAGCTTCTTCTCACTTCTTGTTCTTAGCAACCCTACCGTGACTGAAATATTCTTTCTGCCATATCTATACCCCTTATAATTTTATATACCATGTATCACATCAACACAAGCCTCCTTTGCTTCAAGGAAAACAAACACTACCTATCCAATCTCTCCCTGCAACTGAAGTCCTCCAATCTAGGCCGTATGCTAGTGAATCTCCTCTACATTCCCCCAAGTGCAATCTCATCCAGACTGCACGCTACTCTAAGGCTGCATCCACACTAGACCGGATAATTTTGAAAATGCTAGTTTCGTGTAAAAACGATAGGCGTCCACACTAGGCGTTTTTAAAAATATCTGTGTCCATATTGAAATGGATATTTTGGCGAATCTCCTCCTACTGCGCATGCGCAGGACACATCTACCAAAAACAAGTGACATGTTTGGTGTTGAATCTCACTGTGAAAGTGCGCATTTGTGCAGTTACAGACTAGAAAAACTTAAAACGACGGACAGCTGTTGGCTGTCGCGCAGGAGAACTATGGAGGCAACCGACAGGGAGTTCACGGACAGTATGAACCGGCTTACAATGAACACTGAAAAACTAACTAACTCTGTTGCATTAATAAAGCACCTTGTTAAATGTGTAAAACATGTCTGCATCAGTATTATCTTGTATTTCCATACAAAGTTACATTAGGTTGTTACACATCCGTTGTCAGAGAAGTACTTGTATAAATAGGTAAACCACCTTCATACAAGCAAGGACAGAAAACAGGGCAAAGTGAGTATACTTATTTATTCAGTAAGTTATGGATCAAAGTATTTGGTGAGTACATTTCTAATTTTTCTGGCTTCAGTCTAGTTGCCCTCTGTTCTGAAATTGTTAGATTGTGTGGGGTTTGCGTTCAGGAAAACAATGAAATGGCACGCTGCCGTCTGACAGTGTTTTCAGATTTCTCCGGTTACCCCGTCCACACTGATCTGCCCAAGCAGCGTTTTCAAAATTACACACCCCGGACAGCGTTTCTGGAAATCTCTGGTTTCAGGGGACGAGAATGCCGTTTTAGTGTGGACGGAGGGTAAAAACGAAGAGAAAAAGCTTCGGTTATGGATTTATCCAGTGTAGTGTGGACGTAGCCCAAGTCTGGTCTAACCAGTGTTTTGTAAAGTAGTAACATGAAACCTTTAGAATAGCCTTTGATAACATAATGTGTATTCTAATGGTCAGAGTGACTGTGTTATAGTAGCTTGAATAGGCTGAAATCTTTTAGGGGTTTTAGGCATCATTTAAAATGACTGAGTATGCTTATGTAAGCTTTAATTTGCCTAACTCTTTGCAGAGTATTCGCGTTACTTACATGCGCATCTTGATCTGCCGGTGACTGAGTACAATATAGATGTTGATCTTCCTGGTAATTTCAAGGATCACTGGGCTAAGAACCTCCCCTTCCTTATTGAAGGCTATGAAGAACAACCAGGATTGCAACCTCACATAAA
The DNA here is from genome assembly GCF_048418815.1 of Hemitrygon akajei. NCBI lineage: Eukaryota > Metazoa > Chordata > Chondrichthyes > Myliobatiformes > Dasyatidae > Hemitrygon > Hemitrygon akajei. The sequence goes on from NC_133130.1 coordinate 102,565,005, forward strand.
GTGAGTTTATTCAACAAAAATACTGTTTTGTAAAATTGTTAATCAGTTGACTGTGTTGTTTCTTTTGCCAGGCTTTTAATTGGGCATGTCTGATATCTTCAACCGGAGCTGTGGATTCAATAAAACAGAAAAACACAGATTAAAAACTTTTATATTCTGTTCAAGGGGAATAGAATATAAAAGCAAGGAGATATTGCTGAGGCTTTATAAGACACTAGTCAGGCTGCACTTGGAGTACTGTCAACTGTTTGGGGCCCCATATCTCAGAAAAGATGTGTGGTCAGAGGGAATCTAGAGGAGGTTCATGAGATGATTCCAGGAGGGTTAACATGTGAGGAACATTTGGCAGCTTTGGACTTGTACTCACTGCAATTTAGAATGTGTGGGTATCTCATTGAAACCTATTGAATGTTGAAAGGACTAGATAAGGTTGATGTGAAGAGGATGTTTCCTATGGTGGGGGGTATCCAGTACTAGAGGGCACAGCCTGAAAGTTGAGGGGCAACCTTTTATATCAGAGGTAAGGAGGAATTTTTTTAGCCAAAGAGTAGTGAATCTGTGGAATGCTCTGTCACAGACTGTGGTGGACCAAGTCCATGGGTAATATTTAAGGTGGAAGTTGATAGTTTCCTGATTGGTCAGGTCATCAAAGGATATGGTGAAAAGGCAGGTGCATGGGGTTGAGTGGGATCTGGGATCAGCAATGATGGAGTTGTGGAACAGACTCGATGGGCTGAATGGCCTAATTCTGCTCCTATGTTTTGTGGTCAAAGCTGGTTAGAAACTGTTCAGCAACAATCTCCTATCCTTATTAAGCGGCATAGTGTCCCAAATAAACAAAGGGAATCCTGGTTATTTTCTCAATTTGTTTTTGTTTTTTAAGAGTTGTCCCAAATAAGTGGCTGTCTCCATTAACTAATGACACAATTAAATGGAATCCACTATATCACTTGCCCTTGTTAGTAAAATGTTAATGCTTTTCACAGGGATGTTCTACCTCAGAAGTTTGAAAGCTACAGTGAAGAGGTCCAAGAGCTAATTTGCACTGCGGACCACTTGGGTTCACTTATGCAATATGCTACACCAGGGTTTCTTCCAAACAAAAGGGTACATAGAGGTGAGATGGAAAATACTGGAAAATTTTGTGTTATTTTGAATATGCCATAATTTTCCTTTGTGGCCCTTGGTTCTGCTTTTGTTAATGAAGAGACGCTTGTAAAATTATGATGTCAGGTTTACTACCTTAAGATGATCTCATCACAATGTATTTGGTTTTGGAATTCTACTCTAAAAAGATGCTTAGATTTCTGGTTCATCCAGATGTTTAGAGTTTTCAGACTTCAGTACCTCTAACTGAAATGGCCAACCACTTGATGTTTCTTCTGTCTCTGGACATGTTGGTTAAAAAGGTAGTGATTGATGTACGTGTGTGTACATGTATCAGGATCATGAATCAGTTGTGTCTATTACTAGCTGGCTAATTCAGGTTTCAATATCTGCAGTTTTTTTTTTCATTTTTCTTGGCATCACAGTGACCCTGTTTGTGATTGAAACTTCTGCAGGTGTGGATCCATGTCTCACAACAGTTCATTGCAATCTGACCTTCCATTAGCACAAGTACAGTTTACCTTTCAGTAAATGTTCGAAATAGGCACATTTTGATTTTGCCTTCAATGCCTGTTATTGTTGATTTATGTATTTTCTTCTTTTGTTTCTTACTTTTAAAAGTAAAGCTAATTCTTGTTTCTCTTTCTGCTACTGGATTTTGCCATTGCATTTATTTTCTTACCAGGGCCTGGCCATTGCTTTCACAAGCTTTATTGCTGTGGAATCACTGATGACCCTTTGTAAATAGTAATCACATTGATTTCATGAGGCACTACACTAATTATACCTTTCTATGTAATTTCCTATTTGCATTCTGAATGTAAGCCTAAGCAGAAATGGTGTACTTGCTTGGCTGTTGACAAAACACAATGAAAAGGTAACTAAAAATTTTCCAATAATTGCATAGAATCCTTGTTTGTGCTTAATGTGTCTCCAAGATGTCCACACATTTTGCTATTTGACTATTCCACAACTCTCCTGGCCCGCTCTGTCCTTCTCCTCTCCTTCTATTAAGCTCACTTTAAATTCAGCTCTTCATATCCCTCATGTTCAGTGAAACCCTGATGACCAGATGAGGAATATTCCAATTTAAAAATATCCCATCCTTGTTCCTCTTTAAAATCTTCCTCTGGTCTTGCCTCTCTTTAACTCTATAACCAGCTGTACAAACCTCATGAGATTTTTGTTCTTCCTTATCTCCTCCTGCATTGTGGACTTGCCCTGAGCTCCAAAATCCCAACCCCCCACCCTTCTCAAATAAAAAGACTCTGACTCTCCACTCACCAAGACAATACTTGCTTGACCTCCAGGACAATGTCTTATTTTCATCTTAATAATTCCTGGTGTCAAGTCATGACTGATAATATTCCTGTGAAGAGCCTTGGAACAAATTAACAGTATAAATCTGTGTTTTCTTTTCTGCTGATCTCAAGCTTGTTTTGTATGCATGGAGTAGAAATGAAAATGGAGTAGTATGAATTAACCTTCTGACTGAGTCATGTTAGTAACAGTCCACGCTGGGCAACTTAGTGTGGGAGCTCACTCTTGCATTGAGTGAGGCAGAACAGAAATGGCTATTGCTTTTGCTTCAATGATGATGTCGCGGCTCAACTGAGAAGCTCTAGCCATTATGATTGGACATCTGTTCAAAATCCATACAGAAAATAAGCCTCTGCTGGACTTAATCAGCTCTCACACTGTAAGTTGTCCAGTGTGTACAGTTACTAACATGACTCAGTAAAAACGTTTTATCATACTACTACTTTGTTGCTGTTGCTCTGCACATACATAATAAAGCTGAGTTGCTGTTTTATGCCTTGGATAAAGAAAATGTTATGGAAAATTTACAGTGTTTTACTCTGATGGGCTCTGAAGATCCTTCTTGAAGAGTTGTCAACGTTAGTTTTTCAGATGTTATGTGTGCAGTGCAGAAAGATCTAGAGGAAAGGCAAAAAAAACCCCCACCAGAACATGTGTTTTAAATATTTGTTGTAGAACATTTGTTGAAATCAGTTGTAACTTTTTGTTATGTGTTTGCAGCTATGGGACTTGCAACATTAGAAATTATGCAGGTTGTACAGCGAACGTGGGCAAATTCAAAAATCCGTGTTGGTGGCAAAACCAGATTGATGCAATGGAAGGACATGTTTGATATCGCTGTGAAATGGAGAAGGTAATGGCATAATGAGTTTGGTGGGTATCACAACGAAGATGGGGATAGTAATCATGTATAGACCTAAGACCATAAAGCATAGGAGCAGAATGAGGCCATTCAGCTCATTAAAACTGCTTGTGATTCCATCAAGGCTGATTTATTATGCTTCTCACGGGGATAGTACATTTGCTAGAATAATTCCAATGGAGGACCTTCAATGCTGCTCGAAACATGGCCAGGCAAAATGGGCTTAAGTAAAAATAATTCCAGGAATGGAAGTGTTAACATATGAGGAACATTTGACAGCTGTGGGCCTATGTATGCTAAAGTTTAGAAGAATGAAGAGGTATCTTATTGAAACCTATGGAATATTGGGATAATAAATCAACCATTTCAACCCCATTCTTCTGTCTTCCCCCTGTAACCTCTGACCACCCCTAATTTTTTTCTTCTTTTTTTTAAATTTATTTATTAAATTTTTAGAAAATTACAATGATAAAATAGTAAGATAGAGAAAAAATGGTATTAACCCTCCCCCCTCCCCTTAACCCTTATCTAAAGAAAGAAAAAAAAAGAAAGAAAGAAGAGAAAGATTGCCTGGATATCGGAGGATCCCCACATGCTCCATGGAGTTCAAAATAATTTTTATTTTTATTTTTACTTTCCCCAATTTATAATTTTATCTTCAAAGGACCTATGTACTTAATCCTATGTTTTGTAGGTATGGGAGCCGAATTTTCAAAAATATATCATATTCATTTCTTAGATTCTATTGTTACGTATCCCGTAACTGGATCACTTACCAGCAAAGATAGAGAGGTCCGCTGAAGTCTGATGGTACCATTTTCAAACGTTTTTATTTATAAAGGGGCACAAAAGTAAGGTTAATACAAACATTCAGATACCATAAGTCGTCACTACTCAATCTAAAGCGCAGGTATAGTAATAACCAATAAGAAATAAACTCTATCGTTGTCTAGGGGTAATGTATATATTGTCCGCTGTATATCTGAAAGTCTCTTGCGGTCACTGCAGTTCCACCAGCTGCCGTCTTTGGTGGAGTTGCGTTGGTGCACTTTTGTTAGAAAGAGAGAGAGAGAGATTGAATGAAACATTTACCCGCCGGGTTTGTCCAACCTTTAGGGGTTCGATTCCGTCTTTTGTCTCGTTGGGGAATAGACGCTCGCTGGTGGCCTCCCCTGTAGCTAAGCCATTCTCTCGTGGTGAGGTCGCCAATCCCAGGCAAGGAAAAGATGCACACGAACCCTACCACCGACTGTCGCTATTAAACGCTGTCGCAGGATTTCTAGCGTGTCTTCTGGTGCGTCTAAAGGTGTCGTCCCCCCCAGACCCTCCTTTATACTTCCTCACGGGATCGCAGGTGTCAATCTCTCTCTCAACCAGCCCACTTTGCCTGAGGGCTTTACACGTGGTCTTCATGAGACAATGGTCAGGGTCGCTTTATTCTGCATCCCGGACGTGGTATTCAGCACGTCTCCCTCTCTCTCCCATTTCCGGTGTCTATTCAGCACGTCTCTCTCTCTCTTGGGTCATTGACTCCCCCTTCACTAGGGCTCTTGCGATTCTCGCAAAGGAGGGGGCTGGTATCATAACACCTCCCCTCTTAAACATTTTTTACCAGCGGTTAAAAACAGTGGTATAGCGTCTTACAGGATTTTTGGAACCTACCACCATACACAAGCTTTTCTTTTCACAGAGTACTACTGTTATACATTCAAGTCAGTATCTAAACAGTTAACGATTACAGTGTCCCTTGCTTTAATATCTTAACACCGCGTACCGTACTGAAAATCTTGTAGCATCAGACTTCAATTTACCGTCGCCTCTTTTTCGGGGAGTCCCCCCGTGGGGAACTTGAGTAATTTGGCGTGGTGAACTCCCGCCCGTCTCGTTCATCGGGGTCATCGTATCAACACCACTTAGACCATTTCCACCCAATTCTGTAATTTTACCCAGGCGGCTAGCCCTTTTGTCAGGACCATGCAGGCCGATGGGCTTCAGTTCGAACCTTTCCCTCAGGCCGCATTTAAATTCTGGCTTTTTCACAGCGCTCTCTTGAATAACAACAGCGTGTGGGGCACCTTTACATTCCAAATCAACCGGTAATCGATGCGCAGGCACCGCGTTCCCAAGCCCTCGTTTCTGTAGCTTGGTTGCTTCTTCTGACACCAATCTAAACTTTAAATTTTCTTCATTCGATTTGGGAACTACAAACTTCTCGTTCCCTTCAATAATGATGTTTATTCCCCCATGGTCGAGTTCCACTTTAAGGTTCACCACCCTTTCGTGTACCAACACCTGGGAACCCTCCCTTCCCCCAATTACCAGGGTTAACCCTGTCTTCACTAAACCCAGTCCATCTGACCCACAGGGACTGCATTCCTTTTCAACTGAATCAAATACCTCAGACTTGTTCTGAGCTCCATTACTAGGTTCAGTACCATGTGCATCCACATCTTGGACACACTCAAACGGGACATCTGCCTCTCCCAGGCTTTCAATACCAGTACCCTTTTCAGATTCTAAATTCCCCTGATCCTCCCAGTTCCTCTCTGGGCAACTCCCTTCCGGAGTAAACTCAACCCCACGGGCTGAAACAGCCTCGTCTGCCAACCCAGTGGACCTCTCCAAGGTAATGGCATCCTTTTCATCTAGGACTGCCTTCATCTCATTATCGGGAACACCTTGATAACTCTCAACTTCTTCAAACAGGGCTGCCACCCCCGACAGATCATCCATGTCCAACTCTGGACCTTTTAACAGCTTCTCCCGTCTCTCATCTTTATTTCCTACCTCTAGGACCTTTCTCTTCGCTAAGGGCAGATCTCACTCCTCTCCCTTAACCCCTTTTACTTTACTACTCTTCGGTTTACCACCCTCAGAACCCCCGTGGTACAGGGTCGGTAGGACCGTCTCGGCCAAATCAATACTGGCCAGATTTAAACTGCTCGCTTTCTCAGCTGCCTTTCTCGACAGGCTGCGAATGCTCACGCCTGTGGTACAGACTGGAGATGCGAGGGGCGGGGCTCCAATCCTCACAGGCGGTTTGAGCCGGGTCCAAACTTGTCCCCCGGCTAAATCATTTCCGGGGAGGACGTCCGCGTCAGTTCTCGGGAATTCTGCTGGCACCCCTATTTCGACTGGTCCAGATACCAGCTCACAATCCATAATTACCTGATGTAGGGGCACCATTTCTATTCTTGTACCTATCCCCTTCACGGCGACCATTCCCCTTCCCCGACCGAAATCTAGTATCTCACGGCGGATCAACGACAGCTCCACCCCGGTGTCTCGCCAGATTCGGACGGGAATGGGTGGGTCTCCCCCCCTTCACAGACACGGTTCCGGGTGACAGCCAGGTCTCTGACCCTTCTCGTACTCTGTCTACCCGGGGCTCTCTCGTCGATTTACTGATTACCACGGCACACCCGATAGGGACCGCTGCTCTCCCTGTTTCTGGCTCCTTTCTCGGAGCAAAGCACCTAGAGGCAATATGTCCTCCCTTCCCACAATTAAAACAGGTCAAGCCCGGAAATCTCGGGCCGCCTGGCCTTTCCCCCACAACCTTACCACTAGCTCCCGGCAGGACCTCTGCCTCAGCCGGCGGACTTTCCCTACCGTTCCAACGGTCTCTCGGGTAACCTTTTTGGCGAGGAAATCTTTAGCTTGTGGGTTAGGGCATATTCATCTGCGAACCTAGCAATTTCTGAGATGGACTTATTCGCCTTCTCATTCAAATACATCCGGATCTCCTCCGGAACACACCCTTTTAATTCCTCAATCAGAAATAACTCCCTGATATCCCATAATCCCCGTCCACCTGTTCCGCGGTGCACCAACGGTCCAAGAGCACACCCTTTTCGTAGGCTAGCTCGGTATACGTTTGATTCCACCCTTTCCGTAAATTTCTGAACCTTTGTCTATACGCTTCAGGTACTAGCTCGTAACTCCGGAGAATGGCCTCTTTTACTTTGGCATAATTTTCCGCTTCCCTTTCCTCGACGGCCAAGGCCGCATATGCTCGTTGTGCCTTCCCCTTTAACACACTTTGTAACAACACTATCCACTGCTCTTTGGGCCACTTTTGGTTTACTGCCACCTTTTCAAAAAGCAAGAAATAACTATCAACATCCGACTCTTCAAATGGAGGCACTACCCTCAACTCCCGACTAACATTAAACCTCTCCTCTCGATCTAACCCTAGATCTCTTCGTTCTTTCTTTAACTTCTCCATCTCCAAGTCATGTTCACTCTGTTCTCGTCTGTCCTCATACTCTCTTTGCTTTTCGGCTCGTTCCCTCTCATTCTCGGCTACTTCTAGCTCTTTTAGCTGAATTTCATGCTGTCTTTGCTTTTCAGCTTGGTCCCGCTCTTTTCCCACCTCTAACGCCTTTAGTTGGAGCTCCTGGTCCCGTTTCACCTCTAACTCCTTTATGTGGAACACCTGCTCCCTTTCTTTCTCAGCCCGTTCTTTCTCTCTCTCAGCCGCTTCCAGCTGCTTCATTTTAAATTCATGTTCCAACCTTAATTTCTCCAACTCTAGCTGATCCATTCCACTCGCTGGTACTTTTTCAGGGATATTTTCCAAGACCCCAGCTTCGAACACTTTCTTCCCAATGTAATACCGAGTTATGACCCCTCGCACCTCCCGCTTTTTCATGGACGACCTCACTTCTGCGAGGTCCAATCCCTTCGCCAAATTTAACAAGTCTGATTTGGTGGCCGCCTCTAGCGCCTCTACAGTCGGGTTTTTCATAAATTCATCCACGTCCATCTTTGCTGGTTTCCCGTCTGGCTACCCGCGTACCAGATCCAATTTATTTTATTTTATTTTTTTTTTTACTTACAAACCCGATTCACTGCCCTCCCAATTAGGTTTCAAATCTCGAGACGAGGCACCCACGTTGTTACATATCCCGTAACTGGATCACTTACCAGCAAAGATAGAGAGGTTCGCTGAAGTCTGATGGTACCATTTTCAAACGTTTTTATTTATAAAGGGGTACAAAAGTAAGGTTAATACAAACATTCAGATACCATAAGTCGTCACTACTCAATCTAAAGCGCAGGTATAGTAATAACCAATAAGAAATAAACTCTATCGTTGTGTAGGGGTAATGTATATATTGTCCACTGTATATCTGAAAGTCTCTTGCAGTCACTGCAGTTCCACCTGCTGCCGTCTTTGGTGGAGTCGCGTTGGTGCACTTTTGTTAGAAAGAGAGAGAGAGAGATTGAATGAAACAGTTAACCGCCGGATTTGTCCAACCTTTAGGGGTTCGATTCCGTCTTTTGTCTCGTTGGGGAATGGACGCTCGCTGGTGGCCTCCCCTGTAGCTAAGCCGTTCTCTCGTGGTGAGGTCGCCAATCCCAGGCAAGGAAAAGACGCACACGAACCCCACCACCGGCTGTCGCTATTAAACGCTGTCGCAGGATTTCTAGCGTGTCTTCTGGTGCGTCTAAAGGGGTCATCCCCCCCCCAGACCCTCCTTTATACTTCCTCACGGGATCGCAGGTGTCAATCTCTCTCTCAACCAGCCCACTTTGCCCGAGGGCTTTACACGTGGTCTTCATGAGACAATGGTCAGGGTCGCTTTATTCTGCATCCCGGACGTGGTATTCAGCACGCATCCCTCTCTCTCCCATTTCTGTTGTCTATTCAGCACGTCTCTCTCTCTCTTGGGTCATTGACCCCCCCCCCCCCCTTCACTAGGGCTCTTGTGATTCTCGCAAAGGAGGGGGCTGGTATCATAACACTATGTAATTTTTTTCAAGTGGAATACAACTATATATTTCATTATTCCAACGATCCATAGTTAAATATAAATCAGATTTCCAAGTAACTGCGATAACTTTTTTGGCTACTGCCAATGCAATTTTTATAAATATTTTCTGATACTTACTCAGTTTAAGTTTCGGTATTGTCCCTTCAACGTCTCCTAATAAAAATAATATTGGACTATGTGGGAGTTGTACTCCAGTAATTTGTTCCAATAAAAGTCTTAAATTTATCCAAAATGATTGAATTTTAAAACAAGACCAAGTAGAATGTAAAAAAGTACCAATTTCTTGATTACATCAAAAACATTGGTCAGACATATTTGAATTTAATCTATTTATTTTCTGTGGTGTTATATATAATTGATGTAAAAAATTATATTGTACTAATCTAAGTCGAACATTTATTGTATTATACTATCAGAACATAATCTTGACCAGCTTTTTCCATCAATTTTAATATTCAAATCAGATTCCCATTTTTGTTTTGATTTGTGAATTCCTGATTTAATTGTCTGTCTTTGAATCAAATTGTACATTCAGGATGTAAAATTTTTAATTTTTCCTTTTTGAATTAATATTTCTATTTCACTAGGTTTTGGAATCAACATTGTTTGACCCAGCTTTTCTCGTAAATAAGCCTTTAATTGAAAATAACAGAAAAGAGTGTTGTTTGATATTTTATATTTATTTTTTAATTGATCAAACGACATCAATATACCTCCTTCAAAACAATCACCTATATATTTAATCCCCTTTTGGAACCAATTATGTAAAAGTTTATTATCCATTGTAAAAGGAATAAGCCTATTTTGAATTAAAGTTCTTTTTTCTAATAAAGATTTCTTTATCTCATCATCCATATTTACCTTATTCCATAAATCAATCAAGTGTCTTAATATAGGAGATTCTTTTTTTTCCCGTATCCATTTGGATTCCCATTTATATATAAAATCTTCTGGTATGTTTTCTCCTATCTTATCTAATTCTATTCTAATCCATGCCAGTTTTACTTCATCAAAAAAAGACGCAATAAATCTAAGTTGATTTGCTTTATAATAATTCTTAAAATTTGTAAGTTGTAACCCTCCTAAATCAAATTTACATGTCAATTTTTCCAATGATATTCTTGACATCTTTCCTTTCCAAAGAAATTTCCTTACATATTTATTAAATTCTTGAAAAAACTTCTGAGGCAATTGTATTGGTAAAGTTTGGAATAAATATTGCAATCTAGGAAATATATTCATTTTTACAGCATTAACTCTACCTATTAATGTTATTGGTAACGTCATCCATTTATCAAGATCCTCTTTTATTTTTTTTAATAATGGCAAATAATTTTGTTTATATAAATTTTTTACATCATTATCAACTCTAATACTTAAATATTTTATCTCATTTATTGACCATCGAAATTGAGTTACTAATCGACATTGATTATAATTTCCTTTGGTAAGGGGTAAAATTTCACTTTTATCCCAATTTACTTTATACCCTGATACTTTCCCATATACTTCCAATCTAAAAAATAGTCTTTGCAAAGATTGCAATGGGTTTGTTAAATAAATCAAAACATCATCAGCAAATAAATTAATCTTATATTCTTCTTGATTAACTCTAAAGCCCCCGATGTCTGAATCTGTTCTAATTAATTCAGCTAATGGTTCTATTGCCAGTACAAATAAAGCAGGTGATAATGGGCAGCCTTGTGTAGTTGACCTCGTTAAGCAAAATGGTGTTGAAATCTGACCATTTGTAACTACTTTAGCTTGAGGATTAGTTTTTAAGGTTTTAATCCATTGTATAAAAGATTTTCCTAACTCATATTTTTCCGATACCTTAAATAAAAAATCCCATTCCAATCTATCAAATGCTTTTTCTGCATCCAAAGCAACTGCCACACTCATTTCCTCTCTTTTTTGTGCCAAATGAATTATACTAAGTAACCAAGTTATATTATCCATTGATTGTCTGTTTTTAATAAAACCTGTTTGATCCATATGTATTAATTTTGGTAAATATTTAGATTTTCTATTAGATAAAATTTTTGCTATTATTTTATAATCTGTATTCAACAAAGAAATAGACCTATATGATGTTGGTTTTAAAGGATCTCTATCTTTTTTTGGCAATACAGTTATGATCGCTGTTAAAAAAGATTGTGGGAGTTTATGCATTCTTTCCACTTGATATTAATTCCATAAAAGGAGGAATTAATAAATCTTTAAATTTTTTATAAAATTCAGGAGGAAAACCATCTTCTCCTGGAGATTTATTACTCTGAAGTGATCCTAAAGCTTCTTCAACCTCTTTTAATGTAAAGGGCATATCTAATCCTTTCTGTTCTTCCAAATTTAATTTTGGAAGGGTTATTTGTGATAAAAATTTATCTATCTCAGCAATCTTATTTTGTGATTCTGATTGATATAGTTCAGTATAAAAATTTTTAAAAGTTTCATTAATTTCTAAAGGTTTATAAGTAACCTTATTTGCACTTGTTCTAGATAGATAGATAGATAGATACTTTATTCATCCCGATGGGGAAATTCAACTTTTTTTCCAATGTCCCAAAAAAAAAGTTGAATTTCCCCATGGGGATGAATTGCATTTATTGTTTTAGAAGCCTGTTCTGTTTTCAGCTGCCAAGCAAGAATCTTATGTGATCTTTCACCTAATTCATAATATTTCTGTTTAGTTCTCATAATTACTTTTTCTGTACGATATGTCTGGAGTGTATTATATTGTAATCTTTTATTAACAAGTTGTCTTCGTTTTTCTTCTGTCATATATCTTTGAGATTCTTTTTCTAACTTTATATCTTTTTCCAGTTGATCTATTTCTGCCATGTATTCTTTCTTAATTTTAGATGTATAACTTATAATCTGACCCCTTAAATATGCTTTCATTGCTTCCCATAATACAATTTTATCCTCAACTGAATGTAAATTTGTATCCAAAAAAAATTGAATATGTTTTTTCATAAAATCACAAAAATCTTGACGTTTTAATAAAATTGAATTAAATCTCCATCTATAGATCGATTCCTCCTTATCCATCATTATCATTATTAAGGGGGAATGATCTGACAGTATTCTTGCTTTATATTCCACACTTTTCACTCTATCCTGAATATTTTTTGATAATAAAAAAAAATCAATCCTTGAATAAGTTTTATGTCTATTTGAATAAAATAGTCTCTTTCTCTTGGATTAATTTTTCTCCATATATCAATCAGATTTAAATCTTTCATTAATGATAAAGTTAGTTTTATTACTTTTGATTTTGTAGCGACTTTAGTTGACCTATCCAAAACTGGATCTAAACAAAAATTAAAGTCTCCACCTATTAATATTTTATCATGTGCATCAGCCAAGTTCAAAAAAACGTCTTGTATGAATTTTGCATCATTTTCATTCGGTGCATAAATGTTCATAAGAGTCCATAATTCTGAAAAAATTTGACAATGTATAATCACATATCTCCCCACAGAATCAATTACTACATTTTGTATTTTAATTGGTAAAGTTTTATTAACCAAAATTGCAACTCCTCTTGATTTTGAATTAAATAAAGCTGCAATGACATTTCCAACCCAATCTCTCTTTAATTTCTTATGTTCTGTTTCTGTTAAATGTGTTTCTTGTAAAAAAGCTATATCTCCTTTCATTTTCTTAATATATGTTAAAACTCTTTTTCTTTTCACAGGTCCATTAAGTCCATTAACATTAAAACTTACAAAATTAAGTATATTAATCATTCATAATACCTTGGGAACACTTTAAAATTCTCCATGTTGCTATGAGTCTCTCCCCAACCATCCAGGCAAAAAAGAAGAAAATAGAAGAAAGATAACTAATATATAAGAAAAAAAACCAAAATACCCCCCCCACTAATGTTGCAAATAAAAAGAAACACAACATTACCCCCCCCCCCCCCATTTTACAGGTCATGGCAGTTGCCATGATTGTACACGTGAAACTCGCAGCCATCAATCAGGAGCTCCTCCAGCTCCCCCACAGAAAAAAAGAAAGAAAATATATTAGTGAAGAAACAAAAAAAAATTAATGTCTCTTCTCCCAGTTAATACTCCTCAACTTTTTTTTTCTTCTTATTCCTTATAAATGTCCGTCAAGTCCAACCTTATTTCAGTCTTCATCATTAGTACACTTCATTTCTGTAATTCTTTACTCCCCCTCGTGGATATCAGGTAGTTCTTGTACAAATTTCTCTGCTTTCCGATAGTCAATGAAAAATCTTCTTTCTTCATTATCCAGGAAAATTATCAATTTTGCTGGGTAGCTCAATAAAAATTTATAGCCCTTTTCCCATAAAGATTTTTTCACTGGATTAAATTCCTTCCGCCTCTTCAGAAGATCGTAACTTATGTCTGGATAAAAAAAAAACTCTTTTCCCTTCTATCATCAATGGCCCATTTCTCTTTTTAGCACCTTGAGTAGCTGCCTTCAAGATCACTTCTTTATCTTGGTGCCTTAAGCATTTTATCAAAATTGATCTTGGATTTTGATCTTGTTGAGGTTTTGGTCTTAAAGCTCTGTGTGCTCTTTCAATTTCAATTACTTGACTTCCTTCTTTCATTTCCAAAATTTCGGAATCCATTCTTGGAAGAATTTTATTGGATCTTCTCCCTCTGTACCTTCTATAAGACCAATAATTTTAATATTATTTCATCTACTAGAGTTTTCAAGCGCAACTATTTTTTCCAACATCCGTTTTCTTTCTGTTGTCCAGGCAAGATTATTGTCTTCTATCTTATCTATTCTTTCAGTGTTTTCTTCCATTTTTACTTCCATCTCTTTAACTTTATTATCCATCTTCTTTTGTTTTTCCCCCACATTATCGAGTGTAATCTGCATCCTTCTTATACCTGTTCTTTTAGCTTTTAATTCATCCATCATATATATCAGGATATCTCTTATGTCTCCTTTAATCTCCTCCTTTTCCTCTTCTTCTTCATTTGTATTTCCCAAAGAATCTGATTCCACTTCCGATTCACTTCCAGTCGTAGTTGGGTTTTGTAGTTTTGTTAATATCTGTTCATGCATACTTGTTTCTTCGCGCATGCGTTGTTCTTGCCGTTTCTTCTTAGAGACCGCCGATATTGCTGCAACTTCCTGTCCCGCACCATCAGAAGTGCCATGCACTTCGCCGGGAGGAGATCCAACTTGAGTACGAGGCTTCGCTGAAACGGTTAGGCCTTTTTCCCCGCCGACTTGCGTAGTCTTCAAAGTAGTAGCTTTCTTCTGTTTCGGTTTAGGAGCCATATCTAAAAATAATCCTGAGTTGCTTATAAATAGTTTCTAGTAGGCATTTGTTAACTCTTCTTCACTTAAACCCTATTTCATTACTTTTTACGAGGGAGCTGGATTCCCAACGTCTCGAGCCTACGTCATCACATGACGCCCCCGACCACCCCTAATGATCAAGAACCTGTCGATCTCCATTTTAAATATACCCAATGACTTGGCCTCCACAGCCATCTGTGGCAATGAATTCCACAGATTCACCACCCATTGGTAAAGAAATTCCTCCTCATCAGGGTCCTTCTACTCTGAGGTTATGTCCTCTGGTCCTAGACTCCCCCACTGTAGGAAACATCCTCTCCACGTCCTTTCTTTAGGCCTTTCAATATTTGATAGGTAAACATAGACATTCACTGTTAACAGAAATCAGAACACAGCAGAGACTAAATAATTATAGTTGTGAAGAGTGCTGAGAGGTACCAAGTGATGAATAGAAAAGCAGAATGTTTTTAGAAAAACCAATCCACTTTACTAGTTGCCTGCTCTGGCATAGTCTTGTTGAAGAAATCTGAAGTTTGTACTGCTTTTGTTTGGAGCTGTGTCTAATGTAAGAGTGCAATATTTTTCACTCAAGTGAAAGTATGAGAGTGTGAACTATTTGTCAAGCAATCAGAATCTGCTTATTAAAATAATGATGAAAATAATGGGTCTGAAAGTTGATACTTGAAGAATGATTTCATCAGCATGCACAGAGGCGAGGACACTTTCTGGTTTCTGTTTTCCATAAAGTTGGCGGAAGTGACGAGTGATGTTCCTTTGTTCATGGACAGGTGTTCAGAGGAAAGGATGAGGAGGGTTGGTTGGGATGTTAGAAGGGAAATAATTTCATTTACTATTGAATGACACTTGCTGTTAATTGGTAATTGATTTATTATTGTCACATATAGTTATACAGTGAAAAGCTTTATTTAACATGCCATTCAGACAGAAATACAGAAGGAAATCAAAATGCAGAGTATTAAGTCACAGATACAGAGAAAATACAGTGCAGATAGACAATAAGGTGAAAGTCCATGATTGGGTAGACTAAGAGATCAAAAGTTTATCCTTATCATACAAGATGTCAGATCAGTAGTCTGCTAACAGTGGGATAGAACTTGGATATTGGGTCCTGGTGAAGGGTCTCAGCCCAAAACATTGACTATTCTTTTCCAGAGTTGCTGCCTGACCTGCCGAGTTCCTTCCAGAACTTCCTTGTGTGTTACATTGGGTCAGGATTGATGTTAGGACCGCTATGGAACAAAAGACTCCAAATCAATTATCTTGCCTTAAAGCATGGAATCAACAAAATTAGAGTTGAATGTGTGGCTTAGAGATTGGCGTGGAAGAAAACTGCTCCAATTCATTGTGTATTGGCATTGGAACATGGGAAGCTGTTCTATAGGCAGTTCACAAGACCAAGTGAATAAAATGATCAGGACTAGATGAGGTATTATGTTAAATAGTAGGGAGAAGGCAGAAGGATTCAGATGAGAGATCTGGAAAGTTGGAGAGGAAGGATAAGGGATAGTGCAGGTAATGAAATGAGTAATAATGTTCCTTCCGAGTAAACTCTGGTTGAGGCATGCAGGTATAAGATCAACATTGTTACTAGGAGAATGCAGCATTCATAACAAGACAGGAAATAATTGTGCAAATAGAAGTACAGTAAAATTGAGTTAATCTGTTGCCAGATCACCAGATTTTCCAATTAATTAATACCAAATAGGCTATTTTCCTCCTATTAATACAAAATATTGCATTTGCTATTGAGTGGCACTTGCTGTGAAGGGATGTGGATACTGGATGAGGATTGATGTCAATACTATCATAGAACAACAGTCTCCAAATCGATTATCTTGTCTAGAACAAAAAATGGATTCAATGAGATGTGAGTTGAATATATGGCCCAGAGAGTAGTCTGGAAGAACTCTTACAATTTATCTTTTAGTACAATTTATTTACAAAGGAACCCAGCCAGTTTAAATGGTGCAGGAAATAAAAAAGCACTGTAGACCCCGACTTCAGCTACCAACCTGCCCACATTCTTTGCACGTGGTGTTTCAGACCTTAATCCTAGCTCTGTCTAAACATGTGACCCATAGACCAGACCCTAGCCCTGGCCGCACTTGAGACCTTGCTTACACCTTGCTTACACTCTGGATTTCCAGTGCTTATTTGGCATCACTGAATCAGCTGGAGACATTGTTATAAATTGAATTGATTTTATTTCTTACATCCCTCACATACATGAGGAGTAAAAATCTTTACGTTACGTCTCCATCTAAATGTGCAATATGCAATCATAATAATTTATAATCATTTCTAATAAATAGAATAGTCATTGTAACATAGAAATACACTCAAATCAGTGTGAGCTAATCAGTCTGATGGCCTGGTGGAAGAAGCTGCCCCAGAGCCTGTTGGTCCTGGCTTTTATGCTGCGGTACTGTTTCCTGGATGGTAGCAGCTGGAATAGACCATGGTTGGGGTGACTCTGAACCCCAATGATTTTTTGGCCCTTTTCTCACATCTGTCTTTGTAAATGTCCCGAATAGTGGGAAGTTCACAACTACAGATGCGCTGGGCTGTCTGCACCACTCTCTACAGAGTCCTGTGATTGAGGGAGGTACAGTTCCCATACCAGGCAGTGATGCAGCCAGTCAGGATGCTCTCAATTGTGCCCTGTTAAATGACTGAGATGGGAATTAAAAGACCCAGGGATACCCCCTTTCAGAAGGCAAATATCAAAAGACAAATTGGAAAAGGTGGTAGAGGGGTTTTGTGTCACATATCACTGCAAATTAATATGCATTTACGACAACAATTAGGAACACGAATGATCCGTTGTCCTTCAATGCTAGGGGATTTGAATACAAGAGTCATTCCGAAACTATATAGAATGATGTTGTGTTCATACATCTGATCTCAAATACACAAAAGTCCTTGGGGCCTGATGGGACTGATGCAAGCATATTATTTTCCTGGCCAAGAATCAGGTTATTGCCTCAAAATAAAGGGTTAGCCATTAAGAATAGAGGCAAGAAATACTTTCACCTAGAAGGTCATTGAATCTTTGAAATCACCCCAAGACAGCTGTGGAGGCTCAGTCACAGACCATATTCAGGCATGGGTGGATTTTTTTGTTTATTAAGATAATATAAAGTTGGTGCATGAAAATTTGGTTGAGGTAAAAGATTAGGCATATTTTATGGATAACAAGACAGGCACAATGCGTCAATTGACCTACTCATGCTCTGTTTGTGTTTTTTGTACATTATTTGGCACGCGATGCTACTTTCAGGAAAGAATGAAGAATAATATACGTTGTCAATGTAGTTTGCAACTTCAGTCTGTGTGTAGTGCTGTTCTCAGTAAGTTTATTATCAAAGTAAGTATATGTTGCCAGATACTCGCTTGAGATTCATTTTCTTGCAGGCATTTACAGGAAGAAAAGTGTGCAAAAAATCTGAGATGATCATTTGTAAAGAGTTCTTGAAAAATAACGTTTCACTTTTCAAGATCGTAGATCGTCTGTAGACCATAGAATCCATTCAGAGTAGTGTGAGTGGAATTGTCAATGCCGGTTCAGGAACCAAATGGTTGTAGAGTAATAACTATTCCTCAACCAGGTGGTGTGGGGCTTGTGGCTTCTATGCTAATTGCCTAATGGTATGGCCTGGATGGTGGGCTTTTATTTTTTTTCATTGATTTGTTAATGTTTCGCTGTTATCTCGCCTCCATTCCCAATTACCAGCCTGAATGCATAATTTGTTGATGTTACGAGAAGTCCTTCAGTCTGTCGTTGATCCAATCTTTAACTGTGCAACATTTTGTTTACTTTACAAACCAAGTCTCTTTCTGTTTAATAGAAACATAGAAAACCTACAGACATACAGAATACAGCGCACAATGCTGTGCCAAAAATGTACTTACTTTAGAAATTACCTAGGGTTACCCATAGCCCTCTATTTTTCTAAGCTCCATGTACCTATCCAGGAGTCTCTTAAAAGACCCTATCATTTCTGCCTCCACCACTGTTGCTGGCGGCCCATTCCACGTGCTCACCACTCTCTGTGTAAAAGAAACTTCCCCCTGATATCTCCTGACATTTACACTGTTCACAAAAAGGGTAATGCTACACTGATGGGTCAGAGTGGAGCATTGTTCAGCAGGTGGCTATGGTGAATTTGGGTATGCTGTCATAAATTAATTTGCCTTTTCTTTGCCCTCTGACTCTAGAATTGCAGATCCAGATCAGCCAGTACTGTGGTTGGACCAGATGCCACCTCAAAGCCTCAGCCGTGGTTTCAATAATCATATAAATCTCATCAGGTACATCTTCATTCTGCTGAAAAGAACTGATTCGAAGGCATTTTGGCCAAAGGGAACTTTGTTCTTCTCCACATTGTGACATGGGAGCCTTTTTATGCTTTGCTTAATGGATTGGTTGTATCACTGTTTAATGTCATATGTGATAGATGGCACCACCATCTGTCTTAGAGAGATCCAGAGTTCAGATCGGGGACAGTGAAGGTTAGTGCAAAACTTGGGAGGAGGTGAAATTTTCATGCACCTGCTCCCCTTGGCTTTTTTGGCAGTAGAGATCGTGGGTTTGGTTGGTGCTGTTGGAATTGTCTTAGTGAGTAGTGATAGTGCTCCTTGTTGTTGGTACACACTGTAGCCACTGTACACCAGTGATGGGGGGAGGAATAAAAGTTTTGGATTGCTGGTGGCATTCCAGTCAAGTGCCGTACTTTTTCCTGGGTGATTACTAGGCTTTTGAGAGATGTTCGCATTGCACTCATCCAGACAAGTGATCATCAGACTCTTAACTTGTGCCTTCAACTCTTGGGAAGTCAAGAGCTGAATCATTTTGCCACAGAAAATCAAGTCTCTAGCCTGTTCTTTTGTAGTCACAGTATTTTTGTGGCTGGTTCAATTGAGATTCTCATCAGTGGCACGTGGCCAAGTGGTTAAGGCCTTGAGCTAGCAATCTGAAAGTCATTAGTTCGAGCCTCAGCCAAGGCAGTGTGTGTGTGAGTGTCCTTGAGCAAGGCACTTAACCACACACTGCTCCTGCACGTTTATAGCCCAGTGGTGGTGGTTGGTGTAGTATGGACAAGACAAGATAAGCCAAGACAATGGCAGCTCCGAGGATGTTGATGGTGGAGGAGAGGATGATGGTAACATGACTGAATGTTAATGATGCATGGTTAGATCCTTTCTTGGATATAATCATTCCCTGGCATGTTGAATGTGCAAACATCACTTGTCGCATGCCAGCTTTTGTCTGAATACTGCCTTCTTGATGCTGAACACAGGCACGGGTGTTTCATTTGTGTTGAGCAAATGTGTAGTGCAGCACAGATAAAAGGCTTTTCAGCCCATAGTGTTTGTGCTGAACGTGATGCCAAATTAATCTGCATGTGATCTATATTCCTGAGTTCCCTGCATAGTTAGGGAACAGAATTGCTGCTATTGGCCTTGGAAGGACATATTATGGAGGCAGCCAAAGCTGCAGCTCTTTGTATCGACTAATGCAGAATTTTCTGAGTGACGTTTGAGCCAAATGCTTTCCCCATGCCCCGACCGTGTGGCGAGACTCAAGGAACTTGCTCCCTTTTGGACACACATTTTCTGATTTGTGATTGATTTTTTTTTATTCTACCAGTCTGAAAATGACTGCTCCTTGTTTACTTGCATCACTGGTGGATAAATCCTATATCAGAATACTAAGTCCTTGGGTGTCACCATCTTACAATGAGCATACAGTACTGTGCAAAAGTCTTAGGCACAGATATATAGCTGGGGTGCCAAAATCCATTGCACAATACTGTATTTGTCAAAGTGGAGCACTGTAAGTGAATAGGGAGCATTGAATTTTAATTCTGTTCAGGTGACAAGTTTTCATCACATGTATCTGTGACCATGAAATGAGCTCAAAATGCTCATTTACAAACCAGCCATTGAAGTTGGGTCATCTTTATTTACCATATACACTCAGTTGTCATTTCATTAGGTACCTCCTGTGCCTAATAAAGTGGCAACTGAGAACAAGTTCATGGTCTTCTGGTGCTGTAGCTCTCCCACTTCAAGATTCAACATGTGCATTCAGAGATGTTCTTCTGCACCCCACTGTTGTCACGTGTGGTTATTTCAAATACTGTCACCTTCCTGTCAACTTGAACTAGTCTGGATATGCTCCTTTGACCTCTGTCACTAACAAGGCAATCTTGCTCACAGAGTGCTGTCGGTCGATGTTTTTGTTTACCACACCATTCCCTGTAAACTCTAAAGACTATTGTCTGTAAAAATCCCAGGAGATCTGCAGTTCCTGCAATATTCAAGCCACCCTGTCTGCCACCAGCAGTTATTTCGCAGTTAAAGTCACTTGGATCATATTTCTTTAAAAAAAACACAAAATGCTGGCAGAACTCAGCAAGCCAAACAGCATCTATGGGAGGAGGTAGTGACGACGTTTCGGGCCGAAACCCTTCATCAGGAGTGAAGTGTCGGTATCAACGTATAATCCTCCGTAACTTCCGCCACCTCATGTGATCCCACCACCAGCCCCATCTTCCCCTCCCCCCCCACTCTCGGCTTTCCGCAGGGATCGCTCCCTACGCGACTCCCTTGTCCATTCATCCCCACTGACCTCCCTCCAGGCACTCATCCCTGCAAACGGAAGAAGTGCTACACCTGCCCCCACACTTCTTCCCTCACCACCATCCCAGGCCCCAGACTCTCCTTTCAGGTGAGGCACCACTTCACCTGCGAGTCAACTGGGGTGATATACTGTATCCGGTGCTCCCGATGTAGCCATTTATACATTGGGGAGACCCGCCGCAGACTGGGAGACCGCTTCGCCAAACACCGTCACTCAGTCCTCCAGCGGTGGCGGGATCTCCCTGTGGCCACACATTTCAATTCCACAGACCACTCCCACTCCGACATGTCTGTCCATGGCCTCCTCTATCATCAAGGTGAGGCCACACACAGGTCGATGGAGCAATACCTTATCTCCCGCCTAGGTAGCCTCCTACCTGCCGGCATGAACATCCAACTCACAGACCTCCGTTGATACCCCTGCCCCCCCTTACCCCCATCCCTATCTATTATTTTAGTCTGGTTCTCTTTCTCTCTCTTCCCCCCTCCCACTATAATCTCCCCCCAGCCCTACCTTTCTTTCTCTTTTATTCTCCACCTTCCCCCTAGCCCATTTTCCTCCAACCTATCACTTCCCAGCTCTCTACTTCATCCCTCCCCCCGCTTCTTATCCCCCCTCCACCATCCCATGTCACGTCACTCCTGATGAAGGGTTTCGGCCTGAACGTCGTCACTACCTCCTCCCATAGATGCTGTCTGGCCTGCAGAGTTCTGCCAGCATTTTGTGTTTTTATTTATTTCCAGCATCTGCAGATTCACTCGTGTGCCTCTGGATCATATTTCTTCCCTATTTTTGTGTTTGATGTGAACAACAACTGAATCTCTTGACCATGTCTGCATGCTTTTATGCATTGCGTTGCTGCCATATGATTGGCTGATTACTATTGACCATTTATGTCACCACATACAACCCTGAGATTAATTTATTTGCAGTCATACTCAATAATTCCATAGAACAATAACCACAACAGAATCGATTAAAGACTGCCCCAGTGTGCAAAAGACAAAAGAAACTTTGCAAATACGAAAAGAAGGAAAGAATAATAATAATAAATAAATTAGCAATAAATATCGAGATCATGGGATGAAGAGTCTTTGAAACTGAGTCCATTGGTTGTGATTTCAATATTCTGTAGGTTTCAATGAGGTCTCTGGGAACTCAATAAGGATTCTTTTAAAATCCAGCAACCCCAGAACCATCAAACAGAAACCATACTGACTTTGTACTATTGTCCTCTGTCACCAAGTATTCCATAACCTTATCCTTAACAATTGACTACTAACGTCTTTCCAACCACTGAGGTCAGGCTACCTGGTCTATAATTTCCTTTCTGTTGCCTTCCTCCTTTCTTAGAGAACTTAATGACATTTGCAATTTTCTAGTCTTCTGGTACTATGCCAGAGCCCAATATTTTTTGAAAGATTATTACTAATGTCTTTACAATCTCTACCGTTAGCTCTTCAGAACCCTAGGGTGCAGTTCATCTGGCTTGGGTGACTTGTGTATCCTGAGGTCTTTCAGCTTGTAGAGCACCTTCTCCTGTGTAATAGTAACTGCACTCACTTCTCTTCCCTCACACCCTTCAACACCTGGCATACTGTTAGTGTCTTCCACAGTGAAGACTGAGGCAGGCTTTCATTCCCATGCCAAATTATTTTAAATCCTCCCCAGCAGCTCTAGCAAACCTAACCACAATGATATTTGTCCCCCTCGGGTTCAAGGTGCAACACATGTTTTTTATGCTTGTCATACCTTTTTCAGAAGAGATCCCAAAGTTCTAGAAATCTGAAACCCTGCTCCCTGCACCACTTCCTCAGCCACTCATTCATCTGTATTGTCATCCTAATCCTGTTCTGACTCACTCGTGGTACTGGCAGTAATATAGAGATTACTACTTTGGAGATCCTGCTCTTCAGCCTCCTCCCTAACTCCCTATACTCACTGTATAAAACCTCTTCCCCTTTTCTCCGTATGTCATTGATGCCGATGTACACCACCACCTCTGGCCTGCTCACCTTCCCTCTTGAGAATATTTTGCAGCTGCTCTGGGGCATCCTTGATCCTAGTACCTGGGAGGTAACACACCGTCCTGTCGTCTGTTTTGTGGCCACAGACTCTCCTGTCCATCCCCCTAACTATGAAGTCTCTTATCACTATCGAACTTCTTGACTTCACCCTTCCCTGCTGAGCCTCCGAGCTGGACACAGTACCAATGGCCTGTTAGCTGCTGCTGTGCTCTGATAGGTCAACCCCCACCACCACCAACCCCCCCCCCCCCCCCGGCGGTATCCAAATGGGTATGCTTGTTGCTGAGGGGAATGGCCACAGGGGAACCCTGCTTCCCTTACTTCTGGTGGTCACCCATCTACTGTCTGAAGCCTGCACTCTAGGTGGAACAACCTCAGTAAAAGTCATCTATGAGGTTATCAGCTTCCCAGATGGTCCTAAGTACATCCAATTCCTTGACCTATTCAAGAGCTGAAGTTGCATGCACTTCCTGTAGATGTGGTCATAAGGAGCACCATTAGGTACTCCACAGACCCTCATCTTATGGAAGGAGCATTCCACTGCCATAACTACCATCCTTCCTACACTCATAATACCTTTGGCTTTAATTTCTTAAGCTCTGCAGTCAACTAAATGACTCTATAAGACTCTTCACCTTTAGTGTGTGCTGGGTTGCTGAACCCTGACTAATCCAACACTGACCAGTTCCATCAATGGCTGTTTCTGCCTGCACTTCCTTTCTTTTTATTGGCTGAAAGCAGACTCATTCCTTACGAGCCTTATAGTTTTTAAATGGTTCCCACCCTGCAAGATGTCTCTTTCTCACTTGCTACTTCAAACAGTGACTCACTTTTGATTAGATTTGCTGTTTTTAAATGGTTCCCATCCTGTAAGATGTTGCTCTCTCACTTGCTACTTTAAACAGTGATTCACTCCTGATGAGGTTTTGTTTTTAAATGGCTCCTATTCAAATTACTTAAAGCTTATTTGCTTTGAAATTGTCTGGTACAGTCTGTATATCAACAATAATATTTTTCTTCTTCCTTTAGGGGTCAAATCATTAACATGCGGTACCTGGCATATTTTGACAAAATATTGAATTTCATAAAAGACAGGATACTTGTTTATCACAGGTAATTTACTTTCTTTTTAATCTTGTTGAGTTAAAACAGCAGTGGCTATTAAACTTCATATAATCCAATTTGATCAAATGGCTCACCCAGGAAATCCAAAAATGTTATGTTCTCCAATTGCAGAACCAGTATTTATTAAAAAAAGAGGAAATAACAGTCTGTATTTTAGCATTTCATGACCATGTGAGCTTGAAAGCACTGATTTAAAGAGCTATGCCTCAACTTTTCTTGCAATGTTTTGTATAATTTGATAAAATGGTTTCAGCAACACCATTTTCCACTATATTTCCCATTACTTGGTTATAAATACTTAGAGCAGCATGATAGTGTAGTGGTTAGTGTAACACTTTCCATTGCCAGCAACCTGGGTTCAATTCTTGCCGCTGTCTGTAGGCAGTTTGTACATTCTCCCCATGACTGTGTCGTTTCCTCCAGTTGCTCTGGTTTCCTCCCACATTCCATAGAGTTTAGTAGCTTGATTGGTTACATGGGGGAAATTGTGTGGCATAGGCTGACAACAGACAATAGACAATAGTGCATTCGACCCTTCGAGCCAGCATCGCCATTCAATGTGATCATGGCTGATCATCCACAAACAGTACCCTGTTCCTTCCTTCTCCCCATATTCCTTGACTTCGCTGTCTTTAAGAGCTCTATCTAACTCTTTCTTGAACGCATCCAGAGAATTGGCCTCCACTGCCTTCTGAGGCAGAGCATTCCATAGATCCACAACTCTCTGGGTTTAAAAGTTTTTCCTCAACTCCATTCTAAATGGCCTATCCCTTATTCTTAATCTGTGGTCTCTGGTTCTGGATTCCCCCAGCATCAGGAACATGTTTCCTGCCTCTAGTGTGTCCAATCCCTTAATAATCCTATAATGTTTCAATCAGATCCCCTCTCATCCTTCTAAATTCCAGTGTATACAAGCCCAGTCGCTCCAATCTTTCAACATATGACAGTCCCGCCATTCTGGGAATTAACCTTGTGAACATACGCTGCACTCCCTCAATAGCAAGAATGTCCTTCCTCAAATTTGGAGACCAAAACTGAACACAATATTCCAGGTGTGGTCTCACCAGGGCCCTGTAGAACTGCAGAAGGACCTCTTTGCTCCTATACTCAACTCCCCTTGTTATGAAGGCCAACATGCCATTAGCTTTCTTCACTGCCTGCTGTACCTGCATGCTTACTTTCAGTGACAGATGAACAACGACACCTAGATCTCGTTGTACTTCCCCTTTTCCTAACTTAACTTGACACCATTCAGATAGTAATCTGCCTTCCTGTTCTTGCCACAAAAGTGGCTAACCTCACATTTATCCACATTCAGCTGCATCTGCCGTGCATCTGCCTACTCACCCAACCCGTCCAAGTCACCCTGCATTCTCCTAACATCCTCCTCATATTTCACACTGCCACCCAGCTTTGTGTCATCTGCAAATTTGCTAATGTTACTTTTAATCCCTTCATCTAAATCATTAATGTATTATTAATACATTAATGTATATTGTAAATAGCTTCTGGCTGGTTGGGCCAGAAGGGCCTGTTTCCGTGCTGTATCTCCGAATGAAATAAATAATGAGGTGCAAATGTTGAATTTTTTTGGGTTGAAACAGTGAATATGCTGCTTGTGTCACAACATGTTTTGAAGTATATTGGTCTGCTTTGTATGTGGTAGTTATAAGTTTGAAACCATTGTCCCAGCTATTTCATACATCCTCTTATCCAAGATTTGCAACCAAAGAAGACAGCTTATTTCGCAGGGCTGCCCAGCTTTATGAGAGGAGTGTTGCTGGACTATTCTGTTAAGAGATGCATCACATTTCCTTACTCAGTATGCCCATTAATGGTTGGAGGAGCAACACCTCATATTCTGTCTGGCTAGCCTCCAACCTGATGGCATGAAAATCAACTTCTCAAGTTCCCCCCCCCCCGCCCCCGCTCTCTCTTTTCCCAGTCCCCATTCCAGCTCTTACCTCTTCTCTTTTCACCTTCCTATCACCTCCCTCTGTTGCCCTCCTCCTTCCCTTCCGCCTCTCCTATCAGATTCCTCCTTTACCTTTTCCACTCTCATCTCACTTCATCCCCTGCCTCCCCCCACACGTACCTTCCCCTTCGCATATCACCTTTTAGTTTGTACAGCTCCTCTTCCACCCACCACCTTCCCCTTCCTTTCCAGTCTTGACCCAAAATGTCACTCTTTATTCCTCTCAATAGATGGTGCCTGGCTTGATTTCGTTCAGCATTATGTATCTGTTACTGTGGATTTCCAGTTTCTGTAAAATCCATGTGTTAATGGATATTTTTTCCAGCTCTGATCATTATGATGGGTAGCAGGTTGTTTTTAATTTACTATTCTGAATTATTTGCTGCAGTTTTTGCATTAGACACGTCCCAAACCATCAGACTGAATTAGCGTTCCTTGGGGTGTTTGGCTTGGCTTAAAATGTTTTTGTTATCAGCCAGATAATTTTACATTCATGGATCTGATGATCTGGCTAACCATGAAAAATGTTTCTTGGGATCACACCATGGTCCATGTTATCAATACTATCCTGTGGAAGAACTTCCTCTGGAAATTTTTTTTTAACACAGCCACACAAATTCTCACTGCTCTGCACATTCTGATCTAAAGTATAATACATGATCTAATTTTTGATGATAGGTTGAAATGTGCAGATAGATGTGAATGCAGCAACTTAAGATTGAAGATTCTGATGTATTTATCACATGTGGATTGAAACATCCAGTGAAATGCATTGTTTGTGTTTATGACCAAAGTTGTGCTGAGGGCAGTCTGCAAGTGTCACCACACATTCTGGCACCAACATAGCATGCCCACACTGCTTAGCAGAAAAACATGAACACAACAGACAGAACACAACAAACAAGAGCAAAGAAAGCCCTCTCTCTCATCCATCCACGTACACAGTCCTCTAAAGCCAAGATAGGCTGTCTTCAGTTTCGAGCAGATTTGTACTGTCAGGCATTGGGCTTTACAACCGGGTCTACTATGACCTTTTTAAGTGGAGGAACAGGATTATGTCACTAGTGGTCTCAGCCTGTTCCTCAACTGAGTATCAGGTTCTGTTTCACCCCCCCCCCCCCCAATGTAATTTTTCTCTCTCTCACCCTGTGGCTGCCAGAGTGTGAAAGGAGGCCATGTTTATACTCACATATGGCATCTCCCTGCTTTTCAGTTCCATATGTTAATATTCTTGTGCATGCAGAAGTGAACTGAAGAATTGGAACGGTTACAATGGAGGTATCATTTTGAAAATACAAGTAACTTTTTCCTCTTCTTCTCCAGTGCAAACAATCCCAAGGGACTTTCGGACGTGAGAGATGCCCTGGAGAAAGTGAAAAAAGTGGAAGACCTCCTTCCAATCATGAAAGTAACTTTGCTAAAGAAAATGATTTTGCTTTAAAAGTAGCTTGTGCTTGACTAGAAACGTGTAATTAAATGATGCAATTATTGAACTAGGAATCTAAACTTGCATTAAGATATGTGAGTCTATCCATATTGTTCCTGGGTGTCTGTGGCTTATTTCAGTGTGGATTCCATGAGACATTGCTTGATGAATACAGAAGGAGGCTATTCAGTCTATTGTCTCTGTACTGTCCCCAACCTGAACCCATTTTCCAGCACCAGATCCATAGCTTTACACAGAGGATAGGCACAGGAGTATCTGCAGATAGGCAGGGGTTCCTAATCAGGGTCCTCAGACCCTTTGGTTAATGGTAGGGGCATAAAAAGGTTGGGAACTCTGGCAGGACATTATTAAGTACTAGTGGTGGGGTATATGGAAGTTAGTGGGTGGTGTTATTGATCAGCCTTACTGCTTGGGGAAAATAACCTTTTGAGTCTGATGGTCCTGCCTTGGATGCTATATAGCCTCCTCTCCGTTAAGGGTAGGACAAACAGTCCATGAGCATACCATCCAGTGGTGCAGCTTGTTAGGATGCTCTCTACTGCATCTGTAGAATAATGTGTAAAGGTGTGTATACCCACCTCTCTTCAGTCTCCTCAGAAAGTAGAGGCTTTGCTGAGCTTTTCTGATTGTGTACGATGATTGATGGGACCATGAGAGCTTATGCGAGTTTAAAACTGCTTGGAGTTTCCACTGATGTAAAGAGGGGTATGAGTGGTGTGAGTTTTCCTGAAGCTGATAACCATCTCCTTTGACCTACTTGCCTGGCACCTCTTCCACCTGCTTTCTGTAGGCTGACTCATCATTGTTGGTGATGAGCCCCCACCGCTGTTGTGTGACTTCTTCCTCAAAGTTCAGTGGAAGCAGTAAATAACTTTAAAGCAGAGGTAGATAGATTTTTGATAAAGAGGTAAAAATTGTGCAGAGACATTCAAGTTTCAGATTTATTTATTACGTGTATATTAAAACATACAATGAAATGTGTTATTTGTGTTAACAACCAACACACCCAAGGATCTGCTGGGGATGTGTCACCACACATTCTGGTGCTAACGTAGCATGCCCACCATGCTCAGTAGACCAACACAGAACACAGCAGTAGCAAAACAACCCCAGTTTCTCCCTCCCTCCTCAGGACAGGCCATCTTCAGCATCCAGTGGATTTAGACTCACAGACAGCCAAATCTACCATGACTGTGTTAAGTGGAGTAACAGGCTTAAGTAACCAAGTAATTTCACTCTTCTCTTTAACTGAATGTCAGATTCTCCAAGTATTATTTATTATATCATTTAAATATTATTTATTATTATTAAGCCCCAAAGAAGGATCTCGGCTCGAAACGTTGGCTGTTTATTCATTTAGAGCATGGAACAGTACAGGCCCTTCGGCCCACAATGGTGTGCCAACCCTTAAACCCTGCCTCCCATATAACTCTCCACCTTAAATTCCTCAATATACCTGTCTCTTAAATTTCACTATTGTATCTGCCTCCACCACTGACTCAGGCAGTGCATTCCACGCACCAACCACTCTCTGAGTAAAAAACCTTCCTCTAATATCCCCCTTGAACTTTCCACCCCTTACCTTAAAGCCATGTCCTCTTGTATTGAGCAGTGGTGCCCTGGGGAAGAGGCGCTGGCTGTCCATTCTATCTATTCCTCTTAGTATCTTGTATACCTCCATCATGTCTCCTCTCATCCTCCTTCTCTCCAAAGAGTAAAGCCTAGCTCCCTTAATCTCTGATCATAATCCATACTCTCTAAACCAGGCAGCATCCTGGTAAATCTCCTCTGTACCCTTTCCAATGCTTCCACATCCTTCCTGTAGTGAGGTGACCAGAACGGGACACAGTACTCCAAGTGTGGCCTAACCAGAGTTTTATAGAGCTGCATCATTACCCCGTGACTCTTAAACTCTATCCCTTGACTTATGAAAGCTAACACTCCATAAGCTTTCTTAACTACCTTATCTACCTGTGAGGCAACTTTCAGGGATCTGTGGACATGTACCCCCAGATCCCTCTGCTCCTCCACACTCCCAAGTATTCTGCCATTTACTTTGTACTCTGCCTTGGAGTTTGTTCTTCCAAAGTGTACCACCTCACACTTCTCCAGGTTGAACTCCATCTGCCACTTCTCAGCCCACTTCTGCATCCTATGAATGTCTCTCTGCAATCTTCGACAATCCTCAACACTATCCACAACACCACCAACCTTTGTGTCGTCTGCAAACTTGCCAACCCACCCTTCTACCCCCACATCCAGGTCATTAATAAAAATCATGAACAGTAGCGGTCCCAGAACTGATCCTTGTAGGACATCACTAGTCACAACCCTCTAATCCGAATGTACTCCCTCCACCACGACCCTCTGCTTTCTACAGGCAAGCCAATTCTGAATCCACCTGGCCAAACTTCCCTGGATAACATGCCTTCTGACTTTCTTAATTAAGCCTACCGTGTGGTACCTTGTCAAATGCCTTACTAAAATCCAGGTAGGTCACATCCACTGCAATACCCTCATCTATGTGCCTGGTCACCTCCTCAAAGAACTCTATCAGGCTTGTTAGACACGATCTTCCCTTCACAAAGCCATGCTGACTGTCCCTGATCAGACCATGATTCTCTAAATGCTCATAGATCCTATCTCTAAGGATCTTGTCCAACAGCTTTCCCACCACAGACGTAAGGCTCACTGGTCTATAATTACCGGACTATCCCTACAACCTTTTTAGAACAAGGGGACAAGATTCGGCTCCCTCCAATTCTCCGGTACCATTCCTGTGGACAATGAGGACATAAGATCCTAGCCAGAGGCTCAGCAATCTCTTCCCTCGCCTCGTGGAGCAACCTGGGGAATATTCCATCAGGCCCCAGGGACTTATCCGTCCTAATGTATCTTAACAACTCCAACACCTCTTTTGCCTTATATCAACATGCTTCAGAACATCAACCTCACTCATATTGTCCTCACCGTCATCAAGTTCCCTCTCATAGGTGAATACTGAAGAGAAGTATTCATTGAGGACCTTGCTCACTTCCACTGCCTCCAGGCACATCTTCCCACCTTTATCTCTAATCGGTCCTATCTTCACTCCTGTCAACCTTCTGTTCTTCACATAATTGAAGAATGCCTTGGGGTTTTCCTTTACCCTACTCACCAAGGCCTTCTCATGCCCCCTTCTTGCTCTCCTCAGCCCCTCCTTAAGCTCCTTTCTTGCTACCCTATATTCCTCAATAGACTCACCTGATCCTTGCTTCCTAAACCTCACGTATGCTGCCTTCTTCCATCTGACAAGATTCTCCACCTCACTTGTTCATGGTTCATTCACCCTACCATTCTTTATCTTCCTCACCAGGACAAATTTATTCCTATCATCCTGCAAGAGATCCCTAAACATCGACCACATGTCCATAGTACATTTCCCTGCAAAAACATCATCCCAATTCACACCCGCAAGTTCTAGCCTTATAGCCTCATAATTTGCCCTTCCCCAATTAAAAATTTTCCTGTCCTCTCTGATTGTATCCTTTTCCATGATAATGCTAAAGGCCAGGGAGTGGTGGTCACTGTCCCCCAGATGCTCACCCACGGAGAGATCTGTGATTTGACCCGGCTCGTTACCTAATACTAGATCTAGTATGGCATTCCCCCGGTCAGCCTGTCAACATACTGTGACAGGAATCCATCCTGGATGCACTTAACAAACTCTGCCCCATCTAAGCCATTGGAACTAATCAGGTGCCAATCAATATTAGGGAAGTTAAAGTCACCCATGATAACAACCCTGTTATTTTTGCACCTTTCCAAAATCTGCCCCCCAATCTGCTCCTCGGTATCTCTGCTGCTACCAGGGGGCCTATAGAATACTCCCAATAGAGTAACTGCTCCCTTTCTGTTCCTGACTTCTACCCATACTGATTCAAAAGAGGATCCTGCTACATTATCCACCCTTTCAGTAGCTGTAATAGTATCCCTGACCAGTAATATCACCACTCCTCCTCTTCCCCCCCCCCCCATCCTTTTTAAAGCACTGAAATCCAGGAAGATGTTCAGTAGATGTTGCTCCAGTATTTTATTTATTTTTGATGAGGTTTCGGGCTCTACCATCCTTTCAGTAAAGCATCCCAGCCACTCTGGATGAAAATATTTCCTCACTCTTAACCTTTCTACCAATTAATGTAAACCTGAGCCTCTAGCTTTACAGCCCCTTGGTTAAGGGGGGAAATACCCTTCCTATTGATGCAATTGAGCCCCTCAATTAAGTCTCACCTGTTCCAAAGGAAAGAGTTTCTACTTCTATAATCTTACTGAGTCTGGGTATGACGTTGAATTTGTCAATTGGTAATCTGTATGTTTGTTCTTTGTTTTGGAAGCAGTTCAACAGCAAAACCAGAGATGGCTTCACTGTAAACACAAAGGTGCCCAGTTTAAAATATCAAGGGAAGGAGTACGATGGTTTTACCATCACTATAACTGGTGACAGGTAGGTTGATCATTACAAAGTACACTTAGTAGCCACTTTATTAGGCACACTGGTACACCCACTCGTTAATGCACATATCTGATCAGTCAATCATGTAGCAGCAACTCATTGAGTAAAAACATGCAGACATGGGCAAGTTGTTCAGACCAAACATTAGAATAGAGAAGAAATGTGATCTAGATGACTTTGACCTTAGAGTGACTGGTGCCTTACAGGGTGGTTTGAGTACTATATTTCAAAATCTGCTGATCTGGAATTTCAAATTTTATTATCAAAGTACATAGATGTCTCCATATACAATCCTGAGGTTCATTTGTGATGTTTTCACATACAACAGTCTTTAGAGTTTACAGAGAATGGTGTGAAAAAACAAAAAAAAATCCAGTGAGCAGCAGTTCTATTGGCAATAATGCCTTGTTAATGAGAGATGTCAGAGGAGAGTGCTAGACTGGTTCAAATTGACAGGAAGGCGATAGTAACTCAAATAACCATGAGTTACAACAGTAGTGTGCAGAAGAGCATCCCTGAAGGTACAACATGTCGAACCTTGAAATGGAAAGACCCCTCTGTCTAAATACCTAGCCACTAAGAGTATGTAATTATCAAAGTGTGCATATATCACCCATTTATTTTCTTATGGACATTCACAGAAGAACAAAGAAATACAGTAGAATCAGTGAAAAAACTACACACAAAGACTGACAAACAACAAATGTGCAAAAGAAGACAAGCTGTGTAAATGCAAAAAACCCAAATAAATTGATTAAATAATATTCAGTACGTGAGTTGTAGAGTCCTTGTAAATGTGTCCATAGGTTGGGGATTCAGTTCAATTTTGAGGTGAGTGAAATCATCCACACTGTTTCTGGAACTAATTTGAAAAGGTTCTTTAACACAAGTAAACTAGTACTTTGGGTGAGCTTTGTATTTTCATTCAACTTTTAATTATCCTTGAATAAGGAAGGCTTGCCTATCAAAGCAAGAAACAAAAACTGGTAAGAGCTAATAAATTGGAAAAAATGTATAGCAGGCCCTGTAGTCTTAATTTATTGGTTATTGGAATGGATCATAGAAACCCTGAGTAACATCCTCAAAATGCTGGAGGAACTCAGCAGGTAAGGCAACATCTATTGGAGGGGAATAAACAGTCAATGTTTCAGGCCAAGACCCTTCATCAGGACTGGAAAGGAAGGAGGCAGAAAGCAGAATAAGAAGAGAGAGAGGGGAGGAGCATTAGCTGGCAGGTGATAGGTCAGACCAGGTGAAGCAGAAGGTCGATGAAGGGTGTTGAAATAAGTATCTCGAGGGGAGTGGTAGAAGAGGTAAAAGAGCTGAAGAAGGCGGAATCTAAAAGGAGAGGACAGTGGATCATGGAAGGAAGAAGGGAAACAGCTGAGGATAAGAGAAGGTAATTGATGTTCGTGCCATCTGGTTGGAGGCTACACTGGACAAGTATTACCATTGCTTCCTGTTGTTAGATACCATTGTGATGAGAGTTTGGCTATTTTAAGCTAGTTCCTCAGGGATGTGACCTCCTCTCACAACCCCTCACTGATTAGTGTGGTCACTTCAGTGTATGCAGAAATTTGTTGTGCAGATGTGTGTGTAAATTATTGGGACTAAGCATTATTGTTATTGTTGAAGTAGAGTATACCCCAAAATAGGCATATGGGTGCAAAGAGCAGTAAATCTTATCACCATGTTATAAGCAAGCTTGTTTTTTAAATGAATTACAACCTGAATTTATGAAGAAGAGGTGGAATAATTTGGGTAATCCTTTCCTTTTATTTTGTATCTTTCAGAGTGGGAAATATGCTGTTTTCAGTGGAAACTCAGACAACGGAGGAGAGGACACAGCAATATCATGATGAAATAGAAGCACTATATAAAGACCTTAGCAGCAAAGGAAAGGCGTTGATACTTTCCACTGAGCTTGGTGTAAGACTGTTTTCCCTAAAATCACAACTTTTGTAGCTGTTGATATGCACTTGGTGGCCACTTCATTGGGTACACTTGTACGCCTTGTTAATGTAAATATCTAATCAGTCCATTATGTGGCAGCAACTCAATACATAAAAGCATGCAGACGTGGTCAAGAGGCCAAACATCAGAATAGGGAAGTGACTTAGTTCATGGAATGACCTGGTGCTAGCTAGACAGGGTGGTTTGAATGTCTCAGGAACTGTTGATTTCCTGGGATTCTCACACACAACAGTCTCTAGTCTAGACTTTACAGAGCATGTTGTGAAAAACAAAAACATCCAGTGAGCAGCAGTTCTGTGGATGAAAGTGCCTTGTTAATGAGAGAGGTCAAAAGAAAACAGCCAAACTGATTCAAGCTGACAGGAGAGCAACAGTAACTCAAATAACCATGCTTTATGATAGTGATGTGCAGAAGACCATCTCTGAACGCACAGCACTTTAAACTTAGTGGATGGGCAGCAGAAAAACACACCAGGTAGCACTTCTGTGACTAATAAAGTGGCCATTAAGTGTATTATCTGAACTATCAGTTACAGTCCATTGGGAATGGTTGGTTATGCATTCAGTCATGAATACAGATTTCTTTTTTACTCAATGATTTGTTTAAGTTAACTGAAATAATGTAGATTTCCCTAAGCAATCTTCTTAGTGGGGTGAAGTAAAGGCCAGTGAGCCTGACATCAGTAGCGGGAATGTTGTTGGAAAGGGACTGGATATTTGTGCATTTGGATAGTCAGCATGGCTTTGTGCATGCTAGGTCATGTCTAACAAGCCAAAAAGAGTTGTAATGCTCTGGTTCACATGGTTCATATTGTTTCTCTGTATGCTTTTCTGTGTAAGCTGCTTGTTTGGGTTACCATTGAAGATAATTGTGTGCAATTCTCCAATTTGGATGGCTAGATTTAGGGGAGGTTACTCTGGTGAGGGACACCAAAATTGGGCTTGGGGCTTTTGTGAGGGTAGAAGAGAGAGGACGCTGGAGAGAAGAGGTCGTAAGATTTGATCCGGAGCAGGGCTGTGATCCAACGAAGCCTGGGGAGATTGAAGGAGGTTCGGTGAAGGGGAAACAATGAGCTTCAACTTGTGCACATTGGACTGTTTCATTAAAAAAGGCCCTTTTATTTTTTTGCTTTTTCTTTACTAACCCTTCAGTCAAATAAGAATTATAAAGCTAAATCTTTGAATTGTATGCGGTGTACTGTCTGTTATTTTGCGGTACTTATTTGTAACAGGGTAACGAATCATGCAGCATCCACCCAAATGGGGGATTTGGGGGACTCGCACTTTAATCTCCCGCGTTTGGTGGGGCTGGAGATTGTCATTCCCTAGACTTATGCAGCCAATGGAACCAGAGTGTTTTAGAGTTTTTTGAGTAAGTTACCAGGAAAGTGGATGAAGGCAAGGCATGGATATTGTCTACACGGACTTTACTAACGCATTTGACAAGTTCCCGCATGGGACATTGGTCAAGAAGGTTCAGTCATTCGCCGTTCAAGATGAGGTATAAATTGGATTAGATGGCTGCCTCTCTGGGGGCCTGTGACTCGTGAAATGCCACAGTTATTCAGTTATTGGTGCTGGGTCCAATGTTTTTTATTCTATATCTATTTGAGATGTATGATAATGTAGTTAACTGGATCGGCAAATTTGTAGATGACACTAAGATTTAGGGTGTAGTGGACACTGAGGAAGACTATCATGCCTTACACTGGGATCTGGACCAGCAGGAAAAACGGGTTTAAAAATGGCAGATGAAATTTAATGCGAAAAAGTGTGAGATGTTATACACTTTGGGAGGACCAACCAGGGTAAATCTTACAGGGCACTGAGGAGTTCTGTAGAGCAAAGAGATAAGGGAATACAGGTCCCTAGTTCATTGCAAGTGGCATCCAGGGTAGTAAAGAAAGCTTTATGCCTATTGGCCTTCATAAATCAAAGTATTCAGTACAATAGGATGTTACTTTAAAGTTGTGCAAGATGTTGGTGAGGCCAGTTTGGAGTATTATGTGCAGTTCTGGTCACCTGCCTACAGGAAAGATATCAATCAGATTGAATGAGTACAGAGAAAATTCACAAGGATGTTGCCGGGACAAGAGGACCAGAGTTATAAGGAAAGATTAAATAGGTTAGAACTTTGGAACGTAGAAGATTGGGGGGGGGGGGGAGGGGTTTAATGGAGTTATACAAGATTGAGGGCTAAAGAGAGGATAAATGCAATGCTTTTTCCACTGAGGTTGGGTGGGACTGCAACTAGAGGTCATAGGTTAAGGGTGAAAGGTGAAAAATTAAAACATGAGGGGAAGCTTGTTCACTCAAAGAGTCATGAGAGTGTGGAATGAGCTGTCAGCGCAAGTGACACTTGCAAGCTCGATTTCAACGTTTAAGAGAAGTTTGGATAGGTACATGGGTGGTAGAGTGTTGTCCCGTGCAGGTCAATGTAAGTACACAATCTAAATGGTTCAGCATGGACTAGATGGGCTGAAGGGCCTCTTTGCCCTGTACTTTTCTATGACTGAGTAATTGCAGTGATGTATCACCAACTGTACTCATCTCATTATCACTGAGAAATGGAGTTCCAGATGGCAGAGTGACCACTTAATTAATTGATGTGAGCACTTTCCCACATATGATTGGTTGTATGGAAATTTAGTTACATGATGTTGATGTACCATATTAGCCTAGTTAGGTTTTATCTGTGGGCTTCAGAGTTCAAAAATCCGATTATCTCACAGGTTCAGCCCTCCAGATCCTGTTTTCTTAAGAAATAAATTTAAGATGAAATTCCATTAAGCTGGGGTAAAGAGCAAAAGAGTTTATTAACTGTGGCTAAAATTATCACGTTTGTGGTCATCTGCTGAAGCAACAATGAAATCTCACTGAACATCCACTGGCAGTGAGTGGCAATAAAAGGATCCTTTCCTGATTAACTGGCAGTGACTAGTGGTGTTCCACAGAGGTCAGTGTTGAGATCGCTTCCTTTGTGCTGTTCATCAGTGATTTAGATGACGAAATAGATGGTTTTGTTGCCAAGTTTGCAGATGATAGGAGGGGCAGGTAGTGTTGATGCAGCAGGACTTAGACAGGTTAAGAGACATGGGCAAGAGAGTGGCAAATGAAATACAATATTGGAAAATGCATGGTCATGCACTTCGGTAGAGGAAATAAATGTGCAAAATATTTTCTAAACGGAGAAAACCCAAAATTCCGAGATGCAAAGGGACTTGGCAGTCATTTCAAGAGGTCTAGAATACAAGAGCAAGGATGCAATGCAGAGGCTTTATAAGGCACTGGTGAGGCCTCACCTTGAGTATTGTGAACAGTTTCGGGCTCCTCATCTAAGAAAAGATGTGCTGGCATGGGAGAGGGTTCAGAGGAGGTTCACAAGGGTGATTGCAGGAATGAAAGGTTGTCATACCAGGAACGTGTGCCGTGATATATGATGTAGACGATCATGGTCTTTCTGTGACTATGATTATTCTTGGCAAATTTGCCTACAGAAGTGGTTTGCCATTGTCTTCTTCTAGGCAGTGTCTTTACAAGACAGATGACCACAGCCATTATCGATACTCTTCAACGATTGTCTGCCTGGCGTCAATGGTCACATAACAAAGACTTGTGATATGCACCAACTGCTCATACAGCCACCCACCATCTGCTCATGTGATCGTGATCGGGTGGGGGGGGGGCAAAAACAGGTACTGCACCTTGCCCAAGGGTGACCTGCAGGCTAGCAGAGGGAAGGAACACCTTACATATCTCCACTCCACCATCCCATTATCTTGTTAGCTGTTCAGATTCTCTCAAGTGATTCAAAATGATTTTGCTCTCCTTCATTAATCACCATTCAACACAAAAATCACTCAAGTTCTTACTGCTCTGTGAACTCTTTTCTAATGTAGACTAGAATCTACATTTTCAAGTGGCTGCAGCAGGTTGCTTCTCTAACACTCCTAAATACCAAAGAAACATTCCCATACTTTAAAACTTTTGTTCAATAAAATACTGATTATGATCTACAATTGAACAGCAAACAAAATGCAACAACGTGATTTCCAAATAATGGAATTTGTAAGTAGTTTACCATAAGACATAGGAGCAGAACTAGGCCATTTGGCCTATCGAGTCTGCTCCACCATTTAAACATGGCTGATTCCTTTTTATCCCCCTCCTCAGCCCCACACCCCAGCCTTTTCTGTGTAACCTTTGATGCTGTGGCCAATCAAAAACCTATCAATCTCTGCCTTAAATACACCTGGCCTCTACAACTGCCTGTGGTAACAGATTCCACAAATTCACCATCCTTTGGCTAAAGAAATTTCTCTGTATCTCTGTTTTAAACAGACACTCCTCTATCCTGAGGCTGTGCCCTTTTGTCCTAGACTCTTTCATCATGAGGAAAAAAGGTTTCAATGTGATTCCTCCCTCTTCCTTCTAAATTCCAGCGAGTATAGACCCAGAGCCATGGTGCTTATCGCAAAAACTCTTGCCTACTCTGTCCTTAATTGTTTAAAGTGGTGCAGTTTTAAAGAATATGGCTAATTTTATTTTTGACTTTTGACAGGAAGCTGATGCAGTGTGCAACCTTATCCTTTCTTTGGTGTATTACTTCTACAATCTAATGCCTCTTTCAAGAGGATCCAGGTTAGTGGAGTACAAATCTACAGTTTCCAGAGTTTTGTTGTAAAACTAGTAGGTTCCTTTTTTTTTCCAGACATCCTTAAGTTGATTTTGTTCATAAGTTGATATTGCAACAATATCTTCTCAATATTGTAATCGATAGCATCAAAAGCACACAAGACAGGTATGAAAGAACAATTACTGAAAGTGCATTGGGAGTGTTTTTTTTTTCATTTTGAGTTGTGACCCTTCATCTGGACTAGAAAGATGGAGGGAAGATAGCCAGTATAAAAAGATGGAGATGGGGTGGCACGAGAGCTGGCACATGA
The DNA here is from genome assembly GCF_048418815.1 of Hemitrygon akajei. Lineage (NCBI taxonomy): Eukaryota > Metazoa > Chordata > Chondrichthyes > Myliobatiformes > Dasyatidae > Hemitrygon > Hemitrygon akajei. The sequence goes on from NC_133130.1 coordinate 102,604,025, forward strand.
TGGGTAGATCGAGGTGAAACTGGGATGATGGACAGATGAAGGGAAGAGTATGAACAGTGCCAGAAACTGGGAGGTATTAGATGGAAGTAACAAGGGGCTGACGATGATGAATCTGATGGGATTCAAACTAGATGCAGTCTGGGCGATCACTTTCCCAAGCACCACAGTTACCATCCTGATCTCCTGATTACTGGCCATATTTTCTGCTTGAATCCCACACCAACATGTTTGTTCCCTACCTCCTCCACTGCCATGTTGAGGCTAATGATAGATTAGAGGAGTATCCCTTGAATTGCCCCTGGAAAGTCTTTGCATGCTCCCCCTTCCTCTCCTATCAGATGTCAGACAGGGAGGGGTCACACCTGCTACAATGTAGTCAGATGGTAAATTTTCTGCACAAGTTGTACATTGCAGAGGAAGGTTGTAAAAGAACAACCTGAGACCCATCAGGAAAAGAATCTGACACTCTGAATAGAAGCCAGTAGAGTTGTTTTTTTGCTCTGACGTGTGTTGGATTCTGCTGTATTCTAATGGCACTATGTTTGGTTTTCTAGTGTAGTGGCATATTCAGTAATTATGGGAGCACTAATGGCTAGTGGGAAGGAGATCACAGGGAAAATCCCCAAAGGAAAGGTAAGCTCAGTCTGCAATGATTTATCAATTCTGGGTTAGAAAAACTTGTGGATTTATACACAACACAGGCCATGTTATTAGATACAGGAGGTGCCTGATAAATGGCCACTGATTGTATGTGGCCCTCTCATCCACCACAGGGTTCTTCAAAGTGTTGTGCGTTCAGAGGTGCTCATGGTTATCTGAGTTACTGTTGCCTTCCTGTTAGCTTGAACCAGTCTGGCCATTCTCCTTTGACTTCTGTCATTAACAAGCCATTTTTGTCTACAAAACTATACCACACACTAGATGTTCTTTTGTTTTTCACACTGTTCTCTGTAAATTCTAGAGACTGTTGTGCATGAAAATCCCAGGAGATCAGCAGTTTCTGAGATACTCAAACCACCTAGTCTGGCACCAACAACCATTCCATGGTCAAACACACTTGGATCATATTTTCTTCCCCATTCTGACATTTGGTCTGAACAGCAGCTGAACCTTTTGACCATGTCAGCATGCTTTTATGCATTGAGGTGCTGCTACTGATTGGCTGATCAGATATTTGAATTAATGAGTAGATGTACAATTAAGCGTAATAAAGTGGCCTCTGAGTGTAAACTAGGTACATTAATCTTCGTGTTAATAGTTTAGCGACCAATGTCTCTGAAAATGGATCAATAGTGATGGACAACTTAGGCCTTGGTTTCATTACATGCTGTTGAAGTGCACCCTACGTATTTTCACCTGTAATTAAAGGTGTATATGAGATTAACTTACTCATTTCAATCAAAGAAATTTTGCAAGTTCTCACCTGTCTCACTGAATCATGAGGCTTTATTTTGATCCTTTAAGCCATTGATGGAGCTGTACTATCAGCTTTGATTTCATCCTTTTACACTCTGAAAAGTCCCAGCTAATTTTCCTACATTAAGTAGGGTGCCATGGTAGTGCAGTGGTCAGTAGAATGCTATTACAACTTGGGATGTTGGAGTTCAAAGTTCAATTCTGCCATCATCTGTAAGGAGTTTGTATGCCCCCCTCATAAATGAGTGGATTTCCTCTGGGTTCTCTACAGTTGCCTCCCATGGTCCAAAGATTAATGGACCATGTTGGTCCATTAATGGTTAGTGGATTAATTGGACATTGTAACTTGTCCTGTGATTAGGCTAGGGCACTGTTAGATAGATAGATAGATGATAGATACTTTATTCATCCCCATGGGGAAATTCAACTTTTTTTCCAATGTCCCATACACTTGTTGTAGCAAAACTAATTACATACAATACTTAACTCAGTAAAAAAATATGATGTGCATCTAAATCACCGTCTCAAAAAGCATTAATAATAGCTTTTAAAAAGTTCTTAAGTCCTGGCGGTTGAATTGTAAAGCCTAATGGCATTGGGGAGTATTGACCTCTTCATCCTGTCTGAGGAGCATTGCATCGATAGTAACCTGTCACTGAAACTGCTTCTCTGTCTCTGGATGGTGCTATGTAGAGGATGTTCAGAGTTATCCATAATTGACCGTAGCCTACTCAGCGCCCTTCGCTCAGCTACCGATGTTAAACTCTCCAGTACTTTGCCCACGACAGAGCCCGCCTTCCTTACCAGCTTATTAAGACGTGAGGCGTCCCTCTTCTTAATGCTTCCTCCCCAACACGCCACCACAAAGAAGAGGGCGCTCTCCACAACTGACCTATAGAACATCTTCAGCATCTCACTACAGACATTGAATGACGCCAACCTTCTTAGGAAGTACATTCGACTCTGTGCCTTCCTGCACAAGGCATCTGTGTTGGCAGTCCAGTCAAGCTTCTCGTCTAACTGTACTCCCAGATACTTGTAGGTCTTAACCTGCTCCACACGTTCTCCATTAATGATCACTGGCTCCATATGGGGCCTAGATCTCCTAAAGTCCACCACCATCTCCTTGGTCTTGGTGATATTGAGACGCAGGTAGTTTGAGTTGCACCATATCACAAAGTCCTGTATCAGTTTCCTATACTCCTCCTCCTGTCCATTCCTGACACACCCCACTATGGCCGTGTCATCAGCGAACTTCTGCACATGGCAGGACTCTGAGTTATATTGGAAGTCTGATGTGTACAGGGTGAACAGGACCGGAGAGAGTACGGTTCCCTGCGGCGCCCCTGTGCTGCTGACCACCGTGTCAGACCTACAGTCTCCCAACCGCACATACTGAGGTCTATCTGTCAAGTAGTCCCTAAAGCACCTTCATACTTTCCAATGCCCCTGTAAAGCACCTTCATACTTTCCAATGCCCCCATAAAACACCTTCATACTTTCCAATGCCCCCCTAAAGCACCTTCGTATTTGCCATTGCCCCTGTTTAGGCACAATGTACTTTCCAGTACCCCTATAATGTAAAAATGTCTACCATATGCAAACATGAGAAAAATTATCCTGCTTTAAATTTTTATTTGTACCTGTGCACTGTACAGCAGCATGGTTATCAATGTGATCCTTGAGCTTGACGATTTTTTAGCAAGAGTTGAGTGTCTAGATGAAATTGTGACAGCAAAAGCCGTAAATCCCCACGTGTAACAATGTCCAAGCACTTTCTGTTTTTTTTTTTAATGAGTATGTGGTTTACTGCATTGAAGCCTCTTAACAAGGTAGGAGGGTGAAAATGCAATGAAGAGCAGTTTGGCTCTTCTCCAAAAACTAAGAAAATTTGTTTGATGTAGCCACATACCACAAAAGCTGACATTTTTGAAAACCATTTTGCTGCTGCTTCATTCTGAATTTCAATGACTTCTACTTGAAAGCTCGCTTCCTATTCTTCCACCTTGCAAAGAAATGGATTAATTACCCAGTTCAGAATTTCCAGGTTGTTCAAATCCTTGAATCGATTCTGAAAACCCTTCTTCAGTGACTGCAGGTGTAAGCAGTACCGTTGCAAATCACCGTCTGTGAAAAAGAGATGTTCCCCATGCAGGGGAACTGAGAACCACCTTCTTCCAATGTTGTGCTTGTATATTTCCAATTTTTTAATAAGCTTTTTGCCTGGATTAAACTGAAATTCTCACCCTGCAGTTTCATATTAAGAGTGTTCATTTTGTCATACAGATCGGCTAGGTATGCCACATCTCCACGTAGCTCAATCTTGCTTCCCAGACTGTTGTCAACTTTGATCAAAAATTCAACCACAGTGTCAAAAAGATCAAAGAAACATTTTAAGCAACAGCTTTTTGACAGCCAACACATTTCAGTGTGAAGAAGCAAGCAACCATTCAAACTCTTCATCGTTATCTTGGCATAACTGGCAAAATATATTTAATGGACGAGCTTTAATTTCGTTGATGGCAAATAATGCAAGAGTTATATTCTTGAAAAAAGCCGCTGGCTGAGGTTTTTGACTGTGAGATATTGATGATATTACACAATGGATTGCAAACAGACTTGGAATATCTTTTTCATAAATGCCATTAAACCATCATGGCAACCTGTCATATATGGTGCTCCATCTGTTGCACAATAAATCATGTTCCTAATGAGAATACCTTTATCCTTAATATACATTTTGAGCTCATTGTAGATTGATTCTCCATTGATACTTGTTTTTAACTTTTTACAAAAGAGAATCTCTTAATAAACATTTCCATTTTTTGATAAATTGTACATATGCCATTAGCAATGTCTTGCACAGTAGACTCGTCTAATTGTATACCAAATTCTGTATTTTTGTAGCTTTATACACAATTGATACTCAATGTCTTCATTCATTTTGTCAGCTACAGAGTTATTACTGAGAGGTTTTGATTGTAAAATACTGGTATACATTTTGAGAACAGTGGTGAGCACTTCTGATACAGCAAGTATTACTAATGTTTCACCAATTGTATGAGATTTTCCTCTCTTTCTGGTCATCTTGGAAATGTTATAAGGAGCAATGAGACCACTATCAAGGTCATTTTTAGCCTTCTTGGCAAATGACTCGAGTGTTCAACACTTTTCAAATGCTTCTTTCATCTTCTGGAACTGAGTAATACCATAGTAGCCTTTTCAGGTTGTCTTTTAAATAAGTGTTCCTGCAATCTTTATGGATTCATGGCTTCATTATTACAAATTAGTACATTAGTACAGTATTACAAATAAGATACATGTGGTGTTGCTGATCTGACAAGAACGGAATAAAACCATACTCCAGGTATGTAACATTGTATTGATGCATTCTCTAGTTTCTGTTTCTTAGCAGGATTAGAATTCAAGGCTTCACCATGATCTGATTTATCCATCATTAATGGGTCTAAATTAATATAAAAAATTAACACAAGCTAAGAATTGAAAATTGTAAACATCTGTCAGATGTTGATGATGGCAGTGAGTTGACATGGTTGCTCAGGTACAGTGTCTCAAGTTAGGGTGTCACTTGCTACTACGCCCCCCCCATAATCTATCTCTCTCCCCCCCCCCCCCCCCTGATGACTTCTATTTCCCTGAATGCCCCCTTAGGACACATAACCACCCCCCAATGAATGGGTTGCTGGCAGTGTGGCTCGAAGGGCTGGAAAGGCATAAGTTAATTAGTTAATGGTACTTTATAAAAAATACAAGTTCATTATGGGGTGGGGAGAGCCCTGTTAAAACATGTCGTGGTTCGGTCTAACTGTCAGAGTACTTTTATGCTGGCAAGTTTACCTCATGTTGGCTTGCTACCACTGTAGAATTTTTCTGGTTTAAGTCAGTACATCCATTAATAGAGCTTTTATCTCCAGATATGGTTACTGACTGATTGAAGTGTTCTGTTACATACAAGGGCTAAGAACTGCACTTTCTCAAGCTGCAATGCTGCAACTAGTAGGCCATACAGCAAGTGTGATTGTGTTTAGCATTGTTAGTACATGAAGCAGCCCTTTCATGTTAGGGCAACTAGGCATTAGTTAAAGTTTTGACTTTTACTTAATCCAGTCCTTGTTAGGTTTCTTTCTGGATTAGTGACTCATCATGGTTTTATTCTTTTCAGTTAGTGGATTTTGAAGCCATGACAACACCGAGCCCAGAGGCATTCAGTAAAATAGGAAAAAGCTGGATGAACTTGAAAAGGTGAGGAATTTAGACTCTTCAGTTTAATGGGACTGTCTCCCATCAAAGAGAATTATTGGCTTGTAGAATCCTCAACCATACTTTCTGCTAATTTTTACTGACTCTCACTATGTAATTCTGTACAACATGGAAACCTATAATTATTTAAAAGCCAGCTGGCAGTGTGTGACTCCAGACTGATTCTGTCTGGTCTAAAATCCAATTGAAGGTGTAATCATTAGGAAGCGTCATTTGCGTGATACTTTGAGAACTCTATCACACTGTCAACTCAAAATTGACGCATAATTCAAATACAATTCACATTTCAGGAAAGATTACAGAGATTAATTGTATTTGGTGCATGTACATCGAAACATCAAACCATCCAGTGAAATGTGTTGTTTAAGTCAAATCCAATCAGTAAGTATGGTGCTAGAGACCGCAACATAGCTCTGGCACCAACATAGCATGCCCTCAACTCATTAACCCTAACTGCATCATTGAAGTGTTGGAGGAAACCCACTGGGAGAAGCTACAACTCCTTAAGATGTGATTCTGCAGATGCTGGAAATCCAGAGTAATAAACACAGAATGCTGGAGGAACTGAGCAGATCAGACAACCTTGATGGAATGTCAGTGTTTCAGGCTGAGGCCCTTCATCAGGACTGGAAAGGAAGGTGGAAGAAGTCAGAATAAGAAAATTTGGGGAGGGGATGGAGTACAAGCTAGAAGATGACAGCTGGTCAAGTGAGGGGAAAGAAGGGTGGGGAAAGGGTGGATGAAGTGAGAAGCTGCGAAGTGGGTGAATCTTCACAGACTCATTCAGAAGGCTGATGCATTGTTACTGTATTGTTTTAATTTCTGATTTTAAACACAATGAATGCTAATGCAATAGATAGTCTGATATTATTGCTTATGTCATCCTTTTTCTCTTTAGCTTGCCAGCATCGTACTCCAGTCTTCCATCTGTCTTGGATACTTTTCCAACAAAAAGAACAATGATTGAAGCACTTAACACAGATTCATCTTCCCATTGTACCAAGAACTCATAGGAATGTCTGAAGACAGAACAAAGTGCAAGCTTAGCTTCACATTAAGTTATTTTTGTAATTAAAAAAAGATGTAAGCAAATGAGGTCCATTTTGATTTTTTTGGGTACTTTTTGATACTGCTTAATTTAATATTTGGAAGAAAAAGACTTAAGCCTCCAAACTTCATTATACAAAAGAATGGCTGTTGATCATTCCTTATTTGGATATACTAAAGTGCAGTACTTAAAGAACGGGTTGATAATATATAAAGAGACTACTACCTGGCTAAATGAAATGCAAGCAATTTTCTTGGTGAACAAATTACTTTCCAATCAGGCCCTTACAATCACAAACTGCATCATGTATAGCACCGCCAGAATTATCTCTTCCTACACTTTTGCTTACTTAATAAACATTCCCTAAAACAACTGTAGATTTCAGAAGCTGCTGCATTTTAGTGGATGGGATAATGGTTTTGGTTTGTTGCATTTTGGTGGTTTGGCTTTAGCAGCCATCATAATTTGTAGGAACATTGTGAAGGTGCTGGATCTGTGACTGAAATTATTTTTGATTTATCTTCTTTAGGGGCTTCTAGGTTAAGCAGCTTAGCAAATAAATGAGGGTGCAATTTGCATTAAAAGTATATGCAAAGCAATCATGGCTATGGGACTGCGTGGCTAAGATAGGACAATCTCCAGTAATTTATAATTTGTGACCCCCAAAATAATTTTTTTTAATCCCTTACCTGGCTGTGGGCTACACAGATGTGTTAGCTTTGTATGAACAGGAACTGGAAACTGGGACATGTTTACTAAGGAAAGTGCAATCTGTTTCCTGCTAAGCAACAAATTTTGCAAGTTCTGAGCCTGTATCAACATGTATTTTCCTTTAAGGAGAAAAGATTTTATCTGAATGCCTGGTTGGTTGACATTTGATTTTGTTGCCTGAACAACTTTTCTTAAAAAATGTTTTTTGTTGTGAGTTATTTGCTTCAATAAAGGGGATCTATACCTACCACATAAAACAAAGTTTGCTGTACGTCCATCTTCCATGGCAATCCTTCCATTTTTGGTGCTTTTCTCAATGCCACTGTGATTCAGTTTTAAATTTGCACTATATTTTCTGTTTTTTTCCCAGAAACCTAATTATAAATACGTTTTTCTTCTACATTATGGTAGAATTATCAGTGGTATTTTGTATGTTCTTTGTTTCCGTAAAAGTGTATGTTCATGTTATGAAACATTTTGTAAAGGATCAGTTTTGTCTTATTAAAAGATGCTTTCAATCTGGAGTTGCTGTTTATGTAGTTTAAGGTTTAGAACAACATAGGGTGATGGCTAATGAGTTGTTCAAACTAGGTCAGTGCTGATTAAATACCTTCTTCCTGCACCTCATTCCCCTGAGATAAATAGTTGCCAATAATCATGACCATCTTCCTTTGAGAGTAGTGTAATTATCAAGTTATATGACGGCAAGATCTAATGGAGGTTTATAAGATTACGAGACGCATAAACAGACATTATCTTTTTCCTAGGGTTGAAATATCTAATACCAGAGGGCATGCATTTGAGGTAAGAGGGAGTAAGTTCTAAGGAGATGTGAGAACCAAGTTTTTTACAGAGTAGTGGGTGCCTGGAATGTGCTACCTGGGGTGGGTGGAAAGGCAGATACATTAAGAGATTTTAAGACTTGTAGATAGGCCCATCAATGTGAGAACACTAGGAAAGGGTCATTGTGTAAGCAGAATGGATTAATTTAGTTGGCCCTTTAATCACTAATTTAATTGGTTCGGTATAATATTGTGGGCTGAAGGGCCTGTAATTTGTTGTAGATTATCTATAACATTGTACGCTGGAGGGCGTGTTCCTGCGCTCTACTGTTCTATGCGGGAGAGTTTAAAAAGCCAGCAGATTGAGAGGGGGAAGGTCATTTCTTCGGCAGTTTGAACGGGCCAGGACTGTGCAAGCATGTGAAGGTCAGCCTGTGAGACAGCAGGAGAGTTTAAAAAGTGAGATTAATGGAGTGGGAGACAAAGTAGGAAGGCTTCAGCGAGCAGAGGCTGAAGACGAGCTTGCTCCCAGTGAGGTAAGGCTGGGTAAGCTCCTTTAATTAATCTAATTAACTTAGAAGTAGGTAATGGAGGCAGCAGTTCAGGCAGTCAGGTGCTCCATTTCCAGTATGTGGGAAGTCAGGGCGAGCACAATTGTCCCTGATGACTACACCTGTTAAAGGTGCATTCAGCTGCAGCTCCTGACAAACCGAGTTAGGGAACTGGAGCTGGATGAACTTCGGATCATTCATGAGGCACAGGCAGAAAGACAGGAGTTTCAGGGAAATAGTCACCTCTAAAAGTCAGGAGACAGGTAGTTGGGTGACTCAGGAGAGGGAAGAGGAAGAGCAGAGCACCCCTGTGGCTGTTCCCATCAATAATAAGTATACTGTTGGTGGGGATGACCTACCAGGGACAAGTTGCAGTGGTCACATCTCTGGCACCAAGACTGGACCCTCAGCTCAGAAAGGAAGGAGGGAAAAGAGGAGAGCTGTAGTGATAGGGGATTCAATAGTTAGGGGGACAGATAAGAGATGCTATGGAAGAGATCAAGAATCCCTGATGGTCTGTTGCCCCCCTGGTGCCAGGGTCTGCATATCTCGGATCAAGTTCTCCATATTCTCAAGAGAGAGGGTGAGCAGCCAGATGTTGTGGTCCATGTAGGGACCAATGACGTGGATAAGAAGGAGGAGGAGATCCTGCAAAGAGAGTTTAGGGAGTTAGGTGCAAAGTTGAAGGACAGGACCTCCAGGGTTGCAATGTTAGGATTGCTATCCGTGCCACATGCTAGTGAGGCTAGAAACAGGAAGATAATGCAGCTAAATACATGGATAAGGAGTTGGTGCAGGAGGGAGGGCTTCATGTTTCTGGACAATTGGGCCTTGTTCCTGGGAAGGTGAGACCTGGTCCAACGGGACAGGTTGCACCTTAACTGGAGGGGGACTAACATCCTTGCGGGAAGGTTTGCTAGTGCTGCTCCGGTGGATTTAAACTAGATTTGCAGGGGGAGGGGAACCAGAGTGTTAGAGCAGATGGTGAGGTGGAGGAGGATAAAGGTCATGTGAGAGCTGCAAGTATAGTGCATGGAGTAAAGCCAAATCTTATAAGGAGGCTTTGAGGAAAGAGAAACAGAATAAAGGGTGTAAAGGTAGAAGGGCTAAACTGCGTGTACTTCAAAGCAAGAAGCATCAGGAACAAAGGTGATTAACTGAGAGCTTGGATACATACATGGAATTATGATGTAGTGGCCATTACAGAAATTTGGCTGGCACCAGGGCAGGAATGGATTCTCAATATTCCTGAATTTCAGTGTTTTAAAAGGGATAGAGAGGGGAGGAGGGGTGGTATGACTGGTCAGGGACACAATTACAGCTATAGAAAGGGTGGGTAATGTAGCAGGATCATCTTTTGAGTCAGTATGGGTGGAAGTCAGGAACAGGAAAGGAGCAGTTACTCTATTGGGTGTACTCTATAGGCCCCATGGTAGCAGCAGAGATACCGAGGAGCAGATTGGGAGGCAGATTTTGGAAAGGTGCAAAAATAACAGGGTTGTTATCATGGGTGACTTTAACTTCCCTATTATTGATTGGCACCTTATTAGTTCCAATGGTTTAGATGGGGCAGAGTTTGTTAAGTGTGTCCAGGATGGATTCCAGTCACAGTATGTTGACAGGCTGACTAGGGGGAATGGCACACTAGATCTAGTATTAGGTAACGAGCCAGGTCAGGTCACAGATCTCTCAGTGGGTGAGCATCTGAGGGACAGTGACCACCACTCCCTGGCCTTTAGCATTATCATGGAAAAGGATAGGATCAGAGAGGACAGGAAAATTTTTAATTGGGGAAGGGCAAATTATGAGGCTATAAGGCTAGAACTTGCGGGTGTGAATTGGGATGATGTTTTTGCAGGGAAATGTACTATGGACATGTGGTTGATGTTTAGGGATCTCTTGCAGGATGTTAGGGATAAATTTGTCCTGGTGAGGAAGATAAAGAATGGTAGGGTGAAGGAACCATGGGTGACAAGTGAGGTGGAAATATTCTGGGTAATTATAGACCTGTGGGCCTTACCTCTTTGTGGGAAAGCTGTTGGAAAAGATTCTTAGAGATAAGATCTAAGGGCATTTAGAGAATCATGGTCTGATCAGGGACAGTCAGCATGGCTTTGTGAAGGGCAGATTGTGTCTAATAAGTCAGTTTTTTTTGGTAATTCAAATTTTTATTATTTCTTCTTATCTTACAAAGCAGCACAGCATATAATAGAGCAGATACAGTACAGCATATTTATACAGCCATCCCATGACAGGAAAACATAAAACTAAGAAACAGAAAAAAAACTTCTGATTTAAGTTTAAATTAACATACTGTAGCGATGTACTACATACAGAGCTAGAAACAATGACACGCAGTCGGTAAGTCGTTTCAAACCTCACGGCTATGGCTTTTAATCCCTAGCTGCTGCCCTCTCCGGGCGGAAATGACATCAGAGGTGCATTACCAAAGTCTCTCCCCGCGCGTGGGCTATTTGTGAGCTGATTCGCCTGCGCAGAAAGTGGGTCGCCACATAACCTCCCCCCCAACCCCCAGAACCGGCGATACACCCCCACCCAATGTCCACAGACTGGATCAGCCTCTGTTTGGGAGGTCTGCCTCTGCGCCGCGGTGCCTGAGCCTCGACTGGCTGCGCCAAGTCCACATGGGCTGGTTTGAGTTAGTCCACCATGAAAACCTCCTCTTTCTCCCCAATGTCCAGAACGTACGTGGACCCGTTGTTGTTGATCACCTTGCACGGCCGCTGTAGCGGTGCCCGGTGTGCGCCCCTTTGTACAAACACAAACTTACAGTTCTGCAGGTCTTTAAGTACGTAGGTCAGGGTCTGTCCGTGCTGCGAAGTCGGCACGGGGGCCAGGTTGCCGAGGATTTTGCGTAGTCTGTCCAGGACTGCTGCGGGTTCTTCCTCTTGCTCCCTTGGGGCTGGTATGAACTCTCCTGGGGCGACCAGGGGTGCACCGTACACCAACTCGGCCGACGAGGCGTGCAGATCCTCTTTGGGCGCTGTGTGAATTCCAAGCAGGACCCAGTAAAGCTCGTCCACCCAGTTAGGTCCTCTCAGGCGGGCCATGAGAGTCGACGTCAAGTGACGGTGGAAGCGTTCCGCTAGTCCATTCTACTGTGGGTGGTAGGCAGTTGTGTGGTGTAGCTGCGTTCCCAACAGGCTGGCCACAGCCGACCACAGGCTGGAGGTGAACTGGGCGCCTCTGTCGGAGGTAATGTGGGCCGGTACCCCAAAGCGTGCTACCCAGGTTGCAATCGGTGCTCGGGCGCAGGAATTGGCAGATGTGTCGGTGAGCGGGACTGCCTCTGATCATCTCGTGAAGCGGTCTACCATAGTTAGGAGGTACCGTGCTCCTTGTGACACTGGTAGGGGCCCCACGATATCCACATGAATGTGGTCGAACCTCCGGCGGGTGGGTTCGAACTGCTGCGGCAGACCTTTAGTGTGCCGCTGCACCTTGGCTGTTTGCACGTTCTGGCCCATTCGCTGACCTGTTTGTGAAGTCCGTGCCACGCGAACTTGCTGGAGACCAGCCGGACGGTTGTCCTGATAGATGGGTGCGCCAAACCGTGTATGGAGTCGAAAACTCGCCGCCGCCAAGATGATGGGGCGAGATTGGCCGGTAGCCACGTCGCACAGGAGGGTCCTCTCATATGGACCTACGAGGAAGTCTTGCAGCTGCAAACCCGAGACTGTGGTCCTGTAGCTGGGCCTGCTGCGTCTCCGCCAGTGCTGCATAGTCCACTCCCAGGGACAGGGCCTGGACAGCTGGTCTGGAGAGTGCATCCGCCACGACGTTGTCCTTTCCCGAGACATGCCGGATGTCCGTTGTGTACTCAGAGATGGAGGACAGATGTTGCTGCTGGCGAGCCGACCAGGGATCAGACACCTTCGTGAACGCGAAGGTCAACAGTTTGTGGTCCGTGAACGCGGTGAACTTCTAAGAGTACCTGAAATGCCAGATTGCCAGATACAGTGCCAACAGCTCCCGGTCGAAGGCACTGTATTTGAGTTTGGGTGGTCGTAGGTGCTTGCTAAAGAACACCAGGGGTTGCCAGCAACCCTCGATGAGTTGTTCCAGCACTCCACCGACTGCTCTGTTGGATGTGTCCAATGTGTTTGAACGTCTGTTCTGGGGTGCACCACCATCGCGGCATCTGCCAAGGCTTCTTTGGTTTTAACGAAAGCGGCTGCGGCCCCAAGTAATGTCCTTGCCTTTACCCAACATCAGGGTGTACAAAAGACGCATGATACGGGCTGCAGAGGGGAGGAAACGGTGGTAGAAGTTCACCATACCAACGAACTCCTGCAGGCCTTTGACTGTGTTGGGCCAGGCAAAGTGGCGGATCGCGTCTACCTTTGCGGGCAGAGGTGTTGCCCTGTCTTTGGTAATCCTGTGGCCCAGGAAGTCAATGGTGTCGAAACCTAACTGGCATTTGGCCAGTTTGATCGTGAGGCCAAAATCACTCAGGCGGGAGTAGAGCTGGTGGAGGTGGGACAGATGCTCCTGACGACTAATGCTGGCTATGAGGATGTCGTCGAAATAGATGAAGTCCAAGTCGCGTCCCACCGCATCCATTAGCCGCTGGAACGTCTGTGTGGCATTCTTCAGGCCAAATGGCATTTGGAGGAATTTGAACAGGCCGCACGGGGTGATGAGTGCTGTTTTGGGGATGTCTTTAGGGTGTACCGGGATTTGATGGTATCCCCGGATGAGGTCTTTGGAAAAGATTCTTGCCCCATGCAGGTTTGCTGCAAAGTCCTGTATGTGCGGCACGGAGTAGCGGTCTGGAGTTGTAGCCTCGTTCAGTCTGCAGTAGTCGCTGCATGGTCTCCAGCCCCCTGTCGCTTTGGGCACCATGTGCAGGGGGAAGCCCGTGGATTGTAGGACCTCCGTACGATCCCCAATTCCTCCATCATCTTGAATTCCTCCTTCGCCAGGCGGAACTTTTCCGGGGGGAGACTTCGTGCGCGGGCGTGGAGGGGTGGTCCCTGGGTCGGGATGTGGTGCTGTACTCCGTGTCTGGGCATGGCTGCCGTGAACTGCAGTGCCAGAATCAATGGAAAGTCTGCCTGGATTCTGGTGAATTCATTGTCCAACAGCATGATGGAGTCCAGGTGTGGGGCCGGCAACTAGGCTTCACCCAGGGAGAACGTCTGGAAAGTCTCGACATGTACCAGTCTTTTCCCTTGCAAGTCGACCAGCAGGCTGTGAACTTGCAAGAAGTCCGCCCCCAGGAGTGGTTGGGCCACGGCGGCCAGTGTGAAGTCCCACGTGAACCGGCTGGCGCCGAACTGCAGCTGCACTATGCGGGAGCCGTAGGTCCGTATCGTGCTGCCGTTTGCAACCCTCAGGGTGGGTCCTGGCTTCCTGTTGCGGGTGTCGTACCCCGTCGGGGGTAAGACGCTGATTTCCGCTCCGGTGTTGAACAAGAAGCGGGGTCCCAACTGTTTGTCCCAGACATACAAGAGGCTGTCCTGGTGGCCAGCCGCCATAGCCATTAGCAGCAGCTGGCCCTGGCCCTTGCAGGGCAGGCGACAACGGCGGGCTTCTGTACCCTACCACTGGTGGTAGAAACACCACCGTTCACTGGTCTCCTCACTCCTGCCTCTGTGTTGTGCGTGCCCCCCAGCCGGGCCTGGTCTGGTCTGCTGTTGGGCGCGTGGCTTGGTAATCTGACCAACGGACGCCACGCTCTCCCTCTTGGCTTTCCACCTTCTGGGGGTCACTGAAATCTGCGTTGGCCAGCAGCAGATGTATGTCCTTGGGCAGGGCTTGTATCCATCAGCCAGGGCCAGCATCTTGTTCATTAATGCTGACGGCGGCTTGTCTCCCAAACCATCCAGGTGCAGCAGGCACGCCGTGAGAGGCCAAAGGTCCCAATGAGCAGCGCTTCCTATTTGCTTTCTTCCGGGGGCGACTGTATGAAATCCGCAACCTGGGTGGCCATCTGCTGGTCAAGGGCGCTCACCACATGGTAGTAACGCGTGGAATCAGAAGATATCTGCCGAATCTGGAACTGGGCTTCTGCTTGGCTAAACCACACGCGTGGTTGCAGCGTCCAGAAAGTCAGCAGTTTTAGCGAAACTGCGTGAACAGATGAAGAGTCGGTCATCTTTGGTCCAAATCCTGTTTGGACCGTCGGGGTCACCAATACTACATACAGAGCTAGAGACTGTAAGATTCAAAATTAAGATGTGCGTTTCTGAAAGAGGTCTGATTTAAAGTCAAAGGACAAATGTGATTTAATTATGTCTAGGGACAAATGTGATTTAATTATGTCTGATAAGCAGGAATGCAGAAGCCCTGACGAGATTACTTGCTTGTGGAATCATTGAAGTCCTGAGATATGGACTATTGTTTTACAGAAATGTGTAAAAAAACAACTCCAAATATGGAATGGGATAAGACTATGTACCTCCCGAGTCAGGGAGGAGGGGTGGTAAGGAAGAAGGATAAAACCTGCTGCCCTGTAAGGTTCAGGGTTCCCTTCTCTGAAGGGGCCCAGCTCTGCAGAACTGTTAATAAAATTTGTTTCCTTGAATTTGTCTTGAAGCCATTATTCGGGAGCGTGGCTCGTTTCTGACAACTTGGGGCGCTCGTCCGGGATCCACACTCCAGCCGTGAGGGGGGCAAGGAAGGACATCGGAGAAGGTGCACCCTGCCGAGTTCGGCAGTCCCTGATTCCTTGCTCGTCGCCCCGCGCGGCTTGAGCGAGTGATATCCGGCGGACTCAAGGAAACAAAGAGGGGTTGTCGAGGCAGTTGAGACAGTGAGCGATCGAGTAATTTCTGTGCACAGGACCCAGGTAAGAAATTGAATTCCTGTAGAGACGTAGTACACAAGAATCGTGGAACTGCGGGGTTCCTGCAGGTCATTTCTCCTGTAGAGACGTAGTACACGAGAATTGTGGAACTGCGGGGTTCCTGCAGGTGATTTCTCCTGTAGAGACGTAGTACACGAGAATTGTGGAACTGCGGGGTTCCTGCAGGTGATTCTTCCTGTAGAGACGTAGTACACGAGAATTGTGGAACTGCGGGGTGCCTGCAGGTGAATTCCTGGGCGATCGCGGTAATACAGGTTCCGGAATTGGACAGGAGTGACCGAGCTAGGTGGGTCACATTCAAATTAAATTCCTGCAGAGACGTAGTGCACGAGAATTGTGGAATTACGGGGTGCCTGCGGGTGGATTGGAACCGGGCAAGTCCTCGTGATGGGGAATAAGGGGTCTAAGAGAGAAAAGGGTAAAGGAAATCCAGGCGCCAATGATGAAAAATACCCCGAGGTACCCCCTGATAGTCCGTTGGGACGGATGTTAGAAAATTGGGATTATGGGAGGCGAAAAGGGAAGTCAAAGGAAAAATGATACAGTACTGTGAATTCTGGTCCCGCCAGCCGATCCAAGGGTCGGCTGTGTGATGGCCTAAGTTCGGGTCTAGCGAGGATTGGGTACAACAAGCCCTTAACCTGTACGTGAATTCAAAACCTAACGTTAAACCCGAAGAAAGTGATTATGCCCTATGCTAGTTACCAACGACAAATAGTTATAAATTGAAAACGTTAAATGAAGGGGGACAGAAAAAGAATACATGGGAGGTGCTCGACCACCTGCCGCCCCATATGTGCCCCCTACCGCTCCGCAAATCGAAGACCCTGAGACGGAGGTTGGCCAACAGCTGATTCGTGTTGAATTTGTATCGAAAGCATGGCCAAAAAAAAACTGGAAAAACTAGAAGATTGGAATACTAAACCCTTAAGTGAACTACTTAGGGAGGCACAGAAAGTGTTTGTAAGAAGGGATGAAGAGAAGCAGAAGACTGCAAGGATAATGGTCCAGACAGTGCGACAAGTAACCGCAGATAGTAGAGAGAGAGACGGGGACCATGGTTGGATCGAGGTAGTAGCCAGGAGCAAGGATGAGGGCTAAGGAAGGCTTTAAGATGTTTTCACTGCAACGAAGAAGGACACTTCAGGCGCGAGTGCCCCAGATACCGACGGGAAGTGCGCTCGTACGCTATGATGGAAGATGAAGACTAGGGAGGTCGGGGGTTCCACCCCTTGGGGATGAATTATCGGCAGGAACCCCTGGTAAATTTAAAAGTAGGTCCCCAAGGGTCAGATACAACCTTTATGGTAGATTCGGGTGCCGAAAGATCTAGCGTAATCCAGATACCTCCCGGCGCCCGAACCGGAACAAAGGTAATGGGAGTATCCGGTATTGGAGGCAAAATAATACAAGTACCTGTTATAGAAAACGTGAAAATTGAACATGAGGATAGGGTAACGGGACAGGACCTACTTTTGTTACCCTCTGCGAGATTCAACCTGCTCGGGCGGGATCTGCAAGTCAGGCTAGGCATCGGGACTGTGCCCAGGAACGGGAAGATAATGGTACAGCTGTTTGCCCTCAGGGAAGAAGACGATAGGAAAATAAGCCCGGAGGTATGGTACCAGGAAGGGAACCGGGGGGGTTTGAACGTCCCCCCTTGCAAATCTCACTATTACCTAACAGTTCGCCAGTACGGAGAAAACAGTACCCTATTTCAATGGAAGGAAGAAAAGGGCTGCAGCCGGTGATTGAAGGACTGATCGCTGACGGACTACTGGAGGAATGTATGTCACCGTATAATACCCCAATACTCCCGGTGCGAAAGCCAGATGGGACTTATCTGATGGTACAAAATCTGCGGGGCCTAAATGCAGTAGTCCAAACCCGATACCCGGTAGTGCCCAACCCTTACACACTGATGAGTAAGATCTCCCCTGACCATGAATGGTTCAGTGTAATAGATCTAAAAGATGCCTTCTGGAGTTGTCCGCTAGAAGAGAGCAGTCGTGACATGTTTGCGTTCGAATGGGAAAATCCTACGACGGGGCGGAAAAGACAACTCTGGTGGACGGTCCTGCCACAGGGGTTCACCGAATCACCTAACCTATTTGGGCAGGTCTTGGAGCAAGTACTAGCAGAATTCCAATGTGCTCCAGAGAGCCAACTGCTACAGTATGTGGACGATCTATTACTATCCGGGCCAACACAGGAAGGGGTGCAGGAAGACACCATCAGACTACTGAACTTCCTGGGGACGCAGGGGCTACGGGTCTACAATTTGTAGAAAAGGAAGTAAGGTATCTGGGACACCGGGTCAGTAAAGGACAGCGATGCATTACCCCAGAAAGGATAGCTGGAATAACGGGAATGTCACTACCACGTACCAAGAAGGAGATACGCACCAGTTAATTTGCGATGCACTTGATATCGAATGGAAGTACCATACCCCGTGGCATCCCCAGAGTTCGGGAAGAGTAGAACGAATGAACAGCACCCTAAAGGCACAACTGACCAAGTTGATGTTAGAAACCAAACTACCATGGACTAAGTGTCTCCCTATTGCCCTTTTAAGAATACGAACAGCGCCCCGCAAGGACATAGGAATATCCCCATATGAGATGTTGTTCGGACTCCCGTATTGGAATAAGGTGGAAGGGTACCCCACGCTACAAGGGGGTGATATCTTTGTAAGGGACTATTTACTGGCACTGTCCCGTTCCTTTGCAGAACTGCGGAAAAAGGGTCTCTTGGCCCAGACTCCGCTGCTCGATTTTGCATTACATCAGATCGTGCCTGGAGATTGGGTTCTGGTAAGGACCTGGAAGCCGGAGAAGTTACAGCCACAGTGGGAAGGCCCTTTCCAGGTCCTGCTAACAACAGAGGCGGCTGTACGGACAAAAGAAGAAGGGTGGACACACGCATCCAGGGTAAAAGGACCGGTGAAGCCCGAAAGCCGCACTGAGTGGACCTGTGTTCCCGGTGAAGAACCGATGGTGGTGAGGCTAAAAAGGCAGCAAAAATGAACTCTATGTGGACTGTAACATTATTGACTGTAATATATTTGATTCTATATGTCGGGGAAATTGAAGGGAAATGTGACAAGTGCAGAACCGTGGTATGAGTGGGGCAGAGGGTGTTCCCAGGATCATTTGTATCCCACTCGCATGTGAATGATCGATGCTATGATCTAAGCAAGAGAGAAACATGTTGGGAGAATAGTAAACCTTATTACCAAGTCTATAATAAAGGATACATGGGACAGGGGGGGACCATGAGAAGTCTCAGCTGTCCCAGGAAAGACTGGAGTTCTTCCTCCTGCATCAGGAGGGTGACCAGAAGCTGGGAATTAAGCTGTTTGATTCATTAAGGAGAGAAACACGGGAGATAAAGGTGGGCGAGTGGGGTGATGAGTGGCCACCGGCTCGCATCATTGAATACTATGGACCAGCGACCTGGGCCCAGGATGGGTCGTGGGGGTATCGCACTCCTGTCTACATGTTAAACCGAATTATTAGACTGCAGGCGGTGGTGGAAGTGATAACCAATCAAACGGCACTGGCATTGGAGCTGTTGGCAAAACAGCAGAGTCAGATGCGAACAGCAATATACCAGAACAGGCTGGCTGTGGATTACCTATTGGCCTCTGAAGGCGGGGTATGTGGGAAGTTCAATCTTACAAACTGTTGCCTTAAGATAGACGACAGTGGAAAGGCCGTGTTAAAAATATCCGACAAAATTCGGAAACTGGCCCACGTGCCAGTACAAACCTGGAGATCCCTGGGGAACATGAGTTGGCTAGACGGGCTACTGGAAGGTAGTTGGTGGCGCACCGCTCTCCTAGTAGCAGGCGGGGGTCTAATGATTCTCTTACTTTTGCCGTGTTTGATTCCTTGTATACGAACACTGATCAGGCGCAGTATATTCCAGCTCCAGGCAGTAGTGATACCCCATCATGGGACAAACGAGCTAAAACTTATGCTATTAAAGAAGAAAGTGGGCCCCCTGGGAGTGAGAGAAATGCTAGCTGAAACGCACATCTTAAAAAGAAAAAGGGTGGTATTGTAAGATTCAAAATTAAGATGTGCGTTTCTGAAAGAGGTCTGATTTAAAGTCAAAGGACAAATGTGGGTTAAAGTCAAAGGACAAATGTGATTTAATTATGTCTAGGGACAAATGTGATTTAATTATGTCTGATAAGCAGGAATGCAGAAGCCCTGACGAGATTACTTGCTTGTGGAATCATTGAAGTCCTGAGATATGGACTATTGTTTTACAGAAATGTGTAAAAAAACAACTCCAAATATGGAATGGGATAAGACTATGTACCTCCCGAGTCAGGGAGGGGAGGGGTAAGGAAGAAGGATAAAACCTGCTGCCCTGTAAGGTTCAGGGTTCCCTTCTCTGAAGGGGCCCAGCTCTGCAGAACTGTTAATAAACTTTGTTTCCTTGAATTTGTCTTGAAGCCATTATTCGGGAGCGTGGCTCGTTTCTGACAGAGACGACACGCTAAATCGTTTCGAGACTAATTTATTCAAATTTAGTGGCGCTGGCTTTTAATCCCTAGCTCCCGCCCTCTCCGGGAGGAAATGGGGCCAGAGGTGCATTACCAAAGTCTCTCCCCGCGCGCTGACTATTTGTGAGCCGGTTTGCCTGCGCAGAAAGCGCCCACAATACAACCAAAATTGATCCCACGCATCTTGCACTTTTTCCTCACTGTTAATTCTTCTCAACATGTGTTCATATGATGAAATCTTAACCATTTCCTCAGTCCATTCCCTCACAGTGGGACATCTGGGTTTTTTCCAGTTTTGCAATATACTTCTTGCAGCTGTGATGAGACCCACCTTTAAAATAGTAGATTTGTCATTGTTTACATTAGGTATCATTGTCCTATCACCTAGGAGACAAAGCCATGGGCACAAGGGCAGTGTAAGACCCGACCAATTCAAGAACGTTACACCAAAATGGACGAACCATGGAACACTACCAAATCATGTGAAAATATGTGCCTACCTCATTTTTATATTTCCAGCATAAATGAATACCAACAATTCCCATTTTGTAGAGTCTAGTTGGTGTCCAATAATATCTGTGTACTATCTTATTCTTTTAGAGTTCTTTGAGGAGGTAACCGGGCATATTGAAGAGGGTAGTGCAGTGGATGTGATCTGCATGGATTTTAGTAAGGCATTTGATTAGGTTCCACATGGTAGGCTTATTCAGAAAGTCAGAAGGCGTGGGATCCAGGGAAGTTTGGCCAGGTGGATTCAGAATTGGCTTGCCTGCAGAAAGCAGAGGGTCGTGGTGGAGGGAGTACATTCAGATTGGAAGGTTGTGACTAGTGGTATCCCACAAGGATCGATTCTGGGACCCCTACTTTTCGTGATTTTTATTAATGACCCTGGATGTGGGGGCAGAAGGATGGGTTGGCAAGTTTGCAGACGACACAAAGGTTGGTGGTGTTGTGGATTGTGAAGAGGATTTTCAAAGATTGCAGAGAGACATTGATAGGATGCAGGAGTGGGCTGAGAAATGGGAGATGGAGTTCAACCCGGAGAAGTGTGAGGTGGTACACTTTGGAAGGACAAACTCCAAGGCAGAGTACAAAGTAAATGGCAGGATACTTGGTAGCTTGAAGGAGCAGAGGGATCTGGGGGTACATGTCCACAAATCCCTGAAAGTTGCCTCACAGGTAGGGTAGTTAAGAAAGCTTATGCGGTGTTAGCTTTCACCAGTCAGATAGAATTTAAGAGTCGCGAGGTAATGATGCAGCTCTGCAAAACTGGTTAGGCCACACTTGGAATACTGTGTCCCGTTCTGGTCGCCTCACTATAGGAAGAATGTGGAAGCATTGGAAAGGGTACAGAGGAGATTTACCAGGATGCTGCCTGGTTTAGAGAGTATGGATTATGATCAGAGATTAAGGGGGCTAGGGTTTTACTCTTTGGAGAGGAGGATGAGAGGAGACATGATGGAGGTATACAAGATACTAAGAGGAATAGATAGAATGGACAGCCAGCGCCTCTTCCCCAGGGCACCACTGCTCAATACAAGAGGACATGGCTTTAAGGTAAGGGGTGTTAAGTTCAAGTTAAAGGAAGGTTTTTTTTACTCAGAGAGTGGTTGGTGCGTGGAATGCACTGCCTGAGTCTGTGGTGGAAGCAGATACACTTGAGAAATTTAAGAGACTACTAGACAGGTATATGGATGAATTTAAGGTGGGGGGATATATGGAGGTTGGATTTCAGGGTTGGCACATTGTGGGGTGAAAGACCTGTACTATTCTATGTTCTAAGTGTTTTCTCCTTGATGGTCATTGACTTAAGTTTTATCCAGGCTCTTTGATGCTCCATAATTTGAATTGCATTACTGTATATAAAAAATATTCTTGCTCATTTTATGTGGGAAATGAATTTTGTACCTGCCAACGTTTGAGGTTCTTGCCTGCATGTGCACTGCAGTCTGGAAGTCAGTAGTTGTTTGCCTCATATTTCTTTACTAATCAGTATTGGATTTATTATGTGGAAAACCCTTAGTGGTCATGAATAAGGAGAACTGGCTACCACAAGGAATAACACAACACATGCATTTGGGGATGTCAATCGGCTTTTGAGGCAAAAGGAAAGGAGGAATGCTCTTAAAATAATGAAAGGAGGGGGCTGGTGTGGTGAGGCTTGAGTGAAGCATTGTAGTGGAATGGGGATGCTTGAATGTGCTGCACATTCCATGCATCAAATGGGTGCAATTTAGACTGCCATGTTCTGCTGGAGATATTCACAGTGTAAAGGTGCATTTCCAGGATCCTTTGTGAAAACGGTGAAGTCCAAATCCAGTCCTGTCATTGAGAGCAATTAAAGACACGAAACAAAGACATATAAAAGTGATTATTATTTATTTTATTGGTCAACTGCCAAGCAAATTTGATCTCGCCAAGATATCACACTAGGAATGATACTGTTGGTGGGATCCCACTTTTGGTGGTGGGATAGACAAGGCTATATGAACAGCTGTAGTAGGATACTCACCAGAAAAATATTCTGAAGGACTGTATTTTTTTTTTGGAATGGCTGGTTCTGATCAGAGATGTATTATTGAATACAGACCTTACCTGACCAATCTGTTATACTATACACAAAAAATTCAGCATGTTGATGAGGCTCTACAGTAGATGTGATTTATGTGCCATTCAATAAGGATTTTGACAAAGATGGCTCCAAAAGTTATTGCCATAGGAAGGATCCAGGGAACTTGGTAACTCGGATCCAAAATCAGATTGATAATGGGAGGAGGGTGATAGTAGACGGTTTAAGTAATTGGATGCCTGTGGTTCGTGTTGTGCAACATCAACATATGGCCAAGTCCAATAGCAGTGTAAACATTTGATAAATGCACCTATACAATGAACTTTATAGATTTAGGCATGAGAAATCTATTATGATAACAGAAACTGGTGTTGATAAAATGATCCGTCAAAAAATGCTTTTGATAACTACTTAGATTCCAGATTTTTATCACCGAAGGCCACCTGGAATCAACCATGTAATTAAACTCAGCTTCAGTATTGTTCTTAGTGACCATGAAACTTAAACATTTCAAAAACGGTCTTGATATTTCCAATAGTGGGGAGTCTAGGACCAGAGGGCACAGCCTCAGAATACACAAATGTCCCAAAAGAACAGATGAGGAGGGTGGTGAATCTGTGGAATTCATTGCCATAATCAGCTGTGGATATATTTAAAACAGAAGTCCATAAGTTCTTGAGAAGAAAGGGTGTCAATGGGATTGAGGGGAAAATAAACCAACCATGATCAAATAGCAGGGCTGACTCAATGAGCTGAATGGCCTAATTCTCTCCTCCACTACTTAGACCATAAGGTCACAAGACATATGCACAGAATGCAGCCATTCAGCCCATCAAGGCTGCTCTGCCATTCCATCATGGCTGATCCAGGATCCCACTCAACCCCATATACCTGCCTTCTCGCCATAAGCTCTGATGCCCCGACTAATCAGGAAACTATTGACTTTCACTTTAAGTATTGTTACGTTCCCAGTAACCTGGTGACTTACCAGCAAAGATAGAGAGGTCTGCTGAAGCCTGATGATACTATTTTCAAACGTTTTATTTATAAAGGGGCACAAACGTATGGTTAATACAAAACATTCAGATCATATACATTGTCAAAACTCAATCTAAAGCACAGGTATAGTAATAATCAATCAAAAATAAGCTCTATCGTTGTCTAGGGGATACTGAGTCCAATGGAATATAAGAGTCACTCAAAGTCTGCAGGCTTCCCCGTTTCGGGAACCGCTAGCATTTCACGTGTTGGAGAGAGAGAGAAGGAACACTTGCCCGTCGTCTTTGCGAAGCAAATCCCTGTTGTTAGTTAAAACGGTTTTTCCTTTGGTTTCAGCCACAGACTCCCGATCCGGAATCTAACGCACGTGGCTTCCTTCAGAATGGATTCCCGCACCGACGGGAAGCGCTACCGTGTCTTCTTCATGTGTCTCCTTGGTGCGTCTGAGGCCCCGCCTCGGCAGCCCACCTTTTATCTGGACTGGCAGGGTTGTAGATGTCAATCAGGGTGGGGGTGAGCCAATCTTTCCCCCATCACCCAGCCCACGTTGCCCTGAGGGTTTGCACGTAGTCCAGTCCCTTATTCCACAAAGGTGTCTCCCAAGACAATGGCTATTTCCATGGCTTTTGTCTGGCTGAGAGGCCAGTCCACATTCCAAACTGTAAGGCTGCTCTCTCTCTCTCTCTCGCGATTCTCACAAAGGAGGGGGCTGGGGTTATAACAGTTTAGGCCTCCACAGCTGTCTGTGGCAGAGCATTCCACAGATTCACTACTTTCTGGCTAAAAAAACTCTTTACCTCTGTTCTAAAGGGTCACCCCTCAATTTTGAGGATATGCCCTCTGGTTCTGGCCACCTCCACCAGAGGAAACAGACTCTCCACATCCACCTTATCTAGTCCTTTCAACATTTAGTAGGTTTCAATGAGATCCCCACGCATTCTTCTAAATTCCACTGAGTACGGGCTCAAAGCTACTAAATGCTCCTCATATGTTAACCCCTTCATTCCTGGCATCATCCTCATGAACTACTTCTGGATTATCTCCAATGACAGCACATCCTTTCAGTTTGCCTTGCACCTCTTCCTTTGTTAGCAATGGCACTCACTCCTGCTTCCTGACACTCATGGAGCTCTAGCACACTTCCAGTGTCTTCCACACAGCATCATTTTCCAGTGGTCCAATATCAACTCTCACCTCCCTTTTACTCTTCATATAACTGAAAAAAGTTTTAATATCCTGCTTTATATTTATAGGCTAGTTTGCCCTCATGTTTTATCTTTTCCCTTCTTATGGCTTTTTTAGTTGCCTTTTGTTGGGATTTTATAAACTTCCCAATCATCCAACTTCCCACTCACCTTAGCTACCTTATATGCCCTTTCTTCGGCTTTTATGCAGTCCTTAACTTCCCTTGTCAGCCACGGTTGCCTAGCCCTGCGATTTGAGTACTTCTGCAGGACATACCTATACCGTGCTTTGTGAAGCAAAGAGATTTCAGCCATCTCTGCTCTGCCGTCATCCCCATCAGTATCCTCCAATCAGCCTGGCAAGCTCCTCTCTCATGCCTCTGAAATTCCCTTTATTCCATTGCAATAATGATACATGTGAGTTATGCTTCTCCCTCCTAAATTGCAGTATTAATTCAATCATATGATTACTGCGTCCTAAGGGTTCCTTTACCTTAAGCTCCGTAATAAAATCTGGATTACACAACACCCAATCTAAGATAGCCTCCACCCTCACCCCCCCCCCACCATCACCCAAGTAAGATCAAGCACAAGCTGCTCTAAAAAGCTATCTTGTAGGCATTCAACAAATTCCCTCTCTTGTGACCCGACTCCAACCTGATTTTCCAAATCCCCTTGCATACTGAAGTCCCCCATTACAATTGTGTCATTACCCTTATTTCATGCGTTTTCCAGCTCCCTTTGCAATCTCAACCCCACATCTTGGCTACTGTTTGGAGGCCTATATATGATTCCCATGTTTTTTTACCCTTGAAGTTTCTTAACTCCACCAACAAAGATTCAACATTCTCTGACCCTATATCACCTCTTTCTAAAGATGTAATTTTATCTCTTACCAACAGTCATACCACTGCCTTCCTGCCTGTTCTTTTCATACAAAGTATATCCTTTGATATTAACCTCCCAACTTTGACCTCCTTTCAGCCGCAACTCAGTGATGCCCACAGTATCATACCCACCAATCTCTAATTGTGCCACAAGTTCATCCAACTTATTAAGAATACAGCACCTTCAGTCCTGTAGTTTTGTATTTTGCTTCTGTGGTACAATTTAACTCTTTGCACTATCTGCATTTGTACCCAATCATTAGCTTGTCCTTCCTTATGTTTATATTACATCTATCATCTACTTGTAAACCTGCTGGCTCATCCTCAGCTCTATCATCCGAGTTCTCATCCCCCTGCCATATTAGGTTAAACCATCCGCAACAGCTCTAGTAAACCTGCCCGCAAGGATCTTAGACACCCTTGGATTCAAGTGCAACCTGTACCTTTGGTACAGCTCACAATTGCCCCAGAAAAGGTCCCAATTATCCAGAAATCGATATCCCTGCCCCCTGCTCCAATTCTACAGCCATACATTTATCTGCCACCTCATTCCATTCCTATCCTCACTGTTGCGTGCCACCCTTGAGGTGCTGCATCTCAGCTTCCTTCCTAACTCCATGTATTCTGTTTTCAAGACCTCCTTCCTTTCTCTATCCATGTCATTGGCACCAATACGTACCACGACTTCTGGCTGCTGACCCTTCCTTTTCAGGATATTGTGGACGCGTTCAGAAACTTCGAGGACCTTGGCACTGGGAGGCAAACTACCATCTGTGTTTCTGTTGCAAGTCCACAGAATCGCCTATCTGTCCCCCTAACTATAGCGTCCCCTATTATGGGGCCATCCTCTTCAGTTCCCTACCCTTCTGAGCCACAGGGTCAGACTCAGTATCAAAGGCACAGCCACAATTGCTTCCCCCAGGTACATCGTCCCCCAACAGTACTCACTATCTGACATTTTCCCTCCCCTCTCTTGAGTCACCAATTTATCTGTCTCCTGTAACCTTCGGGTGACTACCCCCCTGTAGCTCCTGTCGTCTTCAGGTTCCCTAACAAGCTGCATCTTGATGCCTGCACTTGGTGCAGGTGTGGTCATCGGGAAGGTAGGAAGTCTCCTGGAAATCCCATATCTGACACCCAGAACAGAACACTGTCCTAGCAGGCATGCTCCTTATTCTTTCAAGAGTTGAATAAGAAATAAACTTACCTACTTACCTTGCCTCCACCTGTTCTTGCCAAAGCCTTACCACTCTGCTAGCCAGTACCTCTTTTATGGAGACTGGTTTTTTAATGCTCCACTTTAGGAAAGAATATCTGGTAAACATCTGTTTAGGGTTCTCACTCCAGAGCAATATGGTTGAGTCTTAACTGGCTCAGGGCAATAAGGCATGGGTAACACATTTTGCCCTTCCAGCAACATCTATCCCACAAAATACAAATCAAAGCTTGAACTTCACTCAAAACATCAATGGATGCCATGACTACAGCAGTGTGTTGAGTGCTAATATGAAAACAGACACTGGAGTAAGCCAGAAAACCATTGTTAAGTTTATAATTTAAATGTTATGCAACACAAGCAGCAATATACAGTATATAATTCAGCAAAGCTTATGCCATCTGAAGTACAGAATTATAAACAATTTAAAGTCTTTGTGATAGACAATATACAGAAGGAAAATATTCGACATAATACATGACAAACCATGTTAGGGAACTGGAGCTGGAGCTAGATGAACTTCGGATCATTCAGGAGGCAGAGGCAGTAATAGACAGGAGTTTCAGGGAGATAGTCAGGTAGGAGTCAAGAGACAGGTAGTTGGGTGACTGTCAGGAGAGGGAAGGGGAATAGACAGGAAGAGCAGAGCACCCCTGTGCCGTTCCCATCAACAATAAGTATACTGTTTTGGATACTGTTGGTGGGGACGACCTACCAGGGACAAGTTGCAGTGGTTGCGTCTCTGGCACCGAGACTGGACCCTCAGCTCAGAAGGGAAGGAGGGAAAAGAGGAGAGCAGTAGTGATAGGGGATTCGATAGTTAGGGGGACAGATAGGAGGTTCTGTGGAAGAGATCAAGAATCCCAGATGGCCTGTTGCCTCCCTGGTGCCAGGGTCTGCGATATCTCGGATTGAGTTCTCAGTATTCTCAAGAGGGAGGGTGAGCAGCCAGATGTCGTGGTCCATGTAGGGACCAATGAAGTGGGTAGGAGATCCTGAAAAGTGAGTTTAGGGAGTTAGGTGCCAAGTTAAAGGACAGGACCTCCAGGATAGTAATCTCAGGATTACTACCAGTGCCACATGCAGGTGGGTTTAGAAATACTAAGATAGTACAGATCAACACGTGGCTAAAGACATGGTGCAGGAGGGAGGGCTTCAGATTTATAGATAATTGGGCAGTTTTCCAGGGAAGGTGGGACCTGTTCCGGCGGGACAGTTTACATCTGAACTGGAGGGGGACAAATATTCTTGCAGGTAGCTTTGCTAGAGAGGCTCCAGTGGATTTAAACTAGATACAAAGGGGGAGGGGAACCAGAGTGTAGGAACAGATGTATGGGAGAAGGAAGAAAAAGACGACAGTAAAGTTCTTAGTACTGTTAAGAGATAAACAGAGGAAGAGGTGGAGAATTTCTTAAATGCATTTATTTTAATGCTAGGAGCATTGTAAGAAATGTGGATGAGCTTAGAGCATGGATTGATACCTGGAAATATGTTGTAGCTATTAGTGAAACATGGTTGCAGGAGGGGTGTGATTGGCAACTAAATATTCCTGGATTTTGTTGCTTCAGGTGTGATAGAATCGGAGGGACAAGAGGGGGAGGTGTTGCGTTGCTTGTCAGAGAAAATATTACAGCTGTGCTCTGGCAGGATAGATTACAGGGCTCATCTAGGGAGGCTATTTGGGTGGAATTGAGGAATGTGAAAGGTGTAGTAACACTTACAGGGGTGTATTATAGACCACCTAATGGGGAGCGAGAATTAGAGGAGCAAATTTGCAAGGAGATAACAGATATTTGTAGTAAGCACAGGGTTGTGATTGTGGGAGATTTTAATTTTCCCACAGACTGGAAAGCCCATACTGTAAAAGGGATGGATGGTTTGGAGTTTGTAAAATGTGTGCAGGATAGCTTTTTGCAGCAATACATAGAGGTACCGACTAGAGAAGGGGCAGTGTTGGATCTTCTGTTAGGGAATGAATTAGGTCAGGTGACGGAGCTATGTGTTGGGGAGCACTTCGGGTCCAGTGATCACAATGCCATTAGTTTCAATATAATTATGGAGGAGGATTGGACTGGACCCAGGGTTGAGATTTTTGATTGGAGAAAGGCTAACTTTGAGGCAATGCAAAAGGATTTAGAAGGAGTGGATTGGGACAAATTGTTTTATGGGAAGGATGTAATAGAAAAATGGCAGTCATTTAAAGGTGAAATTTTGAGGGTACAGGATCTTTACGTTCCTGTTAGGTTGAAAGGTTAAAATTTTGAGAGAGCCATAGTTTTCAAGGGATATTGGAAAATTGGTTAAGAAAAAGAGAGATATCTACAATAAATATAGGCAGCATGGAGTAAATGAGGTGCTCGAGGAATATAAAGAATGTAAGAAGAATCTCAAGAAATAAATTAGAAAAGCTAAAAGATACGAGGTTGCTTTGGCAAGTAAGGTGAAAATAAATCCGAAGGGTTTCTACAGTTATATTAATAGCAAAAGGATAGTGAGGGATAAAATTGGTCCCTTAGAGAATCAGAGTGGACAGCTATGTGTGGAACTGAAAGAGATGGGGGAGATTTTGAACAATTTCTTTTCTTCGGTATTCACTAAGGAGAAGGATATTGAATTGTGTAAGGTAAGGGAAACAAGTAGGAAAGTTATGAAAACTATGATGATTAAAGAGGAGGAAGCACTGGCGCTTTTAAGGAATTTAAAAGTGGATAAATCTCTGGGTCCTGACAGGATATTCCCTAGGACCTTGAGGGAGGTTAGTATAGAAATAGCAGGGGCTCTGACAGAAATATTTCAAATGTCATTAGAAATGGAGATGGTATTGCTCATGTGGTTCCATGTTTAAAAAGGGTTCTAAGATTAAATCTAGCAATTATAGGCCTGTCAGTTTGACGTCAGTGGTGGGTAAATTAATGGAAAGTATTCCTAGAGATGGTATATATAATTATCTGGATATACAGGGTCTGATTAGGAACAGTCAGCATGGATTTGTGCATGGAAGGTCATGTTTGACAAATTTTATTGAATTTTTTGAAGAGGTTACGAGGAAAGTTGATGAGGGTAAAGCAGTGGATGTTGTCTATATGGACTTCAGTAAGGCCTTTGACAAGGTTCCACACGGAAGGTTAGTTAGGAAGGTTCAATCGTTAGGTAGTAATATTGAAGTAGTAAAATGGATTCAACAGTGGCTGGATAGGAGATGCCAGAGAGTAGTGGTGGATAACTGTTTGTCAGGTTGGAGGCCGGTGACTAGTGGTGTGCCTCAGAGATCTGTACTGGGTCCAATGTTGTTTGTCATATACATTAATGATCTAGATGATGGGGTGGTAAATTGGATTAGTAAGAATGCAGATGATACTAAAGTAGGTGGTGTTGTGGATAATGAAGCAGGTTTTCAAAGTTTGCAGAGAGATTTAGGCCAGTTAGAAGAGCAGACTGAAAGATGGCAGATGGAGTTTAATGCTGATAAGTGTGAGGTGCTACATTTTGGTAGTAATAATCCAAATAGGACATACATGATTAATGGTAGGGCATTGAAGAATGCAGTAGAACAGAGTGATCTAGGAATAATGGTGCATATTTCCCTGAAGGTGGAATCTCATGTGAATAGGGTGGTGAAGAAAGCTTTTGGTATGTTGGCCTGTATAAATCAGAGCATTGAGTACAGGAGTTGGGATGTAATGTTAAAATTATACAAGGCATTGGTAAGGCCGAATTTGGAGTATTGTGTACAGTTCTGGTCACCGAATTATAGGAAAGATGTCAACAGAGCACAGAGAAGATTTACTAGAATGTACCTGGGTTTCAGTACCTAAGTTACAGGGAAAGGTTGAACAACTTAGGTCTTTATTCTTTGGAGCGTAGAAGGTTGAGGGGGGACTTGATAGAGGTATTTAAAATTATGAGGAGGATAGAGTTGACGTGGATAGGCTTTTTCCATTGAGAGTAGGGGAGATTCAAACAAGAGGACATGAGTTGAGAGTTGGGGGCAACAGTTTAAGGGTAACATGAGGGGGGATTTCTTTACTCAGAGAGTGGTAGCTGTGTGGAACGAGCTTCCAGTAGAAGTGGTAGAGGCAGGTTTGGTATTGTCATTTAAAGTAAAATTGGATAGGTATATGGACAGGAAAGGAATGGAGGGTTATGGGCTGAGTGCGGGTCAGTGGGACTAGGTGAGAGTAAGCGTTTGGCACAGACTATAAGGGCCGAGATGGCCTGTTTCTGTACTGTAATTGTTATATGGTTATATGATAGAGCTGGCCTACTGCATTAACATAGTTTTCTACATAAATATGCTACATAACTAATATATTGCTATAATTGCAGAATATTTTAAATTGAGCTTGTCATCATATATTACATTATATAACAAGTGTTAAAAATGAGGATGCAGACATTTGAATCAGTAGCAAAAAAAAATAGCTAGAGAAAGAGCTTGATCTTTGCAACACTAATGGGGATGGGAGAAGTACCAGAGGATTGGAAGGTTGTAAATGTTGTTCCCTTGTTCAAGTGTTACAGATTCAACAACAATAAATATATGAGTGAGGCAGAGGTTTTTATAACAAATAACACGTTTATTAAACACTGAAAAACAAACCACCAAAAGTAAACAAATCACTAACGTAACTGGAAATCAGCTGCTGTGCGGCAACTTAAACAGTTCTTAAAGCAAGGAAGCTTAAACAGTTCTTAAAGCGATGTTGCAAAAACAGTTCTTCAAAGTAGTATTGCAAAAGTTCAAAATGCTTACAGTCCATTTAAGGGAGAGACTTTTTAAGACGATTTAAATTCTCTTTCACGTCATGTTGTTACAGTTCCCAGTCGAACCACACTTTTCCCACGAAGAATTTACGGAGATGGAAAATGAAACGGCTTAAAGGCACTGACCTTTCCTTTACAAAACTGTTCCCAATCCTTTCTGCTATTCACAGGGATTAACATGGGCACAGTCAACGAATTCCTTCCGAATGAGGATCAAACAAGGTCGAACCTGTTCCATCGTCGAAATCGATTCTCCTCGATCTTTTAACTCCCGAACTCCGATCTTAACTCTCCACTGATTTTCAACTAGCAGTATTATAAAGAAACTGCTGGCAATGACCTTTTAAACTTTAGGCATTAAATAAAACTCCATCTTTCAACCACACTGCGTCATGATATTAAATCACGCAGTGGCATGAAGTCAACATGGCAAATCCAGCCACGAACTGCCCCACCTCACAGGGAGGGGTCCTCCTTTTATACCCTGTATTAAAAAACCTGTCACATGACCTCTACTGGCGGGAAAGTGACATCACTCCACCATCACAAGACCATTACCTCAAGTCCAGTATAGCTTCAACACCTGTCACGTGTCACGCGTTCGTAACACAAGAAAGTGAGTAGAGATAAGCCAGGAAATTATAAACCATTGAGTCTTACTTAGGTGGTGGGCAAGTTGTTGGAGAAGATCCTGAGAGGCAGTATTTATGAGCATTTGCAGAGACATAATCTGATTAGGGATAGTCAACATGGCTTTGTCAAAGGCAGGTCGAGTCTTACGAGCCTGATTGAATTCTTTGAGAATGTAACAAAACACTGATGAAGGTAGAGCAGTGGATGTAGTATATATGGATTTCAGTAAGGTATTTGATAAGGTTCTCTATGCAAGGCTCATTCAGAAAGTAAGGAGGCACGGGATGCAAAGAAACCTTGCTTTGTGGATCCAGAACTAGCTTGCCTACAGAAGGCAGGTTTGTATTCTGCATGGAGAACAGTGACCAGTGGTGTTCTGCAGGGATCTGTTCTGGGACACCTCTTTGTGATTTTTATAAATGAGGAAGTAGAAGAGTGGATTAGTAAATTTGCTGATGACTAAAAGGTTGGGGGTGTTGTGGATAGTCTGGAGGGTTGTCAGAGGTTACAGCAGGACATCAATAGGATGCAGAACTGGGCTGAGAAGTGGCAGATCGAGTTCAACCCAGGTAAGTGGTTTATTTTGTATGTCAAATTTGAAGACAGAATATTAATGGCAAGACTCTTAGCAGTGTGGAGGATCAGAGAGATCTTGGGGTCCATGTCCATAGGACACTCAAAGCTACTGTGCAGGTTGACAGTGTTGTTAAGAAGGCGTATGTTGTGTTGGCCTTCATCAACCATGAGATTGAGTTCACAAGCTGAGAGGTAATGTTACAGCTATACAAGACCTTGTTCAGACCCCACTTGGGAGTACTGTGTTCAATTCTGGTCACCTCACTACAGGAAGGATGTAGATATTATAGAGAGTGCAGAGGATGTTGCCTGCATTGGGGAGTATCCCTTACAAGAATAGGTTGAGTGAACTTACCCTTTTTTTCTTGGAACGACGGAGGATAAGAGATGATCTGATAGAGGTATACAAGATGATGAGAGGCCTTGATCGTGTGGATAGCCAGAGACTTCTTCCCAGGGTTGAAACAGCTAATAAGAGAGGGCATAGTTTTAAGGTGCTTGGAAGTAGGTACAAGGGAGATGTCAGAGGCAAGTTGTTGTTTTGTTTTGTGTTATTGTTGTTGTGCTTTTTTTTTGACACAGTGAGTGGTGGGTGCATGGAATGCACTGCCAGCAATGGTGGTGGAGGCGGATACAATAGGGTCTTTTAAGAGACTAGAGAAGTAGAGACTAGAGAATGCAGGAGGGAAATTCTAGGCAGTTTCTAGAGTAAGTTACATGATTGGCACAACATTGTGGGCCAAAGGGCCTGTAATATGCTGTAAATTTCTGTGCTCTATGTTCTTTTAAACAGTATCTGTGGTTGGGGGAAATGGGTGGGGATGGGAAGAATTGTTTCTGGTTGCAACCCCACATCAAGATTAAGTGGAGAGGGAAGACAGCCAGTATTGGGGGTGGGGGAATGAAATTAGCTCCAGTAGGAGTGGATCCAATGGGTGAAAAGTGGATAGAACCAGGAAGGGAGAGGGATGAAGACAGGTGTTGTTTCTTAGCTACTGCTTCAAAATGCTGTCATGTTAGAAATATAGAAATCCTATAGCACAATACAGGCCCTTCGGCCCACAAAGCTGTGCCAAGCATGTCCTTACCTTAGAAATTATCTAGGGTTATCCATAGCCCTCTATTTTTCTAAGCTCATGTTACTGAACAAAGTGTTGTAAAATCTGGTGTAATATTGAAAGCACTTCAGCAAACTGAGGATTTTACTGTTTTATTATTACACAGTTTTGTGAATATAGTATTTTTAACAGAAGCAGTTCTTCTTTACTTAGTGTTTTAATGAAAAGCTGCAAAAAGTTAATCAAGCATAACTGTAGTTTTTTTAATAAAAATGTGCAACAACTTAAGAATAATGAGTTTTGCTATTAAATTCCGTTACTTTAAAAATCAAATATACTATTCAAACTACACTTTGACCAAGCAGCCGTATTCTCATATAATAGCTATTAGATGAATGAGCCCAAGGTGGAAGTTAACACTTTTTTTTGCATACCAACTAACAATACCTAATTTACTGAGAAGTTCCTGTTTCATACCTTACTTCAAAAAATAATGTAAAGTGATAAGGTGGTAGTAAAGTACTTCCAGTAGGAATGGGACCTTTTGTTCACAAAAATTTTAAATCATCAAACCAAATACAAATATTCCTCATACAGTAATTGTTTCACTAATCATTTCATTGGACTTTTTAAAACATCAAAATCCAACGTGCCAAAACTAATAGAGAAAGAGTATTGTAGTAAATACAAGAACAAGACACGTCTGTTGGAATGATACAGATTTCACCAATTTAGAAAGGGATAGCTGTTCCTTAGGATATAACTGCAGTTAGCTTTGAACTTAAGACAGAATGGACATGGCGAGGAAAAGTCTACAGTGGGAGTCAAAGTCTAAGTCAAAGCGCAAAGCCTAAGAACAGAAGGTTGCCCCTTTTAAACAGAGACGAGGAAAAATTTCTTTAGCCAGAGGGAGGTGAATCAGTGGTATTCAATGCCATAGGCAGCTGTGGAGGCCGTCAGTTTGGATATATTTAGAACCAAAGTTGCCTTTAAACTGTGTGCGTCTACACATCTTTTGCTACTAGTGCACTAAGGAATTTAAACTGCACAAGTGGAGGATGTCACCCTCCACCTCGTTGGCATGTTAAGTATATTTCACGATTGTACACAATCACATATCCTTATCCGGTTTCTGAGGCAGGCGGTGTCGACAACGTGGAGTTTGCGATTATTTGACTGCAGATTTTAGAACTGGCTTATTTATACTGTTATTACTGAAGAAACTATTGATCCACTACGTCAAATTCCAAAGAAGCAAACAAAGGGAGTTATGTGCAAAAGAACTGCCAATTCATTTAAAAATGGCTACACTAAGAGCTCATGAATGTGCAACTACTGAGCAAAAGACTGCACAGCACAAAAGTTTTGCACACAATGGTCATTACAAATTAGAGGGAACATTGTTTAGAACATGGGTTGAAAGGCCCATCATGAGTAAGGGTGTTAAAGATTATAGGGAGAAGACAGGAGAATGGGGTTAAGAGGGATAATAAATCAGCCATGATGGAATGGTGTAGCAGACTTTATAGGCCAACTGCTCTATGTCTTAATACTTGGTCACATAAGAGACTGCAGATGCTAGAAAATGACTGCAGGATGAACACAGTGAGTAGGCTGCAACTATGAAGGGATTGGACATTCAAAGTTTGTCAGTCCAGACAGAGGGTCCCCAAACATTGATCATCCATTTCCTCCAGTAATTTGTTTTATAATCATTACCTGTCTGTGCTGTAAATACTCATTTACTTTTATCCCCGGCTGAGCCAAACATTTTTGTTTCTTAAAGTTAAAGTTTCCTTTGGGAACACAGGCAATCACCTGAACAGGCAGCCACATACACAATGTCATTTGCAAGGAAAGGCAGAATGTTCACTGCAGATTTGTCACAAATATACACTCAGTGGCCACTTACTGGGTACAGGAGTACAACGTAGTGTATCTTCTAGCCCATCCACTGCATTCAGAGACGCTCACCTTCCTGTCTACTTGAACCATTAGGTTACTTAACAACCTATTTAAACCATCTAAACCCCATTCTTGTGGGTGATAATTCAGCCCAGTGTGTCTGTCTTCCACTTTTTTAAAAAACATTTCCCTGTGGCTAGTTTTAGCATCTAGAAGTAGAAGGTATAGCTTTAGTAAACAAGCTACTGAAAGGCTCAAAACAGGAGACAGATGCATAGCTCATTCAATATCCATATACCTATAAGAAGGATCTTTCCTCTTTACAGAAAGTAACTCATTTCATACATACTGGTAAGTGTAATTATACATAAATATGCAGTGTTAACTTAAGTGACTAACTGGAGTATGTGAACCAAGCTTATCGTTGGGAGTTTTTTTTAGCTGTTAAGGCAACAGGAAAATTACCAGTTGTCCAGGAAGTCAAACCCTGTCTTTCGAATGGAACTGTTCATATTAACCTGTAGAAAGAGAATATAAACATTTGTTCTAGTACTTGTGACTTTATTTAGTCATATTTATTCCACAGCCAAGTTATCAATTTCATTCACTAGAATGTATCAGATGAAAATCCTGCTATCAGAATAGAGCACAGGAACAAGCCCTTCGGTCCACGATGGTTTAATCATCAGGTTTATTATCTCCAATCTATGTCATAAAATATGTTAACTTTACGGACGCAGTACAATGCAATACATAATAGAGAAAAAAACGGAATAGTTAAATAAGTAGTCAAAAAATAGAAATACGAAGTAGTGAGGTGGTATTTATGGGTTCAATGTCCATTTAGAAATCGGATAGCAGAAGGGAAGAAGCTGGCCCTGAATTGTTGTACCTCCTTCCTGATGGGATCAATGAAAAGAGGGCATGTCCTCGGTTGTGGGAGTCCCTAATTTGGTGAACTGATTAAACTAGTAATTAAATGCCTAAAGTAAACGATTCCCTTCTGTCTATATTCATATTCCTCCACTCTCACCCTTACCTATAAGAATCAGATTAAAATCACTGGTAAATGTCATGAAGCCTGCTGTTTTACAGCAGCAGTACAATGCATAGTAATAAAACTATAAATTACAATAAGTATATATAAAAATAAGTAAATAGCACAAAAGGAAAAAAAAACACGAAGTGTTCATTGATTCATTGTCCATTCACAAATCTGATAGTGGAGGGGAAGAAGAGCAAAGAAGATCCAAGAGCCTGTTAAAGGCTTCTATCTTAATTTCCTCCACAACCACCCGTCAGTGTATACCACATACCCCACCCATGTTTAGAAACAAAAAAATGCTTCCATATCTCCTTTGAATTTGGGAGATATTAATCTTCCTAATATTCATTGACATCTCCTTAGCGCAAAGGGTTTAGATGAGGTGGAGTTTGTTAGGTGTGTTCAGGAAAGTTTCCTGACGCAATATGTAGATAAGCCTACAAGAGGAGAGGCTGTACTTGATCTGGTATTGGGAAATGAACCTGGTCAGGTGTCAGATCTCTTAGTGGGAGATCATTTTGGAAGTTGTGATCACATCTCTATCTCCTTTCCATGGAGAGGGATAAGAGCAGACAATTTGAGCAAACACTTAATTGGGGTAGGGGGAAATATGATGCTATTAGGCAGGAACTTGGGAGCATAAATTGGGAGCAGATGTTCTCAGGGAAATGCACAGTAGAAGTGTGTCAAATGTTTAGGGAACATTTGCACTGAGTTCTGCATAGGCATATTCCATTAAGGCAGGGAAAAAATGGTAGAGTTAAAGAATGGATGTAGAAAATCTAGTTAAGAAGCAAAGCTTATGAAAGGTTCAAATCAAAAAGTAACTGTTAGAGCTCCAGAAAATTACAAGGTTGCCAGGAAGGAGCTTAAGAATGGAATTAGGAGAGTCAGAAGGGGCCATGAGAAGACCTTGGTGAGCAGGATTAAGAAAAAACCCAAGGCATTCTACAAGTATGTGAAGAGCAAGAGGATGAGCTGTGTGAGAATAGGACCAATCAGGTGCAATAATGGAAACGTGCATGGAGCCGGAGGAGGTAGTGGAGGTATTTAATTAACACTTTGCTTCAATATTCACCAGTGCAAAGGACCTTGGCAATTGTGGGGGTGACTTACAGAGGACTGAAACACTTGAGTGCATAGACTTTAAGAAAAGGGATGTGTTGGAGCTTTTGAAAAGCATTAAGTTAGATAAGTCACTGGGAACAGATGAGATATACCCCAGGCTACTGTGAAGATTGCTGAGCCTCTTGTGATGATCTTTGCATCATCAATAGGGATGGGAGAAGTATCAGAGGATTGGAGGGTTGCAAATGTTGTTCCCTTATTCAAGAAAGGGAGTAGAGATAACCCAGGAGATTTTAGGCCAGTGAGTCTAACTTTAGTGGTGGGCAAATTGTTGAAGATCCTGAGAGGCAGGATTTATGAGCATTTGGAGAGATATAATCTGATTAGGGATTGTCAGCATGGCTTTGTCAAGGGGAGGTTGGGCCTTACAAACCGGATTGAAAGGATAAAATGGAATGTGGGTCATTTAGATCAATATCCGTTCTTAATATAGATTATAGATTATTTACTTCCATCACGGCCAAATGATAAGAGTTTCGACCCATACTGATACACAAGGATCAGACAGGTTTTATACAATGCCAAACACAAGACAATATACGAAGGACACTTCACATTATGGATCATATACAAAAAAATAAAATCGAAGCAATAGTGATAAGCATGGTTGCTGAAAAGGCATTTGATTCAGTTAATTGGAATTTTCTTTAGAGTTTTACATAGATTTGGTTTCCATGACACAATTATTAAAACTATACAGGCACTATATGAGAACACTACTGCTAGGATTAAAATCAATGGATATTTATCAAATAGTCTTACCCTAGAAAGGGGCACAAGACAGGGTTGTACATGGTCACCTCTACTCTTCGCATTTTATCTGGAACCATTAGCTCAATACATCAGACAGAATGAAGATATTGGGGGAATTACTTTCTTTTTCAAATCTTTTTATTATTATCCAAAATTAACAAGAGTACATTGAAGTAGGTAACACTTACAATGTCTCAAGGGAAAAAAACATTAAGTTTTAAAGATTGAAAAATGTTGGTGACACAAAAAGAAAAACCCCTACTAAAGCAAAGAAAAGTGAGAAATAAAACCCATTAGGTGTTCAACCCTGGAGCCATGCATCATACAAAAAGCTTCTAAAGATAAACATCAAGCCTCCAGCAAGAAGAAAAAAGAACCAAAATTTACAAAAAAACAAAATGCTGGCAGAACTCAGCAGGCCAGACAGCATCCATGGGAGGAGGTAGTGACATTGTCACTACCTCCTCCCATAGATGCTGTCTGGCCTGCTGAGTTCTGCCAGCATTTTGTGTTTTTATTTATTTCCAGCATCTGCAGATTCACTTGTGTAAACAAAATTTACAATTAGATCATGGAGGAAATCTATCAATTAACTCAAATGATAGTAACGAGCAAATGAACCCCATCTTTTCTCAAAATCAAACATAGGTTCAAAGGTTCAACTTGTAATTTTCTCCAAACTAAGACACAGCATAGGGGAATTACTATTAAAGGGACAGAGCATAAATTGGCCTGTTACGCGGATGACATTTTGATCTAACTAGGTCAACTAACATACTCTTTACCTAAATTGATGCAATCCTTTGAACAATATGGTCAATTATCAGGATACAAGATCAACATAGATAAAACCCAATTACTTTCATGTTACTATAGCCCACCAACAGAAATTGAAAGTAGATATCCCTGGGCATGGCAAAAAGTCTTTCAAATATTTAGGCATCATTATGCCAAAAGATTTGGCAAAATCATCAGAATGCAATTATCACCCTATATGAAAAAAATTAAGGAAGATATAACAAGATGGAATCTAATTCCTTTTTTTAGTCTCAGTTCAAGGTTTGAATCTATTAAAATGAATATATTGCCCAGATTATTGTGTCTCATTCAGACCCTACCAATAGAGATTAATCAGAATCAATTCAATGAATGGAACAAAATGTTATCAAGATATATTTGGCTAGGTAAAAGGCCTAGAGTTCATCTCAAAACTTTTCAATCAGCCAAGGAAAAGGGGGATGGGGCCTACCTTCTCTTAGAGATTATTATTATTTTGCAGCACAGTTGAGAGCTGTGATACAGTGGTGCAACCCATCATATGACGCTCAATGGAAAAATATTGAGGAAGGGATACGTCCCATCCCCATACAGGCAATTTTGGCTGGTAACAACCTACAAAGGTACATAAATAATATTCATAGTCCATGGGTGAAATGGACTGTTAAAATATGGAAAACTATTATAAAAGAATATGAACTAGACTGAGATATTGCAATTCTTAAATGGTGTGCATATGACTTGGATTTTATGCTGAATAAACTGGATGCTAAATTTAAGGACTGGACAGCTAAAGGAATATATCTTTGCAATATAATGAAAGAAGGAACACTGTTCAGTTTTGAAATGCTTAAAGAGAAACACTTATTAGATAAACAAGACTTTTACTGGTATTTACAGATGCGGCAGTTAATAGGAGGGTTAAAAATGTAACCAAGGCAAGTACATGTTTGATAGAGCTATTTAGAAAAGCATATAATTCAGATAATGGTAGTAGAATCATTTCAAGGGTTTGCCAAATCTTAAAATACATTCGACTTCATACATTAAAACAAAATGGGAGAAGGAAAGAGGGATAATTATATCGGAGGAAGAATGGACAATATGGAGGTATCAATGGAAGTGTACCAGTTCACACAAATAGAGGGAGTTTGGTTGGAAGAACTTGTTAAGATATTTTATTACACCCTCTCAGAAATCCC
Organism: Hemitrygon akajei; assembly: GCF_048418815.1. NCBI lineage: Eukaryota > Metazoa > Chordata > Chondrichthyes > Myliobatiformes > Dasyatidae > Hemitrygon > Hemitrygon akajei. Next base: position 102,644,858 of record NC_133130.1, read on the forward strand.
ATTATGATAGTAACCTCCCTGCTTGCTGGAGAAATTGTGGAAATCAAAATGCAGACCATTATATTTTCTGGGATTGCCCCGTTATCAAAGACAATTGGATTGGGATACACAATGCCCTACAAGACATTTTTAAATGTGAAATACCCTTAGAAAGTTAGACCATATAGTTTGGGTATGTACCTCAAGAATGGTTGAAAAGAGATAAATATTTAATGAATAATATTTACTCAGAGAGTGGTTGGTGTGTGGAATGCACTGCCTGAGTCAGTGGTGGAGGCAGATACACTAGTGAAATTTAAGAGACTACTAGACAGGTATATGAAGGAATTTAAGGTTGAGATTTATATGGGAGGCAGGGTTTAAGGGTCGGCACAACATTGTGGGCTGGAGGGCCTGTACTGTGCTGTATTGTTCTATGTTCTAATATACTGCTGATGTCGCTGGTAAATGGAGAAGATAACAGCGTCTGTTAATCATAAGTTGCAACAATTTGATTCATTCTGGGAAAAATGGTTCAACTATATAACACTTCATAGGCCTGATTTTATTCTCACAAATCAATGAGTATATTGTCAAAAAAAAAAGATCACTCCCTATTTTACATGCTTTCTCCTTTTGCTTCTTCTTACTTTCCTCTCTTTTCTATAAGTGTATACCTCAGATAAATATTATGTGGAGATTTGTGGCAAATATATTATATATATATATATACATACATACATATATACGTACATATATACATACACACACACACAATATCTGAAATAGATCTTATGGAAATATTTGTTTGATGGAGATCCTGAAAGGTGAGTTTAAAGAGTTAGGTGCCAACTTAAAGGACAGGACCTCCAGGATAGCAAACTCAAGATTGCTACCAGTGCCACGTGCAGGGAGGTTTAGAAATAGTAAGATAGCACAGATCAACACGTGGCTGAAGACATGGTGCAGGAGGGAGGGCTTCAGATTTATAGATAATTGGGCAGTTTTCCAGGGAAGGTGGGACCTGTTCCGGCGGGACAGTTTACATCTGAACTGGAGGGGGACAAATATTCTTGCAGGTAGGTTTGCTGGAGAGGCTCCAGTGGAGTTAAACTAGATACAAGGGGGGGAGGGGAACCAGAGTGTAGGAACAGATGTATGGGAGAAGGAAGGAAAAGAAGATAGTAAAGTTGTTAGTGATAAACAGAGAGTAAGAGGTGGAGAATTTCTTAAATGTATTTATTTCAATGCTAGGAGCATTGTAAGAAAGGTGGATGAGCTAAGAGCATGGATTGATACCTCGAAATATGATGTTGTAGCTATTAGTGAAACATGGTTGCAGGAGGGGTGTGATTGGCAACTAAATATTCCTGGATTTCGTTGCTTCAGGTGTGATTGAATCATAGGGGCAAGAGGGGGAGGTGTTGCATTGCTTGTCAGAGAAAATATTACAGCATTGCTTTGGCAGGATAGATTAGAGGGCTCGTCCAGGGAGGCTATTTGGATGGAATTGAGGAATGGGAAAGGTGTAGTAACACTTATAGGGGTGTATTATAGACCACCTAATGGGAAGCGAGAATTGTTGGAGTAAATTTGCAAGGAGATAGCAGATATTTGTAGTAAGCATAGGGTTGTGATTGTGGGAGATTTTAATTTTCCACACATGACTGGGAAGCCCATACGGTAAAAGGACTGGATGGTTTGGAGTTTGTAAAATGTGTGCAGGATAGTTTTCTGCAGCAATACATAGAGGAACCAACTAGAGAAGGGGCAGTGTTGGATCTCCTGTTAGGGAATGTGGTAGGTCAGGTGACGGAGCTATGTGTTGGGGAGCACTTCGGGTCCAGTGATCACAATGCCATTAGTTTCAATACAATTATGGAGAAGGATAGCAGTAGACCCAGGGTTGAGATTTTTGATCGGAGAAAGGTTAACTTTGAGTAGATGCAAAAGGATTTAGAAGGAGTGGACTGGGAAAATTTGTTTTACGGGAAGGATGTAATAGAGAAATGGAGGTCACTTAAAGGTGAAATTTTGAGGGTACAGAATCTTTATGTTCCTGTTAGGTTGAAAGGAAAGGTTAAAAGCTTTTCAAGAGATATTGGAAACTTGGTTCAGAAAGAGAGAGATATCTACAATAAATATAAGCAGCATGGAGTAAGTGAGGTGCTTGAAGTATAAAGAATATAAAAAGAATCTTAAGAAAGAAATTAGAAAAGCTAAAAGAAGATACGAGGTTGCTTTGGCAAGTAAGGTGAAAATAAATCCAAAGCGTTTCTACAGTTATATTATTAGCAAAAGGATAGTGAGGGATAAAGTTGGTCCCTGAGAGAATCAGAATGGACAGCTATGTGTGGAGCCAAAAGAGATGGGGGAGATTTTGAACAATTTCTTTTCTTCGGTATTCAGTAAGGAGAAGGATATTGAATTGTGTATGGTAAGGGAAACAAGTAGGGAAATTATGGAAACTATGATGATTAAAGAGGAAGTCCTGGCACTTGTAAGGAATATAAAAGTGGATAAGTCTCCAGGTCCCGACAGGATATTCCTTAGGACCTTGAGGGAAGTTAGTGTAGAAATAGCAGGGGCTCTTGACATAAATATTTCAAATGTCATTAGAAACGGGGATGGTGCCGGAGGACTGGCATATTGCTCATGTTGTTCCATTGTTTAAAAAGGGTTCTAAGAGTAAACCTAGCAATTATAGGCCTGTCAGTTTGACGTCAGTGGTGGGTAAATTAATGGAAAGTATTCCTAGAGATGGTATATATAATTATCTGGATAGACAGGGTCTGATTAGGAACAGTCAACATGGATTTGTGCGTGGAAGGTCATGTTTGACAAATCTTATTGAATTTTTTGAAGAGGTTACGAGGAAGGTTGATGAGGGTAAAGCAGTGGATGTTGTCTATGTGGACTTCAGTAAGGCCTTTGACAAGGTTCCACATGGAAGGTTAGTTAGGAAGGAGTAGTGGTGGATAACTGTTCGTCAGGTTGGAGGCTGATGACTAATGGTCTGCCTCAGGGATCTGTACTGGGCCAATGTTGTTTGTCATATATATTAATGATCTGGATGATGGGTAGGGGTTAAACTGGATTAGAAAGTATATAAGATGATACTAAGATAGGTGGCATTGTGGCATACTAAGATAGGTGGCATTGTGGATAATGATATAGGTTTTCAAAGCTTGCAGAGAGACTTAGGCCAGTTAGAAGAGCAGACTGAAAGATGGCAGATGGAGTTTAATGCTGGTAAGTGTGAGGTGCTACATTTTGGTAGGACTAATCAAAATAGGACATACATGGTAAATGGTAGGGCATTGAAGAATGCAGTAGAACAGAGTGATCTAGGAATAATGGTGCATAATTCCCTGAAGGTGGAATCTCATGTGGATAGGGTGGTGAAGATAGCTTTTGGTATGCTGGCCTTTATAAACCAGAGCATTGAGTATAGGAGTTGGGATGTAATGTTAACATTGTACAAGGCATTGGTGAGGCCAAATTTGGAGTATTGTATACAGTTCTGGTCACCGAATTATAGGAAAGATGTCAACAAAATAGAGAGAGTACAGAGGAGATTTACTAGAATGTTACCTGGGTTTCAGCACCTAAGTTACAGAGAAAGGTTGAACAAGGTTGAAGAGCAGGACCTCCAGGGTAACAATCTCAGGGTTGCTACCTGTGCCACGTGTGAGAGAGGGAAGGAACAGAAAGATTATAAAGATTAATACGTGGCTGAGAGGATGGTGCAGGAGGGAGGGCTTCAGGTTTGTAGATAATTGGGTTTTGTTCCAGGGAAGGTGGGATCTGTTCCGAAGGGACGGTTTACACCTGAACTGGAGCGGTACTAACATTCTTGCAGGGAAGTTTGCTAGTGCTTCTTGGGGGGGGGGTTTAAACTAAATTTGCAGGGGGCAGGGATCAAGAATGTGAGAGAGGATAGCGAGAGGAAGAATAAAGGACAGGTGGGGACTACACGGTTCCGGAATATTAAGTGTGTAGTAGAGAAAGGTGAGGCGGAACAAGTGATAAGGAGGACACATGTACAGAGGGATGGTCTGACGGAACATGAAGTTAAATGTGTTGAAAGAATAAGTAAATTTAGGAAGGACAACAAAATCCTAGGGGCGTATAGCCCGATGGGAGTTCGGGGAGCTGCATTAAGCACAATAGGTAGCGATTCAAACAGAGAGGAGAAATGGGCTAAAAATTCTATATCTGAATGCACCAAGTGTCAGAAATAAGGCGTATGAGCTTGAAGCTCAGGTGCGAATGGGTAACTATGATGTTGTTGGGATAACGGAGACATGGCTGCAGGGAGATCAGACCTGGGAAATGAATGTACAAGGGTATATGTGCTATCGTAGGGACAGAAATGTGGGCAGAGGGGGGTGGGGTGGCCCTGTTGGTGAGGAATGAGATTCAGTCCTTTGCAAGGGGGGACATAGGGTCAGGAGAAGTAGAGTCTGTGTGGATAGAACTGAGGAACAGTAAGGGCAAAAGGACCCAAATGGGTGTTGTCTACAGGTCACCAAACAGTAGCTTGGATATTGGGTGCAAGTTGAATAGGGAGTTAACATTGGCATGTGGCAAAGGTAATGCCGCAGTAGTTATGGGGGATTTCAACATGCAGGTGAACTGGGAGAATCAGGTTGGTGCTGGACCACAGGATAGGGAGTTTGCAGAGTGCCTACGGGATGCATTCTTGGAACAGCTTGTACGAGAGCCGACCAGGGACAAGACTATTCTGGATTTAGTGTTATGTAATGAACAGGATTTGATAAGCGATCTTGCAGTAAAGGAGCCATTAGGAGGTAGTGATCATAATATGATAAGTTTTTATCTGCAATTTGAGAAGGATAAGGGCAGCTCGGAGGTGTCAGTGTTGCAGTTGAACAGGGAAAACTATGGAGCCATGAGGGAGGAGCTGGCCAAAGTTAACTGGACGGATATCCTAGCAGAAAAGACTGTGGAATAGCAATGGCAGGTATTCTTGGGAATAATGCACAAGGTGCAAAATCAGTTCATCCCCCAGAGAAGGAAGGATTCAAAGGGGGAAAGGGGCCACAGTGGTTGACAAAGGAAGTCAGAGATTGCATAGCATTAAAAAAAAGGAAGTATGACAGAGCTAAGGTGAGTGGGAGGACAGATGATTGGGAAGTTTTTAAGGAACAACAGAACTTAACTAAAAAGGCAATATGGGGAGAAAAAATGAGGTACGAACGCAAGCTAGCCAGGAATATAAAGGAAGATAGCAAAAGCTTTTTTAGGTATGTGAAGAGAAAGAAGATAGTTAAGAACAATGTTGGGCCCTTGAAGAATGAATTGGGTGAAATTGTTATGGGAAACAGAGAAATGGCAGAAGAATTTAATGAGTACTTTAGATCTGTTTTCACTAAGGAAGACACAAGCAATTTCCCAGATGTATGGACGGGCCAAGGACATAGGGTAACAGACGAAATGAAACAGATTGACATTAGGAAGGAAACGGTGATGAGTAGACTGATGGGACTGAAGGCTGACAAATCCCCAGGTCCAGATGGTCTGCATCCTAGGGTACTAAAGGAGGTGGCCCTGGAAATTGCGGATGCATTGGTAATCATTTTCCAATGTTCCTTAGATTCAGGATCAGTTCCTGAGGATTGGAGAATGGCTAATGTTATCCCACTTTTTAAGAAAGGAGGGAGGGAGAAAACAGAGAACTATCGACCTGTCAGCCTGACATCGGTGGTGGGGAAGATGCTAGAGTCCATTATTAAGGATGAAATAGTGGCATATCTAGATAGCAGTGATAAGATTGGGCCGAGCCAGCATGGATTTACCAAGGGTAAATCATGCTTGACTAATCTATTGGAGTTTTTCGAGGATGTAACCAGGAAGTTAGGAGATCCAGTGGATGTAGTGTACCTCGATTTTCAGAAGGCATTTGATAAGGTCCCACATAGGAGATTGGTGGGTAAAATCAAAGCTCAGGGCATCGGGGGGAAGACATTGACATGGATAGAAAACTGGTTGGCAGATAGAAAGCAAAGGGTAGCGGTGAATGGGTGTTTCTCGGAATGGCAGGTGGTGACTTGTGGGGTGCCACAGGGTTCGGTATTGGGACCACAGCTGTTTACAATTTACGTCAACGATTTAGATGAAGGCACTGAGAATAACATCAGCAAATTTGCTGATGATACTAAGCTGGGTGGCACTGTGACATGTGATGAGGATGTTAGGAGAATTCAGGGTGACTTGGATAGGCTGGGTGAGTGGGCAGATGGCGTTTAATGTGAATAAGTGTGAGGTTATCCACTTTGGGAGTAAGAACAGGAAGGCAGATTATTATCTGAACGGTGTAGAGTTAGGTAAGGGAGAAATACAAAGAGATCTAGGAGTCCTTGTTCATCAGTCACTGAAGGTGAATGAGCAAGTGCAGCAGGCAGTGAAGAAGGCTAATGGAATGTTGACCTTTATTACAAAGGGAATTGAGTACAAGAGCAAGGAAATTCTCTTGCATTTGTACAGAGCCCTGGTGAGACCACACCTGGGGTATTGTGTACAGTTTTGGTCTCCAAGGTTAAGGAAGGACATCCTGGCTGTAGAGGAAGTGCAGCGTAGATTCACGAGGTTAATTCCTGGGAGGTCTGGACTGTCTTACGCAGAGAGGTTAGAGAGACTGGGCTTGTACATGCTGGAATTAAGGAGATTGAGAGGGGATCTGATTGAAACATATAAGATTATTAAGGGATTGGACAAGATAGAGGCAGGAAATATGTTCCAGATGCTGGGAGAGTCCAGTACCAGAGGGCATGGTTTGAGAATAAGGGGTAGGTCATTTAGGACAGAGTTAATGAAAAACTTCTTCTCCCGGAGAGTTGTGGGGGTCTGGAATGCACTGCCTCGGAAGGTAGTGGAGGCCAATCCTCTGGATGCTTTCAAGAAGGAGCTAGATAGGTATCTTATGGATAGGGGTATCAAGGGATATGGGGACAAGGCAGGAACCGGGTATTGATAGTAGTTGATCAGCCATGATCTCAAAATGGTGGTGCAGGCTCGAAGGGCCAAATGGTCTACTTCTGCACCTATTGTCTATAAGTTAGGTCTTTAATCTTTGGAGCATAGAAGGTTGAGGGGGGACTTGATAGAGGTATTTAAAATTATGAGGGGGATAGATATGGTTGACTTAGATAGGCTTTTTCCATTGAGAGTAGAGGAGATTCAAACAAGAGGACATGAGTTCAGAGTTAGGGGGCAATAGTTTAAGGGTAACACGAGGGGGAACTTCTTTCCTCAGAGAGTGGTAGCTGTGTGGAACAAGCTTCCAGTAGAAGTGGTAGAGGCAGGTTCGATATTGTCATTTAAAGTAAAATTGGATAGGTATAGGGACAGGAAAAGAATGGAGAGTTATGGGCTGAGTGCAGGTCAATGGGACTAGGTGAGAGTAAGTATTCGGCATGGACTAGAAGGGCCGAGGTGGCCTGTTTCCGTGCTGTAATTGTTATATGGTTATATGATGAACTTCCTTAAAAAATAAATTACAAAAAAAAACAGGATTGAATTCTTTCAGGATGTAACAAAACAAATTGAAGGTAGAGTAGAGCATGTAGTGTATATGGATTTCAGTAAGAAATCTGATAAGGTACCCCATGCAAGGCTCATTCAGAAAGTAAGGAGGCATGAGATCCAAGAGGACACTGCTTTGTGGATCCAGAACTGGCTTGCCTACAGAAGTCAAAGGGTACTTGTAGAGGGTTCATATTCTGACCAGTGGGCCTCAGGGATCTGTTCTAGGACTCCTCCTCTTTGTGACTGTTTTTTATAAATTACCTGGATGAGGAAGTAGAAGGGTGAATTAGTAAATTTGCTAATGACACAAAGGTTGGTGGCATTGTGGATAGTCAAGGGTTGTCAGAGGTTACAGCGGGGCATCAATAGGATGCAGGAATGGGCTGAGAAGAGGCAGATGGAATTCAACCCAGATAAGTGTGAAGTGGATAATTTCGGTAGGTCATATTTGAAGACAGAATATAAATGGTAAGACTCTTGGCAGTGTGGAGGATCTGAGCGATCTTGCAGTCTGTGTCGATAGGACACTCAAAGCTGCTACGCAGGTTGACAGTATTGTTAAGGCAGCGTATGATGTGATGGCCTTCATCAACTGTGGGATTGAGTTCAAGAACCACGAGGTAATGTTACGACCTTGGTCAGACCCCAGTTGGGAGTACCGTATTCAGTTCTGGTCATCGCACTACAGGAAGGATGTGGATACTATAGTCAGAGAGTAGAAATTTACAAGGATGTTGCCTGGATTGGAGGGTGTACATTATGAGAATAGGTTGAGTGTACTTGGCCTTTTCTCCTTGGAGCAATGGAGGATGAGAGGTGACCTGATAAGGTGTATAAGATGATGAGAGGCATTGATCGTATGGATAGCCAAAGGCTCTTTCCTAGGGCTGAAATAGCTAAGATGAGGGGGCATAGTTTTAAGGTGCTAGGAAGTAGGTACAGAGGAGATGTCAGGGGTAAGTGTTTTTTTTTTTTTACACACAGAGAGTGGTGAGTGAGTTGGAATGGTCTGCTGGCGGCGGCGGTGGAAGCAGATACAATAAGGTCTTTTTAGAGACTCCTAGATAGGTACATGGAGCTTAGAAAAATAGAGGGCTATGCGGTAGGGAAATTCTAGGCAGTATATAGAGTAGGTTACACGGTCGCACAATACTGTGGGCCGAAGGGTCTGTAATGTGCTGTAAATTTCTATGTTCAATGAATTTGCCCCAATGCACCTCAAATGCATTCCCTTCAGTAATGGATATTGTGACCCTGGTAAAAAAATATATACCGGCTATTCTATCTGTGCCTCTCATAACCTTCTGTCAGATCTCTCCTTTCCCTCCACTGCTTCAGAGAAAATATTAGTTTAGCCAACTCTCCATACAGCTCATAGCCTCTATTCCAGGCAGTATCCTGGCAAAACACACAAAATGCTGAAGGAACTCAGCAACTATGGAAATGAACACAGTGGGAAGTTTCGGGCTGAGACCCTTCTTCAGGACTGGGAAGAAAGATGCCAGTACCCTGGTAAACCTCTTCTGCACCCTCTCCAAAGCCTCATTTCTTCCTATAATGGAGCTAGCAGAACTGGATGCAATACTTCTGACAGTTTTATAATGTTGCAATATAACTTCCCAACTCTTTAACTCAACACTTTACTACCAGAGGTAAGAATGCCATCCATACACCTCCTTCAATAATATTAAAGCGACCTGCACCACAAACAGCAAGGTTGAGTCTGCTGCTCCAATAAAACAGTATATTTCAATGCATACAGGTTAAAGGAGCAATGAGCCATTAATTTACAACTCATTGAACATATAGAACTGAAGCAAAGAAAATGGGTTTTTAACTTCATCAACAGTGAGTACGCCTCTGACTGATTATGGAATTTCTGCCTATTTTATACAGAACAGATTTTCCAAGGCAGAATTCTTCCTCATAAAGTGTTGAAGAAACAATACCAACAAAAATTTTGAGACTGAAAGGTGTGCAGTGGGTTGGATCTCAGAGCTCTCTCTCTCCTTCCTCAGGCAAGCCATTTTGGAAATTAATCTACTGGTTTCAATTGTGTTGCAATTCCTTAGTTCTCCATGCAGTATGGTAGAATAATTGGAAAAATTCCCTGTGGAGCTTTTGAGTATATCAATAATCTCCACTTATGAATCTCCTTCAATGTTTAAAATACACCACATTATATTGAGCAAAGGAGTAAATATTATAAGGACCTAAACACTACGGATTTACATAAATAGTTTACACTTTGCATTTGTTCTGCACGTCTTACCCATTTTTATAAATCTACCAACTTCTTGCTGTACTTTTTCTCTAACATAATGGTTTATATCTAAATATTCTCCTTGAACCAGAACAGAAATGGTACAAAAGAGAGTCAGCATTGTTCACTCTTGTACACTTCTATTATGTGCACTGGAAACAGCTGGCTCAGTCAACAGCAACGCATTATTTTTAATTTATCGTTCACTCAGGCACTCCTATGATGCATAATGATATAATCAGTACAAAGTTGCTGTAACCCACATTAAGCCATGGTGTACCTGTGAGAAAAATGGTGTATCAGATGCATAGGATTCATCTCTCTCTTCATCCTCCGATTCCTTTGCAACATTCTTTTTGACTGGAGATTTCTCAGTTTGGCCAGGAGGCAAATTATCTTCATGCGCACCAAATGAAGGCTGGCTTACTCGCGGCCTGTCAAAGTCAATGAACACAGATGAGACACTAGTGTTGATTATTCGCTCCTGTTTCTTCACCCAAGGTTTCTCGGATTTATTTTCATCTTTCTCCTTTAAAGACTCTTGTCTCATGTAGGAAGGAACTGGCTTTTCTCCTTTTTCCATTGACTTGATCTGACTTGGAGTCACATATTGGTGATCACTTTCTAGCTTTGATCTTTCAGCACTCAGTTTCCAGAAGGATGATGATTCTTCCTTTTTGACCTGTGCAGGACAATCTACACTTGGTGTCTTTCCATTCTGCAGCTGTTTAACTGGCTGACCTCCCTGGGATGCTTTATGTTGGTGATTTCCTTGGGATATCTTGGCTGTCTGTCGGTGATCACTCTGTGTTGATGACACTGGTTCTGCAACAGTGGTGGAGGCAAAGCTGAATTCCATCTGACTCTGTAATTATTAAAAAAGTATTCAAAATTTCATTTAAAGTGTACAGAAAAAATCTTCATGCACCAGAATATTCTTTCTTTTCCGAAGATTTTTCTCTGGTGGCTACTTGGAAGATTAGGACTCATGGAGAAAACAAAGTCCCAAGTGCTGTAAGTTCAAGTGGAACTACACTCAGTCTAACAGTATTCCACATCCGTGTGCTTTCTTTCCCTGGCTGTCTCAACTCAGGTCACAATCTATTCCACTGGAGCCCACTTTGGGATACAGATCCATCACCAAAATGACCAGTTAAGGAGAAAAGCAAGAGTCAATTGTGATTTAAATCTCTACAATGCTTTGGTGAATATTACAATGAAAAATACAGTAAATAGAGCTAGTGTCCTCAAACACATTCCCATGCAGCAAACAGAGACTAGTCTTATGGACCGAAGCCATTGTGTCACGCCAGCAATCCAATTAGACCAAGTTCCTCTCCACTTACTCCTGCATACCCTTGTAATACTCTCTTGGTCCTCACTGAATTCCCCTTCAGTTCCTTTTACAACTGAAGAGGATGAAAGGGATCATTTACAGAAGCTATTTAACCTACCAGCACACGATTACGATGTAGATAGAAACCAGAGTGTCTAAAGAAATATGAAACACTGCAGAGACAGTACAAGTTCAAGATTGCTCTCTGGAGCTGCACGGTGGCAGCAATGATTGTGGTACCACTTTCAACAAAGTGATGTGACCGGAAGACATAGCAGCAGAATCAGGCCATTCAACTCATCCAGTCTGCTCCACCATTCTATCAAGGCTAATCCCAGATCCCACTCAACCCCATATTTCTCCTTTTTCGCCATATCCTTCAACAGCCTGACTAATCAGGAAAGTATCAATTTTCACTTCAAATATACCTACAGTCATGGCCTCCACAACTGTCCAAGGCAGAGCATTTTACAGATTCACTACTCGCTGGCTAAAAAAAAATCCTCCTTTTTAAGAGTTGCCCCTCAATTTTGAGGCTGTGGCCTCTAGTTCTGGACATCCCCACCACAGGAAAACATCCTCTCCACACCTACCTTATCAAGTCCTTTAAACATTCGGTAGGTTTCAATGAGAACCACAACCCCCCCCCCCCCCACCCACCCAACACGCTTCCAAATTCCAGTGAATGCCAAACTCTCCTCATATGTTAACCCTTTCATTACCAGAATAAACACTGTGCACCTCCTCTGGACTCTCTCCTATAACAACACATCCTTTGATACTCTGGTCAATATTCCGCGTGCAGCCTGACCAATGTCTTAAAAAGCCTCAGCATTATTTCCTTGTTCTTGTATTCTAATCCCTTTGAAATTTGCATTGCATTCACCTTCTTTACTACAGACTCAACCTGTAAATTAACCTTCTGGGAGTCTTGCACAAGGACTCCTAAGTCCCTCTGAACCTCTGATGTTTGAACTTTCTCCCCATTTAGATAATAGACAGTCCCCAGGTTACCAACGAGTTCTGTTCCTGAGTCTGTCTTTAAGTCAGATTTGTACGTTAAGTCAGAACAGGTACATCCGGTATTATTTAGCATCAGTTAGTCAAACATTTGTCTTAGTATATAGTATATATTTTACCTTTCTATGCATATAAAACACTTAAGAAATGTATGTATGTGGCGACCCACTTTCTGTGCAGGCGAACCGGCTCACAAATAGCCAGCGTGCAGGGAGAGACTTTGGTAATGCACCTCCGACGTCATTTAAATGCCAGCACCGCGAAGTTTGAATAAACTAGTCTCGAAACGACTTACCGACTGTGTGTCATTATTTCAGCGCTGTGTGTAGCACATCGCTACATGTATTTCAATAATTAAACCACTGCGTTGCTTAGTGTAATAACTGTAGCTTTCATCAGGACAGGGCCTTTCAGATGCTCCATTATCCTCACTTTGTCCTTTAAAATTGTTCCGATCGTTGACTGACTATAGCCTAATGCTTTTCCAATGATGATTCACCTTTTTCCGATCACTTTATGATTTCCACTTTATTTTCCAATCATGATCATTTTCCATCAACAGAACAGAAACACTGCAGGCGGCGGGTCCCGAGCTACACCAGGTCCTAAAGTCCACCACACTGAGACAGGTTAAATGAGACAAGTGGGGACTGTACTGACTGGAAAAGGGGGATGGGGTCAGGGTGAATCTTGCTAAGAAAAGTTTAAGCCAAATACAAAGTTACACACTCAACACTGTGTCAACGGCAATGGCTTAAAATAGCGGACGGCATTCTCCTTCCTCAGTTCATAAGTACGAGTTGTTCTTAAGTCGGACGTTCGTAACTCAGGGACTGCCTGTAGTTGCACTATTGTTTCTTTTACCAAAATGCATTATCATACATTTCCCAACACTGTATTCCATTTGCCACTTTTTTTGCCCATTCTTCCAATTTGTCTCAGTCTTGCTGCGATTGCATTGCATTGCTTCCTTAGCACTACCTACCCCTCCACCCATCTTAATATCATCCGCAAACTTTGCCATAACGCCATCAATTCCATTATCCAAATCACTGACAAATAATGGGAAAAGTAGCAATCCTAATACTAACCCCTGAGGAACACCACTAGTCACCGGCAGCCAACCGGCGAAGGCTCCTTTATTCCCACTATCTCCTGTCTGTCAGCCATTCCTCTATCCATCCCAATATTTTTCTTGTAATGACACAGGATTTTATCTTGTTAAGCAGCCTCATGTGTGGCACCTTCTGAAAATCCAAATAAATAACATCCACTGTTTCTCCTTTGTCTACCCTGCTTGTTACTTCCTCGAAGAGCTCTAACTGATTTGACAATCAAGATTTCCTTTACAGAAACCATGCTGACTTTGACATATTTTATCATTAGAATCCAAGTAACCAGAAATCTCATCCTTAATAATGGACTCCAACACTTTCCCAACCACTAAGTTTAGGCTAACTGGACTATAATTTACTTTCTATTGCCTTCCTCCCTGTTGAAGAGTGGATGAGACTGGCAATTTTTCAGTCCTCCTGAACCATGCCAGAATAAATTGATTCTTGAAAGGTCGTGAACAACGCATCTGCTATTTCTTTAGCAACCTCTCTCAGGACTCTGGGATGTAGTCCATCTGGTCCGGGTGACTTATTCACCTTAGCACCTTTCAGTTTACCTAGCACGCATTTTTTCCTTTGAGATAGCAAATGCACTCACTCCTGCTCCGACACTCACAGACTTCTGGCACACCACTCGTGTCTTCCACAGTGAAGACTGATGCAAAGTACTTAAGTTAATCCGCCATTTCTTTGACCCCCATTACTACCTCACCAGTATCAATTTCCAGTGGTCCAGTATCAATTTTCACCTCCCTTTTACCCTTTATATAACTGTAGTCCTCAACTTCTCTTGTCAGCAATGGTGGCCTAGCCCTGCCACTTGAGAACAACTTTTTTCTGTGGGATGTATCTTCCTGCACCTTGTGAACTACTCCCAGAAATTTCAGCCATTTCTGCTCTGCCGACCTCCCTCTAGCCTCTGAAACTCCCTTTACTCTATTTTGATACTGATACATGTGACTGATGCTTTCCACTCTCAAACTGCAGTATGAATTCAATATTATGATCACTTTCCCCTAAGGGTTCCTTTTCCTTAAGCTCTCTAATAAAATCTAGATTACATAACACCCAATCTAATTTCCTCCGAGTTGGCTCAAACACAAGCTGCTCTAAAAAGCCATCTCATAGGTATTCAACAAATTCCCTATCTTGCGATCTGACATCAATCTGATTTTTCCAATCCCCTTACATATTGAAGTCCCCCATTAGAGTTGTGACATTACCCTTATTACGTGCCCTTTGCAATCTCAACTCCACATCGTAGCTACTATCTGGAGGCTTATATGATACCCATAATAGTTTTTTTTTACCCTTCCAGTTTCTTAATTCCACCCACAAAGATTCGACATTCTCTGTCACCTATATCACCTCTTTCTAAATCTGAAACCTGCTCAATCTTTTAAGATTGTAGCAAATCTAATTGTAACTTCAACTCCTCAATTCCATCTACCCCTTGGGTAGCTGACCCACTTATAGAGTAAAAGCTAAAGTTTGCAGCAACATAAATATTGTTCATGAAATGATAAATTTGAAAAATGGAAATAAATTACTTCAACTTGATTTATGGATTGCAATTCAGTTGTTCACAGTACATACTCCATACTAAATTAGCAGAATTTGTTGATAGGGAAGCTGGTTACAATGAAGATCTTAATCAGTTAGGGAGATAAGTGGTAGAATGATGAGCTGTGAGCCAGATGCTGCACAACTGCAGAACAGATTATCTGAATTTTACTGTATCTTTCTCTGAATGTGAAATGAAAATTTGCCCCGCTCAAAAAGGCAAATTGTAATATTTACTATACATATAAGTGATTATTTTATAACTTCAGTATTAAAAAGTTGTATATCAAATGGTTGTAGAGAGGTAGTGTATGTGATTAGTGCTTGTCGCTCTCACTTTCAGCTTCCGCTGCCGGCTAGCAGTCTTGCAAAAAGGACAGCTGAATGCTCAAGACTCTCCCTGCCAGTACATAACCTCTCCAATTATGTAATAATTACATGTAATAATCATGTAATGCCACCTTGTGACACATGGAAACTGAACACTTTTTGGACTCAGGATGAAGTACACAGGACAGGGAGGAGGTCTAGCCTCTGCATGTGGGCCCACCGGTTTGTGAACTAGATACCCAGCTATTGGTAAATTGCTCCAATGCCTTGTGGATAGCCTTGGGAGAGACGAAGGCTACAGGAATAAACCTAGACAGCAAATCCAGAGTGAAGCGCCTAAGGCAGTTGGACATCACTGAATGTCTTTCCGGCAGCTAAGCTGGTGCGAAACATATTGCTTTGCTTTCATATTACTAAAGGGTTGGACGTCACTAAACGTCCATCGGGCACCTCCTGCAGCCAAGCTGGTGCCAAACATGTTGCTTTGTTTTCATTTGGACTACACCGGTGAGGCTGAGAGGATCTTGCTGACTGGGCATTCCAGGGTCTCCACACCTTCCGTCAGCCTTGTGCTCTGGAGAAATCACTCCAGTTCTGCTACTCCATTGTCTTTCGAGACAGACAGATGCCATCAGTATAACAATTCTGTATATTTTAAGCAAAGATAAAAAAAACTAACTTTGCCATGATTGTGCAGTTTACCTTGGTTTCCCAAGAAAATGGAGCCGAGTGTTCATCTTGCCATGTAATATCCTAAGATTACAAAATAGAGAGTTAATTACATGTATTTGCTACTCGATAAGATACAAAAGAAAGAGACAAACACGATGTACATTCTCACCTTTCATGACTTGCCTAATTAACTATCCCTCAGTGGTCTGGATCGACCACGGGTGTTGCATCCCAGATGACGATGTTACGCAAGCCAGGGCAGTACGATATGGAGAGCAAGCTGTTGCGTCTGCACCAGGCTCCTCCTCTACATGCCAATACAGAGACCTATGCAGTATGGCACTAGTAACATCACAGGAGTTTGCCAGTCAGCACTGAACTCAACATTGAACTGCCAGATATTTCCTCAAGGTTTATTCTCAAAGCCTTCCCCATGTGTGTGTATAGCCACAAGGCAGTGGAGCTTTGAGATCAGTTTCCCTTCTAAGTGAGCTGCCAAACATGGCTGAGAACCCCCATCTGCCCAGAACTGGCTTTAAAGTGTCAGTAACCCACCTTTGCTTCTTCTCCAGTCAGTAGAAACTTTTCTGCCAGGCTCGGTAGCTAAGCCACATGTGAAGGCCAGGAGCTGAACTTGGTTGCCAGAGGTTATTTGGGGCATTTAATAAGTTCTGGGAGCTTTTCACAACTACCTGCTCCAGCCATGACAACCTTAAGGAACCCATACCTAATTGGCTTATACCGTTCCCTGTCCTATTATCACTTCTGCAAGGAATGTTACCTCAAGTGAATGAAGAAAGTATTCCCATTCCAGTTTAAGTGCTCAAGTTCCAAAGCAACCTTAATCTTTGATTCCTTACAATGGAACATCTTATGTATCCTTCCTGGTGCTTTAAAACTCGTCTTCTGTATACAACTGGTTCCAGCATGAACCATACCTGATCCTTTTCCATCTTTTGCATGAACCCTGGCATTCTGGAAGTGATTGTTTTGATTCTGGATCATAGTCATCATCTCTTTTCCTCTAGATCCCTTCAGTAGCTCGAGCACTTCCCTTAGAAGTAACCACTTGCCCACTGCATTTTCTGTCTGCTGTGGGAGCTCCACATACAGTTGCAAGAAAAAGTTTGTGAATTTTTTGCAATTACCTGGTTTTCTGCATTAATCACTCATAAAATGTGCTCTGATCCCCATCTAAGTCACAATAATAGACAAACACAATCCGCCTAAATTAATCACACTCTAACAATTGAACTACTTCTCATCAAACAACATTTAAACAATCACAGTCCAGGCTCAAAATAGTATCTGGGGTAATGCTTCTACATTTGCAGTTAGGTGTTCCAATCAACGAATGCTGAAGGAGGAGAAAAGGAATTCAAGGGTAACAGCAAAAGGGTATTGTGCTGTAGGTTTTCTATGTTTCTAAAAGATCTGCAGAAATCTCTAGAACATGTTAAAGTCTCTGTTCATGAGTCCACCATAAGAAAAACACTGAGCAAGAATGGTGTTCATGGAAAGAGACCATGGATGAAACCACTGCTCTCCAAAAAAAAAGTTGTTGTAATTTCAAATTTGTGAAAGACCATCTGGATGTTGAACAATGTCCTATGGACAGGTGAGAGACAAAAGTTTAACTTTTTGGCAGAAATGCACATGGCTATGTTTAGAGGAAAAAGGGCACTGTACACTACACCAAAAACTCATCACTACTGCGAAGCACGATGGAAGGAGCATCATGGCATCATACAGAGGAGATTTATTAGAATGTTACCTGGGTTTCAGCACCTAAGTTACAGAGAAAGGTTGAACAAGTTAGGTCTTTATTCTTTGGAGCGTAGAAGGTTGAGGGGGGACTTGATAGAGGTATTTAAAATTATGAGGGGGATATTTACGGTTGACTTAGATAGGCTTTTTCCATTGAGAGTAGAGGAGATTCAAACAAGAGGACGAGTTCAGAGTTAGGGGGCAATAGTTTAAGGGTAACACGAGGGGGAACTTCTTTCCTCAGAGTGGTAGCTGTGTGGAACAAGCTTCCAGTAGAAGTGGTAGAGGCAGGTTCGATATTGTCATTTAAAGTAAAATTGGATAGGTATATTGACAGGAGAAGAATGGAGAGTTATGGGCTGAGTGCAGGTCGGTGGGACTAGGTGAAAGTAAGCGTTCGGCACGGACTAGAAGGGCCGAGATGGCCTGTTTCCGTGCTGTAATTGTTATATGGTTTGCGGCTGCTTTGCTGCCTCAGGGCCTGGACATTTTGTAATCACTGAGGGAACAATGAATTCAAAATTGTATAAAGACATTTTACAGGAAAATGTCAGGATAGTTGTCCATCACCAGAAGCTTAATAGAAGTTGGATGATACAAAAGCACAATGATCCAAAATACGAGAGTAAATCAACAACAGAAGAAAATTAAGCAGAAAATGTATGTTTTGGAATGGCCAACTCAAAGTGGAAACCTTAACCCATTTGAGATGCTGTGGCATGACCTGAAGAGGGCTGTATCCCAGAAGTTTTGATGCAACAGTTTTGTATGGAGGAATGGTCTAAAATTCCTCTTTGCCATTGTGCAAGTCTGATCAGCAGCTACAGGAAACATTTGGTGGAGTTTATTGCTGCTGAAGAAGGTTCTACCAGTTATTAAATACAAGGGTTCACATACTTTTTCCAACCTGGACTGTGAATGATTTAACAATTTTAATAAAGAAATGTGTTCAATAAAGAAACAACTGTTCGTGTTAATAGTTTAGTAGATTGTGTTTGAATATTATCCTGACTTAGATGAAGATCAGACCACATTTTATGACTAACAAATGCAGAGAACCCGGTAATTGTAGTTCACAAACTTTTTCTTGCAACTTGCATAACTGAAGAATTTGCAATAAATTATTTAAAATAAGTGTACCTGCACATCAGGTAACACCATTAGAAACATTGCTAAGGAGCATGACAAGGACGTTATCAGCGTTGTAGAATTACACAGTAGCATTGTGGTTAGCATGACACTATTACAGCTTGGGGTGTTGGGAGTTCAGAGTTCAACCTGAATAAAGAATGGAATTCTTGGAATAAAGAATGCAGCAAAGAGATTAACTTGAGTTATATAAAATGGAAAAGCCTAGGCAAGTTGGACAGGAGAAAGCAGTATCCCCTTAGAAACATGTCGGTATCAAGGGAATGAAGATTCTAAATTAACCTGCACAAGTATTAAAGCAGAACTGACAGTGTTTTCATTGCAATCTGAGGTCTCTGCCCAGAAGGGCGGTAAAGCTTTTTGCTTCGGTCACTTTCAGATGAGCAGGGCAGCAATCCAGAGGCCATGGCCTGGAGAAAGTAACCAAGTATATTTGTCAATAAGACGGGACAATGCTCGAGACAACTTTCATTTAAACAAAAAAGAAATGCACCTACGGTTTATTTTAATTTACTCCCAATTGCCAGCAGCAGGGTGACCTGTCATGTTCTCAATGTCATTTTCATTTTTGCATTTCCTTGTGCACCACTTCAAATTACACAGCTGTGTTTTGCACTCCTCGCTGTTTGTAATTTATTCCTATTGCTTATATCGTTCACAGGCTCAAGACAGATTCTTGAATGAAGCTCTTGTACGATGACAAACTCCTCAGCTCTCGATCTACCTCGACTTAGCTCTTGTACTTCGTCCGCCTGCACTTTCACCTAACATTTTATTCTGCATTGTTATAGTTTTGTCTGAATGGCATACAAAACTCAAAAACATGAAAAACCGCTAATCTGAATATCGACAGTTTTCAGGCATACTTAAAATACAGACAAAAACTAATATGAAAGGAGGGGAGAAAGGATGGTCTCCAGCAGTGCTGACAATACTGCAGCACAGACTCTCCCTCGTTGCTTCATCCCTTCGGTTGTTTTTACCTCTTCTCCGAAGTGCACGACCTTCTGGCCTGTCTGCAGCTGCAGCCTGGGGTAGCAGACCATCTCGTCTCGGGGCACCCGGTGCAGACTGTAACGGCTGCGGATCTGCGGCTCCACCATCCAGTTGTCGATGATGTCCTCCTGCTCCCGCGGCGCCAGGGTGTCCCAGCGTGGCCCGTACCTCTCCCGGATCTTCTGCTTCTCCAGCATGATCTTCCTCGCCATCGGGCTGATGGAGGAGAAGTACTCGAACTTCTTCTGCTCCAGACTAGCGCCTGCCAACGCAGCCCCTCCGGCCTCGCCGCCCGCCATGGCGACCGCCACCGACGCCATTGCTGCCAAATCCCGTAGTGTGGGACAGCCCCTCGAGTCGGCGACTGCGCATGCGCGGCCTTCCAGCAACCACCGCCCTCGCGCAGGCTGCCACGTGGGTTCCCTGTGACGTCACGGGGAAGCGGAACGCAGTCGCGAGCTTCGAACAAAAGCATCCGAACTAAGGGAGTAAGAAAAATAAACTCAATCCCCGACTTAATTAGTTGGTGAATTGAGTTCGAGATTGGGAACAGATGTAATCAGGGAATGTACAAAGAAAGATGGAGGCTGGTTAGAGAACACTTGCATGGGGTTCTATTAGGTCTGTCCCATTGAGGCAAGGAAACGACGGCAGGTCAACAGTGGTTGACAAAAGAAGAGGAACTAAGTCAAGAGGAAGAAGGAATCCAATGTAAGGTTTAGGAAGCAAGGATCAGACAGGACTCTAAAGAGTTACAGGTTAGTCAGAAAGGAGCTGATGAATGGACTCGGGAGCTAGAAGAGGATGGAAGAAAGCTTTGACAAGTAGGATAAAGGAAAACTCCATGATGTTCTATGCGTACGTGGAGAATAGGAGAATTACGAGACTGAAGTTAGGAGGAATCAGAAATCAAAGAAGAAACATGCCTGGAGTCGGAGGTGGGGAGATCCATAATGAATACTTTCCTCAGTATTCGCCAGTGAGACGAACCTTGATAGCATACAACAGGCTAATATGATAGATCATGTTGACATTAAGAAGCAGAATGTGCTAGAACTTTTGGAAAACATTTGGATGGGTAAGTCCCCAAGTCTGAACAGGATATATCCCAGGTTACGACAGGAAGCAAAGAGATTGCTGCATTGTGACCTCACTGTAATATCAGAAGATCAGAGGGTCACAAATATTACTATTTTGTTCAAGAAAAGTGAGAGGAAGAACTCTAGGAATTACATATCAGTGAGTCTTACTTCAGTGGTAGGTAGACTACTAAAATGAATTCGGAGTCTGGTTTATTATCACTGACATATGTTGTAAAATTTGATCATAAAAAATCTTTGTAACAGGATTTATGAGCATTTGGACAAGCATACCCTGAATTAGGGATAGTCAGCATAGCTTTGTGAGGGGCAGGTCGTGCCTTACGAGCTTGATTGAATTGCTTGAGGGAATGACAAAACAAATTGATGTAGGTAGACCATTTAAATTCCTATCCTGATTCCCATTCCAACATCTGTTGGCCTCCTCTTTTGCCATAAGGAGACCACTCAGGGTGGAGCGGCAACACTGTATATGTCATCTAGGGAGCCTCCAACCTGATGATATGAACATCAATTTCTCCTTCCGGTAATTTTTTTCTGCCCTCTTCCTCCTCCTTCTATTTCCCCCTCTGGCCTCTCGCCTCTTCTCACCTGCCTATCACCTCTACCTGGGTCCTCTTCTCCTTCCCTTTCTCCTATGGCTCACTCTTCCCTAACCCCCACCTTTTTATTCTGGCATCTTCCCCTTTCCTTTAAGAAGGGTCTCAGCCTGAAACATCGACTGTTCATTCATTTCCATGGATGTTGCCTGACCTCCAGCATTTTGTATGTGTTGCTTCAGACTTTGTTACCACTTCATTCCCTTGCCACCCCTGTTCTCCCTGATATCTGTTGGAATCTGAATTCTACCTTTTGACTCATTATCATCATACTTGTTGTGACTGTCACTGGCTTAGTTCTTCTGCTGTAGAAACTACCTTTTATACCTGTGCTGTATTTAGCGTTTTCCAGACGGCTGTGGAGGCCAAGTCATTGGGTATATTTAAAGCAGAGGTTGATAGGTTTTTGGTTGGTAAGGGTGCCAAAGGTTACAGCAAGAAGGCAGAGGAGTGGTGTTCAGAGGGATAACATATTAGCCATAAAGAGAAAATTGGCAGCTGCTGGAAATCCAAGCAGCATACACAACAACAGATTTGACTGGAAAACCAAGGCTGTTTACAAGAAGGGGATGAGCAGACTCTATTTTCTAAGGAAGCTGAGATCCTTCAAAGTGTGCAGCAGGATGTTGGAGATCTTTTACCAGTCTGTTATAGCGAGTGCTTTATGGCTTTGTGGCTTTATGTTGGGGGAGCAGCATCAGTGCTGGTGATGCAAAAAGACTAAATAAACTCATCAAAAAGGCTGGCTCTGTCCTTGGCTAAAACTTGGACTCTTTTGAGTTAGCAGTGGAGAGGAGGTGACTAAACAAACTGTCATCCATTATGGACAATCAGGCACATCCTCTCCATGACCTACTGAATAAGCAATGGAGCATCCTTTTGAACAGACTCATCCAGTTCTGCTGTCACAAGAATTGTTATAAAAGATCTTTCCTAACAAATGCTATAAACATATACAACAGTTCACCTCCCTGTGACAGGACAACACTCATCATAGTACAATAGTCTCTTTTAGTATTTAGTACATGAATTATTACGCATTGGTAAACTATTATTGTGTATGTTATTATTCTGTACTTTATTATTACTTAAGTCTGCACACTGTTAAGCATGTTCTTAAATGTTGCTGTTGTAACAAAAGAATTTCCCACTCAGGATCAATAAAGTACTTATTATTATTATTTACTTGAATATTTTGGGCTGACAATACTTCCTTTGATTCACATATCGACAGTGGAAATTATCTCTGAATGTTCAAACACCTCTGCTAGGACAAACTAACTGATACAGACTTTTAAAAGCTTCTGACGATCGAGAGCCAGACACCTTGAAATTAATGCTATCAGGATTGTCTCTGCATACACAAAAACCTATACTAGTGACCATGTTTGATATCTGAGTGACAACATCAGTCTGATCTGCCTGTTCAAGCTCAAGTCACAACAGTGCAGGTAACTGAGCCATGTTGCCTGGTGTGATGCAGGCCCAATTAACAGAACTCCATTGTCTGAACGTTTGGCTGAAGCACATGCAGACGTCTCATGGTCAACATTTTGCAAATCATATCTCTTAGTCTGTGGGCTAGCCTCTTTATTTGTAAAGGTGTGCTTTTAACTTCAGTTACAATAAGAATGGAAGACTAGTTCTTGCTTGAATTAATATTTGCTATATTCACATAACTCCAAAATGCTCCCTAAATCAGAGATGAAGTGTGTGGGTGACCACCAGGAGAGGTAAGGGTATTAAGAAGTCAGTGCAGGGTTCCCCTGTGGCCATTCCCTCAGCAATAAGTATATCCCTTTGGATACTGCTGGAGTATGACCAATCAGATCATGGCAGCAGCAGCCAGGCTGGTGGCACTGTGGCCAGCTCTGAGGCTTGACAGGGAAGGATGAAGTCAGGCAGTGCGGTTGTTATAGTGGATTTGATAGTTAAGAGGATAGAAAGGAGATTTTGTGGACACAAAAGAGATACCAGGATGGTGCATAGCCTCCCAGGTGCTAGGGTCCATGATGTATCAGAGCTGCTGCAGGATATTCTCAAGGAGGACAGGGAACAGACAGTGGTTATGGTGCATATTGGCACCAACGACATCAGTAGAAAAAGAGAAGAGGTCCTACACAGTGAGCCTATAGTTAAGAAAGAGGCTGAAGAGAAAGACCTCCAAGGTTGCAATCTCCTGATTTCTGCCAGTGCCACAGGCTTGGTGTGATAGTACATATGAATGAGTGGCTGTGGAAATGGTGCTGGGGAGAGAGTTTCATGTTCTTGGAGAGTTGGAACCTGTTCTGGGGAAGGGGTGGCCTGTACAAGCAGGACAGGTTGCACCTGATCTGGAGGGGAACCAATATATGGCTGGGAGATTTGCTGAGACTACTCGGGAGACTCAGGTCAATGAGAGAAGGATCGGACTGGAATGTAGATATCAGGAAAAGTTTTGAAAGGTAAAGTCAAAATAACAGGAAAGAGGGTTGGATATTTTTAAGTGTGAATATTTTAATGCTAGAAGTATTATGGGGAAAGGTGTTGAATTAAGAGCATGGAGGTAAATTGTAAGTTATTCTCTATCTGTTCTTATTTGATCATTTCTCATCTATTAGTGCATTGTACAGTAAGAATGGCTTCAGGGGCAGTGTTTCATATTCTGTGTGGGATGTGAGAAGTCCTTTCTTCCAGGTAAACACATCTGCACCAGGTGCTCCAAGCAGCAGCTCCTGAGACAATGGCTCCTGCCATTCCTCTGGATAATGAATATATAACTTTACATTCTACTATTGAGAGGGACAGCCCACCCGTTGGGGGGGGGGGGGGCGGGCAGCAGTGACCAGGTCTCTGGCACTGAGTTTGGTGCTGTTGCTTAGAAGAGCAGAGAGATGAAGAGGACTGCAGCGTTGATAGGAGATTCCATAGTCGGAGGAACAGAGATGAGGTTCTGTGGGCACAAGAGACATCCGCATGGCTGTTGCCTCCATGGAGCCAGGATCAGGGATGTCTCAGATCAGGTCCATGGCATTCTCAAGGGTGAGGGTTGCAGCCAGAGGTCTTGGTGCATATTAGCACCAATGACATAGGTAACAGAGTGAGAAAGTCCTGAAGGGAGATTTTAGGGAGCTGGTAGAAAACTGAGAAACAGGACCTCCAGGGTAGTAATCTCTATTGCTCCCTGTGCCACGTGCCAGTGAGGGTAAGAGTTGGATGATTTGGCAGGTGAATGCGCGGCTGAGGAACTGATGCAGGGGGCAGGGGTTCAGATATATGGATCATTGGGATCTCTTCTGTGGAAGGTATGACATGTACAAAAGTGATGGTGTACACCTGAACCTGAGGAGGTCCACTATCCTGGTAGACAGGTTGGCTAGAATTGCTTGGGTGGGTTTAAACTAATTTGGCAGAGGGATGGGAACCGGAATGAAAGTGCGGAAGGTGAGGTAGTTAGTGTGCAATCAGAGACAATGTGTAGTGAGACGGCTAGCAAGGAGAGGCTGATGATAGGGCAAAATTGTAGTCAACGGGATGTGTTGCAACACAAAAAGGCGGATAAAATCGAAAAAGGTGAATGCAGGACTAAAGCTGTTATATTTGAATGTGCGCAATATATGGAATAAGGCCAATGAACTTGCAGCACAGTTACAGATTGGCAGGTATGATGTTGTAGGCATCACTGAATCATGGCCGAAAGGAGATTATAGCTGGGAGCATAATGTCCAAGGATACACATTGTATCAAAAGGATTGTAAAGAAGGTAGAGGGAGTGGTTTGGCTCTGTTGGTAAAAAATGAAACTCAGTCATCAGAAAGAGGTGGCATAGTGTCGGAAGATATTGAATTATCGTGGATAGAACTGCAAGGGTAAAGAGACCTTGATTTGAGTTATATACAGACCCCCAGACAGAAGTAAGGATGTGGTCTATAAAATAGAAAATGCATGCCAAAAGAACATTGTTAGTGCAGTCATGGAGGATTTCAATATGCAGGTAGATAGGAAAAAACAGATTGGTGCTGGATTACGGGAGGGTGAATTTCAAGAGTGCTATGGCTTTTTAGAGCAGCTCGTGATCGAGCCCACCAGAGGATCAGCTATTCTAGATTGGGTGTTGTGCAATGAACTGGGTTGATTAGAGAGCTTAAGGTAATTGCTCTCTAATGATCACTTACAGTGGTGCTGGAAAGTTTGTGAACCTTGCAGAATTTTCTAGAATGTAATCAGATCTTTATGTGCATCCTAAAAACAGATAATGACAACCCAATTGAATAAATACAACAAAACGTTATACTTGTTCATTTATTTATTGAGGAAAAATAATCCACTGTTACATGTATTTGTTGGAAAAAGTATGGGTACCTCTGGGGTAATGCTTTCTACAAAAGCTATTTGGAGTCAGTGTTCCAATCAATGAGATGAAATTGGAGGTGTGGGTTGTAGAGGTGCCCTGCCCTTTAAAAAAGACACATAATGCCAAGTTACTGACAGAGCCTGCTCTTCTCAAGAAAGATCTGCTTATGTGCACGAAGCCTCAATCAAAACAATTTTCAGAGTACCTTAGAAGGATTGTAGAGATACATGAAGCTGGAAAAACCTACAAAAGTAATTCTAAAGATGTGAGTGTTCATCAGTCCACAGTAAGAGTAATTGTGTGTAAAAGGAGTTGTACATAGTGAGTTGCTACTCTCCCTAGGAGTGGGCATCCTACAAAGATCACACCAAGAATGCAACATGCAATGCTGAAGGAGTTGGAAAAGAACACAAGGGTAACAGCAAAGTCCTGCAGAAATGTCTAGAGTCTTGCTAAAGTTTATGTTCATGTGTCCACTATAAGAAAAACACTGAACAAGAATGGTGCTCATGGAAGGACAACATGGAGGAAATCACTGCTCTCCAAAAAAAAATTGCTGCATGTCTCAAGTTTGCAAAAGATCACCTGGATGTTCTACAAACAAGAGAAAATCTGCAGATGCTGGAAATCCAAGCAACACATACAAAATGCTGGAGGAACTCTGCAGGAACTCAGCAGGCCAGGCAGCACCTATAGAAAAACGAACAGCTGACATTTCAGGCCGAAACCCTTTGGCAGGGCTGGAGAAAAAAAGCTGAGGAGTAGATTTAAAAGGTGGGGGAGGGGAGAGCGAAACACCTGGTGATAGATGAAACTTGGAGGGGGAAGGTTGACATAAAGAAGTGGGAAGTTGATTGGTGAAAGAGAAAAAGGAAAAAGGGAGGGTGGAGGAGCACCAGTGGGAGGCAACGGGTGGGCAAGGAAATAAGGTGAGATTGGGAAATGGTGAAAAGGGGTGAGGGGGAGGCATTACCAGAAGTTTGAGAAATCTGGATGGTCCACAATGCTTCTTGGAAGATATTCTGTGGACAATTGGAACAAAAGTTGAACTTTTGGCAGAAATGCACACCACTATGTTTGGAGGAAAAAAGGCACTGCACACCAACACCAAAATCTCATCCCAACTGTGAAGCATGGTGGAAGGAGCATCATGGTTTGGGGCTGCTTTGCTGCCTCAGGGCCTGGACAGCTTGCAATCATTGAAGGAACAATGAATTCAAAATGGTATCAAGGCATTATACAGGAGAATGTCAGGATAGCGGTCCCTTGTCTGAAACTTAATAGAAATTGAATAATGCAACAAGACAATGATCCGAAAGACAAGAGTAAATCAACAGAATGGTTTAAAAAGATGACAATTTGTGTTTTGGAGTGGCTGAGTCAAAGTCCTGACTTAATCCTATAGAAATATTGTGGAAGGATCTGAAGCAAATAGTTCATTCAAGGAAGTCCACCATCATCCCAGGGTTGAAGAAGTTTTGTAAGGAGGAATGGCCTAAAATTCCTCCAAGCCAATGTGTCAGGACTGATTAACATTATCAGAAATGTTTGGTTAAAGTATGACATAAATAAGTCATATTTATGCAGAAATAGAGAACGTTCTACAGGGTTCACAGACTTTCTAACACCACTGTACATTATAACATGAGCTTATATTAAAGCTTGTATTATGATCACTTAAGGGCAAGTGATATGACTGAATTCACCCTGAAATTTGAAGAGAAGCTAAAGACAGATCTATCAGTATTACAGTCCAGTATTTCTTTACAGTGGAGTAAAGGAAATTACAGAGGCATGAGACCAGGAGATGGTCAGAATTGATTGGAAAAGAACACTGGCAGGGATGATTGCAGAGCAGCAATGGCTGGAATTACTATTCCTAGTTACTATTACAAGGGAGAAGACATTCAAAAAGCTGATAAACCTAAGGGTACACAAGTCACCCGGACCAGATGAACTGCACCCCAGGGTTCTGAAAAAGAAAGCAGTAAAGATTGTGGAGGTATTAGTAATGATCCTTCAAAAATCATTGGACTCTGGCATGGTTCTGGACAATGAGAAAATTGCAAATGTTCACTCCATTCTTTAAGAAAGAAGGAAGGCAGCAGAAGGGAAATTATAGACCAGTTAGTCTGACCTCAGTGGTTGGGAAGATGTTGTAGTTAATCATTAAGGATCAGGTTATGGAGTCACTTGGTGACACAGGACAAGATAGGACAAAGCTGGTGTGGTTTCCTTAAAGGAAAATCTTCCCTGACAAACCTGCTGGAATTCTTTGAGGAGATTACAAGTAGGATAGATAAAGAGGATTCAGATTCAGTTTATTGTCATTTAGAAACCACAAACGCAATGCAGTAAAATATGAGACAACGTTCTCCAGAATGATATCACAAAAAAGCACATGACAAAACAGACCATACAAGAAAAACCACATAACATTTGGTAATCCCCAATTCAGAGTCCAGAGAGGCTGCTGCGTATCAATATCGCGCTACCATCTTAGCACGTTCCCCGGAAAGGAACTCCAAATCCATCAGACAAAACAAGACTACCCAGACACATCAAGTCAAGAGACCAGCACTACCACCCAACAAACCAAAAACCTACACAAAACCACATAGTTATAGTTAACATTTAGTTGCAACAGTGCAGACAATACCATAATTGATAAAAGACTAACTGACAAAAACTACATAATTTAACATATAGTTCCAACAGTGCAAAGCAATACCGTAATCTGATAAAGAGCAGACCATGAAACAGTAAAAAAAAGTCTCAAAGTCCCGACAGCCCATCATCTCACACAGACGGTAGAAGGAAGAAAAACTCTTCCTGCCATGAACCTCCAGCGCCGCAACCTTGCCGATACAGGCCCCTGGAAGCACCCAACCACAGCCAACTATGAGTCCGTCCAAAAACTTCGAGCCTCCGATCAGCCCTCCGACACCGAGCACCATCTCTGCTGAGCGCTTCGACCCTGGCCCTGGCTGCCAAGCAACAGGCAAAGCCGAGGATTTGGGGCCTTCCTCCCGGACATTTTCCAATCGCACTGTAGCAGCGGCGGCGAAACAGGCATTTCAAAAGTTTCACCAGATGTTCCTCTGTGCTTCACCTGTCCGTCTCCATCAAATCAGGATTGTACACAGCATCCTACTTGACAGATTACAGATATTCATTCCGAAGTGGCTGCTGTGCGCTGCTGCGTCGCGCCGCCATCGTTAAATTTTGGATGCAGTGGATATTGTCTATTTAAGCTTTCAGAAGGCCTTTGACAAGGTGCTACAAATGAGGCTGCTTACCAAGTTAAGAACCCATGGTACTACAGGAAAGTTACTGGTACTACATGGTTTGAGCATTGGCTGATTGGTAGGAGGCAGTGAGTGGGAATAAAAGGATCCTTTTCAGGTTGGCTGCTAGTGACTAGTGGTACAGTATTCCGCAGAAATCAGTGTTGGGATTACTTCTGTATATCAATAATTTAGATGGAATGGATGGCTTTGTTGTCAAGTTTGCAGATGATATGAAGACTGGTGGAGGGGCAGGTAGTATTGAGGAAATAGGTAGGCTGCAGAAGGATTTAGACAGATTAAGAGAATGGGTAAGAAAGTGGCAAATGAAATACAATGTTTGAAATGCATGGTAGAAGAATTAGGGAGAAAATCCAGTGGATGCCAATTAAGATGATCCATCCATGCCAGTCCCACATGCCATCACTTGGCCATAACCTTCTAAACCTTTCCGATCCATGAACCTGTCTGATTGCCTTTCAAAAGTATCAATTGTATCGGCTTCTTCTGGGAACTCATTCCACACTGTGCTAAAGTCTTAGGTACATATACAGTATATAGCTAGGGTGCTCAAGACTTTTGTACAGTACTCTAGTAATTTTATGTATTGTACTGTACTGTTGCCACAAAAAAGTCATATATGTGATGTTACCTCTACCATACTTTACAATAGCGATGGTGTTGCCTGGCTGATGCACAGTATTAGATTTACGTCCCATGTTCTGCTAAAGTAAAAAGTAGAATGTAAGTATTTGCAAAGTGTCACTTAGAAGATACTGTAAAGATGTGGAAGAATGTTCTGTGGCCAGATGAGACTAAAGTGGAACTTGTTGGCCTCAACACCGAGAGGTACCTGGACTAATGTGAGTGGCCCAGACAGTCCTGATTTTATTCCCATTGAACATCCCTGGCAAGACCTCAGGATTCCTGTCCACTGCCTCTCCCTAACTAATCAAGCACAGTTCGAGCAATTTTGCAAGGAGGAATCTTGTTCCATCATGTGCAAAGCTGATAGAGACTTATGCAAAAAGACTACTGGCTGTACTAGCTGTAAGAGGTGGTTCAACTAAGTACTGAACAAGGGGAGATACTTTGAAATGGCTGACATTCCAGTTTTTGAATCTTCAGTTTTTCATACCTTCCAATTTTAGTCTCTACTTTGAAAAAATGGAGCATGTGATTGACATGCTTATTTGAGCTCTGACCAGTGACCAATCCAGACATCAGAGGTTTGAGAGGACGGGATTTCATTCAGGTCTCTGACCAAGTAGGAAAAGGCAGTGGTGGATAACAGCAGTTTACTTGGAGCTCTGATGAGTGACAAATTGGTGTTTGGGATCGATCAGGAGGAACAAGTTAAAGGAAGGCAAGGACAAGTGCAGTGGCCATCATCGGAATGGACAGAGAGTGGTCTTCGAGGCTTCTGCGAAAGGAGGCTTCAGTCAGACGGCAAAACAGAATAGAACACTAGAACACCACAGCACAGTACAGGCCCTTCGGCCCTCGATGTTGTGTCAACCCACAGTACTAAACAGTACTAAATCCACAGTACTAAACAGTACTAAATCCACACTACCCCATAACCCTCTATTTTTCCTTCATCCATGTGCCTGTCCAAGAGGCTCTTCAATACCCCTAATGTTTTAGCCTCCACCACCAAACGGGACGGTTTGCACCTGAACTGGAGGGGAACTAACATCCTTGCAGGTAGGTTAGTGAGTACTGCTCTGGGGGGGGGGGGGGGGTTTAAGCTAGATTTGCAGGGGGAGGGGAACCAGAGTATTAGAGCCGATGGTGAGGTGGAGGAGGATAAGGGTCATGCGAGGACTGCTTGTATGGACAGAAATCAAAGGTTTGTATGTGATAGAAATGTTCTCAGGTGCCAAACTGAATAGACTGGGGAAGAGGTGTCTGGCTCTCAAATAGAGAAAGATAGAGCAATGGAAGAAGTGCATGGAGTATAGTCAGATCTAACATAAAGAGAGGCTTTGAGGAAAGAAGCAGAATAAAGGGTGTAAAGGTAATAAGGTAGAAGTGCTAAAGTGTGCATACTTCAATGCAAGAAACATCAGGTACAAAGTTGATGAACTGAGAGCTTGGATACATACATGGAATTATGATGTAGTGGCCATTAGAGACTTGGCTGGCACCAGGGCAGGAATGGATTCTCAATATTCCTGGATTTCAGTGCTTTAAAAGGGATAGAGAGGGGGGGAAGAGGAGGAGGGGTGGCATGACTGGTCAGGGACACAATTACAGCTATAGAAAGGGTGGGTAATGTAGCAGGATCCTCTTTTGAGTCAGTATGGGTGGAAGTCAGGTACAGGAAGGGAGCAGTTACTCTATTGGGTGTATTCTATAGGCCCCATGGTAACAGCAGAGATACCGAGGAGCAGATTGGGAGGCAGATTTTGGAAAGGTGCAAAAATAACAGGGTTGTTATCATGGGTGACTTTAACTTCCCTAATATTGATGGCACCTGATTAGTTCCAATGGTTTAGATGGGGCAGAGTTTGTTAAGTGTGTCTAGGATGAGCTCCTGTCACAGTATGTTGACAGGCCGACTAGGGGGAATGCCATACTAGATCTAGTATTAGGTAACGAACCGGGTCAAGTCACAGATCTCTCAGTGGGTGAGCATCTGGGGGACAGTGACCACCACTCACTGGCCTTTAGCATTATCATGGAAAAGGATAGAATCAGAGAGGACAGGAAAATTTTTAATTGGGGAAGGGCAAATTATGAGGCTATAAGGCTAGAACTTGCGGGTGTGAATTGGGATGATGTTTTTGCAGGGAAATGTACTATGGACATGTGGTTGATGTTTAGGGATCTCTTGCAGGATGTTAGGGATAAATTTGTCCTGGTGAGGAAGATAAAGAATGGTAGGGTGAAGGGACCATGAGTGACAAGTGAGGTGGAAAATCTAGTCAGATGGAAGGCGGCAGCATACATGAGGTTTAGGAAGGAAGGATCAGATGAGTCTATTGAGGAATATAGGGCAGCAAGAAAGGAGCTTAAGAAGGGGCTGAGGAGAGCAAGAAGGGGGCATGAGGAGGCCTTGGCGAGTAGGGTAAAGGAAAACCCCAAGGCATTCTTCAATTATGTGAAGAGCAGAAGGATGACAGGAGAGAAGGTAGGACCGATTAGAGATAAAGGTGGGAAGATGTGTCTGGAGGCTGTAGAAGTGAGTGAGGTCCTCAATGAATACCTCTCTTCAGTATTCACCAATGAGGGGGAACTTGATGACAGTGAGGACAATGAGTGAGGTTGATGTTCTGGAGCATGTTGATATTAAGGGAGAGGAGGTCTTGGAGTTGTTAAAATATATTAGGATGGATAAGTCCCCGGGGCCTGATGGAATATTCCCCAGGCTGCTCCACGAGGCGAGGGAAGACATTGCTGAGCCTCTGGCTAGGATCTTTATGTCCTCGTTGTCCATGGGAATGGTGCCGGAGGACTGGAGGGAGGCAGCTGTTATCCCCTTGTTCAGAAAAGGTAGTAGGGATAGTCCAGGTAATTATAGACCAGTGAGCCTTACGTCTGTGTGAGAAAGCTGTTAGAAAAGATTCTTACAGATAGGATCTAAGGGCATTTAGAGAATCATGGTCTGATCAGGGACAGTCAGCATGGCTTTGTGAAGGGCAGATCGTGTCTAACAAGCCTGATAGAGTTCTTTGAGGTGACGACCAGGCATATCAATGAGGGTAGTGTAGAGGATGTGATATACATGGATTTTAGTAAGGCATTTGATAAGGTTCCACATGGTAGGTTTATTCAGAAAGTCCAGGGAAGTTCGGCCAGATGAATTCAGAATTGGCTTGCCTGCAGAAAGCAGAGGGTCGTGGTGGAGGGAGTACATTCGGATTGGAGGGTTGTTACTAGTGGTGTCCCACAAGGATTGATTCTGGGACCTCTACTTTTCATGATTTTTATTAATGACCTGGATGTGGGGTTAGAAGGGTTCAAGTTGCAGACGACACAAAGGTTGGTGGTGTTGTGGATAGTGTAGAGGACTGTCAAAGATTGCAGAGACATTGATAGGATGCAGGAGTGGGCAGAGAAGTGGCAGATGGAGTTCAACCCAGAGAAGTATGAGGTAGTACACATTGGAAGGACAAACTCCAAGGCAAATGGCAGGATACTTGGTAGTGTGGAGGAGCAGAGGGATCTGAGGGTACATGTCCACGGACCCCTGAAAGTTGCCTCACAGGTAGATAGGGTAGTTAAGAAAGCTTATGAAGGCTAACACCCCATAAGTTGAGGGATAGAGTTCAAGAGTCGTGAGGTAATGATGCAGCTCTGTAAAACTCTGGTTAGGCCACACTTGGAGTAATGTGTCCAGTTCTGGTCGCCTCACTATAGGAAGGATGTGGAAGCATTGGAAAGGGTACAGAGGAGATTTACCAGGATGCTGCCTGGTTTAGAGAGTATGCATTATGATCAGAGATTAAGGGAGCTAGAGCTTTACTCTTTGGAGAAAAGGAGGATGAGAGGAGACATGATAGAGGTATACAAGAAATTAAGAGGAATAGATAAAGTGGACAGCCAGCACCTCTTCTGCAGGGCACCACTGCTCAATACAAGAGGACATGTCTTTAAGGTAAGGGGTGGAACGTTCAAGGGGGATATTAGAGGAAGGTTTCTTACTCAGAGAGTAGTTGGTGGGTGGAATGCACTGCCTGAGTCAGTGGTGGAAGCAGATACACTAATGAAATTTAAGAGACTACTAGACTACTACAGGTATAGGGAGGAATTTAAGGTGAGGATGTTATATGGGAGCCAGGGTTTAATGGTCAGCACAGCATTGTGGGCCAAAGTGCCTGTACTGTGCTGTACTACTCTATGTTCTATTTATATCCCTGGCAAGTCATTGCAGGCACTCACAACCCTGTGTAAAGACACTTACCTGATGTCTCCCCTAAACTTCCCTCCCTTAACTTTGTACATGTGCCCTCTGATGTTTGCTATTCGTGCCCTGTGAAACGGGTACTGGCTATCCACCCTATCTATGCCTCTCATAATCTTGTAGACCTCTATCAAGTCCCCTCTCATTCTACTACGCTCCAAAGAGAAAAGTCCCAGCTCTGCTAACCTTGCTTCATATGACTTGATCTCCAATCCAGGAAACATCCTGGTAAATCTCCTTTGCATCCTCTCCATAGTTTCCACATCCTTACTATAATGAGGTGACCAGAATTGAATTCAATACTCTTTTAAGTGCAGTCTCACCAGAGATTTGTAGAGTTGCAACATGACCTCTCTATTCTCGAACTCAATCCCCCTATTAATGAAGCTTAGCATCCCATAGGCCTTCTTAACTACCCTATCAACCTGTGCAGTGACCTTGAAGGATGTATGGATTTGAACCCCAAGGTCCCTTTGTTCATCCACACCTTAAGTAACTGACCATTAATCCTGTACTCAGTCTTCTGGATTGTCCTTCCAAAATGCATCACCTCACACTTGTCCGGATTGAACTCCATCTGGCATTTTTCTGCCCAAATTTGCATCCTGTCTATATCCTCTTGTAACCTCCAACAATCTACAGCTCCATCCACAACTCCTTCAATCTTCGTGTCATCTGCAAGCTTACTCACCCATCCTTCTGCCTCTACATCCAGGTCATTTATAAAAAAATCATAAAGAGCAGGGGTCCCAGGACAGCTTCTTGCGGCACTCCACTAGTCACTGACCTCCAGGCAGAATACTTTCCTTCCATGACTACCCTCTGCTTTCTTACTGCAAGCCAATTTTTAAAATCTAAACAGCCAAGGTTCCACTGATCCCATGCCTCATGACTTTCTAGATGAGTCTCTCATGAGGGACCTTGTCAAATGCCTTGCTAAATTCCACGTAGACCATATCTACCCCCCTACCCTCAATTTCTTTGTTACCTCTTCAAAAAACTCAATTAGATTCGTGAGGCACAACTTTCCCTTCACAAAGCCATGTTAACTATCCTTGAGTAGACTGTTCTTCTCCAAATGCTTGTAAATCCTATCCTTAAAAATCCTTTCCAATAGTTTGCAGACCACCAACGTAAGACTCACCGGTCTATAAATCCCAGGGTTCTCCCCATTACCTTTTTTAAACATGGGAACTAAATTTGAAATTCTCCAGTCCTCTGGCTCCTCCCCTGCAGCCAAAGAGGATTCAAAGACCATAGCTGCTGCTCCAGCTATCTCTTCTCTCACTTCCCACAGCATCTTGGGGTATATCACGTCCAGCCTTGGGGACTTATCAATCTTGATGTTTTTAAGAAGATCCAACATTTCTTCCTTAATCTCCACATTGTCCAGCACACAGGCCTGTTCTATTTCGACCTCACCCTGATCAAGGTCCTTTTCTCTTGT
This sequence comes from Hemitrygon akajei, assembly GCF_048418815.1. Lineage (NCBI taxonomy): Eukaryota > Metazoa > Chordata > Chondrichthyes > Myliobatiformes > Dasyatidae > Hemitrygon > Hemitrygon akajei. The sequence goes on from NC_133130.1 coordinate 102,680,274, forward strand.
GAATACTGAAGCAAAGTTTTCATTTAGGACCTCCCCAACCTCCACCGCCTCCAGGCACATGTTGCCTTCTTCATCCTTTAGCAGCCTCACCTTCATTCTTGTCATCCTTTTGTTCTTCACATACTCATAGAATGCCTTGGGGTTCTCCTTAATCCTACATGCAATCCTTCAGCATATTTTTGAGTGCATCGGCCAATCTTTCCAGCGGCACGTACACTTGGAGTCATAACAACGTTCTCAAAGTTGTAACAGAAGCGGTTGAGCAGACAGTACTGCAGCACAACTTATCTCATGCCCCATGTTGCACAGAACATCGCATATCATTTGTGAAAGAAGGCTCCAAGTCAAGGGTGTGCAGCGCAGGCCCACGATCAAGCATACTTTCTTCAGCCAATGATTGGTGTGTCAAGGCCGACCTGGATGGGAAAGGCAGTTTCCTGGAGCAAATACTTTTCACCACATTGCGTCCAGATATAATCATCTGGTCTGACACCAGTAGAGAAGTGGTTATTGGTGAACTCAGTCCCCTGGAAAGACAACATTGATGAAGCCCATGAGCTCAAGTTAACCAAGTATGCAGAATTAAGTTCAGAGTGCAGAGACAGAGGGTGGAAGGTCTCATGCTATCCATTCGAAGTAGGGTGCCATGGCTTTATTGCGTTCACTTTCCAGATCAAGTCAACCAGCAGGGCTGTAGCTGAGGCAGCAGAGGCAGGATCATCATGGGTGTGGACTAAGTACGTCCAGAGGGGCAGATAGTTGGACAGTGTATCCATCTTTTGTAGACTCTTCAGTAGCTGCACAGTTAACTGAAGAGTAGACTATCTTGTTGGATGGAAATGACCAACAACTCTGATAGAGGCCGATGCTAAGTTTTTAAGTTCATCAGTGGGAGGTGGTGCTTTAGCACTGCTGGCCCACCATCTCGAGGGAGTCTTGATCATAAGCGGGCTGAAACTCCTGAGGACAGGTGGCAGATCAACAGATGAACCCACTGATGATAGCACAGGACAGTTAACATCTTAGTCCACATGTATTTTCAATTCTTGCAAGCTTTCTTGTGCGCCCTTCGAGCTCTCCTAAGTCCTTTCTTAAGCTCCTTCCTGGCTACCCTATAACTCTCATGAGCCCCTGCTTCCTATATCCAACATATATTCTTCCTCTTGACGAGTTGCCTCATGTGTTTCATCAGCCACAGTTCCTTTTCCTATCAGTTTTTCCTTGTTTCAGTGGGACAAACCTATCCTGAACCCAGCACAAGTGGTCCTTAAACTTCCTCCACATTACTTCTGTGCTTTCACCCTTGAACATCTGTTTCCAATGTACTATTGCTAGTTCCTGCCTCATCCCTTCATAGTTAGCCCTTCCACAGTTAAGCACTTCCCCATTTTGTCTGTTTTTATCCTTTTCCATAGCTATGCTGAAGCTAAGGGAGTTGTGGTCACTCTCACCAAAATGTTGCCCTACCAAGAGTTCTGCCACCTGACCAGGTTCATTACCCAAAACTAGATCCAGTATGGCCACTCTTCTCATCAGCTGGTCCACATACTCTGTCAGGAATCCTTTTTGAACGCACCTTACAAATTCAGCCCCACCTATCCCCCTTGCAGTCAGGAGGTGCCAGTCAATATGAGGGAAGTTGAAATCACCCATAACTACAATCCTGTATTCCCTGCACCATTCTAAAATCTGCCTGCTTATCTGCTCCTCGGTGTCCCGAGGGCTATTTGGGGGCCTATAGACTACTTCCAGCCCAGTGATTGATCCGTTCCCATTTCTGACTTCCACCCACACTGACTCAGTGGACACTCCCTCTGCAGCATCCTCCATTTCTATAGCTGTGATACTATCCCTGACCAGCAATGCTACTCTCCCCCCCTTTCTACCTCCCATCCTATTCCTTTTAAAACACCTAAACCCCAGTACCTGCATCGGCCAATCCTACCCTTCCTCCAGCCAATTTTCAGTAACGGCCACAACATCATAGTTCCACGTACTGATCCATGCTCTAAGTTTATCCTCTTTATTCCTAGTACTCCTGGCGTTGAAATAGACACATTTCAACCCCTCTAACTGGCTACATTTATGTTTTGTCACCTGCCTGTCCTTCCTCACCAACAGATAGCACCATCCCCTTGTCCTTCTACCCTAATCTCTGCACTCACATTCTGAATCCCACCCTCCCTGCCAAACTACTTTAAACCCTCCCCAACAGCTCTAGCAAACCTGCCCGCCAGGATATTGGTCCCTTTCCAGTTTAGGTGCAGTCCATCCTTTTTGTACAGGTCAGACCTTCCCCAGAAGAGTTCCCAATGATCCAGAAATCTGAACCACTGCCCCCCGCACCAACTCCTCAGCCACGCATTCATCTGCCATAACTTCCTGTTCCTACCCTCTCTGTCTAGTGGACAGGCAGCTATCCTGAGATTACCACCCTTGAGGTCCTACTTTTAAACTTCTTTCCTAACTCCTTATATTCCTTCTTCAGGACCTCATTCCTACTCCTATCTATGTCATTGGTCCCCACATGGACCACGACATCTGGCTACTCACTCTCTCTCCTGAGAATACCGAGAACTCGATCTGGGATATCGCAGACCCTGACACCAGGGAGGCAACAGACCATACAGAATTCTCGATCTCTCCCACAGAACCTCTTATTTGTCCCCCTAACTATCAAATCCCCTATCACTACTGCTCTCCTCTTCTCACTCCTTCCCTTCCCAGCTGAGGGTCCAGTCTTTGTGTCAGAGACACAACCACTACAACTTGTCCTTGGTAGGTCATCCCCACCAACAGTATCCAAAACAGTATATTGTTGATGGGAACAGCCACAGGAGTGCTCTGCTCTTTCTGTCTATTCCCCTTCCCTCTCCTGACAGTCACCCAGTTACCTGTCTCCAGACTTTTAGGAGTGACTGTCTTCCTGAAACTCCAATCTATTACTGTCCCTGCCTCCCAAATGATCTGAAGTTTATCCATCTCCAGCTCCAGTTCCCTAACTTGGTTTGACAGGAGCTGCAGCTGGATGCACCTTTTGCAGGTGTAGTCAGAGACAATTGTGCTGTCCCTGATTTCCCACATCCTACAATCAGAGCAATGGACTGCCCTATCTACTGCCTCCATTAACTAGTCCAAAGTTAATTAAATCAATTTAGGAAACTTACCCAGCCTTACCTCATTGGGAGCAAGCTCATCCTCCGCCTCCTCACCAAAACTTCTTGAGCCAAAGCCTCAAAGCTCTATTCCTTCACTGACTCACTAGCTGCTCTGCTTGGGCTACCCCTCTTTTTATTTGTTTGAGCTTTTCAATTTTCAATTGCTTTCTGCTGAGTCTGAGCTATTCAAATCTTGATTGCCCAATCTTGAAGGCCAGACAGTGGGGCAAAAGAGAGGAAAAGGATCAGCCATAATTGAATGGCAGAGCTGACTCGATGGGACATATGGCCTAATTTTGTTCCTCTGTCTTATGGTCAATGGTCTATGGTTTATAGAGTTTCTGGAAGCAATTTGGAAGGCAGAGAATATATACAGCCCAAGGAAGAAGAATTATTCTAAAGGCAAGATGACCCAACATGGCTAACAAGAGAAGTCAAGGCCAAAATAGAAACCAAAGGGAGGACATACTGTTATGATACCAGCCCCCTCCTTTGTGAGAATCGCAAGAGCCCTAGTGAAGGGAGGGGTCAATGACCCAAGAGAGAGAGAGACGTGCTGAATACTGCGTTCCACCGGGATGCAGAATAAGGCGACCTTGACTATTGTCTCATGAAGACCACGTGTAAAGCCCTCGGGCAAAGTGGGCTGGTTGAGAGAGAGATTGACACCTGCGATCCCGTGAGGAAGTATAAAGGAGGGTCTGGGGGGGGACGACCCCTTGAGACGCACCAAGAGACACGATAGCGATCCTGTCGTAGTGGGAAGCCATTTTGAAGGAAGCCACATGCGTTAGATTCCGAATCGGGAGTCTGTGGCTGGAATCACGGAAAATCGCTTTTAACTAACAACAGGAAAGCCTGCTCCCCTGATTCCACGGCTTTGCTTTGTAAGGACCTGGGCAAGTGTTCCTTTTCTCACCAATCTCTCTCTCTCTCTCCAACACGGGAAACCCAGCGGTTCCCAAAAGGCTGAAGCCTGCAGACTTTTGAATGACTGTTATATTTCCATCGGACAATCGTTTAACCCCTAGACAACGATAGAGCTTATTTCTTATTGATTATTACTATACCTGCGCTTTAGATTGAGGATTGATGATGTATGTTATCTGAATGTTTGTATTAACCTTACTTTTGTGCCCCTTTATAAATAAAAACATTTGAAAATGGTACCATCAGACTTCAGCGGACCGCTCTATCTTTGCTGGTAAGTGATCCAGTTACGGGATACGTAACAATACATAGAAACATAGGGCACAATACAGGCCCTTTGGCCCACAAAGTTGTGCTGAACATGTCCCTACCTCAGAAATTACTAGGCTTACCTATAGCCCTCTAATTTACTAAGCTCCATGTACCTATCTAAAAGCCTCTTAAAAGACCCTATCGTATCCACCTCCACCACTGTCGCTGGCAGCCCATTCCATGTACTCACCACTCTGAGTGAAAAACTTACCCCTGACATTTCCTCTCTACCTACTCTCCAGCACTTTAAACCTGCGTCCTCTCACGGCAAGCATTTCAGCCCTGGAAAAAGCCTCTGACTATCCACACGATCAATGCCCCTCATCATCTTGTACACCTCTGTCAGGTCACCTCTCATCCTCCTTCGCTCCGAGGAGAAAAGGCCAAGTTCACTCAACCTATTCTCATAAGGCATGCTCCCCAATCCAGGCAACATCCTTGTAAATCTCCTCTTCACCCTTTCTATGGCTTCTACATCCTTCCTGTAGTGAGGCGACCAGAACTGAGCACAGTACTCCAAGTGGTGTCGTTTGGCAGTTTTATTAAGGATCGACGTTATTGAATCTTTGTTCAGGAATAATGACGTGCATCTGAGATAACCCATGCAAGATCAGGAAGGTTTGTGCAGTGTTCACCCTCCAGCAAAAAGGTCAGTTCCTTTAAGCCGTTTCATTTCCTTCGTCGTGAATTCTTTGGGACAAGACATATCTTAGCTGGGATCGGCACTCACATCACGTCTTCAAAGAAATCAGTTTTCAGGGAAGTGTCTCCTTACTGACTGTGTTTGTTGGACTTGGACTTGGACTTTCAAATTTACCACTTTAAGACTGTGTTCGAATTTACCACTTTAAGAACTATTCCAGAGTTTGGCTGTTTGTTAAATTGCCGTATAGCAGTTAACTTCCAGTTAAGTAGTCGTTTGTTTACTTTTCACTTTTGTTGAGCAGAGTTTAATAAATGTTTATGTTTGTTTATAAAACCTGACTCAATTTTATATTCATTGTTGCCGGCCACATAACAGTACAGAATTTAAATACGTATTGTTTGTGTGTATGAAATTTAAATATTGTTTGGAATCACCCATCTTATTTAAAGAAATCCAAAGGTACCTACTTGCTATTAATATTCTTTGGTGGAAGTCATAGATTTTTAACACTACAGAAGAGGTCAGAGACAGTGGAATATTTTAATTCTTTATTATGTTATAATTAAGTTTATTATTTATTTATTTGTTTTATTTAGAGATACTGCACTGAACAGGCCCTTCTGGCCAAACAAGCCACACTGTCCAGCAACCCACTATGTAAAACTAGCCTAATCACAGGATGATTTATAATGAGCAATTAACCAACCTACCGGAACATTTTGAAAGGAAACTGGAGCACCCAGATAAAACCCATGAGTTCATAGGGAGGATTACAAACTCATTATGGACTGCATCGGATCTGAACTCTGAACTCTGTACTCTGACTTATAACATTTTTGAAATTGGTGGAATCCATCCAGCTCATCATGTCCATGCCAGTCAAAAACAAGCTCCCTCAAAAATGAAAGGGTGGAAGGCACAAAAGGAATATATACTTGCAAGATAAAGTTTGTGAACCCTTTGCAATTAACTGGTTTTCTGCATTAATTACTCATAAAATGTGTTCTGTTTTTCATTTAAGTCAAAATACGTTTGTAATAGACAAACACAATCTGCCTAAACTAATAACACACAGACAATTTTACTTTTCATGTCTTTTTTGAACACATAGTGTAATCATTCACAGTCCAGTCTGGACAAAGTATATGGACCCTTGTATTTAATAACTGGCAGAACCTCCTTTAGCAGCAATAACCTCCACCAAACATTTCTTGTAGCTGCTGATCAGACTTGCACAATGCCAAGGAAGAATTTTAGACAATTTCTCAATACAAAACTGTTTCAGTTCTTCAATATTTTGGGGATATATTGCATGAACAGTCCCCTTCAGGTCATGCCACAGCATCTCAATTGGGTTAGGTCTAGACTCTGTCTTGGCCATTCCAAAACATACTACAGAGGCAAAATACATTAGGGTGAAGAAAGCAGGATTAAAGGTGCAGTATTTAAATGCGCGTAGCATTCAGAATAAGGTGGACGAACTTGTGGCACAGTTAGAGATCGGTTGGTATGACATTGTTGGCATCACTGAGTTGTGGTTGAAAGAAAGTTGGGAGTTTGACATCAAACTGTAGCGGTGTGCTACACACAGCACTGGAATAATGGCACACAGACGGTGAGTTGCAGTTGCATAAAAGATTTATTCAAATTTCGCGGCCTCGCTTTTAAGCCTTCCCGTTTCCGCCCTCCCCGGGGGGGAATGCTGTAGGAGGCGCATATTCACAGTCCCTTCCTGTGCGCAGGCTTTCCCCCTTGCTGGTGAAGAAGGCCTGGCGCCCTTTTTGGGGCTGGCCTCCTTGCCGGCACGCGCCATTTTGTGAGCCAGTTCGAGTGCGCTGGAAAGTGGGTGTGGTGATGCACCATCAATAACTCTGAGACATGGGTTAAGGTAGGCTTTTATTGGCTGGAAGAAAGCACAAGCAGCAAGTGACCATCACACAACATCCTGGAGACTGAGGGAGGGTCTGTGTCTCCAATCGCCTTTATACCGGGATCTGTGGGAGGAGCCACAGGAGCAGTCAGCGGGGAGGGGGGGTGGGTGGGCGTGTCCAGACAGGTATATGTACCGTAGATTCCGGATTTTAAGCCGCTACTTTTTTCCCACATTTTGAACAGCTTTGAACTTTGCGGCCAATAATCCGAAGCGGCTAATGCATGATTTTTTTCATGCCGCCTCGTAAACATTTTGCCTCATAACAGTAGACCAATAAAATTGATGAGTAGTTCACAGAGGTCCAATGAAATTGTACGATAAATCAAGCACACTTTCACAATTAAATTATTGTAAATCAGTCATTTGTACTCACCCTCATCAACATGGAAAACACTCGAAGCATTGTGCTGCCTACTTAGTTTAAACTATATTTGTTTTCTGTACTACATCGCGGGATGCTATGACGTCACACCCGGTTTCGCGGTGTCTTGTGGGAAAATGCCGGTTTGCGATGAAACGGGACGGAGGGAGGGAGCGCATTACGCGAGCGGCTTTGGATCTGAGCGAAATCTGCTTTTAAGTTAAAGGTGATCAATAACTTTTCCTGGTAGGCTGCAATATATATATTTTTTTACCAGTCGTTAGGAGATATTGGAATGTTGTTCAGTAAAGAAGTATACGCAACATATATTTAAAAGTAGCCGCGTACGGGCACGGTTCGAAAAAAAGCATTTGCAATATGTATTTGTTTTTGTTACCATATGGATTTAATTAAAAGTTAAAAAAATCCTCACGTGTAATATCTTTCTGTGTAAATATCTCATATTACGACGTGGGACACCTGCGGCCGAAAATCCGGTGCGGCCTAAAATCCGGTGCGGCCTAAAATCCGATGTGGCCTTTACAATTAAAAAATTGATTTTATTTCTAAAATTAGAGCCAGCGGCTTTTAATCAGGTGCGCTCTGTAGTCCGGAATCTACGGTAGTTCACCACATGTGGTAAACTATGTATACCTGTCTGGACACGCCCCTCTGCTGACTGCTCCTTTGGCTCCTCCCACAGACCCCTGTATAAAGGCAATTGGGGCACTGCTCCTCCCTCAGTCTTTGAGATGTTGTGCCCCCTTTTTGCTGTTAATAAAAGCCTACCGTTCACTTCCAGTCTCCTAGAGTTATTGATGGTGCATCAGTGGGTCACCACAAAACTTTGTATTTAAAGGACAGGCAGGAAGGCATAGGTGGTGGTGTGACTCTGTTGGTAGGAGATGGAACTACATCTTTTGGAAAAAAGTGACATAAGGCCAGAGAATGTTGAATCTTTCTGGGTGAGGTTAAGAAACTGCAAGGGTGAAAATCTATTATGGGAATCGTATATAGGCCTCCAAATAGTAGCCAAGATGTGGGGTTGAAATTGCAAAGGGAGCTGGAAAAGGCATGAAATAAGGGTAATGACACAATTGTAATGGGGGACTTCAATATGCACCAGATGGACTACATCCCAGAGTCCTGAGAGAGGTTGCTGAAGAGATAATGGATGCATTGGTCATGATCTTTCAAGAGTCACTTGATTCTGGCGTGGTCCCAGAGGAGTGGAAAATTGCAAATGTCACTCCACTCTTTAAGAGGGAGGAAGACAAAAGGGGAAATTATAGGCCAGTTAGCCTAACCTCAGTGGTTGGGAGAGTGTTGGAGTCTATTATTAAGGATGAGGTTTCTGGGTACTTGGAGATTAATGATCAATTAAGTCAAAGTCAGCACGGTTTCTGTAAAGGGAAATCTTGCCTGTCAAATCTGTTAGAGTTCTTCAACGAAGTAACAAGCAGGGTGGACAAAGGAAAGGCAGTGAAAGTCAGGAGGCAGCGAGTGGGAATAAAGGGGGCCTTCTCTGGTTGGCTGCCAGTGACTAGTGGTGTTCCTCAGGGGTCAGTATTGGGACTGCTACTTTTCCCATTATTTGTCAATGATTTGGAAAATGGAATTGATGACTTTGTGGCAAAGTCTGCGGGTGATACAAAGATAGCTGGAGAGGTAAGTAGTGCTGAGAAAGCAATGTGATTGCAGAAGGGCTTAGACAAATTGGAAGAATGAGCAAAAAAGTGGCAGATGAAATACCGTGTTGGGAAACATATGATAATGCATTTTGGTAAAAGGAACAATAGTGCTGACTATTATCTAAATGGGGAGAAGGTTTAGACAACAGAGGTGCAGAGGGACTTTGGAGTCCTCACGCAAAACACCCAGGAGGTTAATTTGTAGTTTGATTTTGTGGTAAAGAAGGCAAATGCAATATTCACATTTATTTCAGGGGAATAGAATATAAAAGCAAGGAAATAATGCCGAGACTTTATAAGACTGCACTTGGAGTATCGTCAACAGTTTTGGGTCCCATATCTCAGAAAGGGTATTTTATCATTGGAGAAAGTCCAGAAGAGGTTCATGAGGATGATTCCGGGAATGAAGGTATTAATGTATGAGGAGCATTTGGGAGGTTTGGGCCTGTGCTCACTGGAATTTAGAAGAAATGGGCATGGGGTGTAATCTTATTGAAACCTACTGAATTTTGAAAGGACTAGATAAGGTGGATGTGGAGAGGATGTTTCTTATGGTGGTGGTAGAGGGCACAGAACTAGAGGGCACAGCCTCAAAATTTGGAACAGAGGTAAGAAGGAATTTTTCAGCCTGAGAATAGTGAATCTGTGGAATGCTTTGCCACAGATTGTGATGGAGGACAAATCCATGGGAATATTTAAAACTGAATTCAATCTTTTCCTGATCATTCAGGGCATCAAAGGATATGGTGAGCAGGCAGGTGTATGGGGTTGAGTGGATCTGGGATCAGCCGTGATGGAATTGTAGAACAGACTTGATGGGCTGAATTCTATGTCCAGGGAGAGTAGCAAAAGTTCTGAACTTCCTCCATTTGTAGACAACTTCTCTTACTGTGGACTGACAGACACTCAGGTCTTTAGAAATGTTTTTGTAGTGTTCTTCTGATTCCTGCATCTCTACAATTCTTCTTCTGAGACCCACACCTCCAGTCTCAACTCATCTCATCTCAATAATAAGCAAATGCTTTGAGAGGATGGTCAACGACCACACCTGCAGCTTGCTACCACCCAAGCTGGACCTTCTACAGTTCGCCTACCAACACAACCGACTGACAGATGATGCAATAGCCACTGTCCTTACACATCTGAAGAAGGATGCTTATGTGAGAATGCTGTTCTTGGACTTCTGTTCAGCATTCAACACCATAGTTCCATCCAAGCTCAACAAGAAGCTCAGAGACCTCGACCTTCACCCTGCCTCGTGTAGCTGGATCCTGGACTTCCTGTCAGATTGCCAGCAGGTAATAAGAATGGTCTTCCTCATCTCCACCCCTCTGACTCTCAATACAGGAGACCCTCAGGGCTGTATCCTAAGCCCCCTCCTTTACTCTCTATATACCTGTGACTGTGTCACCACCCACAGCTCTAATCTACTAATTAAATTTGCTGATGACACTACACTGATTGGACTAATCTCAAATAATAATGAGGCAGCCTACAGAGAAGAAGTCATCACCCTGACACAGTGGTGTCAAGAAAACAACCTCTCTCTCAATGTCGCAAAAACAAAGGAGCTGGTTGTGGTCTACAGGAGGAACGGAGACAGGCTAATCCCCATTGATATCAGTGGATCTGGGGTTGAGAGGGTGAACAGCTTTAAGTTCAATAGACAATAAACAATAGGTGCAGGACTAGACCATTCGGCCCCTCGAGCCAGCACCGCCATTCACTGTGATCATGGCTGATCATCCACAATCAGTACCCCGTTCCTGCCTTCTCCCCATATCCCTTGACTCCGCTATCTTTAATATCTCTATCTAACTCCTTCTTGAAAGCATCCAGAGAATTGGCCTCCACTGCCTTCTGAGGCAGAGCATTCCACAGATCCACAACTCTCTGGGTAAAAAACTTTTTCCTCAACTCCGTTCTAAATAGCCTATCCCTTATTGTTAAACAGTGGCCTCTGGTTCTGGACTCCCCAACATCGGGAACATGTGTGTCCAATCCCTTAATAATCTTATATGTTTCAATCAGATTCTCTCTCATCCTTCTAAATTCCAGTGTATACAAGCCCAGTCGCTCCAATCTTTCAACATATGACAGTCCTGCCATCCCAGGAATTAACCTTGTGAACCTACGCTGCACTCCCTCAATAGCAAGAATGTCCTTCCTTAAATTTAGAGACCAAAACTGAACACAATACTCCAGGTGTGGTCTCACCAGGGACCTGTACAACTGCAGAAGGACCTCTTTGCTCCTATACTCAACTCCCCTTGTTATGAAGGCCAACATGCCATTAGCTTTCTTCACTACTTGCTGTACCTCGGCATAAACATCACCGAGGCTCTCATATGGTTTGTACATACTGGCTGTGTGGTGAAAAAGGCACAACAGCACCTCTTTCACCTCAGATGGTTTAAGAAGTTTGGTATGGGCCCCCAAATCCTTTCTACAGGGACACAATTGAGAGCATACTGCCTGGTATGGGAACTGTACTTCCCTCAATCACAGGACTCTGTGGAGAATGGTGCGAACAGCCCAGTGCATCTGTAGATGTGAACTTCCCACTATTTAGAACATTTACAAAGACAGGTGTGTAAAAAAAGGCCCGAAGGATCAGTGGGGACCTGAGTCATCCCAACCACAAACTGTTCCAGCTGCTACCATCCGGGAAATGGTACTGCAGCATAAAAGCCAGGACTAACAGGTTCTGGGACAGCTTCTTCCACCAGGCAATCAGACTGATTAATTCACACTGATACAATTGTAATTTTATGTTATATTGACTGTCCTGTTGTACATAATATTTATCATAAATTACTGTAAATTTTACATTGCACATTTAGACAGAGATGTAACATAAAGGGTTTTTCTCCTCATGTATATGAAGGATGTAAGTAATAAATTCAATTCAGTTCAATTCAATTCAATTCAGGATACCTGACTCCAAATAGCTTTTGTAGAAGGCATTACCACAGAGGTTCACGTACTTTCTTGAACCTAGACTGTGATTGTTTAATTGTTTCATCAGTATTGATGAAAAGTACAATTGTTTGGTGTTATAATTTTAAGCAGTTTTTGGTTGCCGATTATTGTGACTTAAATGAATATCAGATGACATTTTATGAGAGATTCATGCAGAAAACCAGGTAATTGCAAAGGGTTCACAAACTTTTTCTTGCAATTGGCCTCCTGGTTGCTGTAGATATGGTTGTTAGTGAAGCAGTGAATTTTCTCTGTATTCCTCTAACTATGGAATCTCCTGTCATTACTGCACTCCTCTTCACCTGTCTTCTCTTCTGAGCCACCGTGCTGGGGACCCTGTCTCTGTGGCTCTCCCCCGATAGGTTGTTCCTCTCAATGCTATCCAAAGTGAGGGGAACAGCCACAGGGGTACTGGCTGCTGATTTCCCTTCCTTCTCCTGACAGTTGCCCAGTTACCTGCCTCCTACAACACGGGGGTGACTAACTCCCTGTAGGTCCTAACTATCACTTCCTCAGTCTCCCATATGAAATGAAGGTCATTGAGTTTCCTTGACACATTCTCTTGACATGTGCTTGGAGCACTTGGTGCAGATGTGGTTATCTGGGACCCTTGACCACACTATCTATCTCATATGGACTTGCACCTTATTGACTGCTGCTGGCAGTGCACTTTCTCTGTGACTGTAATACTTTATTCTGTTTTCTGTTCATACTATCTCCTATATTCCTGAGGAGTTTGAGGAGATTTGGTATGTCACCAAAGACTCTCGCAAATTTCTACAGATGTACTGCGGAGAGCATTCTAACTGGCTGTCGAACCAGCCACTGTTACAACTAAACAGCTACATGGAGTCACTGGTAGGAGCTGAGTGTCCAGTGGGGACCAAAAGTGAGTGAACTGCCCCAGAATGGACATGATAAGCCCTTTCACTCAAGGTGCCACCTCTCGCTATATACCTCACACATCCCATGTGCTGCTGCCACAACATATTTTATGGCATATGCCAGTGATATAGAATATATCACTTATAGAATTTTTTGAAGATGTAACTAGTAGAGTGGATAGGGGAGAGCCAGTGGATGTGGTATATTTAGATTTTCAAAAGGCTTTTGACAATGTCCCACACAGGAGATTAGTGTGCAAACTTAAAGCACACGGTATTGGGGGTATGGTATTGATGTGGATAGAGAATTGGTTGGCAGACAGGAAGCAAAGAGCGGGAGTAAACGGGACCTTTTCAGAATGGCAGGCAGTGACTAGTGGGGTACCGCAAGGCTCAGTGCTGGGACCCCAGTTGTTTACAATATATATTAATGATTTAGATGAGGGAATTAAATGCAGCATTTCCAAGTTTGCGGATGACACGAAGCTGGGTGACGGTGTTAGCTGTGAGGAGGATGCAGGGTGACTTGGATAGGTTAGGTGAGTGGGCAAATTCATGGCAGATGCAATTTAATGTGGATAAATGTGAGGTTATCCACTTTGGTTGCAAGAACAGGAAAACAGATTATTATCTGAACGGTGGCCGATTAAGAAAAGGGGAGATGCAACGAGATCTGGGTGTCATTGTACACCAGTCATTGAAGGTGGGCATGTAGGTACAGCAGGCGGTGAAAAAGGCAAATAGTACGTTGGCATTCATAGCAAAAGGATAGAGTATAGCATAGAGTACAGGAGCAGGGAGGTTCTACTGCAGTTGTACAAGGCCTTGGTGAGACCGCACCTAGAATATTGTGTGCAGTTTTGGTCCCCTAATCTGAGGAAAGACATTCTTGCCATAGAGGGAGTACAGAGAAGGTTCACCAGATTGATTCCTGTGATGGCAGGACTTTCATATGAAGAAAGACTGGATCGACTAGGCTTATACTCACTGGAATTTAGAAGATTGAGGGGGGATCTTATTGAAACGTATAAAATTCTAAAGGGATTGGACAGGCTAGATGCAGGAAGATTGTTTCCGATGTTGGGGAAGTCCAGAACGAGGGGTCACAGTTTAAGGATAAAGGGGAAGCCTTTTAGGACCGAGATGAGGAAAAACTTCTTCACACAGAGAGTGGTGAATCTGTGGAATTCTCTGCCACAGGAAACAGTTGAGCCCAGTTCATTGGCTATATTTAAGAGAAAGTTAGATATGGCCCTTGTGGCAAAAGGGATCAGGGGGTATGGAGAGAAAGCAGGTACAGAGTTCTGAGTTGGATGATCAGCCATGATCATACTGAATGGCGGTGCAGGCTCGAAGGGCCGAATGGCCTACTCCTGCACCTATTTTCTATGTTTCTATATTAAACCTGATTCTGATACGGATTCCTTTGTATCAACTTAATACACTAATGTAATGAAATGATCTGTTTGGATGGCATGCAAAACAAAATTTTTTTATTCAGACAATAATAAACTAATTTACTAATTTAACTGCTGAATTTGGATGCTAAGATGCTCATGTTATTTTCTTTTTACTTAGACCATAAGACCATAGACATTGGAGCAGAATTAGGCCATTCAGCCCATCATTTTATTTTGTTAAGCAGCCTCATGTGTGGCACCATATCAAATACCTTCTGAACATCTAAGTAAATGACATCCACTGCCTCTCCTTTGTCCACTTTGTTACTTCCTTGAAGAACTATTACAGACCTGTCAGTCAAGATTTCTTTTTACAGAAACCATGCTGACTTTGACTTATTTTATCATTAGTCTTCAAGTACCCAGAAACCTCATCCTTAATAATAGCCTCCAACACTTTCCCAGCCTCTGAAGTTAGGCTAACTGGCTTGTAATCTCCTTTCTTTTGCCTTCCTCCCTTCTTAAAGAGTGGAGTGACATTTGCAATTTTCCAGTCCAGAATTAAGTGATTCTTGAAAGATCATGACCAATGCATGTGTTATCTCTTCAGCAACCTCTCTCAGGACTCTGGGGTGTAGTCCATCTGGTCCAGGTGACTTATCCACCTTAAGATCTTTGAGTTTGCCTAGCACTTTTTCCTTTGTAATACCAATGACACTCACAGATCTCTGGCACACTCCTAGTGTCTTCCACAGTGAAGACAGAGGAAAAGTACCCATTATGTTCATCCACCATTTCTTTGTCCCCATTACTACCTCACCAACATCACTTTCCAGTAGTCCAATATTAACTCACACATTAATTCAATTCTTTATAAAACTGAAAAAACTTTTAGTATCCTGCTTTATATTATTGGCTAGTTTGCCCTCATATTTAATCTTTTCCCTTCTTATAGCTTTTTTTAGTTGCTTTTGTTGGATTTTAAAAACTTCCCAATCATCCACTTCCCATTCACTTTAGCTGCCCTTTCCTTGGCTTTTATGTAGTCCTTAACTTCCCTTGTCAGCCGCAGTTGCCTACCCCTGCCATTTGAGAACTTCCTCCTCTGTGGGACATATCTATCCTGCACCTTGTGAACTATTTCTGAAACTTCAGCCATCTCTGCTCTGCCATTATCCCCACCAGTATCCTCCTCCAAACCACCTGGGCAAGCTCCTCTCTCATGCCTCTGTAATTCTCTTTAGTCCATTGTGCTACTGATACATGTGCCTTGTGCTTCTCCCTCTCAAATTGCAGTATGAATTCAATCGTATTATGATCACTATCTCCTAAGGGTTCCTTTACCTTTAGCTCCCTAATAAGACCTGGGTTATTACACAACACCCAATCTAAAATGGCCTTTCCCCAAGTAGGCTCAAGCATAAGTTGCTCAAAAAAGTCATCTCATAGGCATTCAACAAAGTCCCTCTCTTGTGATCCGACATCAGTCTGATTACAATCCCCTATTACAATTGTGATACTACTTGTGTGTGTGTGTGTGTGTGTTACTCTAACTTAAAGCATCTGCAGAATCACGTGTGTTTATTCTTTTTACCTTGTTTTTGTAGCCTGAGGAACCACAACTGGGTCAGAAGCACTGAATTAAAAATATAGTTTCCTATCCATATGAGGACGTTCGTTGGCTTTGGGCCTGTACTTGCTGGCATGTAGAATGAGGAGGGATCCATTGAAACCTAATAAATGTTGAAAAGTCTGAATAGAGTTGAAGTAGGAAGGATATTTCCTATTGTGGCTGAGTCTAGGATGAGAGGGCAACACCTCTGAGTGGAGGAACGTCCAATTTGAAGAGATGAGGAGGAATTTCTTCAGCTGGAGGGTGGTGAATCTGTGGAATTCACAGCTGTTGGAGGCCGTCATTGGGTATATTTAAAGTGAAGCTTTATAGGTTCTTAATTAGCCAGGACGTCAAAGATTACGGGGAGTAGGCAGGAGAATGGGATTGAAAGGTAGAATAAATCAGGTTTGATGGAATGATGGAGCAGACACGGTTGACCGAATTCCTCTCCTACGTTTTATGTCAATCCGACCTACAACAGCTCTCTGTTTATTCAGGGTTTCCGGCAGCCGCCCTATTTCAGTTTGGTCGCGCTGGGGGCGAGAAGCGGAAGCGTTTCCGCCGGACGTTCGAGAGTGTGACGCCAGTACCGACGGTCCTTTCGGCCCGGGTAGTTCCTTTCCTAGCAACCATGGAGCCGCGGCTGGTGGTGGACTTGTTGCTGCACCTCGGCCCCGAACTGCCGATGATGCTGCCCGAGCTGTGCCGGTGGTGCTGGGAGGCGGAACTGGACGCTGGCCGGGTGGAGACTCTGCGCCTCCTTCTGGAGGAGCTGGAGGCCCGAAGCGTCGGGCTGGAGTGGCATAACCTTCGGGGACTTGCCGAGGAACGGTGCTTGCCGCTGCTGCGTATCGTACGGCTGGAGGAGCCGGCCGACCGCCGTCTAGGCCTTGCGGTCTGCCGCTTACTGCTGACCTGCTGTCGGCTAGCTCCGCCTGAGCTATTGCAGCAGGCGGTTGCCTCTTGTTTACGGGAGTTGCGAACTTACACCGAGCAGCGGAGCGGGTCCATCGCCTCCTCCTCCTCCCCGGGCACTGAGTACTCCGACATTCATGTCGTTGTCGAGATGCTGGTGAATCTGTGGCCTCTCGTGTTGGAGCGGGAGCCGGACAATGGAGAGCTACTGCCTCTCGCTCTGACCACTGTGAGGGTCGGTGAGGACAGCGTGGCGGCCAGGGTGGCCACCCGGCTCATCTCAACTCTCCTAGAGCAGGAGAAGGTGTCCATGAGGGATATCTGGGACGGCGTGAGACGGTGGGAGTGGTCCGGCAACGTTTCCAGACTCCTGCTGCTGCTCACTTCGCTCTCGCCGGCCGGTAATCTCGACCTCCGGACGTGCATTGAATTTTGGAAAGTGTTGCAAGCAGGACTGGTAGACACGAATAACACGACTCGCAAGAGAGCCTTGTATCTGTTGAAAAGGGCTGTGGATATTTTTGGGGCACTGGAAAGAGACTTCGCCTTGGAATTTCAGAACGAACACGGTATTTTGATGACTAGTTCATCCTTTGTAAAGAGTAACAGTTTTATTAACGCAGCTTATACCATTTGTACACATAGTGGATCTTGTTCAATTTAATGGAATTCGGAAATCGCCTCTCTAATGATTATAGATATGCTGGGTGTGTGAGACAGACAGACAGACATACTTTATTGATCCCGAGGGAAATTGGGTTTCGTTACAGCCTCACCAACCAAGAATAGTGTAGAAATATAGCAATATAAAACCATAAGTAATTAAATAATAAGTTAATCATGCCAAATGGAAATAAGTCCAGAACCAGACTATTGGCTCAAGGGTGTCTGACACTCCGAGGGAGGAGTTGTAAAGTTTGATGGCCCCAGGCAGGAATGATTTCCTATGACGCTCAGTGTTACATCTCAGTGGAATGAGTCTCTGGCTGAATGTACTGTGCCTAACCAGTAAATTATGGAGTGGATGGGAGTCATTGTCCAAGATGGCATGCAACTTGGACAGCATCCTCTTTTCAGACACCACCGTCAGAGAGTCCAGTTCCACCCCAACAACATCACTGGCCTTACGAATGAGTTTGTTGATTCTGTTGGTGTCTGCTACTCTCAGCCTGCTGCCCCAGCACACAACAGCAAACATGATAGCACTGGCCACCACAGACTCGTAGAACATCCTCAGCATCATCTGGCGGATGTTAAAGGACCTCCGTCTCCTCAGGAAATAGAGATGGCTCTGACCCTTCTTGTAGACAGCCTCAGTGTTCTTTGACCAGTCCAGTTTATTGTCAATTCGTATCCCCAGGTATTTGTAATCCTCCACCATGTCCACACTGACCCCTATACCCCCAGGGTATAACCTAAAACTGGATCCATGGTGGTGTTTTACAGGGACCAGTGTCATTGAAAGGGTGGCAGTTTGCACTTCACTGTGAGGATAAGCATGAGATGTTCCTCTCACTGTTCACTGTGTAGCAGCTGTTTAAGAGCAGATATGCAGAAGGGGAAATCTCACTCTTTTAGTTGTCCAGGAATGACATGAAAGGAAGCCATTCAAGCATTAAGTGTACTGACATCTGTTTTTGGGAATTTTGTAATTCAGGGGTTGACTTTGTGGCATGATTGACTGTCTTACTCTTCCAAGATATTTATCATGAGTGCTGCATACCCGTGACCCTTCTCTCAATAGCTTTGAAACCACCCCCCTCCCTGCCACCATTAGTCAGGAGGTACTGTAGCATTAGGACAAGGACTGTTGGGTTGAGAAACAGCTTCTTTCCTATATCTCATTACCAATGAAGCACCAGTCATCTTACACTATATACATTTTAACTTGAGTTGCAAATGCACCTTATGTCAATCTTCTGGAATATATTTTTCTGTTGATTGTGTCTTGTGTGTTATGCGTACTGTGGTCTGGAGAAATGTTGTTTTGTTTGACGGTATATATGTTTGACAATAAACTTGAACTATATTGCCAGCCATCTATAAAAACATAAGAAATTTGACCAGGGCTAGGGCAACTGGACTTTCAAGCCTCACCATTCATCAAAGTCATGTTTAAGCTGACCTGACATTATTTTTCCGATCATTCTGTTATCCTTGATATCTAGGTATCTGTTGAAAGTAATAAGTCATGTACAACAGAATTAAATGGTTCTGAAAAAGTTAATGAGATTGAGGAGATGTTAGAAGTAATTTTTCAAGAATCACTAGATTCTGGAATGATTCTGGTGGAGTGGGGTGTGGGAAAGACCTAGCAGAGGAAAGTCGGTGTTTGAGTCTCTGGGACTCAGTGACTCAGAAGGGAAGATGGGAGAAGAGCAAGCTGTGGTGGTGGGGGATTCGTTAGGGGAAGAGAAAGGAGGTTCTATGGATGGGAACGAGATTCCCGAATGAGAACGAGGTGCCAGGGTCCAGGACATCTTGGATAGAGAATTCTGCATTCTTAAGTGGGGTTGTGAGCAGCCAGAGGCCGTGGTCCCTGTAGTGCCAATGACATGGGTAGGAAGAGTAACGAAGTTTGGCTTAGGGAGTTTGGTGCTAATTTAAAGGGCAGGACCGGCAGGCTTGTGACCTTAGGATTGCTCCCGTCCCACATGTTCATGAGGCCAGAAAAATTATACATTTTAACACGTGGCTAAGGAATTGGTGCAGACGGAGGGCATAATTTTTTTTTTTGGGTCATTGTGCTCCCTTCCAGGGAAGGTGTGACTTGTAGAGAAGTGACTGTTTGCACATGAACTGGATGAGTCTATCCATTGTGAAGGTTTGCTCATGCTACATGGGGATGTTTAAACTAGAGTGCCAGTACAGATCATGCAGAGGTTGTGAAGACATGTTGTTAAGACCTCAGATCAAGTATGGTGTGGCTAATGTCCTGCATGATGTGTATTTGAAAGGCAAGAGTATTGTAGGAAAAGCAGATGAGTTCAGGGCATGGATCAACACGTGGGATTATGATATTGTAGCTATTAGTGAGAGTTGGTGGCAGGATTGGCAGCTCAATATTCCAGGGTTCTGCTATTTTAGATAGAACAGAATGGGAGGGGTGGCATTATAAGTCAGGGCAGTGCTCAGCCAGGACAGACTGGAAAACTCAAACCGGAGCACCCGCCCGCCCTGGGACCGGAGCGCTCACTCAGACTGGAGCACTCATTTAGTGAGGCTTTATGGGTAGGACTGAGGAGTAAGAGGTATGACCATGTTAATAGGACTATATAACAGATCACCCAACAATCTGTGGCATTTGGAGGAACAAATTTGTAGTGAAAACACAGACTGTTGCAAGAAACATAATGTTATAGTAGGTAATTTTAACTTTACAAATGTTAGACCAAAAGACCATAAGATGTAGGAGCAGTATTAGGCCATTTGGCCCATTGAGTCTTCTCTGCCATTTCATCATGGCTGATTCATTTCCCTTTCACTCCCTTCTCCTTTATGCCTTTATCAATCAAGAATCTATCAACTTCTGCCTTAAATATACATAAATACTTGGGCTCCACAGCTGCCTCCGGAGGTTAAATAAATTCCTCCTGCTCTCTGTTCTAAAAGGATGCCCCTCTATTCTGACACTGTTCCCTCTGGTCCTAGACCTTCCTGGGGGAAGCAACAGTAGCTGTGCCTCTGGCACTGAGTGTGTCCTTGTGGCTCAGAAGGGAAGGAACTGAAGAGGATGGCAGCAGTAATAAGGGACTTTGTAGTGAGGGGGACAGGTAAGTGATTCTGTGGAAGTGAAAAAGAAACACAGATGGTAGCTTGCATCCCTGGTGCCAGGGTCCGTGATGTTTCTAAACATGTTCACAATATCCTGAAAAGGGAGAGTAAGCAGCCAAAAGTTGTGGAATATGTTGGTACCAATGACGTGGGTAAAAAAAAAAGGAAGAAGGTCAGAAACAGAATACAGGGAGTTAAGAAGGAAGCTAAGAAACAGGACCTCAAGGGTAGTAATCTTGTGATTGCTGCTGGGGCCATGTGACAGTGAGGATAGGAATAGAATGAGGTGGCAGAGAAATGCATGGCTAAAGAATTGGGTCAAGGATACGGATTTCTGGATCATTGGGGCCTCTTCTGAGACCTGTACAAAAGGGAGGGATTGCACTTGAATCTGAGGGTGACCAATATTCTTGCAGGCAGGTTTACTAGAGCTGTTGGGAGTGGTTTAAACTGAAATGGCAGGGGGACGGGGACCAGTATGATAGAGCTGAGGATGAGTCAGCTGGTTTGCAAGTAGATGATGTAATATGCATGTAAATAAGGACAAGCCAATGGTTGGGTATAACTGCAGACAGAGCAAAGAGTTAAGCTGTGCCACAGAGGTAAAATTCAAAAGGGTGAAGAATACAGGACTGAAAGTGGTGTATTTGGATGTGTGTAGCATTCGAAATAAAGTGGACGAACTTGTGTAATTAGAGATTGGTTGGTATGACATTGTGGGCATCAACTAGTTGTGGCTGTAAGGTCATCATTGGGAGCTTAACATTAAAGGATATACTTGCTATCAAAAGAACAGGCAGGAAGGCATAGGCGGTGGTGTAGCTTTGTTGATAAGAGATGGAATTACATTTTTAGAAAGAGGTGACAAAGGGTCAGAGAATGTCGAGTCTTTGTGGGTGAAGTCAAGAAACTGCAAGGGTTAAAAAACCATTGTGGGCTTCCAAATAATAGCCAAGATGTGGGGTTGAGATTGTAAAGGGAGCTGGAAAAGGCATGTAATAAGAATAATGTCACAATTGTAATGGGAGACTTCAAAATGCAGGAGGTAGGGTAAGGTATGTGAATGGGTGCAGAATTGGTTCAAAAACAGAAAATGAGTTATGGTAAGAGGATCATTTTCACACCTAGGAAATGTTAAAAGTGGGGTTTTGCAGGGCTCAGATTTGGGACCGTTGCTGTTCATAATTTACATTAATGATTTGGATAAGCACTTAACAAATAAACTACTAATAAAGTTTGCCGATGACACAAAATTGGGTAGATGGGCTGATACAATTCAGGCAGCAGAATCAAAACAGTTAGATCCAAACAAAATCAAGATGTGGGCAGATAAATGCTAGTATAAATTTAATATACGTAAGTGTAAAATATTACATATAGGAAGTAGTAAAATTGGATATAAGTTTACAGTGGGGTGGTGGGTTGAGTTAGAAATTGCACTGTATGGGAAGGATTTGGGTGTCTTGGTAGGCTCATCACCATCAACATCCAGACAATACACAGAACTGATTAAAAAGGCTAATAGAATGTTGGGCTATACCGTAATGCACTCAGTGGAGTTCAAATCTAGAGACATTCTCCTTAAGCTGTATAATGTGCTTGTAAAGCCACACCTTGAGTACTCTGTACAGTTTTGGTCTCCATATTGTGTGAGGGATGTGAAGGCACTGCAGAGAGTGCAGAGAAGGGTGACTAGATTCATTCGAGGTCTGCAGGGTATGAGATATGAAGAAAGATTGAAAAAATTAAATCTTTTTAGCCTAAGTAGTCATAGAATGAGAGGATACATGACAAAAGTATTCAAGATCATTAAGGTACATACCAGCTCCTACTTCAAAATTAATCCATCATCAAGGATACTGGTTAAGGGGAGATTTCAGACTAGCATCAGGAAGCATTTCTTTACACAGTGAGTTGTGGACACATGGAGCAAACTATCTAGTTGTATTGTTGAGAGTAGTACCTTATACTTCCAAAAAAAACTTGATAGTTATTTCAACACACTGTGTGACTAGGAATTTGGCAAGTTTTGTTGGGCTGAATGGCCTGTTCTTTGTCAAAAACTTTCTAATGTTCTAACATAACATCATTGCTTTTACAAACCCCAATTCCAGAAAAGTTGGAATATTTTCCAAAATGCAATAAAACCAAAAATCTGTGATATGTTAATTCACGTGAACCTTTATTTAACTGACAAAAGTACAAAGAAAAGATTTTCAATAGTTTTACTGACCAACTTAATTGTATTTTGTAGATATACACAAATTTAGAATTTGATGGCTGCAACACACTCAACAAAAGTTGGGACAGTTAAAGTAAGATTGAAAAGTGCACAGAATATTCAAGTAACACCAGTTTGGAAGACTCCACATTAATCAGGCTAATTGGTAGCAGGTGAGGTATCATGACTGGGTATAAAAGTAGCGTCCATCAAAGGCTCAGTCTTTGCAAGCAAGGATGGATCGTGGCTCACCCCTTTGTGTCAAAACTCGTGAGAGAATTGTTAGTCAGTTCAAAAGGAACATTTCCCAACGCAAGAATGCAGAGAATTTAGGTCTTTCAACATCTACAGTACATAATATTGTGAAAAGATTCAGAGAATTCAGAGACACCTCAGTGCGTAAAGGGCAAGGTCGGAAACCACTGTTGAATGTGCGTGATCTTCGAGCCCTCAGGCGGCACTGCCTAAGAAACAGTCATGCAGTGACTGTGACAATTATAGCCACCTGGGCTCGGGAGTACTTTGGAAAACCATTGTCACTTAACACAGTCTGTCTCTGCATCCAGAAATGCAACTTGAAACTGTATTATGCAAGGAGGAAGCCATACATCAACTCTATGCAGAAACACCGATGAGTTCTCCGGGCCCGTCCCAGATGGACCAAAAGACTGTGGAACCGTGTGCTGTGGTCAGATGAGTCCACATTTCAGTTAGTTTTCGGAAAAAACGGGCGTCTAGTTCTCCGTGCCAAAGGTAAAAGCGACCCTCCTGATTGTTATCAGTGAAAGGTGCAAAAGCCAGCATCTGTGATGGTATGGGGGTGCATCAGTGCCCACGGCATGGGTGAGTTGCATGTATATGAAGGTACCATTGACTCTGAGGTGGATATTAGGATTTTAGAGAGACATATGTTGCCATCAAGGTGACGTCTCTTCCCGGGACGTCCATGCTTATTTCAGCAGGACAATGTCAGACCACATTCTGCACAGGCTACAACAGCGTGGCTTTGTAGACACAGAGTGCATGTGCTTGACTGGCCTGCTGCCAGTCCAGATCTGTCTCCTATTGAAAATGTATGGTGCATCATGAAGAGGAGAATCAGACAGCGGAGACCACGGACTGTTGAGCAGCTGAAGTCTTATATCAAGCAAGAATGGACAAAATTTCCAGTTGCAAATCTACAATTAGTATCCTCAGTTCCAAAACAATTAAAAAGTGTTATTAAAAGGAAAGGTGATGTAATGCAATGGTAAACATGCCTCTGTCCCAACTTTTGTTGAGTGTGTTGTAGCCATCAAATTCTAAATTTGTGTATATTTACAAAATACAATTAAGTTGGTCAGTAAAACTATTGAAAATCTTTTCCTTGTACTTTTGACAGTTAAATAAAGGTTCATGTGAATTAACATATCTCAGATTTTTGCTTTTATTGCATTTTGGAAAATATCCCAACTTTTCTGGAAATGGGGTTTCTATATTCTAGTCATTTTGAAATAAATGCTAACATCATATTTGCCTTTCTCATCACCAACTCAACCTGCAAATTAACATTCAAGGAAGCCTGCAGAAGGACTCCCAAGTCCTTCTGCGCCACTGATTTTAGAATTTTCTCACCATTTAGAATGTCTGCCATTTTATTTCTTCTACCAATGTGTAGTGACCATACATTTCCTGAAACTGTATTTTATCTGCCACTTCTTCGACCATGTTCCTAATCCAAGTACTTCTGTCGCCTTTCTACTTCCTCAAAACTAACTGCTCTTTATAGAAGGCTCCCTTTATTCCCAGTCTTTGCCTTCTGCCAATCAGCTACTGCTTTGTCTATGCTAGAATCTTTTGTGTAATACCATGGGTTCTTAACTTAGGCTACGTCTACACTAGACCGGATAAATCCATAATCGAAGCTTTTTCTCTTCGTTTTGACCCTCTGTCCACACTGAAACGGCGTTTTCCTCCCCCAAAAATGGAGCTTTTCAAAAACGCCATCCAAAGTGTGTAAACTTGAAAACGCTGGTTGGGCAGAGTAATGTGGATGGGGTAACCGGACATCTTTAAAAAACGCTGTCATAACGTGCTGGAACAGATGCTGGCGGCAGCGCGGCATTTCATTGTTTTCCTGAACGCAACTCCCCACACAACCTAACAATTTCAGAGCAGACGGCAACGAGACTGAAGCCAGAAGAGTTAGAAATGTACTCACCAAATACTTCGACCCATAACTTACTGAGTAAATGTATGCTCACTTTGCCCTGTTTTCTGTCCTTGCTTGTATGAAGGTGGTTTACCTATTCATGCAAGTACTTCTCTGACAATAGATGTGTTAACAGCCTAATGTAACATTGTGTGGAAATACAAGATAACACTGATGCAGACATGTTTTATACATTTAACGAGGTGCTTTATTAATGCAAGAGAGTTGGTGAATTTTTCAGTGTTCTTCGTCAGCCGGGTCATACTGTCTGTGAACTCCCAGTCCGTTACCTCCATACGCTCCAGTATTTGTTTTTTTTCAGTTTTAAGTCCTCTTGTGCGAGAGCCAACAGCTGTCCGTCATTTGACAATTCCCTTTTAAGTTTTTCTAGTCTGTATCTGCACAAACACAAACTTTCACAGATTCGACACCAAACATGTTGCTTGCTTTCTGTAGATGTGTCCTGTGCATGCCCAGTAGGAGGAGATTCGCCCAAATACCCGTTTTAATGTAGACGGAGGTATTTTCAAAAATGCTTGGTGTGGACGCCTATTGTTTTTACGCAAAACTGGCATTTTCAAAATTATCCGGTATAGTGTGGACGTAGTCTTAGACCATAAGACCTAGGAGCAGAATCGGGCCATTCAGCTCATCGAGTCTGTTCCACCATTCTATCAGGGCTGATCCTGGATCCCACTCAAGCCCATACACTTGTCTTCTCACCATATCCTTTGATGTCCTGAGTGATCAGGAAATGAACAGCTTCTACTTTAAGTATACCCACGGACTTGGCCTCCACTGAAGTCTGTGGCAGAGCATTCCACAGATTCTCCACACACTGGCTTAAAAAAAAAATCCTCCTTACCTCTGTTCTAAAAGGTCACCCCTCAGTTTTGAGGCTGTGCCCTCTAGTTCTGAATACTCCCACCATAGGAAACATCCACTCCACATCCACCCTCTCTGGTCCTTTCAACATTTGGTAGGTTTCAATGAGATCCCCATGCATTCTTCCAGATTCCAGTGAGTACAGGCCCAATGCTGCCAAATGCTCGTTGTATGTTAACCCCTTCATTCCCAGAATAATCTTTGTGAACCTCCTCTGGACTCTTTCGAACACTAGCATATCTTTTATGAAATGCGGGGCCCAAAGCTGTTGGCAATACTCCAAGTGCAGCCTGACTAGTGTTTTATAAAGCCTCCGCATTATCTCCTTGCTTTTATGTTCTATTCCCCTTGAAATAAATGCCATCATTACCATTTGCCGCCTTTACCACAAACTCAAACTACAAATTAACTTCCTGGGTGTCTTGCATGAGGACTCCTAAGTCCCTCTGCACCTCTG
Source organism: Hemitrygon akajei (assembly GCF_048418815.1). NCBI lineage: Eukaryota > Metazoa > Chordata > Chondrichthyes > Myliobatiformes > Dasyatidae > Hemitrygon > Hemitrygon akajei. The sequence continues at coordinate 102,706,629 of NC_133130.1, forward strand.
ATGTTTGAACTTTCTCCCCATTTAGATAATAGTCTGCACTATTGTTCCTTTTACCAAAATGCATTATCATACGTTTCCCAACACTGTATTCCATCTGCTACTTTTTTGCCCATTCTTCCAATTTGTCTAAGTCCTTCTGCAATCGCATTGCTTCCTTAGCACTACCTACCCCTACACCTACCTCTGTGTTACTGGCAAACTTTGGCATAAAGCCACCAATTCCACTTTCTAAATCACTACAAACAATATGAAAGTAGCGGTCCCAATACTGACGTCAGAGAAACACCACTAGCAGCCTTGACGAGGCCCCTTTTATTCCCAGTCTCTGCCTCCTGCCTATTCCTCTGTCCTTTGAAGACCTGAGGGCAAGACTGCTGTATCGGAGAGAACTGAGAGCCTGCTTAATTGTATGCTTGATTCAAGTGTGGCTTTCTTCTGGCATGTCAGATACAACAATCAAACCCGAAAGCTTCTCGATCTACAGAACTGCTTATCTGGAAAAGGCAAAATGAGGAGATGTGTGTTTATGATGAGATATCGTTGGTTTTGTCGAACTTGTGTACCCCCGACTTGGAATACCCAATGGTCAAATGCATTCTGTTTTATTTGCCTTACCACAGTTTACGGTAGTGGCCAACTAGTATCAAGCGCTTGAGATACTGCACAATGCCATCTCCAAGTAAGAAACATCCTAATGCATTTCAAATCATGGTCTGGGATCTCAACCAGGCTTGTTTGAAGAAATCCCTGCCCTAATACCTTGAGGTCCTCTTCCTACCAGTATACAGACAGAGGTCAAAGGGGCAAAGCTCCAGAGATGAGGAAAACAAAGAGGTGGTTGTGGGAGGCAGAGGAGTGATAAAAGGATTGCTTCAAGTTGGTGGACTAGTCCATACTTTATGGAAAGTGGTAGTACAGGTAGATAGGATCACAAGAAATATTTTGCCATTGATTTTTTCCAGTCTGGCCTGACTAAAATCTCCCAAAACGATGGTGAAGGTGTTAGGGTGCACTGTTTCGTGCATGTTGATCCCATTGCTCAGATCATCTAAAGCCTGATTGACATTGGCCTGAGGTGGAATGTATACCGCTACCAAAATGACCCTGGAGAACTCCTGTGGTAGGTAAAAAAGACAGCACTTAACTGTGAGATTTTCCAGGTCTGGTGAGCAGAATTGGGACAGCATTGATATATTTGTGCACCAAGAAGAGCTGATCATGAGGCATACTCCTCCATCATTGCTTTTGAGAGACCATGTAGAACTATCCTGACGGTGTACTTGTATAGTAAATCTGTCGATCTGAATTGCTGCATCTGGTATGGAAGGGGTTATCAAGGATTATAGCAGCAGTACAGTGCAAGATACAAAAATTACTATAAGTTACAGTAAGTTAAATAAACTGTGCAAAAGAGGGTTAATGAGACATTCATGGATGGTTTAGAAATCTGATGGCAGAGAGGATGAAGCTGTTCCTAAAATGTTGGGTGTAAATCTTCACCCCTGATTTTAGGAATGAGAGAAGGTCACATGAGACAGTGAGAGTTCATTGTGATGGATGTTGCTGCCTTGAGTACATCCTTGATGGTGGGAAGAGTAGTGCCCATGATCGAATTAGCTGAGTGTACAAACCTCTGAAGCATCTTTCAACCTACGTACTGGGGCCTTTGTACCAGCAGTGATGCAGTCAGCACAGTGCTTTCTACTATACTGTACATCTGTGGAAATTTGCGAGAGATTTCGTTGACATGCCAAATCTCAAATTCCTAATGAAGTAGAGTCTCTAGCATGCCTTCTTCATAGTTGTGTTAGGGTCAGGATAGTTGAAGCTAATGCCCAGGAACTTGAAACTGCTCATGCTGAGTTATCTGCGAGTGAAGGAAACATCTTGTGAACTATGGTTTCAGCAGACAAGGAAATGTGTATTGTAGCAGATTTTTTTTGTTGTTTAGAAATACACCATGGTAACAGGCCCTTCTGGCCCACTAAATCCATGCCGCCCAATTACAATCATGTGACCAATCCATATGTCTTTGGAATACCGTAACATTGAGAGAAAACCCACACGGTCACGGGAAGAAGGTACAAGCTCCTTACAGAAGGCGGTAGATTGAACCTGGTTGCTGGTGCAGTAAAGGGTTACTGTACTGGCCTGGGCAATATTAGAATTGTCTGTGGATTTAAAGACCCACTGTCAATTTTAATACACAACAGTAACTTGTAACTAGATAGCTGAAGATAAACTTGTCTGATTTAAGTGAAACTGAAAAGCCTCTCTTGGTCCCTTGCCTTACTACAGATACTCATTCTCTCCCCACCTTTGCCTCATCCTCTGCCTGTTTCAACTTTATTTGCAAATTAAGCATGTTTACCCTCCTCACTCCAGTGAAAAGTTAGCAATTTGGAATATTAATTCTGTTCCTCTCTCCACAGATGCTTCCTGTCTAACAATTCCAGTATATACTGCTTTTTGTCTGGTCTAAGTGTTGAGTAAGATGTGGCACTTGCTATATTTCATCCTAATTGGAACTTTCTTATTTTAGATTCATGTCCTTTCTGGTGGTTGGGTGAAGAAAGCAAACAGCTTGTACAATTATGGGAAAATTATATTTTAATTATGGAAACATTGGAAGAAAATCAAGTAAGTAATTCATGACTAGTTTGTCAACTCTCACTGAATACTGCCATAGATTATAGAAACAACAAATTTCAGACGTTAAATCACATTCAGAAATCCAAAGCATTTATGTGGTAGAGACAACAGAAATGTTGAAAAGTAGGTATTGTGGCAGGGCATACAGTATGCAGGTGTCCCCCGTTTTTCAAACGTTCTCTTTATGAGGCGTCACTGTTACGAAAGACCTACATTAGTTACCTGTTTTCGCTAACAGAAGGTGTTTTCACTGTTACGAAAAAGGCAGTGCGCAGCAGCCAAGCTCCTCCCCCGGAACTGCATTCTAGCTGGCATTGCTTAAACACGTGCCTGTGAGTATCTGTGCTTTATGTCGATTTATTTTGTGCATCCGTTAGCAAGATGAGTTCTAAGGTATCAGAAAAGCCTAAAAGAGCGCGTAAGGGTGTTACACTTAGCGTAAAACTAGACACAATTAAGCTTTTCGATCATGGTGAACAAAGTAAGGACAAAGTGAATTTGGCTTGTGGAAGTTGACGAGGATGATGCTGAAGAAGTTTTGGCATCACATGACCAACAACTGATAGATGAAGAGCTGATGCAATTGGAAGAAGAAAGGATAACAATCGAAACTGAACACAGTAGCGAATGGACCGAAAGTGAAGTTGTCTAGGAACTGAACGTGAAGCAACTACGTGAGATTCTCACTGCGATTGACAATGCTGCAATGATTGCAGAAAAGTATGACTTTCATTTTGAAAGGGTACATAGATTTAGGGCATATTTGCAGGATGGTTTGAGTGCTTACAAAGAACTGTATGATAGAAAAATACACGAGGCTAAGCGGTCAAGCATACAGTCATTTTTCAAGCCTTCCACATCAGCCACAGCAGACAAACCTCGACCTTCGACACTGAGGCAGGCAGAAGAAGAAGATGAAGATGACTTGCCTGCCCTGATGGAAACAGACGATGATGAGATGATACCCCAGTGTCCCACCACCCCAACCTCCGGCGACTCAGCCTAACACAGCATCATCAGTGTGCTCAATGTCTTCCCAATTCTGGTAAGTGAAATGACACTGTACATACATTATTTCTACTTTATATAGGTTGTGTATTTTTATGTGTTATTTGGTACGATTTGGCAGTTTCATAGCTTAGAAGTTACTGGAGAGTGTGCTTCTGCCGACAACACTTGTGTGAGATTTTCGCTACGGTGGACAGTGCTGCAGTGATTGCAGAGAAGTATTTCTACTTTATATAGGCTGTGTATTTATCATATCATTCCTGCTTTTACTATATTTTACTGTTGTTTTAGGTTTTGTGTGTTATTTGGCATGATTTGGTAGGTTATTTTTTGGGTCTGCGAATGCTTACTAATTTTTCCCATATAAATAAAATGGTAATTGCTTCTTCACTTTATGACATTCCGGCTTACGAACAGTTTCATAAGAACGCTCTACCTTCAAATGGCAGGGAAACCTGTATTGACAAAAGGAGAATTCCAGTTCGTCTGGGCAATATGCACTGTGGCCGCTTTATTCAGGGCCTCCTGTATCCAATAAAGTTGCTGCTGAGTTTGTGTTTGTGGTCTTTTACTGCTGTAACTCATCCACTTAAAGGTTCTACATGTGTTTGAATCGAGGCCATCAGTGGCCGGAAGTGTGAGACTCCATAGCTCACTTGGGTTGACTGACTAAGTACATCAGACAGTCTGGTGTTGGAACAGAGGCCAATCAGGAATCGGGATTGATTGGCAGGAATGAATAAAAATAAAAGGTAGGGACAAGCAGAGCATCCATTGGCTGAAGTGGACAGTGTTAGAATGGCTATTTGAGGCTTTAACTCTATATGGCATCACTGAAGTGTGGCGTGTGCGAGAGAAGATGAAAAAGTGAATGTAGATTTTTTTTGCAGTTTATTTATTGTTTCCTTTATACTTCCACAGTTAGAACAGTAGAGGTGACAAGATGGATAGTGGAATTCTCCTCGTGTGGGATGTACAACTGTGAGATGTGGATTCAGCTGCTTCTTCTAACAGTCTGCATTAAGGATTTGGAGCTGGAACTGGATGACCTCTGGATCATTCGGGAGGCTGAGGGGGTGATAGATCGGACATATAGAGAGGCAGTTACACCCAAGGTGCAGGACGTGGGAGACTGGGTGATAGGCAGAAAGAGGAAAAGGGTTAAACAGTGCAGAGTATCCCTGTGGCCACCCCTCTCAACAACAGGTGTACCACTTTGTGGGGTGGGGTGTGGGAGAATGACCTAGCAGAGGAAAATCACAGTGGTCAGTCTCTGGCACTGAGTCTGAGTCTATGACTCAGAAGGGAAGGGGGGAGAAGAAGCAAGCTGTGGTGATAGTGGATTTGTTAGTTAAGGGAAAAGAAATGTTCTGTGGATGAGAATGAGATACCCGGATGGTATCTTGCCTCCCAGGTGCCAGGGTCCAGGACATCTCGGATCGAGTCCTCAGCCTTCTTAGGTGGGAGGGTGAGCAGCCAGTGGTTGCAGTCCATGTAGGTGCCAATGGCATAGGTAGGAAGAGTGACAAGGTTCTGCAAAGGGAGTTCAGGGAGTTAGGTGCTATGTTAAAGGGCAGGACCTCCAGGGATGTAATCTCAGGGTTGCTATCTGTGCAGAAATATAAACATCATACACATGGCTAAGGAGTTGGTGTAGGAGGAAGGGTGTCAGACTTTTGGATCATTGGGCTCTCTTCCAGGGAAGGTGGGACCTGTACAGAAGAGGCAGTTTGCACCTGAAGTGGAGGGGACTGATATCTTGGTGGGAAGGATTGCTCGTGATGCACTGGGTGGTTTAAACTAGAGTTGCAGGGGGATGGGAACCAGAGTGCCAGTACAGATAGTGGAGAGGTTGTGGAGACAGGCTAAGACCTCACAAAGTCAGGAAGCAAAATGTTGAGTATACTGTATATTTCAATGCAAGAAGTATTGTGGGAAAGGCAGATGAGTTCAGGGCATGGATCAACACATGGAAGTATTCTATCATAGCCATTAGTGAGATTTGGTTGCAAGAGGGGCAGGACTGGCAGCTCAATGTTCCAGGGTTCTGTTTTAGCTGCGATAGAGCAGGAGGGATTGAAGGAGGAGGGGTTGTGTTACTAGTCAGGGAAAATGTCATGGCAGTGCTCAATCAGGATAGATTGGAGCACTCATCTAGTGAAGCTTTATGTATGGAACTGACAAATAAGAAATGTATAACCACGTTAATGGGGCTATATTATAGACACCCACAGTCCAAGGGATTTGGAGGAACAAATCTGTAAAGATTGCAGACTATTGCAAGAAACTTAAGGTTGTTATTGTAGATGATTTTAACTTTCCTCATTGGCTGGGAATCCCATAGTGTAAAAGGGCTAAATGGGATAGAGATGAGAAAATCTGCAGATGCTGGAAATCCAAGCAACACACACAAAATGCTGGAGGAGTTCAGCAGGCTAGGCAGCATCTGTGGAAAAGAGCACAGTCGTATAGTCGATGTTTTGGTCCAAGATCAGGACTGGAGAAGAAAAGGATGAGGAGTCAGAGTAAGAAGCAGAGAATATCATACTGGACTTGAGTGCTGCGACTACTTGTGTATCCAGTAAGATGATACGGAAAGGAAAGAAATTTAAAGCATCTAACACTTATATTCACTGGGTGACTAATGTGATAGCCAAGGTTTGGTCTTTTAAATTTGTTTAGGTTTTAGTAATTCTTATCAACGTTTTAAAATGATGATGGAAAGGATGGACATGGAGTTTGAACAATGAGTCATTAGGCCATGAATTTGATTACCATAGCATTTCAGAAGGGATTTGGACATGGTTCCTCTGTGGTAAAGAGTGTTATTGATGTAGTAAGTGGAAGATCTAATGGATTCTTTTGTCTTCTGTATCCTTGTTAAGGTACTTTGTTGAAAGTACTTCTTATATTGGTTGCTTTTTTATTGCTTCTGTGGGTCTCTGATATTTTGTCAATTTCATTTATTTAATATGTATGCACCATGGAAATGATGGTGAATTTTGAAAACGATTTACTTTTTGAGTTTCTACTATCTATGTATTAACATGAGGATTCTTTGGTTCCTTAGGTGCATGTTATAAGACCAATTTTGCCACGCCTTAGGAGCCTAATGGATGCCACGGTTTATGATGGAAAAGGTAATTGTGACTCCAACTGCATTATCTGTCAAAATTTTTAGCTCATTGCTATAGTCTAAGACACGATGCAGCTCAGGTTTTGGCAGTTTGTCGTCTTGATCCTGAATGCACTTGTTTAGGAGGATCATTATTGGTTCCTAGCAGCAATGTTAATTTAGTTTCTCTTTTAGGAATGTTTCAGAAGGATGGGAAGTGCATTTCATGGGGGTATAGCAGAGCCAAATATATAATCTATTTATCCCAATTATGGTAACTTTTAAAAATAATTTATAATTTTAATTATTATAGAATGAACTAAAACATATTGAAAATTGGGGGTTAAAGTAGTTGGTGATCGTGCTGAACATTACTTGCTGAGAATGAGCAGATAGGTTTATTTATGGAATGTTAATTATATTGAATGATTTATTTTCATAACTATGTCTTCATTGGGAACTCCATTCTGGATCACGTTTAGTTTTCTATCATCTAATCATTAGACTAAGATGCCAGTTTCCCATTTTCTGTGCATATCTGTGCATTTGTATCACTCAAGCAAAATGGTTTATTGCTTGGGAGTGTTGTACATCATATCTAGAAATAGTCTTGTTTTGACTAACTATGCTTCATGTGTTGATCACTATGGATTATGAACAGTAAATATACACTCTGATCTGTCCCAGAGGTTTCCCTCTTAGTGAAAGTTGCTTCTGGTGGGTATGTATTTTTCTGTGTAATTAACCTGCTTTGCTTTGAAGGGTGACCTATCGAGCATGTGTTTAATTTCTTGCTGATGTGATGCATAATGACCTCCCCATCTCACTTCAATCCTAAGTAAACACAAAGTACACTGCAGATGCTGTGGTCAAATCAAGATGTACAAAACAGCAGGATAAACTCAGCAGGTCGGGCAGCATCTGTTGAAAGAAGCAGTCAACGTTTTTGGTCGAGACCCTTCGTCAGGACTAAAGAAGGAGGGGGCAGGGGCCCTATAAAGAAGGTGGGGGGAGGGTGGAAAACCAATCAGAGGAAAGATCAAGGGGTGGGGGAGGGGAAGCAGGGAGGGGATAGGCAGGAGAGGTGAAGAAGGAATCTAAGGGGAAAACACTATGGGTAGTAGAAGAAGGCAGAGTCATGAGAGGTGATAGGCAGCTAGAAGAGGAGACAGAGTGAAGGTGGGATGGGGGAAGTGAGAGGGAGGGAATTACCGGAAGTTGGAGAATTCGATGTTCATACCAAGGGGCTGGAGACTACCCAGACGGTATATGAAATGTTGTTCCTCCAACTGAAGTTTGACCTCATCTTGGCAGTAGAGGAGGCCATGTATGGACATATCCAAATGGGAATGTGAAGGAGAGTTGAAGTGAGTGGCAACTGGGAGATCCTGTCTGTTGTGGCAGACAGAGTGTAGGTGATCGATGAAGTGGTCCCCCAATCTGTGTCGGGTCTCGCCGATGTAGAGGAGGCCGCACCGGGAGCACCAGATGCAATAGACTACCCCAACAGACTCCCAAGTGAAGTGTTGCCTCACCTGGAAGGACTGTTTGGGGCCCTGAATGGTGGTAAGAGATGAGGTGTAGGGACAGGTGTAGCACTTACACTTGCAGGGATAAGTGCCAGGTGGGAGATCTGTGGGGAGGGACGTGTGGACCAGGCAGTCGCGGAGGGAACGATCCCTGTGAAAAGCAGAGAGGGGTAGAGAGAGGAAGATGTCCTTAGTAGTGGGGTCCTGTTGAAGGTGGCGGAAGTTGCAGAGGATAATATGCTGGATCCGGAGGCTGGTGGGGTGATAGGTGAGGACAAGGGGGACATGGTCCCTGTTGTGGTGATGGGAGGATGGGCTGAGGGCTGAAGTGCGGGAAACGGAGGAGATGCGGGTGAGGGCATAATTGATGACGGCAGAAGGGAAACCATGATTCTTAAAGAAAGAGGACATTTGGGATGTCCTGGAACAGAAAACCTCATCCTTGGAGCAGATGCGGTGGAGACGGAGGAACTGCAAATAGGGAATAGATTTTTGCATTTGGCAGGGTGGGAAGAGGTATAATCAAGGTAGTTATGGGAGTCGGTGGGTTTGTAGAAGATGTCAGTGGACAGTCTGTCTCCAGAGATGGAGACCGAGAAATCGAGAAAGGAGAGAGAAGTGTCCGAGATGGACCAAGTGAATCTGAGGGCTGGGTGAAAGTTAGAGGCAAAGTCAATGAAATTGATGAGCTCAGCATGGGTGCAGGAAGCAGCACCAATGTAGTCGTCAATAATGTATCGAAGGAAAAGTTGGGGAGCAGTACCAGTATAGATTTGGAGCATATACTGTTCCACATAACCCATGAAGAGGCAGGCATAACTAGGGCCCATGCGAGTGGGTGAGTGGGTGAGGCAACACTTGTGAGTCTGTTGGGGTAATCTATTGCATCCGGCGCTCCCGGTGCGGCCTCCTCTACATCAGCGAGACCTGACGCAGATTGGGGGACCGCTTCGTCCAGCACCTACAGACAAGATCTCCTGGTTGCCACTCACTTCAACTCTCCTTCACATTCCCATTCGGGTATGTCCATACATGGCCTCCTCTACTGCCATGATGAGGCCAAACTTCAGTTGGAGGGACAACATCTCATATACCGTCTGGGTAGTCTCCAGCCCCTTGGTATGAACATCGAATTCTCCAACTTCCGGTAATTCCCTCCCTCTCACTTCCCCCATCCCACCTTCACTCTGTCTCCTCTTCTAGCTGCCTATCACCTCTCATGACTCTGCCTTCTTCTACCACCCATAGTGTTTTCCCCTTAGATTCCTTCTTCACTTCTCCTGCCTATCCCCTCCCTGCTTCCCCTCCCCCACCCCTTGATCTTTCCTCTGATTGGTTTTCCACCCTCCCCCCCACCTTCTTTATAGGGCCCCTGCCCCCTCCTTCTTTAGTCCTGACGAAGGGTCTTGACCTGAAACGTTGACTGCTTCTTTCAATGGATGCTGCCCGACCTGCTGAGTTCATCCAGATTTTTTGTACATCTTCACTTCAACCCTTCGCCACTGAATAATGCCCAAGTGTGTCATATTTAAAGGTTGTTGCTTCTGTGGTTCAGAACTTCATTTTCATTTTAAATAGATGGATGAAAGTTGATTAACAAAATTATGTATTTATATATCATCTAGGTAATTTGCTTTTCCACCCATCTTGGCTCCTTTGTGCCTATAAACGCATGTTTGAAAGTGAAAACAAAACTGTGATGAAAGAAGGTCTGTTTCATTTCCTGGATCTTAATATCATGAAATATTCAATCAGAACTCAAGAACTGTCTGATGTAAGTTCATAAAATTTATTTCATTAAGTGAAAGCCCTGACTTGTTGTACAATAGAAAGAAGAAATTTCACATCTTTGGTTAATGTACAGGTTACTGTATAGTTAATGTTTTGTGTTCCTGATCAGCATCAGATAAAGCTGGACTCATCAATCAGAAGACCATAAGACAGAGGAGCTGAATGTGGCCATTGGGCCCATTGAGTTTGATCGTGCTTCATTTAGAAGCTGTAGCCACAGCCAAAATCTTCAATAATTAACACATGTTTGTATTTGAAGCAGCATTCTACAAGTATATGTCACTTGGACATTTTCACTTGACAATTGCGAGTGACAGAGGATGAGAGGCAATTTGATAGAGGTGTTTAAGATTGAGAGGCATAGATAGAGTGGACAGCCAGCACCTTTCTCCCCAGTGTGGCCATGGCTGATAACAAAGGACCTCCGTTTAAATTGAGCAGAGGAAAGTTCGGGGAGATGTCAGAGGAAGGTTTTTTTCACACACTGGAAGCTTAGGAGGCACTGTTTGGGGTGGTGGTAGAGGCTGATTGATGAGATTCGAATGGTACATATGGGTGTAAGGTTATAGGCTGTGTGGGAGGGAAGTGTGAGATTGATCATGGAGTAGGCTGACACAATATCATGGGCTGAAAGGCTGTTTCTGTGCTGTACTGTTTGATGTGTAAACCCTTTGAAAGTTTTTATTGTGTATTGTTTATCCTTTCTGACTTATCTTCTCATTGTTTTCTCTTTGCTCTTTAAATTTGTACTAATTCAAGATTTTCTTCATAATTTAAGTTTATCTGTGGGCCAGTGATGAATGCTCTTTCAGAAAGTGCACTCTACAGCAGGTAAATGGCTTAATTTTCCTTCCTTTCATTGGTGGTGTTTCCTTTCCATCTGCCCTGATGTGTAATTGCATCTTAACGTTTCAGATCTCCTGATCAGATCATTGGCAGCTGTCCTGTTTTAGCAGTAAAGTTAAAGGCGTTTCTTGTTGATTATGTGGAAAATATACCTGGGGAGTTCAAAGGTGAGTTCTGGAAATTGATAGAACTTGTTCTGAAGTGATGAATGAATTGAACTGAAGTGGTTCAGGATGACATTTGCATAACCTGTTTTGATTCAATGGTTGGCCACATTGTGGAAGTAAATTAAAAGCTATATTGATTATAACTAATTATTTTCATTTCATTTCTTTTTGGCTCCCTTCCATCAGGCCGGAGGTACGATAGCATTAGGAAAAGGACTGTTAGGATGGGAAGCAGCTTCTTCCTCCAGCCTGTGAGACTATTAAACTCCCTGCCACCATCCAGGTCTCATCATGTATGAAGCACCAGTAGACAATAGACAGTAGGTGCAGGAGTAGGCCATTCGGCCCTTCTAGCCAGCCATTCACTGTGATCATGGCTGATCATACACAATCAGTACCCTGTTCCTGCCCTCTCCCCATATCCCTTGACCCTGCTATCTGTAAGAGCTCTATCTAACTCTCTTGAATGCATCCAGAGACATGGCCTCCACTGCCTTCCGGGGCAGAGCATTCCACATATCCACCACTCTCTGGGTGAAAAAGTTTTTCCACATCTCTGTTCTAAATGGCCTACCCCTTATTCTTAAACTGTGGCCTCTAGTTCTGGACTCGCCCATCAGCGGGAACATGCTTCCTGCCTCCAGTGTGTCCAATCCCTTAATAATCTTATATGTTTCAATCAGATCCTCTCTCATCCTTCTAAATTCCAGTGTATACAAGCCCAGTCGCTCCAATCTTTCAACATATGACAGTCCCGCCATTCCGGGAATTAACCTTGTGAACCTACGCTGTACTCCCTCAATAGCAAGAATGTCCTTCCTCAAATTTGGAGACCAAAACTGCACACAATACTCCAGGTGGGGTCTCACCAGGGCCCTGTACAGCTGCAGAAGGACCTCTTTACTCCTATACTCAATTCCTCTTGTTATAAAGGCCAGCATGCCATTAGCTTTCTTCACTGCCTGCTGCACCTGCATGCTTGCTTTCATTGACTGATGTACAAGAACACCTAGATCTCGTTGTACTTCCCCTTTTCCTAACTTGACTCCATTTAGATAGTAATCTGCCTTCCTGTTCTTGCCACCAAAGTGGATAACCTCACATTTATCCACATTAAACTGCATCTGCCATACATTTACCCACTCACCCAACCTGTCCCAAGTCACCCTGCATTCTCATAACATCTTCCTGACATTTCACACTGCCACCCAGCTTTGTGTCATCAGCAAATTTGCTAATGTTACTTTTAATCCCTTCATCTAAATCATTAATGTATATTGTAAACAGCTGCGGTCCCAGCACCGAACCTTGCGGTACCCCACTGGTCACAGCCTGCCATTCCGAAAGGGATCTGTTAATCACTACTCTTTGTTTCCTGTCAGCCAGCCAATTTTCAATCCATGTCAGTACTCTGCCCCCAATACCATGTGCCCTAATTTTGCCCACTAATCTCCTATGTGGGACTTTATCAAAAGCTTTCTGGAAGTCCAGGTACACTACATCCACTGGCTCTCCCTTGTCCATTTTCATAGTTACATCCTCAAAAAAACTCCAGAAGATTAGTCAAGCATGATTTTCCCTTCATAAATCCATGCTGACTCGGACTGATCCTGTTACTGCTATCCAAATGTGTCGTAATTTCCTCTTTTATAATTGACTCCAGCATCTTTCCCACCACTGACGTCAGGCTAACCGGTCTATAATTCCCTGTTTTCTCTCTCCCTCCTTTCTTGAAAAGTGGGACAACATTCGCCACCCTCCAATCGGCAGGAACTGTTCCTGAATCTATAGAACATTGGAAAATGATTACCAATGCATCCATGATTTCTATCGTAGCATTATACTGTTTACTTTTTGACTCGTGTTGTAAATGCACTTTGTGCTAAATGTCAGTCTTCTGGAATGTATTTTAATATTTGTTAATTTACTTGTGTTAATGTTGCTTCGTGTATTTTGCATCCTGGTCTGGAGAAACATTTTTTCATCTGGTGGTTATACACCTGTATAGTTGAATGACAATAATCTTTATCTTGAACTTCTGTTTACTGTTGAAGGTAACTTGAAATTTATATTGAGTTCCTGTTAATTATTTAAAGAAATAATCATCTATTCGAGCCATTTAATTTTGAAACAAGCCAGATCAACAAATTGCCTTCAAATTTAATTAAGTCTCTCCTCAAAGTTTGATCAAATGCTTTTTCAAAATCCATGTAAATATTCCACTGTGCATCTCTTCATAAAATTTGATTAGGTTCACTGGACATATTCTCCTTACAAATCCAGGCTGTCTGGTAAAAGAAATAATTTAAAACAATTCAACCACCTTACTATTAATTGTAGACTCTAATATCCTGACTATAGATAGCAGATAAACTAGTCTACAGTATAATTCCTTAACTTTCCTTTTTCATTTTCTCCATATAGAGTGATGGTATATACAGAGTTCCAGTTTAAAAAAAATTGTTCCCAAATTGCAGAAGCTTAAGAATGTTATATTTTGTGCATATCTATCTATCGAGAAACAGTGAGAATGGGCTCCTCTGGCCCTTCAAGCTGCGCCACCCAGCAAACCCTGATTTAACCATAGCATAACCACGGGACAATTTACAAAGATGAATTAACCCACCAACCGGGACCTCTTTGGACTGTGGGAGGAAACCCATGTGGTCACGGCAGAACATACAAATTCCTTACAGGCAGCAGAGGGAATTGAATCTGGATTGATGGTACTGTAAAGTGTTGAGTGGTGTGGTAACCACTACGCCAGTGTCGTCCCATGTCTTATTTTTTTGATACAGTTGTCTTCCTCATTACTGTTGAATTTTATAAGTTAATTTTGGTGATTTCCTGAATCCTCTCAATGTCTTGGATTCTGTTCTCTTAAGCTGTAAATGTTGGTACAAAGTAATTATTTGACATTATTTAACTGGTTTTCATTTATAGCATTACTATTGTATTTTCAAAATACTGTTCATCTCTTTTGTAGTAAAATATCTTTTTTTATTTTGATTTTCTTTGCCAATTTCTTTGTGCTCACATATTATTGCTGTTGCTTTTGTTTTGACATGTTTTGCTGTCCAATGTGGTTTTATAATCAGCTTCTGTCTTTTTAGATGCTTTATCTTTTCATTTTTGCTTGATCCTTTCATCTTCCTTTATTATGTTTCTTTACGTTTTAGAATTAGCAGAACGGAGGATGCAAAAATTTATTCTATATCACCTACAATTCTCAGTTGAACACCTCTCTGCATTTTTACCCATCCATCGATTTCCTGAATTTTTTTGTGGAGTGGGTGGTCAACTGTACCCAAACATGGAATCCTTTGTTGGTTTGTTTTGTTCCCTGCTGAATATTACATTAAACGTGATCACGTTGAGTGGCATGGTAGTGTAGTGGTTAGCACAATGCTTTACATTACCAGCGACCTGGGTTCAATTCCCGTCGCTGCCTGCAAGGAGTTTGTACGGCAAACCCTGTGACTACGTGGGTTTCCTCCAGGTGTTCCAGTTAATTAAACCTAATATGATCAGCCCATTAGTTTGGGGACATGCTGTTATAAAATCAGTCCCACATACACTCTAGAAATGGTCTTCTGGCTCCTGTGCCTTCTCTCTTATGGTAGTAATAGGAACCCTTACCTTAAATTATTTGTGGTCAATGTGTTTATGTTTTCTGAATCGTGTTTAGTGTAATTTATAGATAGTGTGTAGTACTGGATGCTGGTGGTAACCGTGCTTCTCAGCTGCTTCAGCTTCACATGATATGATCATCATGCTCGTAAGCACTGACTACTTTGTATATTCCATCCCATAAGTGTATTGCTCCTATTTACTTCTCTGGCCGGCATAAATCCGGCCTGTGCAAGGATTTATACTACATACTTGGCTGCTCCAGGTAGGTTTTACCTGTTTCATTAACCCAATTCAAATGAAATGAATCAGTGATTTTGCAGTGAGAGTAACTAAGTATCTTTTTGTTTGTTTTTCTGCTAAGTTGATAATATAATTTACATACACACAGATGTTGTCCTCAGCATGAGTCACCAAGACTGATACTTAAGAGCTAATATTTTACGGCATTATAATGGTGTGATTACTTGAGTCGAATATGATGATCTAAGGGGTTTTCTATTCCTGGGTCCACTGGTGACTGTAGAGGCCGACAGTATCCTCATATCCTACTGCAGTGTGGGCAAGAGTAAGTTGTGGCTGTGGTCAGAGGTTGGGTCTTTTGGTTGTTCAGTCTCTTCTTTTGCAGCTGCTGCTTGTTCTCTGTGTTCCCATGTAGTGTAACTCCCTGTTGGACAGATTTCCTCTCGGTGGATCTGTTGAGTGCAATGTCTTCCCAGTTTTTAGATGTAATGTTGTATTATAGTGCAAATCTCAATGACATTGTACACCACAGAATGTACCTTGAAGTTTTTAATATTATCAACATTGATGGATAAAAATACCATGTTCATATCAATTACAATTTGGAAATGTTATAACTTCAGTTCAAATCCACAGGCTTTGGAAGTTGGAAGGAGTTTGTAGTTTGTTTAAAATGCGCTGCACTTTAGTCAGGTGATGCGGAAAACCAAACACTCTTTATTTCCTTTCACTAGGAGACTTCCTCACGAAGTTGATTAAGAGCGTGGCCACCAAGCACTGGTGTGCCATCCCTATTCTTTTCATCTCTCAAGCTCTAGAGCACATCCCATCTTGCAAAATCTGGGGAGTAGAAGGGCTTCGTGCTCTTCGGTAAGGATAATCACAGGAAAGTAGCTTTTACAGTCACTGATTTTAAATGCAGATTTATCTATGCTAATGGATATAGTGATTAAGCAGAAATTACATCAATGTTGGAGACTGGATATACATCCTATGGCCACTTTTATTAGGTACACTTGTACACCTGATTGTTAATGCAAATATCTAATCAACCAATCATGTGGCAGCAACTCAATGCATAAAAGCATGCAGACAAGGTAAAGAGGTTCAGTTGTTGTACAGACCAAACATCAGAATGGGGAAGAAATGTGATCCAAGTGACTTGAACCATGGAATGATTGTTGGTGCCAGACAGGGTGGTTTGAGTAGTTAGATAGATAGATACTTTATTCATCCCCATGGGGAAATTCAACTTTTTTTTTCCAATGTCCCATACACTTGTTGTAGCAAAACTAATTACATACAATACTTAACTCAGTAAAAAATATGATATGCATCTAAATCACTATCTCAAAAAGCATTAATAATAGCTTTTAAAAAGTTCTTAAGTCCTGGCGGTTGAATTGTAAAGCCTAATGGCATTGGGGAGTATTGACCTCTTCATCCTGTCTGAGGAGCATTGCATCGATAGTAACCTGTCGCTGAAACTGCTTCTCTGTCTCTGGATGGTGCTATGTAGAGGATGTTCAGAGTTTTCCATAATTGACTGTAGCCTACTCAGCGCCCTTCGCTCAGCTACCGATGTTAAACTCTCCAGTACTTTGCCCACGACAGAGCCTGCCTTCCTTACCAGCTTATTAAGACGTGAGGCGTCCCTCTTCTTAATGCTTCCTCCCCAACACGCCACCACAAAGAAGAGGGCGGTCTCAGAAACTGCTGATGATCTGGGATTTCCTGGGTGTATAATTCAATTACAGATCTATCTGTGCTGAAGTAAATGTCAACAGGAAGAAATGCCTGGCAATCTACTTCCGTATCTTGCCCTAAAAGCCCTATGGCCATCTACACTATCCATAGGGTCGCCATGAGTCGACGAAAACTCAGTGGCACTCAACAATAAGGATGGGTTGAAGCTTAATTTTTTTAAAAACCATTTGAAAAGCAAAAGTCTTCCAAGTACTAAATAAGAAATTTTCAACATAAAGAGCACGTAATGACATGACCTTTCTATTATGCCATGGATTATGCTGGTTTTGGTGGTGGTGGTGGGGGAGGGTAGTAGAGTAATGATTAGTGTAATCACTTTACATGGCAAGCAGGCACCAATCAGGGTTCGATTCCCGCCCGTATGTAGGGAGTTTGTACATTCTCCTGTTCCTCTGGGTGCTCTGGTTTCCTCCCACAATCCAAAGGGTTAGTAAGTTGTGGGCTTGCTCTCTTGGTGCCAGAAGTATGCTGACACTTGCAGGATGCGCCAGCACAGTCCTCGCTAATTTGATTTGACACAACTGATGCATTTCACCTCATGTTTCTAAGCGAATATCACAATTAAAGCTAATCTTTTTAATACCCAAACACATTAATGAAATAAAAATCAGTGACTGTGTTCTCCTTTTTGAAATGCTACCCATGTTTTATTCAAAGTACATTTGTATTGAACTATGTATGCAGTATACAACCTTGAGATCTGTCTTCCCTGCAGAAATCCATGAAATAAAGAAAATCATGGAACACATTAAAAAAACATCAATTTCCCCCGCATGCAGGAAAAACAAATTGTTCAATGGCACCAAAAACCCAAGTGAGAAACAAGGAATATAAAACACAAAATCAAGTGAGTCTGGGCATATTCAGTTCAGCCCAAAATAGCAGCAAAAACGTGACCAGAGCCCAGAAGCACATCAAAATATGAACTACAGAGTCCAGTCCACAAACTTTTTAAATATTTGACATCATTTAAAGTTCATTTCGCTCGTTAATTTTCCATCTGATATTTTACAGGGAAGTATTGTGTTGTACTTTGACCAATCATCAAGTATTGCTGCGAGGAGCGGCTCAGTGTTCCTTTCTAAAAGCGGCTATGCATCTGACTAATGTGGTAAGGGAAATGTTACTCCGTAAATTTCATCTTGATATACTGAATCTGTTATACACATGGATTCAACATGAGTTCCTGTTAGATTTAGCTTAGATACTTAAGATTAAATGCCAAAGTAGCTGCAATAATGCTGCAGCTGCTTCATCAGAACATTACTCTCTTCAAAGACGTAAAACATAGGAGCAGAATTAGGCAATTCAGCCATTGGAGCCTGCTCTGCCATTCCATCCTGGCGGATTCATTATCCCTCTCAACCCCATTCCACTGCCTTCTCACCATAACTTTTGGGCGTAACTAATTAAGAACCTATCAACCTCTACTTTAAATATACTCAATTACTTGGCCTCCACAGCCGTCTGTGGCAATGAATTCCACAGATTCACCGTCCTCTGACTAAAGAAATTCCTCCTTGTCTCTGTTCTAAATGAACGGCTTTGTATTCTGAGGCTGTGCCCTCTGGTCCTAGACTCTCCCACTGTTTGCATGCAACTAGATTCTTTGCATACGCCCTTGATGGAATCATCAGATATTCCCATGTAGGACTACTACAGATGAAATCCACAATCACAGCCATGGGTACTGCAGAAAGCAACATTGTTTAAAGAAATTTTAAGTTATTGAATCTCAAAATCTGCTGGCCCAGGACAGCAGCCTTGGGTTGTGAGTGCCATTCCCCTTTAAGGAAACAGGACCACAGAGAGTGGGCTGGTCTGCAGGTAAGATTGAAATGCAGAGGCCTTGGATTTCCCACTGCTGACTATTTTGCAGTCTCTGGAACATAAAGTAGAAGAGCTCAGAGCAAGGTTGCAGTACCAGAGGGACATCAGGACCTTCTGTGTACTTTGTTACACTGAAGTGTGGATGCAGCCCAAGTACTTCACCATCTACTGAAAATCATTGCCGGGAATTTACACCAGGCTAACTTGAAGAAGTCTCAAAAAAGAACTGCCATCAACGTATCACCTAAGGCGTCAACCCATTTGGCCATTGTTATACCACCATCAAGAATGCTCATTGTGCCATCCCATGCCCGCACTTGGAAAGTCTGATCACCTGACTGTATTTCTACTGCCATCATACAGGCAGAGACTAAAGACCCCAGCACCAGTGGTGAGGACAAAAAAGATCAAGGGAAGAGGAGAAGCTCCACTTTCAATTTGAAAATTGGACAATATTCAGGAATCTGAATGACTGCCACAGTTTTCACCAACTTCATCAAGTGTTGTGTGGATGAGTGTGTGCCTTTGACAACTTGCCAGACATACCCAAACTAGAAAGCATGGATGAACCAGGAGATTTGTAGTTAGCTGAGGACTAGATCTGTGGCATTCAAGATCAGTGACCCAGAGCTATATGAGAAGCCTGGGTATAACCTATGGCTATTTAAAAGTGAAGATCAATTCCGAATGAAGTTGGAGATGGAATTGAATGCATGTCAACTCTGGCAGTGTTTGTAGGTCATTACTTCCTACAACGTGCAACCTAACATCATGAATAGTGAAGCTTCACTCCCAGGTGAGGTCAATACCTTTTATGTACGCTTTGAGAGGGAGAATAAATCTGTACCTGCCCAAATCACTTCAGCATCTGGTGACACTGTATGGGAGGTCAACATCAGACCACCTTCCAAGATAGCAACAGGTTCTGCCGGTGTACTTAGTAGGGCACTGAAAACCTATGCAAACTAATTGGCGGGAGTGTTCTAGGACGTCTTAATTCTCTTACTGCTGTACTTGGTTCCAACCTGCTTCAAAAGGGCGACAATCATACCAGAGCCCAAGAGGAGTAGGGAGAGCTGCCTCAGTTTTTAAAAAAGTTGTGACATGCTAGCAAAGGTGCCACCCTTATCATCTCTGTCCATTTATTACCAATTGCTCTCATATCCTCGGGTGGATAGGACATTTCTTTTATATGTTATTAATTTCAGTAGTGGTTTGTGATAGAGTAAATTTTCATTTGCAGATTGTTTTGCTTTTCCTCAAGAATGCTGATTTTAAACCTGCTCCATTTTATCTAGTTATATATGATCTGTGAGCAAATACTGTGTAAATGTTGATTATTTTATATGCTTAGTTGATGTAATCAGGATGAAGTTAATTTTCTGCTTGAGACGTATTTCATGCATCAGATTATGATTGAAATCCATATTCTTATATGTTAACTTCCTCGTTAATACAACATTTGTCCTTTTTTAGGAACTGGTGACGCTCTCTGACATTTCAAACTTTCTGGCATCCATTCGAACTGAAGAGGCTTTATCTCGGGGGACAAAATTGTGGATGGAGGTGAGAGCAAATAATTATTGGGCAAATCAGCTGTGAAGAGTTGAATCAATAATACTGAATTAGTTGTCTACCATTTCTTGCAGTGTTGACTTTCATAGTGCATTTCCCTTTCCCTAATCTATTCTGTACAGTTTTTAAAATGTACACCAAATATTTGCTTTTTGAAGTTTTTAAAGAACTGACTGTGGTTACTTTCCTCCCTCCTGTAACTTGCCTTCCTCCTGTAGCTTCCCTTCCTATTTCTTCACTGTTATCACTTTAGTTTCTCCACCATTAACAGCTTGTTTTAGTATATTTTCCCCAGGACCTCAAGGGTTTCCTCCAGATTTCCAATTTCCTCCCATGTTCTAAAGATGTATGGGTTAGGGGTAGTAAGTTATGGGCATAGTAAGATGGCGTTGGAGGCATGGTGACTGCCTCCAGCAGACTGTGTTGGTCATTGATGCAAATGACATATTTCACTACGTTCTGATATACATGTGAAAAATAAAGCTCACCTTCATCTTCTTTAAGGCCCGAAGTTCTTGGGTTCCTTCCATGAGTCTCTCTACCTCTGTAATCTCTAATTGCAAGTCAACTTCTTTTGCTTTTACAAGCTTTGTGTTCACTTTGTTTAATGCTACTCCTGTCAAATGGGATGATCTGTTGTATCAAATATGTTATATAAATGCAACTTGTGTGCTTCTTAAATGTATCATCCGTACCCCCAATTTACCTCCGTTCGCCTAGGGTGAACCGCTAATGCCCTGCCAACAGTGCGATACTTCGGTGTAAATACGGTGTAATGCCCCCCCAGAACATGCTCGCAACACAAATACCAGACAATACACCAAAAGCAAATAACTTTATAGTTATTTCTTAGTAGAAACGGATAACCTAAAAGCGCCAAATAAGTAAGTTTATCAGTTTGTGCACATAATATTTTAATACGTTGGAGCTCATGCCTCTGGTTCCATCCACAACAACCTTCCGAGTCTTTGGCCACTGTCCGAACCGCCAACGTCCAGTATTTGCTGCCCTGGAACCGCTGCCCGCTCCTCACATGTCCGTCCTCCTCGCTCTCCTCCCGAAAAAGACCGCAAACTCCCGTTCAGCTTACACACCCAAGATAGCATAACGATTCTCATTTTAAAATCTGTTTTATTGAAGGTCAACAAAAAAGATACATTAAGTCAATATGTCATTATGTACAATGAAGAATTAAATTAGCAAATAACTTATTAACAAGCTAAGCAATATATCAATAATAATAAGAAAAAATAGTGTTAAGAATATTTTTTGAAAGAAAAAAGAAGGAAAATAAAGAACCCCTACTAACTAAAAAAAATCCCTACTAACTGGAAAAAGAACCCCATTGGGAGCACAACCCCGGAGCTATACATCATACAAGCTTCCATTTAAAAAAAAAATCAGTCTGCCAACTCAAATCCATTTAAAGAAAAATTGGAAGGAAACCAGATTAATTAACTCAAATCAGATGATAGTAGCGGGCGAATGAACCCCAACTTTTCTCAAAATCAAATTGAGGATCAAAAGTTTGTCTTCTGATTTTCTCCAAACTAAGACATAGCATCACCTGAGAAAACCATTGTATCAAAGCAGGAGCAGAAGCATCTTTCCATTTCAACAAAATAGACCTTCTGGCCAATGATGTAACAAATGCAATTACATGTTGGTCTGATGGAGAAATGCCATGAATATATTGAGGGATTATACGAAACAAAACTGTCAATTTATTAGGTTGTAAATTAATTTTTAAAACTTTAGAAATTGTAGAGAAGATAGACTTACAAAAATGTTTCAATGCAGAACAGGACCAAAACATATGTGTAAATGTGGCTGTCTCGGTTTTACATCTGTCACACTGACTGTCAATATTAGGAAACATTTTAGACAGTCTCTCCTTTGTCAAATAGTAACGATGTACAATTTTAAATTGAATTAAAGAGTGACTGGCACAGATCGAAGAAGAGTTAACCAACTTCAGAATCCACAACCAGTCCTCTGTTATCAAGCCCATGTTAAGCTCTCTCTCCCAATCTTGCTTAATCTTAAGTGAAGGGTAATTGTGCTGTTGTAACAATAAATTATGAATTTTCCCAATAAAACCCTTCACTAAAGGATTCATTTTAAAAATATCTAACAGGTCAGAATCCTGTATATATGGAAAATTACTTAAATATTCTTGTAATTTCTCAAATAACATCAACTGGCCATCTTGGAACAGATCCATGAAGGAATAAACTCCTTTATTCCTCCAAAGAAGAAAGGTAGGATCACTTAATGAAGGTTTAAGTAAATAATTTCAATAAATTAAACTAAAAAGTTTAAATTTTTTTGAAATTAAAAAAAATTACCAGACTAGAACCTAATTCGTAATGACTGCTTAATCACAGGGTATAAATTTAAATTACTAATTTTGGCTAGTTGTACAGGGTTGTACAGGTAGAGAAGCTCCTGATAATGAGGTTAAGTGAAACTGTTTCATAGCATTCAATTCCAAATCAGCCCAAGGTGGTCATTCATTTTTATCAGCCCAATATAACCAAAAACACATATAATGTTTATTAACAAATAAAAACACAAAATGCTGGCAGAACTCAGCAGGCCAGACAGCATCTGTGGGAGGAGATAGTGACGACGTTTCGGGCCGAAACCCTTCATCAGGAGTGAAGTAACATGGGATGGTCGAGGGGGGATAAGAAGCGGGGGGGGAGGGATGAAGTAGAGAGCTGGGAAGTGATAGGCTGGAGGGAAATGGGCTAGGGGGAAGGTGGAGAATTTAACATGTTCAGTGTGGTGGACATTAGGACCCAGTGGTGAAATCTGCGGTGTTTCTGTTCATGAAAATAATCACGATCACGATTGAAAATAAGGTGGAAGTAATAAAGCGAAAGGAAAGAGGTGAAATGCCATCGGTCATTGTAAAAGCGTTAGGCTACAGTTGGTCAATGATCAGAACAATTTTAATGGAGCATGTGAAAGGCCCTGACCTGATGAAAGCTACAATTATTACTAAGCAATGCAGTGGTTTAATTATTGAAATACATATGTTTCCCAAGTGTTTTACATGCATAGAAAGATAAAATATGTACTATATACTAAGAAAAACGTTTGACTAACTGATGCTAAATAATACTGGATATACCTGTTCCGACTTCAAATCAGACTTAAAGACGGACTCAGGAATCGAACTCATTCATAACCCGGGGACTGCCTGTACTTTAAAGTCATTTCTAGATTACTTACAATACCTAATACAATGTAAATGCTATGTAAATAGTTGTTATACTGTATTGTTTAGGGAATAATGACAAGAAAAAATAGTCTGTACATGCTCAAACAACAAGTGCTGGAGAGAGAACTTCGGGTTTTCCCGATCCACAGTTGGTTGAATCTGCACATGCGGAATCCGCGGATAAGGAGGGCCGACTGTACATTTAACAGTCTCCGAGCATTAGAGAAGGAATAACGGCCCTTTACAAAACCTGTATGGTCTTGAGAGATAATTTTAGCTAGAAGCTTCTCCAGCCGATTAGGCATTATTTTTGAAAGAATTTCAGCATCCACATTTAATAATGAAAATAGGTCTATATGAAGCACAGGTCTTGATCTTTCTTAAGAATTAAAGAAATAGAAGCTTCATAAAATGTGGGAGGTAACTGTCCTATCAAAAAAGAATCTTTAAGTATTTCCAACATATATGAAGAGAGCTATTTTTCAAATTTTTAAATAAAATCCTACAGAATAACTATCTAGTCCAGGAGCTTTACCAGATTGCATTGGAAAAAAATAGCTTTCTGAATTTCTTTTTCAGTAATAGGAGCATCAAGAATTTGTTGTTCTTCAACAGAAATTCGAGGAAAATCGATCTTTTGTAAAAAGGCATTCATTTTAGAAGAATCAACTGGAAACAGATTTATGAAGTTCAATATAAAATTCTAGAAAAAATGTATTAATATCTGCATAATTACATGCTAAACTACCATCTCCCTTACGAATTTTTAAAATTTGTCTTTTAGCTCTAGCTGCTTTTGAGATGCTAATAGCTTATTATTTTTATCTCTAAACACAAAATTGTCTTTTCAATTTAAGCTAATTTCTTTCAATAGGATATGTTAATAATAAATTATATTGTGATCAGAGTTCAACTCTTTGAGTGAATCAATGTTAGGAGAGATTGCATAAATATTATCCAAGTCTTTAATTTGTTTGGAAATCTTATCTAAGTCTGTTTTTGTCTGTTTCTTAAGCTTAGCTGAATAGGAGATTATTTGACTGCACAAATATGCTTTAAATGTATCCCATATAATCAATTTCGACACATCTCCTGAATTATTAAAAAGAAAAAAAATCTTTTATCTGAGTCTCAATAAATTTGACAAAATCCAAACTTGTAATAAATTTTCTGGAAAATGCCAAGGCAAATTTGCAATAACGATATCATTCAATTCAAAAGTAAGCTTAAAGGCGCATGATCCGAGAGAGTTACAGCATCATATTCACATTTCTGGACTTCGGACAAAAATCGGGGATCAGCTATAAAATAATCGATTCTAGAATATTTTTTGTGAACATGTGAAAAAAACAAAAATCTCTATCATTAGGATGTAAATGTCTCCGAACTTCAACCAGGCCAAAATCAATTAAAAAAGAGTTAATAAGTGATGCAGAACAACTCGGAAGCTGCTGATTGTTTGAACTCTTGTTAATCAAAGGATTTAAACAGCAGTTGAAATCACCACCCATTAACAACATATATTCATTTAAATTCGGCAATAAAATAAATACATTTTTTAAAAAAGAAGGATCATCTACATTAGGTCCATATAGGTTAACTAGAACAATTTTTGTATTACAAATCGTTCCTTTAACAATTAAAAATCTACCATTAGTATCTGACACAATGTCTTCTTGGATGAATAAAATATTAGATTTAATAAAAATAGATACTCCCTTTGTTTTATTTTGACAAGTAGTGTGAAATTGAAGGCCCTTCCACATTTTAAAAGATCTATTTTGATCGCCCGTTTTGATATGCATTTCTTAAGCAAAAATTATATTGGGTTGGAATCGATTAATGATTTTAAAAGTCTTCTTTCATTTAATAGGATGATTCCAACCACGTAGTTATAACTTATAAAGTTTATCTGTTTAGTTAACATAAAAAAAATGTATTTTATTTAACACATAAATACACGCATACCAGCGCGGGCTAATCAAAACTGGCCGTGATAAGTATAACCATGTACCAAACATGCATGCTCCAGAACTCTGTAATGGGGGAAAAAATACAAAAAAGAAAACTAAAATTAACCTTAGTTAATCCTGTAATTCAAAGCTAACCCCAATCCTCCCACCACCCCGAAAAGTCCGAATTTTGGCCAAAAAAGCCAAAATGTGTTGCCATAGAGTAAGAAAGAGAGAGACTCCAAGAGCTGCACATTTTATAATAGTGGTTTTAAAAGCTTTCTTTAATTCCTCCCCCCAGTTACAAAAAAAAAGACTTATGGCCCTAAAATAGAAAAGCCCTGCAGAGGAAAAATATAGTTTGCTAAATATAAAAAGCCAAACACTATAGAGCAACACACCACCATATCAAGTCATGTTAACTGGTTCATCTGCCCACTTACAGGCCTTGATTCTAACTGATATATCTGCAATTTAAATATCAATTTACTTTGATGCCTTTCATTGCTTTACAGAGTATTATTGTGTTGGAACAATGGACACTGGTGAGGCTGAGTAATCATTAAAACATGGAACGGATTCCCAGCAGAAATGGCTAATACAAGAGGGCACAATTTTACAGTGGAAAGTATAGGGATTTCAGAGATTTTTTTTCATAGACCAGTGGGTGCGTGGAAAGATCTGCCATGGATAGTCACAGAGGCATTCACAGTAAGGACATTTAAGAGACTCCTAGATAGGCTCATGATGAAAGATGAAGGGAATTCTCTACAGTATGGAAGCATTAGATTAATTATGAAGTAGATTGAAAGGTGAACAGGACATCATGGGCCAAAGCATAACAACTCTTCACTGGTTAGTTCCCCCCTCATCTGCAGTCATAACCCAAACATTCCAGACACAGAAACCCATTACAGCATTAAATAACATTACACAGAAGCCATTTTGTTAGTCTGAACAGTTAACACCACAGTTACTGGTACTGAGAGCCCTACATAAGGAAGTGTTTTGATCCACTAGTTTACACTGTTTATTTGAATTCCTACTTTAGAAGGATTTTAATGTCTTTATTCCACTCAATCTGCTTTTCCCAGGCTAACACACAAAATGCTGGAGAAACTCAGTATGTCAGGCACATCTTTGGAAAGAAATAAAGAATCAATGTTTCAGGCCAAGACCCTTCACCAGAACTGGAAGGAAGGAAGCCAGAATAAGGTGGTGGGGAAGGCAGAAGGTGTACAAGCTAGAAGGTGATGGGTGGAGCCAATAATGTGTAGTGTAAGGAAGCTAAACAGTCTGGTTCAGCAGGTCAGGTAGCATCTACGGAAATGAATAGATAGTTGATGTTTCGAGCCCAGACCCTTCTTCAGTACTGAGAAGGGGGGTGGGGAGATGCCAGAATAAAACGTGTGTGGGAGGAGAAGGAGGCTAGCTGGAAGGTGATAGGTGAAGCCAGATGGGTGAGAAAGGTCGAGAGCTGGAGAAGAAGGAATCCGATAGGAGAGTAGACCATGGAAGAAAGGGAAGGAGGAGAGACCCAGGGAAAGTAATAGGCAGGTGAGAAGAAGTAAAAGGTCAGAGTGGGGAATTGAGGAAGAGATTTGTTTAGTGGAAGGAAAAATCAATAGTGATGACATCAGGTTGGAGGGTACCCAGATGAGGTGTTGCTGCTCCACTCTGAGGATGGCACAGGAGAAGGCCATGGATTGACACATCAGAATGTGGGTGGGAATCGGAATTAAAATGTTTGGCCAGCGGGAAGGCCCAGTTGTGCTCGAGGTGTTCGATGAAGCCGGAAGTATTTAAGAGACCAGTTTTAATGCTAACCCCAGTGCTGTTGTGGAGTTTTACACATTCTCTCTTTGATGTAGGTTTCCTGTGTATTCCAGTTTATTTATTACTTTGTTTTATTTAGAGATCAACAAGGTAACAGGCTCTACCCATCCAACAGTTGTATCTATGTGACCAGTTTATTTATGAACCCGGAAGTCTTTGGAATGTGGGAGGAAACTGGAACACCTGGTGGTCACGGGGAATGTACAGTGGCTTGAATTGAACCCGGTCGCTGCCTCTGTAATAGCACTACGCCAACTGTTACACTACAGAGCCACTCAAATCTTGCAATGTTACAAGGAGGCTTTAAACACATCCTAGAGTAATTTCTGCTGTCTGCCTGATAATGTTTTCCCATGGTAGAGCTTATTAAAGAGGGTGCATATTGGGAATATGGTGTTGGACACTCGGATATTGAGGCTACTGGGGTGATCTCTTCAGTTACTTGATGAGGTAACTAGCCTTTGTCCAGGAACAGATGTCATCAGGTGGTGCCCAACCTTCAACCCTTCACCACTACACTCCAGTTGGTGGGTCAGCAGTGGTGGCCAAGACACTGCCCATCTGCTCCTGACTTCCAATTCAACTCCTCTCACCTGCTCCATATCCAGCAAGTGGCTCTTTCTGCTTCCTCCCCCATGCGGCAAGCTGCTTGGTTCTTGCTCTTTTCAACAAGGCCCAGTGCACACAGCAACCTCCATGCCAACTTTGCTGGGAACCCTCTACAGTCAGTCTCCATGGGGAATAGTCATGTCTGCTATCCTTTGTCCCTGCGCTCCTGGACATAAGGGCATTCCTCTCTTGAGCCTCCTCATGTCCTTCCTACCATGGTACTGTGAGTTCTACCAGGATGATTTTTTTCTCTTCGATGGACCACAGTGTGATGTCTGGTCAAAGTGTGATTTGCACCACCTCCGGAAACTGCAGTTTCCTTCCCACATTGGCCCTCTCATGATTTGGCAGTTTGCAGCTGATTGGACTTGGGTCTCATTGATATGACTGGCATGGCCCTCATTTGATGAAAATGACTGTCTTGTTTGCCTCTGCCAACTGGTCTCTTTGTACACCTCTCCTGCTCTTGTGTATCAGCAATGGACAGCAGGAACTTGTAGAGGCACCACCTATAGCGTCCTTGTGTTAAAGCTTTTTTACATCCTGACAGTATGTGGGCCAGTGACCATAAAATTTGCAGTTAGGGTCCTCTCTCAGTCCCCATGTGTGCATGTGATGGTGTAGGGACAGTGTCATACACTGATTGCAGGAGGAAAGAAATGCAAAAGGGCTTCAATCTCCGAAGCTCTGCCCAATTGATCTTGTGCTTGGGAAGATCCCATTTTGTCCAGTTGTCCCATGACCCCCAACTCCACTGCCTTCGATATCCACCTTTCGTCCTCTTAGCTCTGTACCTCTGCCTGGACCACGTCCTGCCTCTCCCCTTGCACTTGCACTCCCCCATCATTGGAAGTTTGCAGAGCCAAGGCCTTGCCATCCCAGGCATGGGTTGCCAATGATGTCTATCAATTGCAGGGAGCTCTCTGCTTGGTGTATGGCTGAGTTGGTGGCCCACTTTTGGCCCAATCTCATTCTGACCCCTGCTTGATTTATTAGCTTGTCATCAGAGCCCCTCAGTGTTAATACAATTCTACACTTTGCCACCTTGAACTCCTCCACTACTGATGACAGCAGGAGCTGTAGCTGGCCTGATCTTATGTAGAGCCCCACTGAAGAACAACTTGAGATCCCCAGCCACCTCTGCAGGTGCTTGTTGACTTTCCTCTCAATCCTTTTACAGTGGTCGTGGGGAATTCGTACACCGTGAAAAGGCAGGGCAGCCTTTATAGAAGACTACGTTAGTACAACCAAGTCTTAAATTTACCAGGGAGTCCGGTTTCGTTGATCTACTTCAACCACCCTTCAGTCTGCTTTACAGTGTTGGTGATGTTGGTGTTGTCCGTCATTTCTGCATTAAACCACTTTTCAAAACACTTTATTGGGTTGTCCTCTATGGATGGAATGACTTCTCCCTGTACCTAAAGACTGAACTTGCTAGTAACTTTGCCCTTTTTGATCACTGTGCATCAGGACTTCCTGGCCTTGAAAGTTATCCTAACCCAGGTAGTGACGTTGCCCAGGTTTTCCAATACCCATGTTGCTTGGACATGGGTTACAGTGGTTACTGTGATGTCATCTCTGAACCCCTACATTGTCAGATGCCGGGCTCCAACACTAGGCCTTGGGTTACGCCTGCTGCTGCTGATATGAGGAGGTTCATACCCATGACTGATAAGATGTGTAGATGGTATAGTCGGTTGGAATTCCTTTTTGGAGGTATTGCCACCTGGTTGTAAAGTGGGCTGAAGTGAAGTGTAGCTCGAATCCTCCTAGGTAGCTGGTGATCATATCTCGTGTTACTAGTGAGTTGTGGTTGTTGTCCAGGCCAACCTGAATGAGGACGTGTGGAATTGATCCGTAGGTGTTGGCTAGGTCTAACCAGATGAATGTTAGGCTGCCTGGCCTCGCAGATCAATTGGCTGATTATTGAGGAGTGTTCAAGGCACCCAGTAAAACCCGGGATGCCACCTTTCTGGAGGGATGTATTGATTTAGCAATTCTCCATTAAGTAAGAGGAATCCCTTATCGCAAGCACCAAGAGGAATATCTTGCACTCCACACCAAGGAGGGAAATTGTCTTAAACTGAATGATTCGGAATCAGGTTAATTATCACTGTTGTGGTTTTTCGTGCCCCAGAAACGACCAGGAGACGCAGAAGATTCTTCAAGAAGGGTTAAACTTTAATTTGCAAATCAAGGCTGAGACAGTCATTGAGCTAGTCGCTGATTGCCCACTGATCCTTGTACATAGCATTTTTTATCGCAATCTCCTGGTTTAGTTGCATTAGCATATCCATTCGGTCTATAGTTGCGTATCACAAGTACATCCGCCACTATTGTTTCTACCTATTGACTTAATCATGTTCTAATCTACATCTCTTAGCTACCTCTCATTAACACCATTGTCTTCTACATTCAATTGGATACATGCATAGCAAATAGCAAACTCAGACTACATAGTTTTGGTTACACAGCAAACAATGCAACTTTTATACTCCAGTATCACCAGCATTTGACGTGAAATTTGTTAATTGTGAAGGAATCTTCTTCTTTGGGAACAAAAAGAAGATTTTTTTTTTGTTTGTGTTTAGCTTTGTTAAACTTTTTTTGCTACACTTCACTTCAGCCCTCCATGTTGTGCCGACCCATATAATCCTTAAAAAAAGTACTAAACACACACTACAAAAAACAAAAAAAAACAAAAAACAAAAAAACAAAAAAACAAAAAAGAACAAAAATCTTCAGCCATTTTTTATCTTGGTGCAATAGAATCTTTGGTCCAAATCTTCCTTTTATCTTCCTCCAGTGGAGTTTTGGGCACTTCTTATGTACTTTGTAGGGTATACCACATGACTCTCTTGATGATATCCCATTTCTCCTGCCATGTGGGCTCTGCCACGTTCAGCTCAGTTGCTGGGATTCTGTTTGGGGGAATTTTGGATTGAATTCTAGTCCAATTCCTATGGGGATCACAGAAATCCTTTCACTTCCTGCTTTGAGCTCTTTCGGGTGCCAGATTTTTGCTGGCTAAGATGAACCTGAATGGGTTTTTAACAAACTGCACTCTCCCCTCTTTACTTTTGCCGTTGCTCCACCCTCCTGAACTTGCGTGTCTGTTCCCTGCAGTTTGCTGGTTAGATCTTCGACATCTTTATCGTCAGCTGAGCTGCTTTTGAATTGTTTGTTCCAGGGTCTTTATCTTACTTCTCAGGTGGTGAACCTCCCTTTCCCTCCTGTTTGGTTGCCCTGATGGTTTAAGATCCCCTTTCTTCTCCATTGGGCTGAATCGCTTGTTAGCAAAGTTGAACACAATGGCCGTGAGGGAGCTGATTTTCCTGCAGACTGGTCCTGCCAGTGTAGCTTCCAAGATGCAATCCAGGTGTCATCGAGCTGTTTCTAAGATCCATTGTCTGTGATCTAGGCCATCTGATCCTCTTTCCATGAGAATGGATTAGGGTGTCAAAGGGGACACTCACGTGGTCTCTTTTGCGGCACTGGGGTGGCTCAGGTGTGGAGTGTTCTTTGGCTCTGTGGGGTGCTTCCTGGCTGGAGATCTCCATTGTCTCACCGGATGTTGAGTCCATGTGTTACACTTGAGAAGACTTCATTCCGCAGCTGGAGCTGCTTTGGTGCATCTTGAAGCCTTTTTTTTTCAGATTTTGCCACAGTGGCACTTTGCGATGAACCTTCTCGCTATCGTCTTTCCAGCCCAGCCCATTGCAGTTATGTCCATCCTATGGAGTCTCATCATCCACCCCGTTGGGAGAATCGGGTATTGCATATTTAGTTCATCCGTAGCCTGTATGGTGCCCTCTGGTGAGTGCAACAGACAAGGTTGCTAGCCTGTCATGTCTTCCCTGAGATCAGCTGTCTTTCTAGTGTCACCATCCTTTCTCAGTTACCATCCAGTCTTTCCTGGAAGTCACTGGTGAACTCGATGTTGCTTGCATCATACACCGGGGTGTTCTCATCAGGTAACTGAAAAGGTAACTGTAGCCTTCGGCCAGGAGCAGAGGCCCAACCTTAAGAGTGATAAAGTTAAACAGCATGGAAATAACTAGTGGATGCCAACTAAGATGACCCATCCATGCCAGTCCCACATGCCATCACTTGGCCATAACCTTGTAAACCTTTCCATAGAACCCTAGAACATTACAGCGCAGTACAGGCCCTTCAGCCCTCCATGTTGTGCCGACCCATATAATCCTTAAAAAAAGTACTAAACACACACTACCCCATAACCCACACACAATGCTGGTGGAACACAGCAGCTGGTGGCCCGAATTGTCGATAGTGCTTCTCCTATAGATGCTGCCTGGCCTGCTGTGTTCCACCAGCATTTTGTGTGTGTTGTTTGAATTTCCAGCATCTGCAGATTTCCTCGTGTTTGCTACCCCATAACCCTCTATTTTTCTTTCATCCATGTGCCTGTCCAAGAGGCTCTTAAATCCCCTAATGTTTTAGCCTCCACCACCATCCCTGGCAAGTCATTCCAGGCACCCACAACCCTCTGTTAAAAAAAAAAAAATTACCCCTCACAGGAGGAAATCTGCAGATGCTGGAAATTCAAACAACAACAACACACAAAATGCTGGTGGAACACAGCAGGCCAGGCAGCATCTATAGGAGAAGCACTGTCGACGTTTCAGGCCGAGACCCTTCGTCAGGACTAACCGAAAGGAAAGATAGTAAGAGATTTGAAAGTAGTGGGGGAGGGGGAAAATGCATCATTTCACATTTTGTGTGTGTTGTTGTTTGAACTTACCCCTGATGTCTCCCCTAAACTTCCCTGACTTAATTTTGTACATATGCCCTCTGGTGTTTGCTATTGGTGCCCTGGGAAACGGGTACTGACTATCCACCCTATCTATGCCTCTCATAATCTTGTAGACCTCTATCAAGTCCCCTCTCATTCTTCTATGCTCCAAAGAGAAAGGTCTGCTAACCTTGCCTCTTAAGACTTGTTCTCCAATCCAGGCAACATCCTGGTAAATCTCCTCTGCACCCTCTCCCATAGCTTCCACATCCTTCCTATAATGAGGTGACCAGAATTGAACACAATACTCTAAGTGCGGTCTCACCAGAGATTTGTAGAGTTGCAACATGACCTCTCTACTCTTGAACTCAATCCCCCTGTTTATGTGGCCTAGCATCCCATAGGCCTTCTTAACTACCCTATCAACCTGCGCAGTGACCTTGAGGGATATATGGATTTGAACCCCAAGGTCCCTTTGTTCATCCACACTCTTAAGTAACTGACCATTAATCCTGTACTCAGTCTTCTGGTTTGTCCTTCCAAACCTCACACTTATCTGGATTGAGCTCCATCTGCCATTTTTCTGCCCAACTCTGCAGCCTGTCTATATCCTCTTGTAACCTTCGACAACCTGCAACTCCATCCACAACTCCTCCAATCTTCGTGTCATCCGCAAACTTACTCACCCATCCTTTTGCCTCTACATCCAGGTCATTTATAAAAATCACAAATAGCAGGGGTCCCAGGACAGATCCCTGCGGCACTCCACTAGTCACTGACATCCAGGCAGAATACTTTCCTTCCACAACTACCCTCTGCTTTCTTCCTTTAAGCCAATTTTTTATCCAAACAGCCAAGGTTCCACTTATCCCATGCCTCATGACTTCCTGGATGAGTCTCTCGTGAGGGACCTTGTCAAATGCCTTGCTAAAGTCCATGTAGACCACATCCACTGCCCTACCCTCATCAATTTCTTATTCCATGAACCTGTCTGATTGCCTTTCAAAAATATCAATTGTATTGACTTCTTCTGGGAACTCATTCCACACTGTGCTAAAGTCTTAGATATGTATACAGTATATAGCTAGGGTGCCCAAGACTTTTGCACAGTAGTCTAGTAATTTTATGTATTGTACTGTACTGTTCCCACAAAAAAGTCATATATGTGATGTTACCTCTACCATACTTTACAATAGCGATGGTGTTGCCTGGCTGACGCACAGTATTAGATTTACGTCCCATGTTCTGCTAAAGAAAAAAGTAGAATTTAAGTATTTGCAAAGAGTCGCTTAGAAGATACTGTAAAGATGTGGAAGAATGTCCTGTGGTTGGATAAGACAAAAGTGGAACTTCTTGGCCTCAACACTGAGAGGTACCTGGGTGTAAATCTGCACTAATGTGAGTGTGGGCGACAGTCCTGATTTTATTCCCATTGAACATCCCTGGCAAGACCTCCGGATTCCTGTCCACTGCCTCTCCCCAACTAACTTAGCACATTTTGAGCAATTTTGCAAGGAGGAATCTTGTTCCATCATGTGCAAAGCTGATAGAGACTTATGCAAAAAGACTACTGGCTGTACTAGCTGTAAGAGGTGGTTCAACTAAGTACTGAACAAGGGGAGATACTTTGAAATGGCTGACATTCCAGTTTTTGAATCTTTAGTTTTTCATACCTTCCAATTTTAGTCTTTATTTTGAAAAAATGGAGCATGTGATTGACATGCTTATTTGAGCTCTGACCAGTGACCAATCCAGACATCAGAGGTTTGAGAGGACGGGATTTCATTCAGGTCACTGACCAAGTAGGAAAAGGCAGTGGTGGATAACAGCAGTTTACTTGGAGCTCTGATGAGTGACAAATTGGTGTTTGGGATTGATCAGGAGGAACAAGTTAAAGGAAGGCAAGGACAAGTGCAGTGGCCATCATCAGAATGGACAGAGAGCGGTGAGGCTTTAGTTCTTCGAGGCTTCTGTGAAAGGGGGCTTCAGTCAGAGAAGGCAAAACAGAATATAACACTAGAACACCACAGCACAGTACAGGCCCTTCGGCCCTCGATGTTGTGCCGACCCATATATTATAATGAAAGAGTACTAAATCCACAGTACCCCATTACCCTCTATTTTTCTTTCTTCCATGCGCCTGTCCAAGAGGCTCTTCAATACCCCTAATGTTTTAGCCTCCACCACCATCCCTGGCAAGTTATTCCAGGCACCCACAACCCTCTGTGTAAGAAAAAAAACCAAAAACAAAAAAAAAAAACAACTTACCCCTGATGTCTCCCCTAAACTTCCCTCCCTTGACTTTGTACATATGCCCTCTGACGTTTGCTATTTGTGCCCTGGGAAACATGTACTGGCTATCCACCCTTCTAAGCCTGTCATAATCTTGTCCTCTCTCATCCTTCTACGCTCCAAAGAGAAAAGTCACAGCTCTGCTAACCTTTCCTCATAAGACTTGTTTTCCAATCCAGGCAACATCCTGGTAAAAAAAAGATAATTTTTTTCCCTTCCCTTTATATCTGCTCAGTTAGGACAGTAGAGATGCCAGGCAGGATAGTTGAATGTTCCTCTTACAGGATGTGGGCAGCCAGGGAGACTTCTAGTTTCCGTAGCAACTAACACTGTGAGAAGTGCATCCAACTGCAGCTTCTAACAATCCATGTTAAAGGAGTTGGGGCTGGAACTGAATGAATTCCAGATCATTCGGGAGGCTGTTAGATAGGACGTATAGAGAGGTAGTTACACCCAAGGTGCAGGGAAAATTGGTGAGAGTCAGGAACTGGAAAGGGGTTAAGAAGAATGTGCAGAGTACCCTGTGGCCATCCCCCTCAACAACAGTTATATCACTTTGGATGCTGTTGGAGGGGATGCCCTAACAGAGGAAAAGTCACAGTGGTCACATCTCTGGTATTGAGACTGGCTCTGTAACAGAAGGGAAGGGGAAGAAGAGGTGTGCTGTGATGATAGGGGATTTGTTAGTTAAGGGAATGGACAGGAGTTTCTATGGGCGAAAACAAGATTCCCTGGATGGTATATGCCTCCTGGGTGCCAGGGTCTGGAATGTCTCAGCTCAAGTCCTCAGCATTCTTAAAGTGGGAGGGTGAACATCTGGAGGTTATGGCCCATGTAAGCACCAATGACATGGGTAAGATGAATGACAAGGTTCTGCATTGGGACTTCAGGGAGTTGGGTTCTAAGTTAAAGGACAGGACCTCCAGGGTTGTGATCTCAGGATTGCTACCTCTGCCACGTGCTAGTGAGGCCAGAACTAGGAAGATTATATTGTTTAACATGTGGCTAAGGATTTGGTGTAGGAGGAGGGGCATCAGATTTTCGAATCGTTGGGCTCTCTTCTAGCAAAGTGGTCCCTTTACAACCAGGATGGTTTGCACCTGAATTGGATGGGGACTGATGTCCTAGCAGGAAGGTTTGTTATTGCTGCATGGTGGGGATTAAATTGGAGTTGCAGGGGGATGGCTATGAGAGTACCAGATGGTTACTGGAGAAGTTGTGGAGACAGATGTTGGTAAGTCGATCAAAAGGTTGAGCATGATGTAGTTAGTGTCCTAAGCTGAAAATATTTAAATGCAAGAAGTATCGTAGGAAAGGCGGATGAGTTCCACACATTGATCAATGCCTGGATTATGACATTGTAGATGTTAGTGAGACTTGGTTTAGGAGGGGCAGAACTGGGAGCTCAATATTCTGGGATTCTGATGTTTTAGATACGATGGAGTGAGGGGAATTAAAGGAGGAGGTGTGGTGTTACCAGTCGGGGAAAATGTCACGGCAGTGCTCTGTCAGGACCGACTGGAGAACTTGAATAGTGAGGCATTATGTGTGGAACTGAAAAATAAGAAAGGTACGACCATGCTACTGAGGCTATATTACAGACCACCCAACAGGCCGCAGGATTTTGAGGGATAAAGAGATTGCAGACTGTTGTAAGAAACATAAGGTTATTATAGTAGGTGATTTCAACCTTTCCTCACATTAACCCCCAAACTGTAAAAGGACTTGATGAGATAGAATTTGTCAGGTATGTTCAGGAAAGTATCCTTCATCTGCACGGATGTCCAAATGAGAGTGCTCGATTCTGGATCTGCTATAAGGAAATGAGACAGGGCAGCTGACATAAGTTTGTGTTGAAGGAACGCTTTATATCCAGTGATCACAATGCCATTAGTTTCAAAGTAAATATGCAAAAAGATAGCTCTGGTCCATGGATTAAGATTCTAAATTGGAGAGAGGCCAATTCTGATAGTATCAGAAATGATCTGGTAAGTGTGGATTGGGACAGGCTGTTTTCTGGCAAAAGTGTACTGAGCAAGTGGGAGGCCTTCGAAAGTGAAGTTTTGAGAGTACAAAGCGTGTATGTGCCTGTCAGAATAAAAGGTAAAGATAACAGGTATAGAAAACTTTGGCTTTTAAGAGATATTGAAGCTCTGGTTAAGAGAAAAAAAAAGAGGTGCATATCAGGCAAGTAGGAACAAATGAGGTGCTTGTGGAGTACAAGAAATGGGAGAGAACACTTAAGAGAGAAATCAGGAAGGCCACAATGGTAAACATGTATTGAGCTGAAACAGATGTGGGAGATCTTAAATGAATTCTTTTCATCTATTTGCTCAGGAGATGGATACAGAGTCTACAGAAGTGAGGCAAAGCAGCATTATCTTCATGTACAGATTACAGAGGAGGAGGTGTTTGCTACCATGAGGCAAATCAGGGTGGATAAATCCCCAGGGCCTGCAAGGTGTTCCTTCGGGAGGCAAGTGCAGAAATTGCCTAGGCTCTAAAAGAGATACTTAAATCATCCGTGGCAACAAGGGAGGTACCAGAGGGTTGGAGGATAGCATAAACCAGAAAATGATAGGCCTGACATCAGTTGTGGGGAAGTTATTGAAAGTTATTCTACAGGACCGTTATATGACCTTTACAAGACACTGAATGTCAGTGATAACGTCTGTTCTGATGATGTTGCATCCAGTGGTGTGATTCATAAATTGTACCTTGATGTTCCTGTAGATGGCACCATTGCTCTGCTGATGTCCATTTCTCCAGGTTGCCTCACAGCATCACTGCAACCGAGATAAACGCCCTGCAGTTTGAAACACAGCCCTTATAAATCCTTGTGTATTAAACCTTTCATTGTACATGACATTACAGTTCTTTTCCAGAACTCGCTCACTTTTTCTTTTGATGAAACAGTCAGACAGACTTAGCAGTACCAGGTCCATTCATGGTATCTGCTCTGATTTGATAACTTTAGTTTTATGAGGTTGCTGCAATTGCTTTTAAGCACATTTGGGAGGGGGGAGAACATTACTTCTTGTTTCATGTTTGATTGCTATTCGGAATTTTTGTAGACAAGTGTAACAGTTAACACAATGCCAGTGTCTCAGAGCAAACACGAGGAAATCTGCAGATGCTGGAAATTCAAACAACAACACACACAAAATGCTGGTGGAACACAGCAGGCCAGGCAGCATCTATAGGGAGAAGCGCTGTCGACGTTTTGGGCTGAGACCCTTCGTCAGGACTAACTGAAAGGAAAGATAATTGGCCCGAAACGTCGACAGCGCTTCTCCCTATAGATGCTGCCTGGCCTGCTGTGTTCCACCAGCATTTTGTGTGTGTTGCCAGTGTCTCAGGTTCAGTTCTACCACAGACTGTACATTCTCCCCCGACTGCGTGGGTTTCCTCCCACATTCCAAAAACATATGGGTTAGAACATTAATTAGCCATATACGGTAGGTGTAATTGGGCGGTGTGGTCTCATTGGGCCAGAAAGGCCTGTTTTTGTGCTGTATTGCTAAATAACTTTTTTAAAAATTGCATTACAAAAGCAGTGTGTAGCAGATATTACTTTGCAGATTTTTCTATAAACTCTTACTTTGATCAAAATTCTAAGGTATCTTTGTAAAGGGACTTGGGAGAAATTATCTTTGCCAATTGGCAAGTTGATCACTGACTGGTATAGATTTGAAATTGGGGAGGGGGGATAAGGAGAGGATTTTTTCATTTGCAGAAGGATATTAAGTTTATGAAAAAGGTGTTTAGCAGAAAAAATGCCGCTAAATAATGGCAGATGCAATAAGCAGGTTGGTGTCTCCTTATCATGTGCAATGTGACCAGTCATATAATGAAGCCTCTGTGACCTGCCATGGCCTCCACTGCAGGCCATGAGGTTAGTACTGTTTAATTAGCTGGCTAGTCAAAATTGAACAAGATCAATTGTTGGCTTTTTTTCCATTATGCATTTCCTGATGGATATATGGAACAAGCTGCCAGAGGAAAGTGTAGAGACAGGTATAATTCCTTTTAAAAGACATTTAGACTTTTGACCTTCCAGTAAGATGATGGCATGCTTGAACACAGCGTCCTTTCTGGGGCCAACCAAAGGTATTTTTGTCTTTTTTAAATGTATTTTTATGATTGTGGAACAATGCTGGATATCAAGAGCTTCAGGTACTGCAGTCTACCCATCAGCAAGTTGTTCATTGGTGGAGGTGATGGCGGAGCTGGCCTTGGTGAAGACTGCGTTGCTGCCTGCTACAGAAAGGGATTAGGTTCAGTACATGAAGATACTAACACTGAGTGGCTTCTTGGAAGTTTATCTTGAGATGACAAGACCTTGTTGGATGTTAATATACTGCAAAGTGGTTCACTGGTTTATTGGTGAGACATGGCAGGGGAGCTGCGTGGCCTCGGTTGTAACAAGGACTAGGCCTCATGTCAAGGGCTTGCTTGTTGGAGCAGTCCAGCAGAGGAGATGCAGGAGGTGATGTTGCTGGATTGGGGACTGTCAGTACTGCTCTCCAGTGTTTGCTCAGTGGAAGACGAATTGGATTGCATGCATGGATGTGTACATTCGCCTACGGATTGCTGAGAAGTCTGTGTTCTTGCTGACATCACCCATGCACCATCAATTTACAGGACGTGTCACTCAGGACTTGGGCTTTATGATGTATGGTGGTGCTAGAAAGTTTGTCAACCCTTTAGAATTTTCTCTATTTCTGCATAAATATGACCAAAAATGTGATCAGATCTTTGTTAGTCCTGAAGCTAGATAAAGCCAACCTAATTAAAT
Organism: Hemitrygon akajei; assembly: GCF_048418815.1. Taxonomy (NCBI): domain Eukaryota; kingdom Metazoa; phylum Chordata; class Chondrichthyes; order Myliobatiformes; family Dasyatidae; genus Hemitrygon; species Hemitrygon akajei. Next base: position 102,746,254 of record NC_133130.1, read on the forward strand.
AAATAACACCAAAAATTCTATTTGTTCATCTATTTATTGGGAAAAATGATCGAATATTACTTGAGTCTGTTGGAAAAAGTATGTGAACCTTTGCTTTCAGTAACTGGTGTGGACCCCCCCCCCCCCCCCCCACCCCGTACAATAATAACTTCAGCCAGACGTTTCCAGTAACTGTTGATCAGTCTGCACATCAGCTTCGAGGAATTTTAGACCATTCCTCTATTCCAGGGGTGTCAAACTCATTTTAGGTCACGGGCCGGATCAGTCGGACGTGTGCGAACGCAGCTTTCGTTGCCTCCGTTTTTTCAGCCTGCTCTCATGTGTCTCAGTCTCTGCTATAACTACAAAGTGTTTCACTTTACAAATTCCATTTCTTATGAAGAAGACTGCTGAGCAAGACTGCCGAATAAACACTAAAAACCCTGAAAACCTGGTACCTGAATAAACTCAGCATTAGCCATATCATACGCCATAGGCGCTTCGATTACTGGGGCCAGCTTTAATAGTAATTAGATATTATCTCGCGGGCCAAAGATAATTCTACCGCGGGCCAGATTTGGCTCGCGGGCCTTGAATTTGACATATATGCAACTGTTTCAGTTCATCAATATTACTGGGATATCTGCATTAACAGCCCTCTTCAGGTCATGCCACAGCATCTCAATGGATTAAGATCTAGACTCTGACTGGGCCATTCCAAAACACGAAATGTTCTTCTTTTTAAACCTTTCTGTTGTTGATTTACTCTTGTGTGTTGGATCATTATCTTGTTGCATTATCCAACTTCTATTAAGGTTCAGGTGATGGACCACTACCCTGACATTCTCCTGTAAAGTGTCTTGATACAATTTTGAATTCAATACTCCCTCAATGATTGCAAGCTGTCAAGGCCCTGAGGCAGCAGAGCAGCCCCACTGTTGATGTGCAATGCTTTTTTCCCCCCAAACATAGTGTGCATTACTGCCAAAATTTCAACTTTTGTCTCATCTGTCCACAGAATATTGTCCTAGAGGTGTTGTGGAACATCTAGGTGGTCATTTGCAAACTTGAGATGTGCAACAATTTTTTTTTTGGAGAACAGTGGTTTCCTCTGTTGTGTGCTTCCATGAACACCATCCTTGTTCAGTTTTTTTTTTAAGGTGGAGACATGAACAGAGACTTTAGCAAGTTCTAGTGATTTTTGCAGGTCTTACTTCAGTGGTTGGTTGGTAAGTTGATGGAGAAGATCCTGAGAGGCAGGATTTTTGAGCATTTGGAGAGGCATAATATGATTAGGAATAGTCTGTATGGCTTTGTTAAAGGCCTTACAAGCCAGATTGAATTTTTTGAGTATGTGACTAAATGCATTGATGAAGGTAGAGCAGTAGACATAGTGTATATGGATTTCAGCAAGGCATTTGACAAGGTACCCCATGCAAGGCTTATTGAGAAAGTAAGGAGGCATGGGATCCAAGGGGACATTGCTTTGTGGATCCAGAACTGGCTTGCCCACAGAAGGCAAAGAGTGGTTGTAGATGGGTCATATTCTGCATGGAGGTCGGTGACCAGTGGTGTACCTCAGGGATCTGCTCTGGGACACCTACTCTTTGTGATTCTTATAAATGACCTGGATAAAGAAGTGGAGGGATAGGTTAGTAAATTTGCTGATGACACTAAGTTTGGAGGTGTTGTGGATAGTGTGGAGGGCTGTCAGAGGTTACAGCGGGACATTGATAGGATGCAAAACTGAGCTGAGAAGTGGCAGATGGAGTTCAACCCAGATAAGTGTGAGGTGGTTCATTTTGGTAGGTCAATTATGAAGGCAGAATATAGCATTAATGGCAAGACTCCTGCCAGTATGGAAGATCAGAGGGATTTCCACACCTGAGGCTGCGCAGGTTGACTCTGTGTTTAAGAAGGCATATGGTGCATTGGCCTTCATTAATTGTGGGATTGAGTTTAGGAGCTGAGAGGTAATGTTGCAGCTATATAGGGCTCTGATCAGACCCCATTTGGAGTACTGTGCTCAGTTCTGGTTGCCTCATTACAGGAAGGACGTGGAAACCATAGAAAGGATGTTGTCTGGATTGGGAAGCATGCCTTATGAGAATAGGTTGAGTGAATTCAGCCTTTTCTACTTGGAGTGACGGAAGATGAGAGGTGACCTGTTAGATGTGTATATGATGATGAGAAGTATTGTTCGTGTGGATAGTCAAAGGCTTTTTCCCAGGCCTGGAATGACTTGTATGAGAAGGCACAGTTTTAAGGTGCTTGGAAGCAGGTACAGAGGAGATGTCAGGGGTAAGTTTTTTACACAGAAAGTGGTGAGTGTGTGGAATGGGCTGCCGGCGACAATGGTGGAGGCGGATACGATATGGTCTTTTAAGAGACTAGACTCCTGGATAGGTACATGGAGCTTGGAAAAATTAGAGATTTATGGGTAACCCTAGGTAATTTCTAAGGCAACAACTTGTTTGGCACAGCTTTGTAGGCCAAAGGGCCTGCATTGTGCTGTAGGTTTTCTATGTTTGTATGCTTTTGCTGTTGCGCTTGGGTTCATTTTCACCTCCTTTAGCATTGCACATTATGCTCGGTGTGAGTTTTGCAGGACACCTGCTTCTAGGAACAGTAACAACAGTAATGAATTTCCTTCATTTGTAGACAATTTCTCTTACTGTGGACTGATAAACACTCAGGTCTTTTGTAGCCTTTTCCATCTTCTTGCATCTCTACAATTCTTCTAAGGTCAACTGAAAGTTATTTTGATCAAGGCATGATGCACATCAACAGATCTTTCTTCATAAGCACAGGCTCTGTTAGTAACCTTCCTCTTTTTATTTTATGGCAGTTGGCACCCAGCTTAATGGTGCATCACCGCCACCTTATGTTCCGGAGTGTGGGTCAGATGATAGACTTTCATTATAAATCCCTTCACCCATTCCCTCCCTCTTCTCTCCCTTCCTCCCTCCCTCCCTCCCACCCTCCTCTCTCCCTCTCCCCGTAATCTGCACTTTACCTTTCCTTCTTTAGCCATCCTAGTACACTATTCCTGCTTATCCATCATATCCTATAAATAAACCCCTATATCCCTTAAGAAAGCTAAAAGTATCCTGACCTGTGCCCTCTCACCCATGTCCAGTAACCCTTTTAATGTGAATTCCTGCACCCCAATTCCCTTGGATTACCGTAGATGTCGGATTATAAGCTGCTACTTTTTTTCCACATTTTGAACAGCTTTGAACACTGCGGCCTTTACTACGGTGCGGCTAATGCATGATTTTTTTCATGCCGCCAAAAACATTTTGCCTCGTAACAGTAGACCAATAAAATTGATGAGTAGTTCACAGAGGTCCAATGAAATTGTACGATAAATCAAGCGCACTTTCACAATTAAATTATTGTAAATCAGTCATTTGTACTCACCCTCATCAACATGGAAAACACTCGAAGAAAAGCATTGTGCTGCCTTTATGGCAGTTATTTAGTTTATAATATTTTTGCTTAGTAATTCATTTGTTAGTTAAAGTTAGAAGTGTTTTAACTATATTTGTTTTCTGTACTACATCGCGGGATGCTATGACGTCACACCCGGTTTCGCCGCGTCTTGTGGGAAAAATACCAGTTTGCGATAAACGGGAAGGAGGGGGTGAGCGCATTACGCGAGCGGCATTAGATCTGAGTGAACGCTACTTTTAAGTTAAAGGCGATCAATAACTTTTCCTGGTAGGCTGCAGTATATATATTTTTTACCAGTCGTTAGGAGATATTGGAATGTTGTTCAGTAAAAAAGTATACGCAATGTATATTTAAAAGTAGCCGCGTTACAGGCACGGTTCGAAAAAAAGCATTTGCAATATGTATTTGTTTATGTTACCATATGGATTTAATTAAAAGTTAAAAAATCCTCACGTGTAATATCTTTCTGTGTAAATATCTCATATTACAACGTGGGACACCTGCGGCCGAAAATCCGGTGCGGCCTAAAATCCGGTGCGGCCTGTACAAGTACAAAATTGATTTTCTTTCTAAAATTAGAGCCAGCGGCTTTTAATCAGGTGCGCTCTGTAGTCCGGAATCTACGGTAATTCTCATCATTGTATCCCATACTTCCTGCAACTCAGAATTACATGTTCTACTGACTCTTCTTCCTGACATTCCTCACACAAACCTGTCTGGTGTTTCCCTATCATTTTCAATGTTTTGTTTACAGCACAGTGCCCTAGCCTTAACCTAGTCCACACAGTTTCCTCTCTTCTGTATCCACTGCCTATCCTAGTACCTGTAGCAATCTTTTTTATTTGATATAAATGCCTCCCTATCCCCTCTTTGTCCCATCTTTCTTGCCACATTTGGATGATTTTCCCCCCAGATGACACATTTAGCCTCTGTTTTACTGATACTAATGTGTATTTCTATGCTTTCTTTCTTTAACGTTCTTTCTTTGCCAACTCATCCATCCTCTTATTACCCCTCACCCCTACATGAGCTGCAGCCTATAGAAATTTTACCTGACCTCCCTGATTTGCAACTCTTGTGACTGACTGAAGGATTTAATAAAGTACAAACCTTGTACATCTTGCTGGCTGTTTGAGTGAAAAGACCTTAAACTTGCCAGAACTGAGGATGAATCTGAGCATCTCCACACTTTGACTTGTCTCACTTTCTCCACCCATCGCAACACGGCCAACATCTCCACTGTATACACTCCTAACTTGTTAGATGTTAGTAACCTGACTTGTGTGCCTTTTTTATAGGGCAGGGCTCCTCTGTAACCCACACCTCCAATCTTATCTCATTGATTGGAGCACCTGACTCCAACAGTCAATAACCTTAGCAGGTCATTTTGTCGAAGGTATTACCTCAGAGGTTCACATACTTTTTTGAACCTAGACTGTGATTGTTTGAATGGTGTACTCAGTAATGACGAGAAGAAGTACAATTGTGTGTTATTAGTTTAGGGAGATTGTATTTGTCTATTATCGTGACTTTGATGAAGATCAGACCACATTTTATGAGTAATTAATGCAGAAAACCTGGTAATTGCAAAGGGTTTACAAAGTTTTAGTTGCAATTATTTTTTTTATATGACTGTATGTTTACTGCTATCTTGTGCCCTGTGCTGTGTTTGAATCTTGGTACTGTTCTTTGCATTCTTTCTCTGAAGGAATGCTGTTTCATTTGGTGGTGTTCATGATGGTTGAATTGTTATTAAACTTGAAATTGAGACAGGTTTATGGATAGAAAAGGTTTGAGGAATATGGGCCAAATGCAAACAAATAGGACTGGCTCAGGTAGACAACTTGATCAGCATCGCAGAGATGGGCCGAAGGACCTGTTTCTGTGCTGTATAACTCCGTAACACCAATTTTCTCATTTGTTGTAGTTGAAAAGCGACTTTAAGATCTTTCACATCTTGAAGAGACCACTCAGGCCTTTAGGCAAAGGTAGTTTCGGATGGCAACTTTGTACCTTTCCTTCCTTGGGATGGAGGCCTTGGGTGAGATTAAAAACAAATATTGCAGAAGTGAGATGTGAAATTAAATCAGAAAAATCTGTAAACACTCAGCATAATCTCTGGAAGAACATAGTTTCAAAAAGAAATCCTTTGTTTGAATTGGAGGATAAAGTTTTCAGGAGATTTATTTGTCACATGTACATCCAGTAAAATAAGTCATTTATGCATCGTTTCAGTAAGGCAGCGGCAGTCTACAAGTGTCACCATTTTCCTGTGCCGGCATAGTATGCCCACAGTTTCCTACCTAACCTGTACATTTTGGAATGTAGGAGAAAATCAGAGCACCAGGAGAAACCCACACAGTCACAGGGAAAGCATACAACTTCCATCCATACAGCAGTGAGAATTCAACCCCAGTCCTCTGATGATAAGACACAGGAGGAGCAGAATTAGGCATTTTTGCCCATCAAGTCTGCTCCATCATTTCCCCTCCTCAGCCCCACACCCGGTCCTTCTCCCCATAAACCTTGATGCCGTGTCTAATCAAGAACCTATGAATCTCTGCCTTAAGTACACCTAACGACCTGGCCTCCACAGCTGCCTGTGGTAATAAATGTCACAAATACACTACCTTCTGGCTAAAGAAATTTCTCCACATCTGTTTTAAATGGATACCCATCTATCTTGAGGCTGTGTTCTCTTGTCCTAGACTCCCCCACCATGGGAAACATCCTTTCCACATCTATACTTTTTAGACCTTTCAACATTTGAAAGGTTTCAATGAGAAACCTTCTAAATTCTTCTAAATTCCAGCAAGTACAGACCCAGATCCTTCAAACGTTCCTCGTTGGATAATCCTTTCATTTCTGGAAACATCCTTGTGAACCTCCTCTGAACCCTCTCTAATGCCAGCACATCTTTTTTTAGATGAGAAGCCCAATACTCAAGATGAGGTCTCACCATTGCCTTATAAAGCCTCAGCATCATATCTCTGCTCCTGTATTTTAGACCTCTTGAAATGAATGCTAACATTGCATTTACCTTCCTCACCACCTGCAAGTTAACCTTTAGGTTGTTCTCCACAAGGACTCCCAAGTCCCTTTGCATCTCCGATTTTTGGATTTTCTCCCTATTTAGAAAATAGTCTGCACATTTATCTCCACTACCAAAGTGCATGACCATGCATTTTCCAACATTGTACTTCATTTGCCACTCTCTTGCCCGTTCTCCTAATCTATTTAAGTCTTTCTGCAGCTTTACCTGACTCTTCACCAATCTTCATGTCATCTGCAAACTTGGTAACAAAGCCATCTATTCCGTCATCTAAATCATTGATAAACAGCATAAACAGAAGTGTTCTCAACGCCGACCCCTGTGGAATACCACTAGTCACTTGCAGCCAACCAGAAAAAGATCCTTTCTTTCCCACTCACTGCCTCCTACCAATCAGCCAGTGCTCTAACCATGTTAGTGACTTTCCTGTAATACCATGGGCTCTCAACTTGGTAAGCAGCCTTATGTGTGGCTGCTTGTCAAGGGCCTTCTGAAAGTCCAAATATGTAACATCCACTGCATCCCCTTTATCTATCCTACTTGTAATTCCCTCAAGCAATTCCAACAGGTTCATCAGGCAGGATTTTTGCTGACTTTGTCCTATCTTGTCCTGTGTCACCGAGTGCTCCATTACTTTATCCTTAACAATTGACTCCAACATCTTTTGAACCACTGAGGTCAGGCTAGCAGGTCTATAATTTCTTTTCTGCTGCCTTGCTCCTTTCTTAAAGAGTGGAGTGACATTTGCAGTTTTCCAGTCCTCTGGCACCATGCCAGAGTCCAGTGATTTTTGAAAGATCATTACTAATGCCTCCACAATCTTTAATGCTACCTCTTTCAGAACCCTACGGTGCAGTTCATCTGATCTGGTGACTTGTGTACCCTTAGGTCTTTCAGCTTTTTGAGCACCTTCTCCCTTGTAATAGTAACTGCACCCACTTTTCCCTCACACCCTTCAACATCTGGCACACTGCTGGTGACTTCCACAGTGAAGACAGATACAAAATACTCATTTAGTTCATCTGCCATCTCCTTGTCCCTTGTTATTATTTCTCTGGACTTATTTTTCTGGCAGTCCACTCTCATCTCTTTTTTTTTTACACACCTGAGAAGGCTTTTACTATCCACTTTGATATTGTTTCCTAGCTTGCTTTCATAATTCATCTTTTCCCTTTTAATGGTTCTTTTAGTTGCTCTCTGTAGGTTTTTAAAAGCTTCTTGCTTTTAACTAACTAACTTTTAACTAACTTCCTGCTAATTTTTGCTTTGTTGTATGCCCTCTCTTTTGCTTTTACATTAGCTTTGACTTCCCTTGTCACATGGTTGTACTATTTTGGCATTTGAGTATTTCTTTAGAAACATAGAAAACAGGCCATTCGGCCCACAAATTTGTGCCGAACATGTCCCTACATTAGAAATTACTAGGCTTACCTATAGCCCTCTATTTTACTAAGCTTCATGTACCTATCTAAAAGAATCTTAAAAGACTCTTATCATATCTGCCTCCACGACTGTTGCTGGCAGCCCATTCCACACACTCACCACTCTCTGAGTAAAAAAACTTACTCCTGACATCTTCTCTGTACCTACTCCCCAGCACCTTAAACCTGTGTCCTCTTGTGGCAACCATTTCAGCCCTGGGGAAAAAGCCTCTGAATGTCCACACGATCAATGCCTCACATCATCATGTACGGCTCTATCAGGTCACCTGTCATCCTCCTTTGCTCCAAGGAGAAAAGGCCGAGTTCACTCAACCTTTTCTCATAGAGGAGATTTACATCCTTGTAAATCTCCTCTACACCCTTTCTATGGCTTCCACATTCTTCCTGTAGTGAGGCGACCAGAACTGAGCACAGTACTCCAAGTGGGGTCTGGCTGGGGTCCTATATTGCTACAATATTACCACTCGGCTCCTAAATTCAATTCCACGATTGATGAAGGCCAATACACCATATGCTGCCTTCACCACAGAGTCAACCTGCGCAGCTGCTTTGAGTGTCCTATGGACTCGGACCCCAAGATCCCTCTGATCCTCCATGCTGCCAAAAGTCTTAACATTAATACTATATTCTGCCATCATATTTGTCCATTTGCCACTTCTCAGCCCAGTTTTGCATCCTAGCAATGTCCCGCTGTAACCTCTGACAGCCCTCCACACTATCCACAACACCTCCAACCTTTGTGTCATCAGTAAACTTACTAACTCATCCCTCCACTTCCTCATCCAGGTCGTTTATAAAAATCACGATGAGTAAAGGTCCCAGAACAGATCCCTGAGGCACTCCACTGGTGACTGACCTCCATGCAGAATATGACCTGTCTACAACCACTCTTTCCCTTTTGTGGGCAAGCCAGTTCTAGATCCACAAAGCAATGTCCCCTTGGATCCCATTCCTCTTTACTTTCTCAGTAAGCCTTGCATGGGGTAGCTTATCAAATGCCTTGCTGAAATCCATATACATCTACTGCTCTTCCTTCATCAACTTGTTTCGTCACATCCTCAAAAAAAATTCAATCAGGCTCTTAAAAGGCATGACCTGCCCTTGACAAAGCCATGCTGACTATTCCTAATCATATTATACCTCTCCAAATGTTCATAAATCCTGCCTCTCAGGATCTTCTTCATCAGCTTACAAACCGCTGAGGTAAGACTCACTGGTCTGTAATTTCCTGGGCTATCTCTACGCCCTTTCTTGAATAAAGGAACAACCTTGGCCACCCTCCAATCCTCCGGAACCTCTCCCATCCCCATTGATGATGCAAAGATCATCGCCAGAGGCTCAGTAATCTTCACCCTCGCCTCCATACACGTTCCCACTGTCACACTTGATAGATCCTATTCTTTCACCTCTTATCCTCTTGCTCTTCACACACTTGTAGAATGCTGTAGGGTTTTCCTTAATTCTGTCCGCCCAGGCCCCTTCTGGCTCTCCTAATTTCCTTCATAAGCTCCTTCCTAGTAGCCTTATAATCTTCTAGATCTCTAACATTACCTAGCTCTCTGAACCTTTTGTAGGCTTTTCTTCTTGACTAGATTTATTACAGCTTTTATAAACCACAGTTCCTGTACCTACCATCCTATTCCTGTCTCATTGGAACATACCTATACAGAGCTCTACACAAATATCCCCTGAATATTTGCCACATTTCTTCTGTACTTTTCCCTGAGAACATCTGTTTCCAATTTAAGCTTCCAATTTCCTGCCTGATAGCCTGATAATTCCCCTTACTCCAATTAAACGCTTTTCTAACTTGTCTGTTCCTATCTCTCTCCAATGCTATTGTAAAGGAGATAGAATTATGATCACCATCTCCAAAATGCTCTCCTACTGAGAGATCTGACATCTGACCAGGTTCATTTCCTAATACCAAATCAAGTACAGGCTCTCCTCTTGTAGGCTGGTCTATATACTGTGTCAAGAAACCTTCCTGAACACACCTAACAAACTCCACCCCATCTAAACACCTTGCTCCAGGGAGATGCCAATCAATATTTGGGAAATTAAAATCTCCCATCATGACAACTCTTATTATTTCACCTTTCCAGGATCTGTTTCCCTATCTGCTCGATATCCCTGGTACAGATATACCCAGTATATCTGCAAGTACTGATCCATGCTCTTAAGCTCATCCGCTTTGTTCACAACACTTCTTGCATTAAAGTAGATACATTTCAAGCCTTCAGTCTGAGCGCGTCCCTTCCTTATCACCTGCCTATCCTCCCTCTCGCACTGCTTACGTGCTTTCTCTATTTGTGAGCTAATCTCCTCTTCCCAGTTTCTTCAGTTCGGTTCCCACCCCCCAATAAATTCTCCCCAGTAGCCTTAGCAAACCTCCCTGTCAGGATATTGGTCCCTCTGGGATACTGGAGTAATTATAGTGTTCTTTGTTTTCAGAATACATCTATCCTGCACTTTTTTCCCCAGAAACTCATACCATTGCTGCTCTGCTGTCATCCTTGCCAGCATCTCCTTCCAATTTTCTTTGGCTGACTCCTCTCTCATACCACTGTAATTTGCTTTACTCCACTGAAACACTACTATGTCAGACTTTACTTTCTTCGTATCAAATTTCAAGTTGAAATTGTGATATTGTGATCCCTGGCTTTTACCATAAGCTCCCTAACTGCCTCTACAGTGTTAGATAATTCCCTAGTAGGCTCAGTGACAAACTGCTCCTAAAAGCTATCTCGTAGGCATTCAACAAACTCTTTCTCTTGAGATCCATTATCAACCTGATTTTCCCAATCAAGGTGTATGTTAAAATCTTCCATGACTATCATAACATTGCCCTTTTGACACACCTTTTCTATTTCCTGTTGTAATCTGCGGTCTACATCCCAGCCACTGTTGGGAGGCCTGTATATTTACACCTGCAGTTTCTTAACACACAAGGATTCAACATCTTCCAATCCTTTGTCACATTTTTCCACTGATTTGATTCCAGCACAGCCATGCCACTCCCTCTGCCTACCTTCCTATCCCTCGATACAACTTGTAACCTTGGACATCCAGCTCCCAACCACAACCATCCCTCAGCCACGATTCAGTAATGGTCACAACATCATACCTGGGAATCTGTAATAGTGCAACAAGATCATCCACTTTATTTCTTATACTCTGTGCATTGAGATATAACATTTTGAGTACTGTGTTTGTTACCCTTTTTGATTCTGCAGCCCTAATGCACTGATACTCACCCTGCTGGCTGCAGTTTTTGTCCTATCATCTGCCTGCCCTTGCTGACAGTCTGACTGCAACCTTCATACATAGAACATAGAATAGTACAGCACAGTACAGGCCCTTTGGCCCACAATGTTGTGCCAACCCTTAAACCCTGCCTCCCATATATCCCCGCACCTTAAATTCCTCCTGTCTAGTAGTATTAAATTTCACTAGCGTATCTGCCTCCACCACAGACTCAGGCAGTGCATTCCACGTACCAACACTCTGAGTAAAAAAAACCTTCCTCTAATATCCCCCTTGAACTTCCCACCCCTTAACTTTGCCTTTTTAACCATTTGTCCTAAACCAAGTCCCTTCAGGCCTGTTCCCACCTGCCGCTGTAAGCATTGACGCTAACCCCTATATTACTGTGCACATCCTACTGACCAACTCGGCCTACTCAGTATTAATTTGTTCTATCACTTTCCAAGTTCTGACAAAGGATCTTCAGCTTGAAATCTTAACTGTTTCTTCTGCACAGATCAGAAACACTGAATATCACTGGTGTATTCATGAAATTTGTTATTTTGCAGCAGCAGTACAGAATAACAATGATAAATTACAATATGCAAAAAAAAAAGATTAATTCAGTAGTGCAGAAAAAGAGGAGGAAAAAGATGTGAGGCTGTCTTTTGAGTTTCCTTGTCCAGTCAGAAATCTGAAGGTGGAGGGGAGAAGCTATTCCTAAAATCTTTTCAGCTGTTCAGATGCTGCCTGACCTGCTGAGGTGTTTTTAGCCTCTTCTGTTTTACACTTGGCTGAATAATTTGAAATTGGACTTAAACTAAAAACCTTCTAACACTGACACTTGAAGCCAAAGCTGAGGAAGGCAAGGGTTGTCATTTTTTTTCATTCAGTGTACTCCCAATGATGTATATTTTCAAGAAAGCAAACAATTGATTCTCCCATAACAATGAAACAAGGCTTTAATCACACCTTATAAAAGAAACTCTGTAACTGCTTTATAGCCAAGTATTGCAGAGCTGTCTGCATCCAAGAATACGTACACAACGCTGGAAGAACTCAACAGGTCAGACAGCATCCGTGAGAAAAGAGTAGCCAATGTTTCGGGCTGAGACCCTTCATCAGGAATGGGGGGGGGGGGGGGAAGAGGGCCGACGCCCAGTAATAGAGATAGGGGAGGGGGTAGGGCCTAGCGGTGCCTGGTGGAAAACCAATCAGAGGAAAGATAAAGTGGGGGGAGGGGATAAGCATGAAAGAACTGTAGAGATAAAGAAGCAGAAAGTTGAAAGGGGAGAGAGGCAGAGAGGGACTTGGGATAGGGGAAGGGGGAGGGAATTACCGGAAATTGGAGAATTCAATGTTCATACCACCAGGCTGGAGGCTATCCAGACAGTAGATGAGGTGCTGCTCCTCCAATCTGAGTTTGCATCATGGCAATCGTGAGTCATCATGGCAGTAGAGGGGGCCATGTATGGACATATCTAGATGGGATTGAGAGGCAAAGTTGAAGTGGGTGGCAACCGGGAGGTCCTGTCTATTGTGACGGACGGAGGTGCTCGACGAAGCGGTCCCCCAATCTGCATCGGGTCTCGCCGATGTAGAGGAAGCCACACCGGGAGCACTGGATGCAATAGACGACTCCAGCAAACTCGCAGGTGAAGTGTTGCCTCACCTGGAAGGACTGTCTGGGGCCTGGAAGGGAACGATCCCTGCGAAAAGCTGAGAGGGGTAGGGAGGGAAAGATGTGCTTGGTGGTGGGGTCCTGTTGAAGGTGGCGGAAGTTGCGGAGGATAATATGCTGGATCCGGAGGCTGGTGGGGTGGTAGGTGAGGACAAGGGGAACCTTGTCCCTGTTGTGGTGACGGGAGGATGGGTTAAGGGCTGAAGTGCGGGAAGTGGAGGAGATGCGGGTGAGGGTATCTTTGATGATGCCAGGAGGGAAACCACGATCCTGAAAGAAAGAGGACATTTGAGAAGTCCTGAAACAGAAAGCCTCATCCTGGGAGCAGATGCGGCGGAGACGGAGGAACTGGGAATAGGGAATGGCATTTTTGCATTGGGCAGGGTGGGAAGAGGTATAGTCAAGATAGTTATGGGAGTCGGTGGGTTTGTAGAAGATGTCAGAGGATAGTCTGTCTCCAGAGATGGAGACCGAGAGATCAAGAAAGGGAAGAGAAGTGTCCAAGATGGACCAAGTGAATTTAAGGGCTGGGTGAAAGTTAGAGGCAAAGTTGATGAAACTGACAAGCTCAGCATGGGTGCAGGAAGCAGCACCAATGTAGCGGAGGAAAAGTTGGGGAGTGGTGCCAGTATAGATTTGGAGCATAGACTGTTCCACATAACCCACAAAGAGGCAGGCATAGCTGGGGCCCATGCAAGTTGCCCATGGCTACGCCCTTGATCTGGAGAAAGTGGGAAGAATAAAAGGAGAAGTTATTGAGAGTTAGAACAAGCTCCGCCAACAGGAGGAGTGTGGTGGTGCTGGGGAACTGGTGGGGTCTGTTATCCAAAAAGTAACGGAGGGCTTTGAGGCCTTCTTGATGGGGGATGGAGGTGTATAAGGATTGAACATACATGGTAAAAATGAAGCGGTCGGGGCCGGGGAATTGGAAGTTATTGAAGAGGTGAAGGGCATGGGATGTATCCTGGATGTAGGTGGGGAGAGACTGAACTATGGGGGGTAAAATGGAGTCCAGGTAGGCAGACACAAGTTCAGTGGGGCAGGAGCAGGCTGAAACTATGGGTCTGCCGGGACAGTCAGGCTTGTGGATCTTGGGGAGGAGGTAAAACCAAGCTGTGCAGGGTGTGGGAATTATGAGTTTTTTGGCTGAGGGAGAAAGGTGTCCGGAGTTGATGAGGGTGGAGATGGTGCGGGAGACAGTGGATTGATGATTTTTGGTGGGGTCCTGTGGCAGGGGTAAATACGAGGAGGTGTCAGAGAGCTGCCATTTGGCCTCAGTGAGGTAGTCAGTCTGCCAGACTACTCCAGCACCACCTTTGTCTGCAGGTTTGATGGTGTCTGCATCCAACCTTGTAAACTGTCTCAGAAATGACTCGCTTAGTCTTTCCAGTGGCACGGTCATGTAGCAGTTAGCATAACAAATTACAGCACCAGATTCAATTCTGCCACTGTCTGTAAGGAGTTTATATGTTCTTTTGGTGACCGTGTGGGTTTCCTCCCATGGATAAATTGGTTATGAGTGTAATGGGGTGGCACTGGGCTCATTGATCTGGAAGGGCCTGTGACCATGCTCTATCTCTGAAAAAACAGTAAAGCTGCTTCATTTCACAAACGAGAAAATCTGCAGATGCTGGAAATCCAAACAACACACACAATGCTGGAGGATAGCTTGAAGTGGGAAGGAGAACAGCCAGAGGTCGTGGTACATATCGGTACCAATGCCATAGGTAGGAAAAGGAAGGGGGTCCTGAAAACAGACTGCAGGGAGTTAGAAAAGAAGTTGAGAACCAGGATTTCAAGGGTAGTAATCTTGGGATTACTGCCTGTGCCACGGGACAGTGAGTATAGGAGTAGAATGAGGTGGAGGATAAATGCATGGCTGAGGCTACATTAATGATCTGGATGATAGGGTGGTAAATTGGATTAAAAAGTATGCAGATGATACTAAGGTAGGTGGCGTTGTGGATAATGAAGTAGGTTTTCAAAGCTTGCAGAGAGATTTAGGCCAGTTAGAAGAGTGGGCTAAACAATGGCAGATGGAGTTTAATGCTGATAAGTGTGAGGTGCTACATTTTGGTCGGAATAATCCAAATAGGACATACATGGTAAATGGTAGGGCATTGAAGAATGCAGTAGAACAGAGTGATCTAGGAATAATGGTGCATAGTTCCCTGAAGGTGGAATCTCATGTGGATAGGGTGGTGAAGAAAGCTTTTGGTATGTTGGCCTGTATAAATCAGAGCATTGAGTATAGGAGTTGGGATGTAATGTTAAAATTGTACAAGGCATTGGTAAGGCTGAATTTGGAGTATTGTGTACAGTTCTGGTCACCGAATTATGGGAAAGATGTCAACAAAATAGAGAGAGTACAGAGAAGATTTACTAGAATGTACCTGGGTTTCAGCACCTAAGTTACAGGGAAAGGTTGAACAAGTTAGGTCTTTATTCTTTGGCGTGTAGAAGGTTGAGGGGGGACTTAACAGAGGTATTTAAAATTATGAGGGGGATAGATCGAGTTGACGTGGATAGGCTTTTTCCATTGAGAGTAGGGGAGATTCAAACAAGAGGACATGATTTGAGAGTTAGGAGGCAAAAGTTTAAGGGTAACACGAGGGGGAACTTCTTTACTCAGAGAGTGGTAGCTGTGTGGAATGAGCTTCTAGTAGAAGTGGTAGAGGCAGGTTCGGTATTGTCATTTAAAGTAAAATTGAATAGGTATATGGACAGGAAAGGAATGGAAGGTTATGGGCTGAGTGCAGGCCAGTGGGACTAGGTGAGTGTAAGCGTCGGCACGGACTAGAAGGGCCGAGATGGCCTATTTCCGTGCTGTAATTGTTATATGGTTATATGTTACATGGAGGGATTGGAGCAGGGGCAGGGATTCAGATTTCTGGATCATTGGGACCTCTGCTGGGGCAGGTGTGACCTGTACAAAACAGATGGGTTGCACTTGAATCTGAGAGGGACCAATATCCTGGCAGGGAGGTTTGCAAAGGCTATTGGTGAGAGTTTAAACTAGAAATACTGGGTGGTGGGGTCCGAACTGAAGTGACAGAGGAAAGGGAGGTTGGCTGACAAATAGAGAAAGCTTGGAGACAGTGTGAGAGGGAGGCTAGCAGCTGATAGAGAAGGGGCACACTCAGACCGATGGTTTGAAATGTGTCTAATTTAATGCGAGGAGTATTATGAATAAAGCGGATGTGCTTAGAGCATGGATCAGTACTTGGAGCTATGATGTTGTGGCCATTGCAGAGACTTGGATGGCTCGGACAGGAATGGTTACTTCAAGTGCTAGGTTTTAGGTGTTTCAGAAGGGATAGGGAAGGAGGCAAAAGAGGTGGGGGCATGGCAGTGTTGATCAGATAGTGTCAAGGCTGCAGAAAAGGAGGAAGTCATGGAGAGGTTATCTACGGAGCCTCTGGATGGATGTTAGGAATAGGAAGGGGTCAGTAACTCCACTGGGTGTTTTTAAAGATCACCCAATAGTAACAGGGATGTTGAGGAGCAGATAGGGAGACAGATTCTGGAAAGGAGTAGTAATAATAGGTCAAATATGATGGCAGAATATAGCATTAATGGCAAGACTCCTGGCAGTGTGGAAGATCAGAGGGATTTTGGGGTCCGAGTCCATAGGACTTCATCAATTGTGGGATTGAGTTTAAGAGCTGTGAGGTAATGTTGCAGCTATATAGGACTGCACTATACAGACCCCACTAGGAGTACTGTGCTCAGTTCTGGTTGCCTCACTACAGGAAGGATGTGGATGCCATAGAAAGGGTGCCGAGTAGGTTTATGAGGATGTTGCTTGGACTGGGGAGCATGCCTTATAGGAGTAGGTTGAGTGAACTGGGCCTTTTCTGCTTGGAGCAACGGAGGATGACAGGTGACCTGATAGAGGTGTATAAGATAATGAGAGGCATTGATTGTGTAGACAGTCAGAGGCTTTTTCCCAGGGCTTAAATGGCTAGCACGAGAGGGCACAGTTTTAAGGTGCTTCGAAGTAGGTACAGAGATGTCAGGGGTAAGCTTTTTTATGCAGAGAGTGGTGAGTGCGTGGGATGGGCTGCCAGTGGCGGCGGTGGATGTGGAAATGATAGGGTCTTTTAAGAGAGTCCTAGATAGATGCATGGAGCTTAGAAAAATAGTCTATGGGTAAGCCTAGGTAGTGCTAACGTAGGGACATGTTTGGCACAGCTTTGTGGGCTGAAGGGCCTGTATTGTGCTGTAGGTTTTCTATGTTTCTATGAACTCAGTAGGCCAGGCAGCAGCTAGGAAAAAGGTGCAGTTGACATTTCGGGCAGAGACCCTTTGGCAAGACTCATGGGCCTACCTGGCCTGTTGAGTTTCTCCAACATTTAGTGTGGAAGCTGCTTCATTTAACACTTTGTAAACTTGTTTTCCAAGGCACGCCAAAAAAAATTCTCTCATTCAGTGCACTGACCCTCTAGCCTCCACATAAAGATAAAGTTGCCTCCTTGTTTGTTGTGGCCTTGAAGAAGCATACAGAGACTTGGGCTGTAGATGTAAGAGACATTCAGGAAGAAATCTTACGGGAGCATACCTAGAGAGAACCTCTCAGTGGAACTTCCCGGTACAATTTCTCAGTAGAGTTGCCTTCTCTAAGTGCAGCTGTGACATTCTCCTTAATCAAAAATGCAATCCCCTACCTCTTATATTTTCCTCTATCACAGTGGAAACATATAAACTGTGAAACATTGAACTTCCAGTCTTGCCTAACTACTCTCATTGGAGTCTCTGTAAAGGACACAACATCCATGCAGAAAAATTCAGGTTCTAAGTTCATCTGCTTTAGTTACTGAGCATCAGCAGTCCTGAGGTTCTAGTAAGACAGGTTTTAAACTACATTGAGTAAGACACAGTGTACAGGTGCCTGACACCAGACTCCCAAAGTGCACCTTCGTACTGAGCTCTGCCATGAGAAAAGATTATCAGGAAGACAGAGGAAAAGGTTCTAGGATGTGCTTAATGCTTCCTTAAGACAGAGTAACATTTGAGTGTCAGTGCAGCATAGTGGTCGCATAACACTTTTACAGTATGGATTTCTACCGATTGCTCGGGTTTCCGCTCACATTCCTAACCGGCATGGGTATGATTGGTCGTCAAAGGCTTGTTATGCCTGAATGGTTTGTGACCGTGTTGTATCTAAGTTAAAAAATAAATAAATTCCACTGACTACTGGGAATCTTTGGCCCAAAGCTACTCAAAATGGAGACAGGGCATTCAGTATGTTACTGAGAACCACAAGTACAGTCATCAGGAACAAACAAGCCTTTGCTTAAGCAGCAGAAAGAGTCTCCAAAACTACCCTTCCATCCATCTCGTAAGCATCACAAACCATGTGTGAAAGAACTACACGCACAAAATGTTGGAGGAGCACAGCAGGCTAGGCAGCATCAATGGAGAGGAATAAAGAGCCAAAGTTTCAGGCTCAGACCCTTCATCATGACTTGGGTCTCAGCCCAAAATGTCAGCTCTTTATTCCCCTCCATTGATGCTGCCTGACCTGCTGTGCTCCTCCAGCACATAGTGTGTGTAACTCTGGATTTCAAGCAACTGTGGAATCTCGTGTGTGAGTGTGAGCTTGCTGTTTTCAAATTGGTCTCATTTATACCTCAGCATCCATAAAAACAGATAGGAAGCAATTCATCCTCGAATTTGTGTGTCTTCTTAGTAAGAGAATAGTGATTAACTTAAGCATCCATTTCCTGCATTCACCATCGTGGATCTGTTCAAGTTTATTGCCATCTGACTGTACACATAGTACTCAAAAAGTATTCACCTCCCCTTGGAAGTTTTCATGTTTTATTCTTTTACAACATTGAATCACAGTGGACTTAATTTGGCTTTTTTGATACTGATCAACAAAAAAGACACTTCTGTGTCAAAGTGTAAGCAGATCTCTACAAAGTGATCTAAATTAATTACAAATATAAAACACAAAATAATTGATTGCGTAAGTATTCACCCCCCACCAATATGAGACACCAGATCATGACTGGTGCAGCCAATTCATTTTAGAGGTCACATAATTAGGTAAGGTGTCCTATCTATTTATAAACCTGTGTGCATTCAAGGTGTTTCAATAGACTGTAGTGAAAAGATTATTGAAAAACTTGAGTTGGGAGGTGGATACAAGAAAATTTCCAAGTCACTGAATATCCCTTAGTTAAGTCAGTCATCAAGAAATGGAAAGAATATAGCACGGCTATAAATCTGCCTGGAGCAGCAGGCTGTCCTGAAAAACTGAGTGACTGTGCAAGAAGGGGACTAATGAGGGAGGCAACAAAGAGACCTATGACAACTCTCTAGAAGTTACAAGCTTCCGTGGCTGAGATGTGAGAGACTGTGCATACAACAACTGTTGCCTGGGTGCTTCACCAGTCGCAGCTTTATGGGAGAATGGCAAAGAGAAAAGCCACTTGGAAAAAAAATCAACACATGAAGTCAGCTGGAAGAAATGTCTGGTCTGGTGAAACCAAAATGGAGCTTTTTGGCCATCGGACTAAACGCTGTGTTTGGCATAAGCACATCATCAAAAACACACCATCCCTACCGTGAAGCATGGTGGTGGCTGCATCACACTGTGGGGATGCTTCACTGCAGCAGAACCTGGAAGGCTTGTGAAGGTAGAGGGTAAAATGAATGCAGCAAAATACAGGGAAATCTTGGAGGAAAACCTGATGTAGTCTGCAAGAGAACTGTGACTACTAATTCTGACTTGAAGGGGGTGAGAAATTATGCATTCAATTATTTTGTGTTTAATTATTGTAATAAATTTAGACCAATTGTAAAAATTTGTTTTCACTTTGACACAAAAGAGTCTTTTCTGTTGATTGGTGTAAAATAAAGCCAAATTAAATCCATTGTGATTCAATGTTATAAAACAATAAAACATGAAAACTTTCAAGGTGTGTGTGTGTGTGTGTGTGTGTGTGTGTGTGTGTGTGTGTGTGTGTGTGTGTGTGTGTGTGTGTGTGTGTGTGTGTGTGTGTGTGTGTGTGTGTGTGTGTGTGTGTGTGTGTGTGTGTGTATACTTCATATATGCATTGTATATACAACCAAATAAAACACTGTTCCTCTAGACCACGGTGCACCCACACAGCATATCACACACTGCACATAAATCAAAATATTATATTGTAAATAAGTTAATAAAAGATTGTGTAATTCAAAATATATGTCGTAAAGCACTGCACAGGTATATATCAACAGCTTGCTGCCTAGTGATGCAAGCTTGGTGGCAGAGTATTGATTAGTCTCACAGCCTGAGGGAAGAAGCTGTTACCCAATTTGGCAGTCCTAGTGCTGTACTCATTCCATGTTAAATGACAGTTAATGCTCTTTCCCACCATCATTTTTTAAAGAATGCAGTTTGGTGATTTTTTTTGGCACTTGGCTAATATTTGCTTTTCATATTATCTGTAAGCTATCCAGTATTTGACAATAAAAAAAGAAACTCTGATCCCTCTCTTGTCTGTGTTGGGAAATTCTTGCAGAATCACCCTGAACTTGGTGAATTAATGCATTCCCTGTGTGGGAACTCAGATCATCTGCCAAACCCAGCCTGCTCCAGGTACATCTGGCTCATTCCTAGCTCTCTTCTCTAGATTTCTATCACATATAGTATCAGATCAGGAGAAATAGTACCTAATTTTTTTTTCTTGAAGTGCCAATGAGCTTGAGTAAATAATTGGTTGAGAAACCTGTGAAAGTGATTAGAGAAACAGGTGCAACTTGATGCTAATGAGTTTGATGTTGTGGATATTTCAGGTGTGCGAGTGGCTGTACAGTAATGACGGGAGTTTCAGGCGTGAAGACAGTGCCACTGATGAGAATCTAAAGCCATCTGTGCTAGGGGCCTATGTTTATAATCTGGTAGAACAGTACATGAAGGTCCCAGTGTCTGATGGTAAGAGATTTCTTTATATTACTCAAGTGACTAGCACAAATTTCACAGTACCTTCCAACACCCTGCTTTAAAATTTAGAACCATAGAACCATGGAACATTACAGCATAGAAACAGGCCTTTTGGCCCTTCTTGGCTGTGCTGAGCCATTTTTCTGCGTAGCCCACTGACCTGCACCTGGACTATATCCCTCCATACACCTCTAATCCACGTACCTGTCCAAGTTTTTCTTAAATGTTAAAAGCGAGCCTGCATTTACCACTTCATCTGGCAGCTCATTCCATACTGCCACCACTCTGTGTGAAGAAGCCCCCCCAATGTTCCCTTTAAACTTTTCCCCCTTCACCCTTAACCCATGTCCTCTTTTTTTTCTCCCCTAACCACAGTGGAAAAAGCCTGCTTGCATTCACTCTCTCTATACCCATCATAATTTTATATACCTCTATCAAATCTCCCCTCATTCTTCTATGCTCCAGGGAATAAAGTCCAAATGTATTCAACCTTTCTCTGTAACTCAGTTTATCAAGTCCCAGTAACATCCTTGTAAAGCTTCTTTGCACTCTTTCAACCTTATTAATATCCTTCCTGTAATTCAGAGACCAAAACCGCACACAGTACTCCAAATTTGGCCTCACCAATGCCTTATACAACCTCACCATAACATTCTAACTGGGAATTCTGGGAATTTTGTATCTGTATTCCCAGATCCCTCTGTTCTACTGCACTCCTCAGTGTCCTACCATTTACCTTGTATGTTCTACTTTAGTTTTTCCTTCCAAAGTGCAATACCTCACACTTGTCTGTATTAAACTCCATCTGCCATTTTCAGCCCATTTTTCCGGCTGGTTCAAATCCCTCTGCAAGCTTTGAAAACCTTCCTCACTGTCCACTACACCTCCAGTCTTTGTATCATCAGCAAATTTGCTGATCCAATTTACCGCATTACCATCCAGGTCATTGATATAGATGACAAATAACAATGGACCCAGCACTGATCCCTGTGGCGCACCACCAGTCACAGGTCTCCACTCAGAGAAGCAATCCTCCACGACCACTCTCTGACTTCTCCCATTGAGCCAATCTCCAATCTAATTTACTACCTCACCATGTATACCTAGCAACTGAATCTTCCTAACCAACCTCCCATGCAGGACCTTGTCAAAGGCCTTACTGAAGTTCATGTAGACAACATCCACTACCTTCCCTTCGTCCACTTTCCTGGTAACGTCCTCGAAAAACTCTAATAGATTGGTTAAACATGACCTACCATGCACAAAGCCGTGTTGACTCTCCCTAATAAGTCCCTGTCTATCTAAATACTTGTAGATCCTACCTCTTAGTACTCCTTCCAATAATTTACCTATTACTGACATCAAACTGGCTGGCCTAAAATTTCCCGGATTACTTTTAGAGCCTTTTTTTAAGCAACGGAACAACATGAGCTATCCTCCAATCCTCCGGCACCTCACCCGTAGTTACCGACATTTTAAATATATCTGCCAGAGCCCCTGTAATTTCAACCCTAGTCTCCTTCAAGGTCCGAGGGAATACCCTGTCAGGTCCTGGGGATTTGTTTACTCTGATTTGCCTCAAGATAGCAAGCACCTCCTCCTCTTCAATCTGTGTAGGTTCTGTGACCTCACTACTTGTTTGCCTTATTTCCATAGACTCCATGCCAGTTTCCTTAGTAAATACAGATGCAAAAAAACCATTTAAGATCTGCCCCATTTCTTTTGGTTCCATACATAGACATCCACTCTGATCTTCAAGAGGACCAATTTTATCCCTTACTATCCTTTTGCTCTTAATATACCTGTAGAAGCTCTTTGGATTATCCTTCACCTTGACTGCCAGAGCTACCTCATGTCTTCTTTTAGCTCTTCTGATTTCTTTCTTAAGTAATTTTTTGCACTTTTTATACTCCCCAAGTACCTTATTTGCTCCCTGTTTCCTATACATGTCGTACATCTCTCTCTTCTTTATCAGAGTTCCAATATCCTTAGAGAACCAAGGTTCCTTATTTTTATTCACTTTGACTTTAATCCTGACAAGAACATACAAACTCTGCACTCTCAAAATTTCTTTGAAGGCCTCTCACTTACCAACGATATCCTTGCCAGAGAACAACCTGTCCCAATCCACACTTTTTAGATCCTTTCTCATTTCTTCAAATTTGGCCTTTTTCTGGTTTAGAACCTCAATCTAAGGACCAGATCTATCTTTAGCCATGATCAAGTTGAAACCAATGGTGTTATGATCACTGGAACCAAAATGTTCCCCTACACACACTTCTGTCACCTGTCCTAACTTATGTCCTAATAGGAGATCTAATATTGCATCCTCTCTAGTTGGTGCCTCTATATATAGATTTAGAAAACTTTCCTGAACACATTTTACAAACTCTAACCCGTCTAGACCTTTAACAATATGGGAGTCCCAATTAATATGTGGAAAATTAACAGCCCCTACTAAGTCAAGTCAAGTCACTTTTATTGTCATTTCAATCATAACTGCCATTACAGTACATAGTAAAAATGAGACAATGTTTTTCACGTCCATGGTGTAACATGACACAGTACAAAAACTAGACCAGGCATGGGCAAACTACGGCCCGTTAAGCTTTTTAATCCGGCCCGCAGAACTTGATGAAATTATATTAATAAACCTTGTTAACGTTTTTTCCCCGCAATTCTGGCGTTTTCCCAATAGATGACGCACTCTATATACATTGACCTTTGTTGAGGTGCAGCGTATTATTCCACATTTGCGCTTTACTCTTTGACCTCTCACCCCTTCTGTAAAGATGAGTGGAGCTAAGAAAAGAAAAGTGGATAGAGAATGTTGGGTGTTTAATAAGGAGTGGACAACTAAATATCTTTTTACCGAACACTGATCAACTGCTGTATGCCTGATATGCCAAGAGACTGTGGTGGTTTTTAAAGAATATAATATCAGCCGTCACTTTGCCACAAAACATGCCAACTATGCTAGCAACCAGTCAACGAAAGAACGGGAAGCTAATGCTCAGAGGTTGGCAGCTAATTTACAGGCTCAACAAAATTTTTTTCACCGTCAAACTGCCATTCATGAGTCAAATACCAAGGCGAGTTTTATGCTGTCATTCAAATTAGCAAAGGCCAGCAAGCCTCTGTCTGAAGGCGAGTTTTTAAAAGAATGTATGGTGGAGACAGCAGGTGTATTGTGTCCGGAGAGCAAAGACAAATTTGAAAAAATCAGTTTATCATGCAGGACAGTGACTCGCCGTGTGGAACTGATAGACGAAGATATAACCAGCGACTTAAATAAAAAGGCAGAGTCGTTCACGTTATATTCATTAGCACTGGATGAAAGCAACGATGTAAAAGACACTGCTCAGCTCCTCATTTTTATCCGAGGAATTAACAATACTTTTGAAATAACGGAGGAGTTTTTGACAATGGAGTCTCTGAAAGGAAAAACATGGGGAGAGGACTTGTATGACTGGGTGTCTGCTGTCATCGAAAATATGAAGCTCCCTTGGAGTAAACTTATCAACGTCACCACAGATGGATCTCCTAATTTGACAGGGAAAAATGTCGGCCTGCTGAGGAGAATACAGAATAAAGTGAAAGATGAAAATCCTGACCAGGATGTTATTTTCCTTCACTGCATCATCCACCAGGAATCTCTATGTAAATCGGTATTACAGCTGAATCATGTTGTGAATCCTGTCGTAAAACTTGTCAACTTTATACGTGCAAGGGGACTTCAGCACCGTCAGTTCATCATGTTCCTGGAGGAAACTGATGCGGATCACCAGGACCTACTTTATCACTCCCGTGTCCGCTGGTTAAGTTTGGGCAAAGTGTTTCAACGAGTATGGGAGCTCAAAGAGGAGATCGGTGCATTTTTGGAGTTACTGAGGAAGGCCGGCGAATTTCCTGAGCTGAGCAACAAGAGCTGGCTTTGTGACTTTGCATTTGCTGTGGATATATTTTCACACATGAATGAACTGAACGTGAAGCTACAGGGGAAGGATCAGTTTGTGCATGACATGTACACAAACGTGAAAGCCTTTAAATCCAAGCTGGCTTTTTTCTCCAGGCAAATTTTGAATAAGTTATTCACTCATTTTCCCACACTAGCCACGCTGGAAGAGGCCGGCGCAAATGTGAAAACAATTCAGCGAGTCACTGGATGCGCTGCACAGAGAATTCTGCCGTCGCTTTTCTGATTTTGAAAAAATTGACTTCAGTTGGTGGCCTGTCCCCTGTCACAAGATCCTGAAACAGCACCAGAGGAGCTACAGCTGGAACTGATCGACCTTCAGTCTGACCCCGTCTTAAAAGAGAAGTTCAACTCTCTTAAACTGAATGCTTCACTTGGTAAAGAGGTGCTTCCAAACCTCCGGAGGACGGCACAGAAGATGCTGGCGTTGTTCGGCTCGACCTATTTGTGAACAGGCGTTCAGCGTCATGAACATCAACAGGCGTTCAGCGTCATGAACATCAACAAAGCCAGCCACAGATCCAAGTTAACTGACCAACACCTCAGATCCATCCTGAGAATCGCCACAACAAAACTAAATCCAGACTTTGATGCGCTGGCTAAAAAGGGAGACCAACAACACTGTTCCAACTGAAATTAAAAATAAGTTTCTTCGTTGTGTTATGTAAAAAATGCATTTGAAAATATTTTTTTCAATAAGCCTTACATGTTACATGTCATTTCTGTTAAGTGATGGACATGAGTAGTGCGCAGGTGCACGTACGTTCTCAAAATAAAAAATGTGCTCCAGATCAAATAACGCGCTCCGCATACTGGCGCGCTGTCACTGTTCTGTCCTTGTGCTGGTCGTTGTTGAGTTTTGGCACAGGGGACAATTGAATAAGAAGGAGCAGGACAAGTAGACCTGCATCTCCTACCGTTTTTGAAATAAAGACAGTCAGGAGGAGAGTGATGATGATAATATCTTGAAGGATAACAGAATTTTCAGTGCTTTAAAATAATAACTGTTACTATTAAAAAAAAGCTGTATTTTATTCATTTAATTTTCAGTGTTTTAAAAGTCATTTCAATAAATAGCTAAATACCATGGGACTTCAAAGACAGATATTTTGTTGTAATGCATTTTGTTCATTTTCAATTGAAATTGAAGCACATGTTTTCTACATATCCCATGATATTTTATTTTCTCTTATGAGGTGTATTACCAAAACACTCCGTCCATCTGCTCCTGGCCCACAAGTCAAAAAGTTTGCCCACCCCTGAACTAGACTGAACTACGTAAAAAAAAACACACACAGAGAAAGCTACACTAGACTACAGACCTACACAGGACTGCGTAAAGTGCACAAAAACAGTGCAGGCATTACAATAAATAATAAACTGGACAATAGGGCAAGGTGTCAGTCCAGGCTTTGGGTATTGAGTCTGATAGCTTGGGAGAAGAAACTGTTACATAGTCACAATTTTATGTTTCCAGCAGTTGTTTGCTATCTCTCTGCAGATTTGCTTCTCCAATTCTTGCAGACTATTGGATGGTCTATAATACAACCCCATTAATATGGTTGTACCTTTCCTGTTTCTCAGCTCCACCCATATGTCCTCGGTAGACAAGCCCTCTAATCTGTCCTGCCTGAGCACTGCTGTAACATTTTCCCTGACTAGCAATGCCACCTCCTCCCCTACCCTTCATCCCTTTGCCTCTATCACGTCTGAAACATCGGAACCCTGGAATATTAAGCTGCCAGTCCTGCCCCTCCTGTAGGCAAGTTTCACTAATGGCTACAATGTCATAATTTCACGTGTTAATCCACACCCTCAGCTCGTGAGCCTTCCCCACAACACTTCTTGCATTGAAATAGACACACCTCAGAAGATTGCACACACAACCCTTCTATTTGTGACTTTGCATGAAACTTTAACATCATTTATTTTCACCCCTGATCCACTATTTACTCTGGCACTCTGGTTCCCAACCCCCTGCAAATCTAGTTTAAACCCCCCCCCCCAAAATAGCACTAACAAACTTCTCTGCAAGGATATTGGTCCCACTGTAGTTCAGGTGTAACCCGTCTCTCTTGTACAGGTCCCACCTGTCCCAGAAGAGGTCCCAATGATCCTGAAATCTGAAACCCTGCCTCCTACACCAGTTCCTCAGCCATGTGTTCGTCCTCCAGAGCATCCTATTCTTACCCTCACTGTACGTGGCACAGGTAGCAATGCTGAGATTACCACCCTTGAGGTCCTGCTCTTTATCTTGCTACCAAGCTCTCTTTACTCAATGTTCAGGACTTCCTCACTCTTTGTGTGGAAATGTGTAGAAACCTTTATTGGAGTTTATTGGACGTCAAGGTGCACAGTCATTTTGAGAAAGCTATGTGTTGTTGAGTGCTTCTACGGTTACTTTTTCTGATGTATTTTTATTTTATTTCTTATTAAATATGTGAAATTTTAAATCTCTTTTCCTTTGATGATTGTGAAAACATGAGGACATGTTTCACTATTTAGTTTAATTATTATTATTGTTTATTTGTATATATGAAATATATGTAAAATTCAATAAAAATATTGTTTAAAAAAAGAAGTGGAGATGGAATATAGTGTAGTGTATGGCCATGCACTTTGGTAGAAGGGATAATGGCATAGACTATTTTCTAAATGGGGAGAAAACTCAGAAATCAGAGAAAAAGGAGACTTGAGTCCTCGTGCAGGATTCCCTAAAGGTTAACTCGTAGGTTCCATCAGTGGCAAGGAAGGCAAATACAACGTTAGCATTCACTTTGAAAGGATGAGAATATAAAATCAAGAATATATGTTGAGGCTTTTTAAGACGTCAGAAGCACTTGGAGTATTTTGAGCAGTATAGGCTCCTTATCTGAGAAAAGATTACTGGCATTGGAGGGATTCTAGAGGAGGTTTACGCGAATGATTCTAAGAATGAAAGGGTTAATGTATTGAGGAGTGTTTGATGGCTCCAGGCCTGTACTCACTGGAGTTTAGAAGAGTGAGGGGTTATCTCATTTAAACGTGTCCCGGTGTGGCCTTTTATATATTGGTGAGACCCGACGCAGACTGGGAGTCCACCAGAAAAAGCAGGATCTCCCAGTGCCCACACATTTTAATTCCACATCCCATTCCCATTCTGATATGTCTATCCATGGCCTCCTCTATTGTCAAAATGAATCCAAACTCAGGTTGGAGGAACAACACCTTACATACTGGCTGGGTAGCCTCCAACCTGATGGCATGAACATTGACTTCTCTAACTTCCGTTAATGCCCCTCCTCCGCTTCTTACCCCATCCCTGACATATTTAGTTGTTTACCTGTTCTCCATCTCCCTCTGGTGCTCCCCCCCTTCCTTTCTTTCTCCTGAGGTCTCCCGTCCAATGATCCTTTCCCTTCTCCAGCTCTGTATCACTTTCGCCAATCACCTTTCCAGCTCTTAGCTTCATCCCACCCCCTCCGGTCTTCTCCTATCATTTTGCATTTCCCCCTCCCCCCACTGCTTTCAAATCTCTTACTATCTTTCATTTCGGTTAGTCCTGACGAAGGGTCTCGGCCCGAAACATCGACAGCGCTTCTCCCTATAGATGCTGCCTGGCCTGCTGTGTTCCACCAGCATTTTGTATGTGTTGTTGTTTGAATTTCCAGCATCTGCAGATTTCCTCGTGTTTGCTTTCTGAATATTATAAGGATGGATGTAGAGAGTGTGTTTCCCAAGGTGGGGGAGTCTTCTGATAGAATGGATGTAGAGAGGATGTTTTCCAAGGTGGGGGAGCCTTAAGACAAGAATGCACAGTCTCAGAATAGAGGAGTGTCCATCTAGAACAGAAATGAGGAATTTTTTAGCCAGAATATGGTGATTGTATGGAATTCATTGCAATAGGCAGCTTTGGAGGTCAAGTGATCGGACATATTAAAAGCAGTGGCTGGTATGTTAAAGGTTACAGGAAGAAGCAGAAGAATGGGACTGAGAGGTCTAATTGTGCTTCTGTGTCTTGTAGTAATTGACACATTACTATTTGTGGGGATTTATTGTGCAGAACATCTTTTTTGTACTTTCTACGTTACAGTCATAAGTACTCTTCAAAAGTAATGTATTAATTGTTAGGTAGATGTGGATGTCCTGAGTTTGTGAAATGTGCAATCTGTTCTTTCTCATGTGAGAAATCACCTGTGCTCACCGCTACCTCCTACCTACCTTCCAATTATAACTTGAATTAATAGAACATAATTTTCTGTGCATGATGTTGTGCCAACATCTTCAGTCTCAAGCTTTCTTGACAGATAGCCCTCCATTGTTTTTATTTCCATGTGCATATCTGACAGACTTCTAAAATCCAAAATGTATCTGCTTCTACCACGACCCCTGTCAGTGTGTTCCATGCATCCACCACTCTGTTTTAACAAAAAGAAAACCTTCTTGTGATTCCCCCTAAACTCTACTCCAATCATCTTAAAATTATGACCCCTTGTATTAGTCATTTCTGCCCTGTTAATATGGTGCTGGGTGTCCACCCATGCTGTCAGTACCTCTAATCTCACAGAGATCTATCAAGTCACCTCTCATCTTCCTTTGCTGCAGAAAGAAAAGCCCCAGCTTCCTTAACCTAATATTGCAGGATTGTAGAAATTCTGAGCTATCAGAATGGTACATGTAAAATTTGCGAGACTGGACTTGTCTGAAACCCAAGACTGGCTGAATCTGGATGGTGCAATAAAGTTCTCCATTTCGTAGAGAATATACTTAATCTCCATTGGCTCTGTTTTCTTGATGACCAGGGGAAAAGGACAGTTACCTGCCGGACTGGTTTGAGGCCCAGCTTGTTGCTCGAATGATTCTCCTTGCTGCTGACGTTGAAGAGCATCATTGCGCTGAAGGGTAATGTCTGTTGTTCCATACATACGGTATATGTTCTATTATTTTGAGTGCAAATCAAAAGTAAAACTTGTTTCTGCCCTATGTGGGTTATAATTGGTGAGTTGGAGTGAGTGTGAAGAGGTAATGCTGGAATTAACTATCACATTACATTGCCTGAAATTTTCTTAGTGACACATTCTGAAATTAGTCTTTCAGCATTTTTGTATTTTTTTCATTGAACATAGAACACCCCAGCACATTACAGGCCCTTCAGCCATAATGTTTTGAGGACCTTTTAATCTACTCTAAGATCAATCTAACCCTTCCTTCCTTTATAACCCTTCAATTTTTGTTTTATCATCCATGTGCCGATCTAAAATTTCTTATTGCTCGTAATGTATTTGTTTCCATTTTTGTGTAAAAAAAAAATTATCTTTGACATTCTGAGGGAAATTGGGTTTCGTTACAGCCTCACCAACCAAGAATAGTGTAGAAATATAGCAATATAAAACCATAAATAATTAAATAATAGTAAGTAAATACTGCCAAGTGGAAATTAGTCCAGGACCAGCCTGTTGGCTCAGGGTGTCTGACATTCCGAGGGAGGAGTTGTAAAGTTTGATGGCCACAGGCAGGAATGACTTCCTATGACGCTCAGTGTTGCATCTCGGTAGAATGAGTCTCTGGCTGAATGTACTCCTGTGCCTAACCAGTACATTATGGAGTGGATGGGAGACATTGTCCAAGATGGCATGCAACTTGGACAGCATCTTCTTTTCAGACACCACCGTCAGAGAGTCCATTTCCACCCCCACAACATCACTGGCCTTACAAATGAGTTTGTTGATTCTGTTGGTGTCTGCTACTCTCAGCCTGCTGCCCCAGCACACAACAACAAAGATGATAGCACTGGCCACCACAGAAAGCTTTATAGCTTAAAGGCTACTGGAAAAAGTGCTTCTGCCGGGAGCGCTTGTGCCGTGTGTTTTTGCCGTGAGTGCTGCTGAGAGCGCTTGCGTGAGATTTTTGCTGCGGTGGACAGTGCTGCAATAATTGTAAAGTTTTCCTATATTATACAGGCTGTGTATTTATCAGATCATTCCGGCTTTTACTATATGTTACTGTGATTTTAGGTTTATGTGTTATTTGGCATGAATTGGTAGGTTTTATTTGGGTCTGCGAACACTCACAAATTTTTCCCATATAAACAAATGGTAATTGCTTCTTCACTTTACGACATTCCAGCTTACAAACTGTTTCATAGGAATGCTCTACCTTTGAATAGCGGGGGAAACCTGTAATAGGGAGAAACCTGGGAACTATAGACTGGTGAGTCTTATGTTGGTGGTCTGCAGACTACTGGAAAGGATTCTTAAGGATAGGATCTATGAGCATTTGGAGAAGTACAGTCTACTCTTGGATAGTCAACATGGCTTTGTGAAGGGAAGATCATGCCTTATGAGCCTGATTGAGTTTTTTGAAGAGGGAGACTCTTGGTGGCACTAAATGGAGTAGGTCGCATTTTTGGCTCTGCTCGGATCCTTTTTCAGTGTCCTAATCTCCCCTTTATTATATATATCAAAGTGTCTTTAACATCTTTATATGTGTGAAATTTGATGTTTAATTGACGGAGCAAACATGAGGAAATCTGCAGATGCTAGAAAGATAAACTATAGTTTATCTTTCCTTTTAGTTAGTCCTGATGAATGGTCTCTGCCCGAAACATTGACAGTGCTTCTCATTATAGATGCTGCCTGGCCTGTTGCGTTCCACCAGCATTTTGTATGTGTTGTTTTAATTGACGAAAATGACTTCCAGAACAAGAAAGGCATTAGCCGAAGGCAAAGAAACCGGTAATGGAAACGGAAAGAAAGACCAACCAACACAGCCTCAACTTACTTTACAAGCTATTTCGAACTTACTGGATAAAAGATTCGCTGTATTGGATGAAAAACTGGATGAAAAACTTGATAAAAGATTTGCTGCATTGGAAATAATGCTGAAGGAGAATAAAGGCAAATTGACAGCACTCGAAGAAGAGAACACAATACAACGTCAGCAAATTACCAAGCTTACTGAAGCTGGGAAACAGAGGGATTCCAGAATGAACTCTTTTGAAAAGAAATTAAATTTGACTACTCACACACTGGAGCAGTATAAAGCTAATGTTATCGATTTTGAGAGTCGCAGTCGCAGACAGAATTTGCTAATAGTAGGTCTCAATGAAGATGTCGAGAGTGGGGACCGTACTGAATTTTTCTCTAAATTCTTAATGGATGTTTTCAGATTGGAGGTTTTTAATTCACCTCTGATACTTGATAGAGCGCACAGATTGTTAAAATCTAAAACACCGGAAGAGTTAAAACCACGTCACGTTATTCTGCGGTTTCACTATGTGAGTACGAAGGAGCGCTTAATTCGAATTGCTTGTCGTAAAGGAGATATTGAATAACAGAATCTAAAGTTTTATTTGGTTCAAGATTATTGCCCCGAGGTAATGCAAGAAAGAGTGTGTTTTAAAGAAGTCATGTCGCAATGTTATCAAAAGAATCTTTGACCGGCTGTGCTGCATCCCGCCCACTTAAGAGTGGTCTTACCTGATAAATTGTTTAAATGGTTCAAATCAGTGGAAGATGCAAAACAATTTCTCGAAGAGAGCTCGGATGTTTAATCAATTTTCCGTTTGTACATATCTGTATATATCGGGTTTGTTAGTTAATAATTAGCTTATAGAGTCGGACATTTTTAGTTCGTGAAACCATGTCCTTGGGCTGATGTTTTGGATATTTTGTTTGGGCTCATGTCTGTTTTATGTTAAAGATTTCTTCCTTTTCCTTTATTATTTTACTCTTTTATTTTTAATTGTTCGTTTTAGAAAATTATTAAGACTTTTATATGTTGATTAATTACTATGAAGAATGTACTCTGTTTTATTTTTAAGACCTTGTTTTTTAAAATGGTCTACAAAGGTTTTTTTTCACTTAGTCTGTGTTTGGCATTCTTTTCATAATATTTTGGCTATGGGGAGTTTTCTTTCTTTTAAAATTTGGAGACTTGCCATCAAGAGAGATGGGGGTTGGGTGGGTTTTAGATAGCTTCCTGGCTGCCTATTTGCCAGGTTTCTTGGCTTTGGGGGAGGGGTGAGGTTTTCTGATACTCTAGTTTTTTTTCATTTGGGCTGCCTTGAAACTACAAAAATGTCTCTGTTGTTGTAACTAGCAGTTCCTCTTTAAACTTTTTTCCTCTTCCAGGTTCATGAGTTTTCTATGCAACTTGGTTAACCCTTTACATACCATATGGTTTATTTAAGGAAAATGGATAAGTTTATTAATTTTGTTTCATGGAACACAAATGGTTTGAATCCTCCAATTAAGTGGAAGAAGATTTTTAAGGTTTTTCATACATTAAATGCTCAGATTATATTTGCGCAGGAGACTCGTGAGGAAGGAGGATAATCAGCTTTTTTTTAAGGTTTTGGAAAGGGCAACAGTTTCATATGATGTAAGTTGACCCTTTCTGAATCCTTTTTTCAGTAATTTTTTTATGTATAGAGGAGCGGAGTTAATGACAAAATATAATTTTAACCAATGAATTATGGCAGCCCAATCTTTTTTTTTAGGTTAGTTTGTTTTAGTTTGGGGTTTTTTCCCCTCTTTTTTTGTAATTATAATTATCTTTTGCATGGTTAATTACTAAGAGATTGGGAGGTTAGACTCCATTTGTTACTTGGAATATGTGTTTCTACATGTTAACCGTTATTAAGGTATTCCTGATCTCTATGTATTAGTATTAATATTTTTTATTGGAAACTAAATAAAAAGATTGAAAAAGAAAGAAAAGAGTTTTTTGAAGAGGTAACAAAATAAATTGATGAGGGTAGGGCAGTGGATGTGGTCCAAATGGATTTAGCAAGGCATTTGACAAGGTCCCTCATGAGACACTCATCCAGAAAGTCATGAGGCATGGGATAAGTGGAACCTTGGCTGTTTGGATAAAAAATTGGGTTAAAGGAAGAAAGCAGAGGGTAGTTGTGGAAGGAAAATATTCTGCCTGGAGGTCGGTGACCAGTGGAGTGCCACAGGGATCTGTCCTGGGACCCCTGCTATTTGTGATTTTTATAAATGACCTGGATGTAGAGGCGGAAGGATGGGTGAGTAAGTTTGCGGATGACACGAAGATTGGAGGAGTTGTGGATGGAGCTGCAGGTTGTCGAAGGTTAAAAGAGGAAATAGGCAGGCTGCAGAGTTGGGTAGAAAAATGGCAGATGGAGTTCAATCCGGGTAAGTGTGAGGTGATGCATTTTGGAAGTACAAACCAGAAGACTGAGTACAGGATTAATGGTCAGTTACTTAAGAGTGTGGATGAACAAAGGGACCTTGGGGTTCAAATCCATACATCTCTCAAGGTCGCGCAGGTTGATAGGGTAGTTAAGAAGGCCTATGGGATGCTAGGCTTCATTAACAGGGGGATTGAGTTCAAGAGTAGAGAGGTCATGTTGCAACTCTACAAATCTCTGGTGAGACCGCACTTAGAGTATTGTGTTCAATTCTGGTCACCTCATTATAGGAAGGATGTGGAAGCTATGGAGAGGGTGCAGAGGAGATTTACCAGGATGTTGCCTGGTTTGGAGAACAAGTCATATGAAGCAAGGTTAGCAGAGCTGGGACTTTTCTCTTTGGAGCATAGAAGAATGAGATTATGAGAGGCATAGATAGAGTGGATAGTCAGTACCTGTTTCCCAGGGCACCAATAGCAAACACCAGAGGGCATATGTCCAAAATTAAGGGAGGGAAGTCTAGGGGAGACATCAGGGTTAAGTTTTTTACACAGAGGGTTGTGAGTACCTGGAATGACTTGCCAGTGATGGTGGTGGAGGCTAAAACATTAGGGATATTTAAGAGCCTCTTGGACAGGCACATGGATGAAAGAAAAATAGAGGGTTATGGGGTAGTGTGGGTTTTGTACTTTTTTTTAAGGATTATATGGGTCGGCACAACATGGAGGGCTGAAGGGCCTGTGCTGTGCTGTAGTGTTCTATGGTTCTAACTGCACCTTCAATTGAATATCCTCGGGCTGCACTTGCCAGTGAGTGAACCAGCCAGCACCTGACCACATTGTCGCTGGTCTTCTGGGACTGAAGTGCTTCAAAATTACAAACCTGTCATTTGTTCAAGTTTAAAAATGTTTCCTCTCCAAATGCTTCTGCTAATGCTTTTTCTTTTTAAATTTAGTGCTATATACGCTAGGGATCAGAATACCTTGGCTTGTTTCTTACAACCCCTTCTGGATACCTTAGCCAAATTGAATGCTCATGCTTACCTACCTTTACTGAAAGCAGACAAGAGCTTGCAACTATTGCTGAAATTGTTGGAGATGTCCGTACCAAAGCACAATACAACAACATCAAAAGGTTAGTTACCCCTTAAAATATAGAATTTGAAATGCAGATTTGAGATAGTTTGTAGATTCTCCCTCTCGTCTGTCTGTCTCCCCCACCCCATCTCTCCCTCTCTTCGGTGTCTCTCCCTCCTCTCTGTTCCCCCACTGTCGACCCCCCTCTGTCACCCCCCTGCCACCCCCCCTATCGTCGCCCCCCTCGTTGCCCTGCCACCCTTCTCTGTCGTCGCCCCCCCCGTCGTCCCCCCTGTTGTCCCCCCTGCCATCCCCCCTTGCCTGCCCCCCATCTGTTCCCCCGTCCGTCCGTCCAGCCCTCGGTGCCCCCTCTGTCTGGTTTCTGCCCCCCCAGTCTCTGTCTCTTCCCTCCCCTCCCTCTTCAGAACTGTTGTGTCAGAGGAGTAGTACTGGAGGGAGGCTGGGAATGAACATTTGACCAATTTGTCACGGTTTCACATAAAGCGTAAAGAATTTACCGAGTTCATTGGGGAAGACAAAGCACTAACAGTACCACTAGCAGCCTACACTGACTGTTCCCCGAGCTCTCGGTCTTGTTCCCAAGAAGTTTCATGTATATTTGACCTGCAACGGAGACCTGAAACTGGCTGGGATGCCTGAAGTGCAGTATGGTGGATAAATCCCTTGGGCCTGACTGAGTGCACTCTCGGACTTTGTGGGAGGCTAGAAACGAGTTTGTGGGGATATTTCCTTCGTCATTAGTCACTGGTGAAATTCCTAAAGATGGGGATGTGGAGAATGTTCCATTGTTTAAAACAAGAAGCAAGGACAAGCCAGGGAACAGCAGGCTGGTCAATCTGACATTGTTATTTTCGACTTGGTTGGCTGCTCTGATATTAATGATGGAAATCAGCAGATATTCTTGTTTTAGCCTGTAATAGCTGAGAGCCACAATTGCATCTAAGGTGTGTACAGTCAGTAATGATGTTCTAATGAGATTAGACAATCTATCACTGCTCAAAACTGATGGAAGTACATCAGACGGTGGCCAGCGGACTGTTCGTTTAAGCCGTCAGCAGAAGTGGGGTCACCACACTGGACTAATGGTGTGTTTAAAAAAAACATGGTTTTCGACTCCCAATACCAACTATCTTGCTGGCAAACGTACAGTCTCTGGTAAATAAAATTGACTACCTCAGAGGTAGACTGGTGATTCTTGGTTAACCCTTGCGTGCCGGACCGAACAATTTGAACAGACAGGTTCACTATACACTGCCAAGATAGGTCTGTCGAATCTCTCAAAAGCAGAGGTAGAGGTGTGTGCTTCATGATTAATTCCTCATGGTGCACAAACGTCGCTGTGCTTTCCCAATCCAGTTCCCTGGATCTGGAATACTTCATGATCAAGTGTCGTCTATTTTCCCTGCCTCAGATGTCAGTGATTATTTTGGTAGCGACATGCATTCCACCTCAGAACAGGCTCTGGACAATCTGAGTGATGTAATCAACAGGCACGAAACCACAGATCCTGATGCCTTCTCCATCATTTTGGGGGACTTCAACCAGGCCAGCTTGAAAAAGTCATGAAATAATTATAAATCTCTTGTAGTACCAGAGGAAACAACACACAGGACCATTGCTACACTACCATCAAGAGAGCCTATTGTGCTATTCCACGTCCTCACTTCGGGAAGTTTGATCACCTGGCTGTACTTCTTCCTGAGTGTAGGCAGGGACTGAAGACTGCAGCACCAGTAGTGAGAACCAAGAAGATATGGACTAGGGAGACATAGGAGCGCTTACAGGACTGCTTTGAATCGGTGGTCAGGACTGTATTCAGAGATTCATCTTCAAGTCTGGATGAGTATGCTACAGTTATTACTGACTTCATTAAAACCTGTGGGGTTGAGTGTGTGCTTACAAAGTCTTACTGTACATTCCCAAACCATGAATGAACCAAGAGGTTCGAAGTTTCCTAACGGCTAGATCTGTGGGACTTAGTCTGGTGACCCTGGTCTGTACAAGAAAACCCCATGTATGACTTGTGGAGGGCTATTTCAAGAGTTAAGAAACAATTCCGAGAGAGGCTAGAGGCAACGTTGGAGGGTTTGCATGCCATTACATCCTACAAAGAAACCCCCACATCATGAATGGAAGTGATGCTTCACTTCCAGACGAGCTCAACGTCTTCTATGCCCACTTTCATGGGAGAATAAAAACACAGCTATTGAGGATCTCTGGAGCATCCAGTGATCCTGTGAACTCTGTCTCAAAGGCCAACATCAGGCTGTCTTTCAGGACGGTGGGTCCTTGCAAGGTGGCAGGCCCTAATGGAAAACTTCTGCCAGCCAGCTGGTGGGGGTATTCAAAAACATTTTCAATCTCACACTGGTACAATCGGAAGTTCCCACCTGCTTCAAAAGGGCAACAATTATACCAACAATTATAGGTTGTTCATCGCTAGAATCAACTTCTGTCTCAGTAAGGACCTGGATCCTCTGTAATTCGCCTATTGCCACAACAGGTCTATGGCAGACATGATTTCAATGGCTCTCCATGAAGCCTTAGATCACCTGGGCAATACAAATATCACTGTCAGGGTGCTGTCTGTTGACTGTGGTCAGTGTTCATTACTATCATTCTAACCCCGCACCAGCAGTGCACCGGCCCGAACTGTGCCACAGAGCAATCTCTGCTACAGTAGGCTATGTGCCCCAAACTATCCCGCACCAGCACTGTGCCACAAGCCAGTGCAGCCATCGGGAAATGCTTAGAGTGCAGCAATGAGACCTGCATCCGAATCCCTCCGAGTGGACTGTTTGGGTGAAGGGCAAGGCTTGTATGTGGACTGTGCGGTGAGGGCATCAGGTGCTGTGTTGGTGGACACGGGGTCAACCATCACCATCATCCATCTGAGTGTCCTCCCCAACTTGGGTGACAGTGACAGTGGTCAGCTGGCTACAGTCACCAGCGACTGTGTGATTATGAGAGGGAAGTGGAACTTCAGGTGTCAGCCGACGGCGAGGTAGACCTCTGCCACAGACTGCGGTGGAGGTCAAGTCCATGGGTATATTTAAGGTGGAAGTTGATAGTTTCCTTATCGGTCAGGGTATCAAATGATATGGTGAGAAGGCAGGTGTACAGGGTTGAATGGGATCCGGGATCAGCTAAGATGGAATGGCGGAGCAGACTTGATGGGCTGAATGGCCTAATACTGCTCCTATGTCTAATATTCTTACAGTCTAAGCCAAAAGCTGCAGGTAGAGAGGGAAAATACATAACTGGACTTTAAAATCAGGAATGAGAAGAAGATACTTGGCACTTGGGTCAAGTAAATTTCTTTGAAGTATACAAAGTGAGTTAACCTTTTGTTTAAAAAATATTCTGGAGATTCAACGAAAAATCAAATGTTGGCTTGAAGCCTGACTTAATTTATTCTCTACTTCAGCCATAAATACATTAAGATTATTTAACTACTTATTCATATAAGGAATTCTTTGAGGAAATAACAGGCAGAATAGACAAAGGCGAGTCAGTGGATGTTGTTTGCTTGGATTTATGGAAGGCCTTTGACAAGGTGTCGCACATGAGGCTACCAAGGTCAGAGCCCGTGGTATTACATTTGTATTACAGGAAATATACTAGCATGGACAGGAGATCGGTTGACTAGCAGAAGGCAAAGAGTAGGAATAAACGTGTGCTTTTCTGTTTGGCTGCTGGTGACTAGTAATGTTCTGCAGCGGTCAGTGTTAGGTGCACCACTTTTCATGTTGTATGTAAATGATCTTGATGATGCAATAAATGGCTTTGTGGACAGAAAGAATAAAAAATGTTGACTATTTTCTAAATGTGGAGAAAATTCCTAAATTGGGAGTGCATAGGGACTTGGGAGTCCTGATGTAGGATTCCCTAAAATTAACTTACAGGTTTTTTATTTTTTTATTTTTCTTTATTTTTTAAAACTTTTTTTATTGTTTTCAAATAGTTACAGAATAAATGTGTATGAAAAAAAATGTGTTACCCAGCCCCCCTCCCCTTAACCCCTCCCCCCTAACATCCCTATTAAAAAAATAAGAAAGAAAGAAAAAAAAAGGAATGCCTGGATATTGGAAGATCCCCACATGCTCCATGGAGTTCGTAATAACTTTAGTATATATATTTATTTCTTTCCCCAAGTAACCAATTATTTCATCTTCGGAGCACCTATATATTTAATCCTGTCTTTTGTAAATAAGGGTGCCAAATTTTCAAAAATATTTCATATTTATCTCTTAAATTATAAGTAATTTTTTCAAGTGGAATACAGCCATAAATTTCATTCTTCCAACGATCTATACTTAGATATGTATCCGATTTCCAAGTCACTGCAATAGCTTTTTTGGCTACTGCCAATGCAATTTTTATAAATTCTTTCTGATATTTATTCAATTTGGATATCGGTTTTATCCCTTCAATATCACCTAGTAAAAGTAATATTGGGTTGTGTGGAAGTTGTATTCCAATAATTTGTTCCAGTAAAACTCTTAAATTTGTCCAAAAAGGTTGAATTTTAGAACAAGACCAAGTAGAATGTAAAAAAGTACCAATTTCTTGGTTACATCGGAAACACTGATCAGATAAATTTGGGTTTAATTTATTTATTTTTTGTGGTGTAATATATAGTTGATGTAAAAAATTGTATTGCACTAATCTTAATCGAACGTTTATTGTATTTGTCATACTCTCAAGACATAGTCTTGACCAGTTTTTTTCTTCAATTTTGATATTCAAATCACTTTCCCATTTTTGTCTTGACTTATGGACTCCTTGTTTAATTGCCTGTTTTTGAATCAAATTATACATACAAGAGATACATTTTTTAATCCTTTTTGAATTAAAGTTTCTATTTCATTGGGTTTCGGTAATAACATTGTTTGACCTAACTTTTCTCTTAAATAAGCCATTAGTTGAAAGTAACAAAAAAGAGTGTTGTTTGATACTTTATATTTATTCTTTAATTGATCGAATGACATTAATATACCTCCTTCAAAACAATCTCCTATATATCTAATCCCTTTTTGAAACCAATTATATAAAAGTTGATTATCCATTGTAAAAGGAATAAGTCTATTTTGAATTAAAGATCTCTTTGCTAATAAGGATTTCTTTGTCTCATCGTCAACATTTATCTTATTCCATAAATCAATCAAATGTTTTAATATAGGAGATTCTTTCTTTTCCCGTATCCATTTAGATTCCCATTTATATATAAAGTCTTCTGGTATGTTTTCTCCTATTTTATCTAGTTCTATTCTGATCCATGCCGGTTTATCTTTCTCAAAAAAAGATGCAATAAATCTAAGTTGATTTGCTTTATAATAATTCTTAAAATTTGGAAGTTGTAACCCTCCTAGCTCAAATTTCCATGTCAATTTTTCCAACGATATTCTTGACATCTTACCTTTCCAAAGAAACTTCCTCACATATTTATTCAGCTCTTGAAAAAACTTCTGGGGTAATTGTATTGGTAGTGATTGAAATAAGTATTGTAATCTAGGGAATATATTCATTTTTATGGTATTTACTCTACTGATGTTATTGGTAATACCATCCATTTATCAAGATCTTCTTGAATTTTTTTCAATAGTGGTAAGTAATTTAATTTGTATATGTTCTTTATATCATTATCAACTCTTATACCTAAATATTTTATACCATTTGCCGGCCATCTAAATTGGGTTATTAATCGACATTGATTATAGTCTCCTTTAGTAAGAGGTAAAATTTCACTTTTATCCCAATTTATTTTATAACCTGATATTTTCCCATATTCTTCTAATCTATAGGATAATTTACGCAACGATTGCAATGGGTTTGTTAGGTAAAGCAGAACATCATCAGCAAATAAGTTAATCTTGTATTCTTCCTGGTTAACTCTAAAACCCTTAATATCTGGGTCCATTCTAATCAATTCAGCTAATGGCTCTATCGCCAACACAAATAAAGCAGGTGATAATGGACAACCTTGCCTAGTTGACCTTGTTAACTGAAATGGTGTTGAAATTTGACCATTTGTCACTACTTTAGCTTTGGGATTAGTATTTAAGGTTTTAATCCATTTTATAAAAGATACTCCTAATCCATATTTTTCCAATACCTTAAATAAAAAATCCCACTCCAATCTATCAAATGCTTTTTCTGCATCTAAAGCAACTGCCACGCTCATTTCCTCCCTCTTCTGTGCTAAATGAATTATACTAAATAAGCGAGTTACATTATCTGCTGATTGTCTATTTTTAATAAATCCTGTTTGATCCATATGTACTAATTTTGGTAAGATTTAGATAATCTATTAGATAAGATTTTTGCTATTATTTTATAATCAGTATTTAATAAAGAAATCGGTCTATATGATGATGGCTTTAAAGGATCTCTATCTTTTTTTGGCAATACTATTAAAATAGCTGTTGAAAAAGATTCTGGAAGTTTATGCGTTCTTTCCGCTTGGTGAACTTACAGGTTGAGTCAGTGGAAGGTAAATGGAATGTCAACATCTATTTCAAGAGGGCTAGTATATAAAAGCAAGGAAGAAATGCTGAGGCTTTATAAGGCATTGGTCAGACCACATTTGGAGTATTATGAGCAGTTGTAGGCCCCATATTTAAGGATGTACAGACATTGAAAAGAGGGTTCAGAGGAGATTCATGTAAATGATCTTGGGAATGAAAGGTTGAGGTATAAAGGTAGCATTTGATGGCCCTGGGTCTGTACTCACTGGAGTTTAGAAGAATGAGGGGAGAAACCTACTAAATATTGAGAGACCATGTAGAGGATCTTTCCAATGGTGGGGGTGTCCAGAACCAGAGGATGTAGCCTCAGAATAGAAGGATGCCCCTTTAAAATAGAGATGAGGAGGAGTTTCTTTAGCCAGATGGTGGTTAAGTTATGTACCGTAGATTCCGGACTACAGAGCGCACCTGATTTTTAGCCGCTGGCACTAATTTTAGAAATAAAATCATTTTTTTAAATGTAAAGGCCGCACCGGATTTTAGGCCGCACCGGATTTTCGGCCGCAGGTGTCCCACGTTGTAATATGAGATATTTACACAGAAAGATATTACACGTGAGGATTTTTTTAACTTTTAATTAAATCCATATGGTAACAAAAACAAATACATATTGCAAATGCTTTTTTTCGAACCGTGCCCGTACGCGGCTACTTTTAAATATACGTTGCGTATACTTCTTTACTGAACAACATTCCAATATCTCCTAACGACTGGTAAAAAATATATATACTGCAGCCTACCAGGAAAAGTTATTGATACCTTTAACTTAAAAGCAGAGTTCGCTCGGATCCAAAGCCGCTCGCGTAATGCCGCTCCCCCCCCTCCTTTCCGTTTCATCGCAAACGGCATTTAAAAGCAGATTTCGCTCAGATCCAAAGCCGCTCCGCCGCTCGACCCCCTCCTTTCCGTTTCATCGCAAACGGCATTTTCCCACAAGACGCCGCGAAACCGGGTGTGTCGTCATAGCATCCCGCGATGTAGTACAGAAAACAAATATAGTTTAAACTAAGAGGGTAGGTAGCACAATGCTTCGAGTGTTTTCCATGTTGATGAGGGTGAGTACAAATGACTGATTTACAATAATTTAATTGTGAAAGTGCGCTTGATTTATCGTACAATTTCATTGGACCTCTGTGAACTACTCATCAATTTTATTGGTCTACTGTTACGAGGCAAAATGTTTACGAGGCGGCATGAAAAAAACCTTGCATTAGCCGCATCGGATTATTGGCCGCAAAGTTCAAAGCTGTTCAAAATGTGGGAAAAAAGTAGCGGCTTAAAATCCGGAATCTACGGTAATTCATTGCCATGGATGACTGGGGAGGTCAGGTTATTGATATATTAAAAGTGGAGTTCTTGATTAGTAAGAGCATCAAAGGTTATGGAGAGTGGGGATGAGGGGGAAAATATCAAATGGTGGAGCAGATCCAATGGGCTGAATGGCCTAATTCTGCTTCTATGACCCATGGTCATAAAGAATGGTGGATACAAGCCCTCCCCATATTCAAAGCCCTGCCCATCACTGAGTGCATCTACACAGAGTACTGCTCCAAGAAAGCAGCATCCGTCATCAAAGACTTTCATTATCCAGGCCGTGCTCTTTCCTCATTACTACCATCCGACAGGAGGTACGGGACCCTGGCTAGGCAGCTATCCAAAAAAATTGAGCCTGTTCATTTGCTTAATGTTATTATTGCAAAACCTACTTCAGAGGTAGTTTTCCTTTCTGTGAAAAGACCAAGAGCATAAAATATGCTTTCATGTTCTCTCAGAGATTGGATTGACGAATCAGTGTACCTTTCTGCTTTACGACTACTAATTTGAACAGTAAGGCCACAGGTAGGAGATGTCAGGGGTAAGTTTTTTATGCAGCGAGTGGTGAGTAAGTGGAATGGGCTGCTGGCAATGGTGGTGGAGATGGATATGAAAGGGTCTTTTAAGAGACTTTTAAGATAGGTACATGGAGCTTAGAAAAATAAAGGGCTATGGGAAAGCCGAGTAATTTCTGACAAAGGGACATGTTCAGCACAACTTACAACTTTATTGCGCTGTAGGTTTTCTGTGTTTCTTTGTATTATTCAGAAATTTGGAGTACAGTTGTTAATTATATTCCATTAGAGAGTGACCAACGATTGGTTATCTGTGGTCAGAAAAAAGTAGCCAGAGAGGCAAAGCCAACAAGTAAGTGTT
This sequence comes from Hemitrygon akajei, assembly GCF_048418815.1. Taxonomy (NCBI): domain Eukaryota; kingdom Metazoa; phylum Chordata; class Chondrichthyes; order Myliobatiformes; family Dasyatidae; genus Hemitrygon; species Hemitrygon akajei. Next base: position 102,789,975 of record NC_133130.1, read on the forward strand.
CAGCACGGACTAGAAGGGCCGAGATGGCCTGTTTCCGTGCTGTAATTGTTATATGGTTATATAACAATGTTGAGTTGAAGAAGAAGCAATCAGATAACTTTAGAGTGAATGGGGAATAGCAGTGGTTAAAACACAAGCTGGATGATATATATCTGGATTGGACATGAGAAAATGAAAAAGATCAAAGGAAAAAGTTCACAGATTTATGAATAGTAGTTACAGAAAAAACAGAACACAAATACATTTTGCAAAGTCACTGCAGCTGAGTTAAAAATAATGCTTGTTTCTAAAATAAACCTGTTTAATGCAGTGAACCTTCAGTTGAAACCATGAACCAGTTAAGTGTTGGCAATTAACCCAGAAAAGGAACAGGACTAGGCCAGTTGGTCTCCAGAAACTACTCAGCCATTCAACTAGATTGTCCCTGATTCTCTGAACCAGCGCTCTTCTTGTCATCTCCAATCCCCATATCCCTTGATCCCCCAATATATGGAAATTTTCAATGCAACAACTGAGCTTCTCCAGCTCCCTAGAGTGGAGAATTCCAAAGATTCATCACCTGCTAAAGGAAAAAATCCTAGGTGACCTAGCCCTTTATTTTTGAGACTGTGTTCCTACCCCAGTTCTTGACACCCTAGCCAGGGGAAACATATGCGTGCATCGACTCAGAATTTATTTATTGATACAATGTGGTAACAGGCTTTTCCAGCCCTATGAGTCCACACTGCTCCGTGACACCAGTAGGACCAGTGTTACTTGCAAATTTGTATATCTTTGGAATTTGGAAGAAAACTCATGTAGTCACAGGGAGAATGTACAGGCAGTGGCAGAATTGAACATATTTTCTATGTTTCAGAAGGTTGCATCTTACTCAGAATCAGGTTTTTCTTTTATTATGAAATTTATGGTTTTGTGGTAGCAATACAGTGCAAGACATCAAAAATCACTAGAAATTACAACAAGAAATACATAAAGAATAAGTGGTGCAGTAAGAGAGCAAAATAGTGAGGTAATGTTCATGGATCGTTCAGAAATCTGATGGTGGACGGGTAGAAGCTATTCCTAAATGCGGAATGTGGGTCTTGGGGCTCCTATACCTCTTGAGAACTTGCACAGACTTTAATGCCAGTGTGGTATTACTACAAACATTCATGCTCATTGTCCTCTGTCCAAAGGTCCTCCCAGAGCTTTCTAGGACACAATCATTTCCTACCATGCATATGTCCTGCTGATGTAGAAAAGCTTCATGAATTCAGGAGTGAAATAGTTCACTGCAGAATATGCTGCTCTGACCTATTTTTGCAGTGGCATTATGAATGCAACTGTTCTAGTTATGTTCTGATAAAGATTACCCCATGCAATGTGTGGCCAGCTAATGATAATGTCTTTCATGTCAATAGGAGATGAATAAGATGGTGTTCAATCAGTGCTTTTATGGGTCAAATATATCAATACTATTCAGGTGTTTCAGTCTGAAGACCTAGGCTATTTCATTGCCTACTGTCCAATTCTCATTGAGGGTGGCTGAGCACAAGGCACTGCCCTGAGGAACTCCTGCAGTCTAAAATTAGTGTAGGATTTCAGAGAAGCCATTCTTACTGACAAATGGGATCTCAAACGTTATTCTTGGTTGACATTCAGAAAGGAGACTTTCTCCATGAACTTACTGATGTATCTATGCCTGGGTACAACAGTTGCATCAAAACCTTCAAGTTCAAGTTTATTGTCATTCAACTGTACATATATACAACCAAATGAAACAACACCCACAGTATATGTATCACGCACAATGCATAAACCAAAATATTACCACAAATAAGTTAATCAAATATAATTAAAAATGGGTGCTAAGTGCACAGCACAGAAAAATAGTAAAGAGCTTGCTGTCCTAGTGATGTGATCTCAGTGGTTGCAGAGTATTCATTAGTCTCTCAGCCTGAGGGAAGAAGCTGTTACCTAGTCTGGCAGTCTGATGCTTCTGTACCTCCTTCCAGACAGTAGTGGGTCAAAGAGATTGTGCGATGGGTTGTAGGGATACCGAACTATTTTAGGAATGCATTCAAAAAATCTCCTTTGCAATCCAAATACCGTAGATTCCGGATTTTAAGCCGCTACTTTTTTCCCACATTTTGAACAGCTTTGAACTTTGCGGCCAATAATCCGAAGCGGCTAATGCATGATTTTTTTCATGCCGCCTCGTAAACATTTTGCCTCATAACAGTAGACCAATAAAATTGATGAGTAGTTCACAGAGGTCCAATGAAATTGTACGATAAATCAAGCGCACTTTCACAATTAAATTATTGTAAATCAGTCATTTGTACTCACCCTCATCAACATGGAAAACACTCGAAGCATTGTGCTGCCTACTTAGTTTAAACTATATTTGTTTTCTGTACTACATCGCGGGATGCTATGACATCACACCCGGTTTCGCGGTGTCTTGTGGGAAAAATGCCGGTTTGCGATAAACGGAAAGGAGGGGGGGAGCGTATTACGCGAGCGGCTTTGGATCTGAGCGAAATCTGCTTTTAAGTTAAAGGTGATCAATAACTTTTCCTGGTAGGCTGCAATATATATATTTTTTTACCAGTCGTTAGGAGATATTGGAATGTTGTTCAGTAAAGAAGTATACGCAACGTATATTTAAAAGTAGCCACGTACGGGCACGGTTCGAAAAAAAGCATTTGCAATATGTATTTGTTTTTGTTACCATATGGATTTAATTAAAAGTTAAAAAAATCCTCACGTGTAATATCTTTCTGTGTAAATATCTCATATTACAACGTGGGACACCTGCGGCTGAAAATCTGGTGCGGCCTAAAATCTGGTGTGGCCTAAAATCCGATGTGGCCTTTACAATTAAAAAATTGATTTTATTTCTAAAATTAGAGCCAGTGGCTTTTAATCAGGTGCGCTCTGTAGTCCGGAATCTACGGTAATAACCAAGTATATCCCTTATGTGTTTTTGTAAAGAAGCCATTAAAGACGGAGAATGATATATCTTTTAAGAATTAGTTTTCTTTAATAAGTCCACATGGGCACGAGCCTCCCCATTATCCAGGACACCTTCAAAAGGCAATGCCTCAAAATGGGCCCCCATCACCCAGAGCATGCCCTCGTCTCATTGCTACCATCAAGGAGAGGGTTCAGGACCCTGAAGTCCATTTCAAGAACAGCTTCTTCCCTTCTGCCATCAGTTTTCTGAATGGATATTGAACTCATGAACACTTGCTCTGTATTTTTTCCTCTCTTATGCACTATTTATTTAATTTAATTTTCTTTTTTTAAAATATGCTTATTGTAGTTTATTGCTTTTATTATGTGTTGCAACGTACTGCTGCTGCAAAATAACAAATTTCATGACATTAAATTTAATTCTGATGAGTTGTGTACTTTCCGAGTGAATTTGTGAGCAAGGTCTTTTGGAAAATGAGGTTTAGCATGGTTGATGACTGGTTTCGTTGGACCAGAATAACACTGAGATGAGTATAATTATCAGTGGCAACTGCTGTTTCTCTATTGCTGCTTATATTCCACATGGGAGAAGGAGATTACCCTGATTTATTTTGTAAATCCTTTAAGTGGCAGTTAATCTCGTGATATTAATTGAGGGATCTTTTTTAAAAATGGAATTAAGCAGTTGATGTGAGTTTTCAAATGTCTTAAATCACACAGTTATTTGCTTAATCTAAAATAAGAAACAGTGTGAAAATATATTACACTTGCCTTCTGTGAGTGTTGTAAAGAGTAGACTTTCATTAATAGATTGACTCTCGCCATCTAAAGTGCTTCACAGTTTTTTACAGAATGTAATTCTGTGGTCAGGGGTCTGACTAGTCTCTGGTAACCGTGTAGTTTGCAACCAATCAGAAAGCAAAGTGGAATCTTCCGCAACTGCCAGCATGCCTTCAATTACACTTATGAAGTCATCCATCCCATGTTTGCATGTCTTTGCTCGTTATTTTTAATAAGGTTTTGCTTTCAACTGAAGATCATCATGACTGTTTATGTAATGTCTACAGTTCCAGGTGGTCAATCCTGTGTTGTATTTCTAATTGCCATTTTAGGTCATTAGAAGCAGTTTTAAGCCAGCTGTCAGTCTGCCTGAAATACAATGACAAGCTATTAACAAAGGGCAAGAAGGATGTGAATATCAATTCTCAACTGTTTTAAAAATAAACTTAGTCACAGTTAGGCTTCACACGAGGTTTTACTTGGAGTTGATTTTTTCCCCTTTGCTTTCCTTAGATTTGCCAAAATCTCTCTCAAACTTGAAGGCAGAATACAGGGTCAATAGAATGGTCCTTAACAGTGTGAAGGAACAGAGGGATCTTGGGGTTTGATATCTATCATCATCACCATTATGTGCTGTGTCTTAAGATCTATAGTTCCAGCTTAATAACAAGCATTTTTAGAGGTACACAACATAGAACAGTACAGGCCCTTTGGCCCATGATGTTGTGCTGACATTCTAGCCTACTTCAAGATCAATCTAACCGTTCCCTCCCACGTAGCCCTCTATTTTTTATTTCATCCATCTGTTTGTCTAATAGGGTGATTGAGAAGGCATATGCCATATTGCCTTCATTAGTCTGAGGATTGAGTTCAAGAGCTCTAAGTACCATTAAATGCTGGTCGGACTGCACGGCGTATTCTGTTCAATTCTGGTCGCCTCATTATAGGAAGGATGTGGATGTTAGAGAGGGTGCACTGGAGATATACCAGGATGCTGTCTGGATTAGAGGGCATGTCTTGTGAGGAGAGGTTGAGTGAGCGAGGTCTATTCTCTGTGTACTGAAGGAGGATGAGAGGTGACTCGATAGATGTGAACCAGATTAGAAGAACTATTGATTGAATGGACAGCCAGAGACTTTTTCCTGGGGTGGAAATGGCTAATACAAAAGGACATAACTTTAAGGTAGGAAAGTATAGAGGAGATGTCAGAGGTAGTTTTTTTTTTACACAGGGCGTGGTAGGTGTGTGGAAGGTGCTGCCAGGAGTAGTGCTAAAGGCACACACAATATCTTCTCAAGATCTGCTTATGTTTCCCATGCCTCATTCAAAACAACTTTCAGAGGACCTTAGAAGAATTGTAGAGATGCATCAAGCTGGAGAAGGCTACAAAAGCATTTTTAAAGACCTGAGTATTCCTCAGTCCACAGTAAGAGAAATTGTCCACAAATGGAGGAAGCCCAGTACTGTTGCTACTCTCCAAAGGGTGGACAGCCTGCAAAGATCACACCAAGAGCACAACGTGCAATGCTGAAGGAGGTGAAAAAGAACCCGATGGTTAAAGCAAAAGATCTGCAGAAATCTCTAGAACTTGATAAAGTCTCTGTTCATGTGTCCACTGTAAGAAAAACACTGAACAAGAATGGTGTTCGTGGAAGGACACCACAGAAGAAACTAGTGCTCTCCAAAAATAACAATGCTGCAAGTTGCAAAAGACCACCTGGATGTTCCACACACTTCTGGAACAATGTTCTGTAGACAGATGAACCAAAAGCTGAACTTATTGGCAGAAAAACACTAAAATCTGAGCCCAACTGTGAAAAATGGTGGAAGGAACATTATCGTTTGGGGCTGCTTTGCTGCCTCAAGGTCTTGACAGCTTGCAATCGTTGAGGAAACAATAAAATCAATGTAACAAGGCGTTTTACAGGAGAATGTCATGATAGTGTTCCATTATCTGAAGTTTAATAGAAGTTAGATGATGCAACAAGACAATAATCCAAAACACAATAGTTGTATAAAAAGAAGAAAATTCATGTTTGGAATGGCCAAGTCAGAGTCCAGACTTGAACCCAACTGAGATGCTGTGGCATGACCTGAAGAGGGCTGTTAATGCAGGTATCCTAGAAATATTGATGAACTGAAACAGTTTTGTATGGAGGAATGGTTTAAAATTCCTCCTCACCATTGTGCAAGTCTGATCAGTGGCTACAGGAAACGTTTGGTGGAGATTATTGCTGCTGAAGGAAGTTCCACCTGTTATTAAATACAAGGGTTCACATACTTTGTCCAGCTTGGACCATGAATGATTATACAATGTGTTCAATAAAGACATGAAAAGTACAATTATTTGTCTAGGCAGATTGTGTTAGTCTGTTATTGTGACTTAGATGAAGATCAGGCCACATCTTATGAGTAATTAGTGCAGAAAACTAGGTAATTGCATAGGGTTCACAAACTTTGTCTTGCATCTGTATGTACTTTGATAATAAATTTTACTTGAACTTTGTAATTGTGAACCTAGTTTCCAATTCAGAAAACTGGGAATAGGGATTTATTTATGTACCACACAACTTCAGTAAAAATGTTATATGTTTAATCATTTAAGTAAAGATTAAATTGTCTTTGCATGATGTTCATGTATTCTTCGTTGTGCATTGTGATGTTATATTTTCTATGGTTTTACATGAGACATAGTGGTATTTTGCTTGGAATTCCACAGTTATCATGGTAGCATTTTAACACATCCATTAGTGCAATAATGTAATCACTGGGGTATCTATCATCTCATCACTATCTTGGCTGAACACCAAGTTCCAAGGATGTTCTTTAGGGGTAGATTTTAATATTAATTTGGTATCTAGACTGACAGGTGATTGCATCCCATTTAAAAACAACAACACACACAAAATGCTGGTGGAACACAGCAGGCCAGGCAGCATCTATAGGGAGAAGCGCTGTCGACGTTTCGGGCCGAGACCCTTCGTCGGGGCTAACGGGAAAGAAAGATAGTATGAGATTTGAAAGTAGTGGAGGGAGGGGGAAATGCAAAATGATAGGAGAAGACCGGAGGGGGTGGGATGAAGCTAAGAGCTGGAAAGGTGATTGGCGAAAGTGATACAAAGCTGGAGAAGGGAAAGGATCATGGGACGGGAGGCCTCAGGAGAAAGGAAGGGTGGGGGGGGAAACACCAGAGGGAGATGGAGAACAGGCAAACAACTAAATATGTTAGGGATGGAGTAAGAAGGGGAGGAGGGGCATTAACGGAAGTTAGAGAAGTCAATGTTCATGCCATCAGGTTGGAGGCTACCCAGCCAGTATATAAGGTGTTGTTCCTCCAACCTGAGTTTGGATTCATTTTGACAATAGAGGAGGCCATGGATAGACATATCAGAATGGGAATGGGACATGGAATTAAAATGTGTGGCCACTGGGAGATCCTGCTTTTTCTGGCGGACCGAGTGTAGGTGTTCAGTGAAACGGTCTCCCAGTCTGCGTCGGGTCTCACCAATATATTGTTACGTTCCCCAGTAACCGGGTGACTTACAAGCAAAGATAGAGAGGTCCGCTGGGAGTCAGCGGGAGACGCTCATGGAGTGAGTACTGTTTCAGATCCGCTCCATAACCTTTACTTTTTTTAACCTTTGATCACCCTTATTCAAAAGTATTCCAAAGACTTAATGCTCATATCATTTTTGTACAAGAAACTCATGTGAGGAAGGAGGACAAATATCGCTTTTTTAGGTCTTGGCAGGGTCAACAGTATCATTCGAATTCGAATGCCAAAGTTAAGGGAGTTTCAATTTTTATTGACTCCTCTATTGCATTTGTTCAACATGATATCCTTTCGGATCCGAATGGTAGATTTTTGTTAATTACGGGTTTACTCGGTAATAAAAAGGTTGCTATGGTTAATGTTTATGCCCCAAATGTGGATTGTCCTGATTTCTTTAAGTCCTTATTTACTTCTTTACCTAATTTAAATGAATATAAGTTAATAATGGGTGGTGACTTTAATTGTTGTCTAATTCCTTTGATGGACAAATCTACACCTATTCAGACTCTACCCAATAAGTCGGCCACTTGTATTAACTCCTTTTTGACTGATAATGGAGTTTTTGATATTTGGAGATTTCGTCATCCTAATGACAAAGAGTTCTCTTTTTTCTCACATGTTTATCACTCCTATTCGAGAATTGATTATTTTTTTATTGACTCTTGTTTTATTCCATCGGTAATTGGTTGTAATTATGATATTATAGCTATTTCCAACCATGCTCCATTAAAACTTTCTATTAATTTTACGGATACAGCTTTAAGTGCTAGACAATGGCGATTTGACTCTACCTTATTGCAAGAGCCAGACTTTATTAAATTTATGAAGGAACAGATCGATTTCTTCTTTTCAACTAATTCCACGGAGGATATCTCTTGCGGAATACTTTGGGACACTTTTAAAGCGTATATACGTGGACAGATTATCTCTTATTCTGCTGGTCTGGGAAAACGCATTAAGAAGGAAACTCTTTTATTGGTTGATAAAATTAAAGAGATTGACAAGAAATATTCGACTACTCCTAGCAAGGAGCTTTACAAACAAAGGGTTGAACTTCAAATGGAACATAGTTTATTACTCACATCTCCGATTGAAAATCAATTAATGAAAACCAGATCTGATTTTTATATACATAGTGATAAATTGGGAAAACTGTTAGCTAGTCAGCTGAAGAATGTTTCAGTTAAACGTCAAATCACTATGGTTCGAAAGCAGAACGGGGATTTGACAGTTAACCATGATGTGATAAATAAGTCTTTTCAAGACTTTTATACCTCCCTGTATCAATCTGAATTCCCTCAGGATCATAATACCATGTGTGATTTTCTCGGGAAATTGAATTTTCCAAAACTATCATCTGATGATCTTTCAGTAATAGATACTCCGTTTACGGATGCGGAAATTAAAGGGGTCATTTCCTCAATGAATTCTGGGAAAGCACCAGGTCCAGACGGGTACACAGTAGAATTTTTTAAATGTTTTTCTGCTACTCTATCTCCTTGGCTATGCAAGGTTTTTGAAGAAGCAATTAGATTGGGGAATTTGCCTCAATCTTTTTATAGAGCTTCCATTTCCTTAATACTGAAGAAAGATAAAGACCCTACTGATTGTGCATCTTATAGACCAATATCTTTATTGAATGTGGATTCTAAGATTTTTTCCAAGTTACTGGCTTCCAGGCTGGAGAAGGTACTACCCCAAATTATTTCGGAAGACCAAACCGGTTTTATTAAAAATCGCTATTCTTTTTTCAATGTTAGGAGATTATTGAATATTGTTTATACTCCTTCACACAATACTTCAGAATGTGTTATTTCATTAGATGCGGAGAAAGCATTTGATAGAGTTGAATGGCCTTACTTATTTTATGTGCTGGAGAAGTTTAATTTCAGTCCGACCTTTATTTCTTGGATTAAACTGATATATCAAACTCCAGTAGCCTCGGTGTTTACTAATAATCAAAGATCTCCATTTTTTCGTTTATTTCGGGGCACTAGACAAGGTTGTCCTCTTAGTCCATTACTATTTAACATCGCTTTAGAACCTTTGGCAATTGCCATCAGAGAATCACAGGATATTTTGGGTATTAATCGTGGAACAGATATTCATAAGGTATCTTTATACGCAGATGATTTATTATTATTCATCTCTAACCCTGAGAAATCTATTCCAGCAGTCTTATCATTGTTGGCTCAATTTAGTGAGTTTTCTGGGTATAAGTTAAATCTTAATAAGAGTGAATTGTTTCCTTTGAATAGACAGGTCCCAAACTATGGTATTTTACCGTTTAAATTAGTTAAAGACTCTTTTACTTACTTAGGGATTAAAATTACAAAAAACCATAAAGCATTGTTTAGGTTTAATTTTCTACCCTTAATTGATCAGATTAAAGGCTTGTTTACTAAGTGGTCACCATTATCTTTGTCTCTGATAGGTAGGATTAATGCTATTAAGATGGTTATTTTACCTAAATTTTTATATATTTTTCAAGCGGTACCAATTTTTATTCCGAAATCCTTTTTTACTAATGTTGATTCAAAAATTTCCTCATATATATGGCAGAATAAAAATCCCAGGTTAGGTAAAATATACTTACAGAAGACAAGGAAGGATGGTGGGTTGGCATTACCCAATTTCAGATTTTACTATTGGGCAGTTAATATTAGATATTTGATATGTTGGTTGAAAGAATGGGATGGTCCTTTTGGCCCTCATTGGGTGAGTTTGGAAACTAAATCGGTATCTGCTTATGCTCTGGGTTCTATTTTAGGGACATCTCTCCCTTTTGCTCTTTCTAAATTGCCGAATCGAATCGACAACCCGATAGTTAAATATACCTTACGTATATGGTTTCAATTTCGGAAATTTTTCGGGTTGACTCAATTCGTGTTAAATAGTCCTATAGTATCTAATTGTTTTTTCCACCCCTCAATTATAGATCAAGCTTTTTTGGCTTGGAAAACTAAGGGATTATCAAGATTTTCTGATTTATTTTTGGACAACTGTTTTATGTCTTTTGAGCAATTAGCAAATAAATATAATTTGCCTAGATTTCATTTTTTTAGATACTTACAGGTTAGGCATTTTTTAAGTACGGTACTTACTTCATTCCCAAATTTTGTGTCTTCAGATATTTTGGAGAGTTTGTTTGAATTAAACCCTTTTCAAAAAGGGCTTATATCAAAACTTTATAATATAATTATGAAGATACGTTCAGTGCCCTTTGATAAGACCAAAAATGATTGGGAAAGAGAGCTTAATCTTATTATTCCTATTGAGAATTGGGATAGAATTCTTCAATTAGTTAATACATCATCTATATGTGCCAAACATTCATTAATACAATTTAAGGTTGTGCATAGGGCCCATATGTCCAAGGATAAATTAGCTCATTTTTATTCTCATATAAACCCTATTTGTGATAGATGTCAATCCGAAATCGCGTCTTTAACTCATATGTTTTGGTCATGTCCGATTTTGGAAAAATATTGGAAAGATATTTTTGATATTATTTCGGCGGTACTGAACATTGATTTACAACCCCATCCTATTACCGCAATTTTTGGTTTACCGATGATGGGCTCACTTCACTTATCTCCTTCCGCCTGTCGAATGATTGCTTTTCTCACTTTGATGGCTAGAAGATCTATTTTGTTGAATTGGAAGGAAATTAATCCTCCCATGGTATTTCATTGGCTTTCTCAAACTATGTTATGTCTAAATTTAGAAAAAATTAGAAGTGATGTATTTGATACTTCTATTAAATTTGAAAAGATATGGAGACCATTTATTCAATATTTTCATATGATGTAATGGCCCTGTGCCAGGCTTATTGGTTTTTTCAGCTTTAATCGTATGTATGTTGAGAGGATCGGAGTTGACGACATTGATGTTTATGTATGCTTGTGAGATATTATGAACAGCCCTTTTTTTTTCTTCTCTTTTTTTTTTTAGTTTTTTTTAGTTTTTTCTTCCTTTTTTGTTTTTTTTCTTAGATATTAGATTAGTAGATTAGTTAACTTTCATATATAGATTTATATATTTTTTTTCTCTTTTTTTTATATTATATATTATGGAATATCTAGACTTACCTTGTTCATATATATACTATATGGTTTATGTTTTGGGAAAGCTTACTTATACTGTATTCATTGTTTATGTATTCCTTCATGTGTAATGGGAGTTTATATGTTTGTAATCCATTATTAATATTTTAATTGTATTTTGTTCATAATATTTTTAATACTAATAAAAAGATTAAAAGAGAGAGAGGTCCGCTGAAGCCTGATGATACTATTTTCAAACGTTTTATTTATAAAGGGGCACAAACGTATGGTTAATACAAAACATTCAGATCATATACATCGTCAAAACTCAATCTAAAGCACAGGTATAGTAATAATCAATCAAAAATAAGCTCTATCGTTGTCTAGGGGATACTGAGTCCAATGGAATATAAGAGTCACTCAAAGTCTGCAGGCTTCCCCGTTTCGGGAACCGCTGGCATTTCACGTGTTGGAGAGAGACAGAAGGAACACTTGCCCGTCGTCCTTGCGAAGCAAATCCCTGTTGTTAGTTAAAGCGGTTTTTCCTTTTGGTTGCAGCCACAGACTCCCGATCCGGAATCTAACGCATGTGGCTTCCTTCAGAATGGCTTCCCGCTCCGACGGGAAGCGCTATCGTGTCTTCTTCGTGTGTCTCCTTGGTGGCGTCTGAGGCCCCGCCTCGGCAACCCACCTTTTATCTGGACTGGCAGGGTTGTAGATGTCAATCAGGGTGGGGGTGAGGCAATCTTTCCCCCATCACCCATCTCACATTGCCCTGAGGGTTTGCACGTAGTCCAGTTCCTTATTCCACAAAGGTGTCTCCCAAGACAATGGCTATGTCCAAGGCTTTTGTCTGGCTGAGCGGCCAGCCCACATTCCAAACCGTAAGGCTCTCTCTCTCTCTCTTGCGATTCTCACAAAGGAGGGGGCTGGGGTTATAACAATATAAAAGGCCACACCGGGAGCACCGGATGCAGTATACCACACCAGCCGACTCACAGGTGAAGTGTCGCCTCATCTGGAAGGACTGTCTGAGGCCCTGAATGGTGGTGAGGGAGGACGTGTAAGGGCAGGTGTAGCACTTGATCCGTTTACAAGGATAAGTGCCAGGAGGGAGATCGGTGGGAAGGGATGGGGGGACGAGTGGACAAGGGAGTCGCATAGGGAGCGATCCCTGCAAAAAGCAGAAAGTGGGGGGAGAGAAAAATGTGCTTGGTAGTGGGATCCCGTTGGAGGTGGCGGAAGTTACGGAGAATTATACATTGGACCTGGAGGCTAGTGGGGTGGTAGGTAAGGACAAGGGGAACCCTATCCCGAATGGGGTGGCGGGTGGAAACAAATCCTATTTCCAATCCCAATCTTAAAATAACAAACAGTTCTTAAATTAATTTTAATGAAATACAGCGATAGTTGTTTTAGAAGGCACAGTGTATACTCTGCAGAACTGGCTTGATACCTTGAACACTTTTTTGTGCCTGACATTCATAGGTTATTGTCATGCATTCTACAAAATATTGTTGACACTGATTATGCTTCAGATTTTGTGATGTTTTTGCAATGTAGTGAACATATTCCCAATGATTGATCAGATTTTAAAATTTATTTTTGCTGTTAGGCCATTGTTAACTTGAGAAAACAACTTCTGTGAACTAGATGAATTTGTCTAAACCACTTATTCCTTTTGTCTGTAGATAGGGTCCTGAATGATTTGCAAAGTTGTGTCATGTCTACAGTGGAGCAAGTTTTAGAGTACATGCAGAGGAGGTTGACAAGTGAATTACAAACAGTAAGTTTGACTAATTTGTTTAACCTATTCATTTCAAACATGACTGTGGTCTGAATAACTCTGTTAATAAACTTAGTGGGTATTTTATTAGGTGTACCTCTATAACTGCTCATTATTGCAAACCAATCATGTGACAGCAACTCAATGCATAGAAGCATTTAAGCAGGAGGTTCAGTTCTTGTTCAGACCAAACTTCAGAATGAGGAAAAATGTGATCTAAATTACTTTGACCTTGGAATGATTCATGGTGCCAGATGGGGTTGTTTGAGTATCTCAGAAGCTGTTCAACTCCTGGGATTTTCATACACAACAGTCTCTAGAGTTTAGAGCAGGGGTTCCCAAACTGTTTTAACGCCATGGATCGATACCATTCAGCAAGAGATATGTGGATCCCAGGTTGGGAATGCCTGGTTTTGAGAGAATGGTAAAACAAAACATCCAGTGAACAGCGCTCTGTGAGTGAAAATGGCTTGCTAATGAGAGAGGCCAAAGAAGAATGGCCAGGTAGGAAGAAGACAGTAACTCAAATAATCATGTGTTACAAAAATGGTGTGCAGTAAAGCATCTCTGAATGCACAACTGGACGAACATTGAAGTAGATGGGCTACAGCTGCAGAAGACCATGAATATACACTCAGTGGCCACTTATTAGGTGCAGGAGGTAGCAATTAAACTGGCCACTGAGTGTATAAATTGAAGTAACATTTCCAGCACAGCATCCATAATCTTGGTATTATTTAACTGGAAATCTAATAACATTTATTGTTTAAATCTATGCCATTGAATTGAATTTTTGATGCTCATGAATTTGCATGAAGTTGCAGCCAAGTTGTAGGCTGCAGTTGTTTTCAACTCATTTGCAGAATGTGTCCACTGCTAGCAAGTCCAGCATTTAATGCCCTTTACTATGCTCCTCTAGTATGTTATGGTGAGTGTCTGCCGTAAACCACTGCAGGTTCACATTACAATGCTGTTGTGTTAGGCAGCTATTATGAAGGGCACTGTGTTGGAAGTTGTCCTAAAGATGATGTTCTGATGCACCATCTGTCCCTGTCCTTGCTGGCTGAAGTCTTAGATGTGAAAGATGCTGTTCAAGTATGGTAGGTAAGTAACCAGTAGTTTTTATGGGGAGTTCTTGTTGCCATGGTGTACCAATGATGGATGCAGAGCATGCATGTCTGCTTTAATTTCAGATTTGCAGCATCTGCAATGTTTTTAACTTGTAGTTTTGTCCTCTTCTCTGAGACATGGGAGCAGAATGAAGCCATTTGATCCATCAACATCTGTTCTTTCATTCCATCACGGCTGATATATTATCCCTTTGAATCCATTCTCTTGCCTTCTCCTGGTAATCTTTGATGCCCTTACAGTGTCCTTCATTTCTCCTTCATTGACCTGAATCATTTTATATTCTCCACAGATGGTAATGGACCTGCTAGCACTTACACTGTTTTTTAAATTTTGATTTTACTTAGTGAATTTGCTTATTACCTGACTATTTTGTGATGTAAAACATTTTTTTTCAGTCAAACATTTTGTGATGTAAAACATTTTTTTCAGTATTGTCGAGATCTTACTGAAAATAGGCATGGCTGCTTCATTCACTGGAAAATACAAATTAGAAGAGTAGAATTAGGCTATTTGGCCTATCGAGTCTGCTATGCTGTTCCATTGTGGCTAATTTATTATCCCGCTCAACTCCATTCCCCTGCCTTCTCCCCTAGCCTTTGATGCCCTGGCTAATCAAGAACCTGTCAACCTCCACTTTAAATAAACCACATGACTTGGCTTGCACAACCGTCTATGGCAATGAATTCCACAGATTCACTCTCTGGCAAAATAAATTCCTACTCATCTTTGTTCTAAAGGGTCATACTTCTATACTGAGTCTGTGCCCTTATTGGAAACACCCTCTCCATGTCCACTCTATCTAGTCTTCCTAAATATTCAGCACATTTCTTCTTATTCTTCTAAACTCCAGTGAGTACAGGCCCAGAGCCATCAAACGCTCCTCATACAGGGATTAACCCTGACCTTCCTGGGATCAATTCTCGTGAACCTTCCCTGGATCCTTTCCAATGCCAGTGCTTCCTTTCTTAGATAAGGGGCTCAAAACTGCTCACAATTACTATTAAAGGAGTAGATCTTGGTCAGTTTAAAGTAAAGTCACAAATCAAAGAAAGCTAATGTAAACCTAGTGCTTTATCTCCTTAAGGGGTTAGATACTGAGTCAACTAAAATACTCATCATCAGCCTTAAATTGGTTGTGCTAAGGCTTAAATGATCTCCAACTGGCCCACTGATGAGTTTAAAGATAATAAACATCAATCTGTTTCTATAAAGGGCACTGACTCATGAAGGTAAACTTCTCCAGTATTTCCACATACCTTTATTCTGTCTGGCATGGTAATTATTTTAAAGGAAAATGCTGAATTTACAAGGATAAAGTGTTGAGCCAGGTGTTGTATTGAGGATTATCAGTTAAAGCTCTATGTAATCAGACATCAAACATTTAATTACCATTCCTTTGTGAAAACAAAACCAAGTAATTTCCACGGGGGGGGGGGGGGGGTTTATTTGTGATGAATGCAGAGCTTGAGTAAATTATATGTAACTATATATATTTAGATTCCATGACATGAGCTGAAATTTATTTATATGAAAGTGACAAAATATAGGATGTAAAAATGCCAATTGAAATTAACATACTATCCTTTTTCTTTATCGAATCTTGTTTCAATTGTAGTATATTTTGATAATGCAAACATAAACTTAATTATTGTTTCATTTTCTCAAACATTAACTGTGTTATTGGCAGCAGAATAATGAAGAAAAGGAGCCCAATCTCTGACTTAATTTTTCTAAATTTCTTTTGTTCCTCCTTCATTGAGGTTCTGGATCTTGATAGGTATAGCCTGTACCTTGTTGTGCTGAGTGAGGTAGTGAAGGTGCTTTCAGTGGACAACCCAAGGAGAGGGTCCTGGATGAGGAGTTTCATCTCTTCTCTGACACAGGCTTCAATTCGACATCTGCAGGCTCCAAATGACGACAAGGTATGCTACCTTAACCTGATGTTGTCTGCCACCACATCCAGTCTACACTGTCCACTCCACCAAGTCCAATCTTCAATCTTAATTCTACTCGTAATTGGTACTTGTAATATTACCTTTGATTCATACCTGCAGCGTATGCTGTTTCTCACTGTTCTAGCATGTTGTTTTGTTTTTCCCTCTCCACCTCATTCATCTCTTAACTTGACAGCACAGAAAACAATTGTATAAATTTGTTCATGTTGATCTCTGCCCTATTACAAATGTTTGTTTGTTCTCTCCACTCCTCCTCGCTAAAGGTTAGTTGTTTCTATCTTACAGGATCATTGATCTGAATTTGTACCTGATTTGCACTGTCTCATTTTGTTTCAGCTTCCCAGCATTTGCAGTTATTCCCCCCCCCCCCACCAGTTCCAGGTCACAATTGGCTCTGCATAGATGCAGTTACTCTTATGCGAACTTATTATCCAGAACTTTGCATATTAATGGATATTTGTCACCCTGCAGTTACTGACCTCCTGCCAGTGGAAACAGTTTCTCATTAAAATAATTATGCTTTTATCTGAGGTATAAATGCGGTTTCGTTATAACTCTGCAAAAGGATCAGAAAGGTTATCAAAAAGTTATCATGTGAATATGAATAATTTATAGGACAGATTTAATTCTTCAAAACCTCCATATAAAAATGTCAACTTTGAGGAAGTGTGCCAGTTTTCCAGTAATGAACAAATACTGAGTATAGAAAAAGTATGAAACTGGCTGATACCACATATCTGGAAACAGATAAAATTTACTTCAAGCCCTCATTCCCGGTTATTCATATTTTGTAGAAATAATTGTACCTAAACTTCTGGATGATTCATTTCTGTTTCAGCTGCTTGCCTTTTCTCATCTTGCAATATAGCAATAATTACCTGCTACCTTTAACAAAATTTAGGGTGGTGCAGATGTGAAGCTGCTATCTGATGGCTTCAGCAACCAATGTTCATTCAAGCACCATCACCACATTCTACCAGTGACTGGGTTTCCTCTAGGTGTTCTGGAGTTACTCCCACAACCTAAAGATGTGGGTTCTTATTCTTCAATCATCAGGCTCCTGAACCAGAGTGGTGACTTCACTCAGCTCAACACTGAACTGCTTCCACAACCTATGGACTCACTTTTAAGGATTATGTTCTCTGTCTTATTTATTTATTCATTCATTCATTCGTTATCTATCTATTTATTTATTGTGTTTGCACAGTTTGTCATCTTTTGCATATTATTAGATTTTGTGTGTAGACTTTCATTGATTCTATTGTATTTCTTTGTTCTATTGTGAATGCCTGCAAGAAAATGATTCTCAGGGTTGTGTGGAACATGGTGGCATATACGTCCTTCGTTAATAAATTTACTTTGAGCTTTGAATTTCAAAATAAATTAACTATTGTAAATTAAGTGGAGATGAGTGGTAAGATCAAGGGGTACATTGTTGAGAATATGCAAAATACAATGGAAGGGGATAAGATTAATGGAAAAAAGGAGGCTTGATTCTCAACGTAGGCTGCATGGGCTATTTCCGAACAGAATAATGGAGGACTTGTTGAATAAATATGATTTACGTGGGCTTCATTTGGACATTGTGCAGGGCTCTGCATGGTTCGTTGGTCTAGGATGCTAGGGAGTATTGGCAAATTAAATTCAAAGTTGGCTAAATGATAGGAGACAGAGGGTGCTATTGGGTGGGAGATTTTCTTACTCCAAGTGCTGTATGTACACTGGTCAGTGCTGAGGCATTTGTTGTTTGTTATATGCAATAAATGACTGGGATGAGAATGTAGGTGTTCTGGTAAGTAAATTTGCACATAACATGAAAACTAGTGAAGTCACGGACAATGAAGAAAGTTGAACAAGGATATATTGCAACATAGATCAGCTGTAAAGTTGGGTGGACTTGTGTCAGGTTTCATCCAGACATATGTGAGGTTGTAGCGGTGTGCTAAACACAGTGCTGGAATAACGACACGCAGATGGTGAGTTGCAGTTGCGTTAAAGCTTTATTCAAACTTCGCGGCCTCGCTTTTAAGCCTTCCAGTTTCCGCCCTTCCCGCGCGTGGGCTTTTCCCCTTGCTGGTGAAGAAGGCCTGGCGCCCTTTTTGGGGCCGGCCTCCCTGACGGCACACACCGTTTTGTGAGCCGGTTCGAATGCGCTGGAAAGTGGGTCGCCACATAACCCCCCCAGAACCGGCGATACACCCCCCAATGTCCGCAGTCTGAGTCGGTCTCTGTTTGGGAGGTCTGCCTCTGCGCCGTGGTGGCTGAGCCCCGACCGGCTGCACCAAGTCCACATGGGCCGGTTTGAGTCGGTCCACTGTGAAAACCTCCTCTTTCCCCCCAATGTCCAGTACAAACGTGGACCCATTGTTCCTGATCACCTTAAACGGCCCCTCGTAGAGCCACTGTAGCGGTGCGCCCGGCGTAAAAAAACAAACTTAGTTATGCAGGTTGGGCTCTGTCCATGATGTGAAATGGGTATGGGGGCCAGGTTACCGAGCCTCTCACGTAGTCTGTCCAGGACTGCTGCGGGTTCTTCCTCCTGCCCCCTTGGGGCCGGTATGAACTCTCCTGGGACAACCAGGGGTGCGCCATACACCAACTCGGCCGACAAGGTGTGCAGATCCTCTTTGGGTGCCATGCGGACTCCGAGCAGGTCCCAAGGAAGTTCGTCCGCCCAGTTAGGCTCTGAGGCGGGCCACGAGAGCCGACTTCAGGTGACGGTGGAAATGCTCCACCAGTCCGTTCGACTGTGGGTGGTAGGCAGTTGTGTGGTGCAGCTGTGTCCCCAAAAGGCTGGCCATAGCTGACCACAGGCTGGAGGTGAACTGGGCGCCTCTGTCGGAGGTAATGTGGGCCGGTACACCAAAGCTAGATACCCAGGTTGTAATCAGTGGTCGGGCGCAGGATTCGGAGGTGGTGTCGGTGAGCAGGACTGCCTCTGGCCATCTTGTGAACCAGTCTACAATAGTTAGGAGGTGCCATGCTCCTCGCGACACTGGCAGGGGGACAACGATATCCACATGAATGTGGTCAAAACGCCGGCGGGTGGGGTGGAACTGCTGCGGCAGGGCTTTGGTGTGCCACTGCACCATGGCTGTTTGGCACTGCATGCATATTTTGGCCCATTCACTGACCTGCTTGCAGAGACAGTGCCAAACGAACCTGTTGGAGACCATCTGGACGGTTGTCCTGATGGAGGGGTGCGCTAAGTTGTGAATGGAGTTGAAAACTCGCCGCTGCCGGGATGATGGGGTGAGGTTGGCCGGTAGCCACGTCACACAGTAGGGTCCTCTCACCTGGGCCTACAGGGAAGTCTTGGAGCTGCAGACTGGAGACTGCAGTCCTGTAACTAGGGATCTCATCGTCTGCCTGCTGCGCCTCCACCAGTGCTGCATAGTCCATCCCCTGGGACAGGGCCTGGATGATAGGTCTGGATAGGGCGTCCGCCACGACGTTGTCCTTTCCCGAGACATGCCGGATGTCTATCGTGTATTCGGAGATGTAGGACAGATGTTGCTGCTGGCGGGACGACCGGGGATCGGATGCCTTCGTGAACGCAAAGGTGAGCGGTTTGTGGTCCGTGAACGCGGTGAAGGGCCTACCTTCTAAGAAGCACCGGAAATGCCGGATAGCCAGGTATAGTGCCAACAGCTCCCGGTCGAAAGCACTGTATTTGAGTTCGGGTGGTCGTAGGTGTTTGCTGAAGAATGCCAGGGGTTGCCAGTGACCCTCGATGAGTTGTTCCAGCACACCACCGACTGCTGTGTTGGATGTGTAATGTATTATGTGAGTATTCGTAGGTTAGAGTGTGTATGACGTCAGAACGTGGGGTTTTTAAAATGGAAGTCTGGTGAATAAATGTGTGTGTTTAATACTGTGGTGTCCGAGTCACATTAACGCTACATGGTGTCAGAAGAAAAGGAAAGGAAGAGAAGACACGTAAAAAGATGTCACAGTTACAGCCACCGTCGAGTTTACGAGGGAATATTGCTGAGAATTGGAAGGTACGGCTCCAGCAGTTTGAGCTGCTTTGCACCGCTAGTGGCGTAGATGACAAGACGGAGAAGGCGCAATGTGCTACGTTTCTGCATGTGGCAGGAGCAGAGGCAATAAAGGTTTGCAACTCGTTTGTCTTCCAAGAGGGTGAGCGAGATAAAATTGAAGTGTTGAAGAAAAAGTTTCAGGATTACTGCGAACCGAGAAAAAACCTACCGTACATTCAACACATTTTTTACGAGGGCTCAAGGACCAACAGAGACTATAGACGCCTACGTAACAGATTTGAAGAACAAGGCAAAAAACTGTGAGTTCGGACAACTGCATGATTCTTTAATATGCGACAGGATTGTATGCAGCATACGAGATGATCATGTGAGAGGCAGGCTGTTGAGAGAGGCGGAGCTTACATTGGAAAAAGCGATTGATATGTGCCGTGCTAGCGAGATCACGTTGAGTCAGGTTAAAATGCTTAATGAAGAGACTGAAGTATACAAAATAAAAGCTATGAAAACTGACAAGAGTAGGACAAAGCCAGCTCCACAGGATAATCAGAAGGAAGTTAACTGCAACAGATGTGGTTATAAACATGGATACAGAAAATGTCCAGCCTTTGGTAAGACATGCAAATTATGCAGAAAGAAAAATCACTTTGCAAAGATGTGCAAATCACAGGAGCAAGCAAGGAAAATGCATGCTGTGGAACAGAGTGAGTGCAACAGTGACATGTTCATTGGAACGATTGAAGTGGAACAGGAGGTATGAATCAAGAATATTGATAATGCAGAGATGGATGTTGAAGATGAATGGACTCAAGATCTGATAATAAACAGGAGGAATGTGACATTTAAGCTTGACACTGGGGCGAAGTGCAAAGTAATGTCAGCAGAAACATTCAACTCACTGGACAACAGAGGAAAACTTGGAAAATCCACCTGCAAGCTTGTTGGATATTTTGGCCACAAGACAGCATCATTGGGAAAGAAAACACTCACCTGTGTGTATAAAGGACAGAAACACAAGATAGAGTGTGAGATTGTGCAACAGCATGTTTTGGCAATACTAGGCAGAGCAACATGCATAGAGCTAGGCCTGGTGAAGTGAATCTATGGTGTTGAGAAAGAAAATGACTTTCTCAAAGACTTTGCTGACTTGTTTTCTGGACTAGGATGTTTACCAGGGAAACACCATATCCAGATTGATCCAACTGTTGCACCAGTCATGCATGCTCCGAGGAAGGTTCCAGTAGCTCTCAGGGATCGAGTAGTGGAGGAGCTACACAGAATGGAACAGATGGGAGTCATAACGAGAGAAATAGAACCGACCGACTGGGTGAATAGTATGGTGACAGTGGTCACAGAGAAAAAGATTAGGATTTGCATGGATCCACAAGATCTCAACTGAGCCATCAAAAGAGAGCACTATCCGCTGCTCACGGTTGAAGAGGTTGTCTCCTGCATGCCTAATGCAAAATACTTTTCAGTATTGGATGCAAATCAAGGTTTCTGGCAGATCAAGCTGGATGAAGAAAGTTCCAAATGGGCCACTTTCAACACGCCCATAGGGAGATGTCATTTCCTGCGTCTACCCTTTGGGATTTCTTCTGCATCAGAGGTATTCCAGAGGTCAGTGGCACAAATGATTGAAGGCCTGGATGGAGTGGTCAGTATCATTGATGATTTGCTGATATGTGGTGACACCATTGAGGAGCATGATCAGAGATTGAGGAAGCTTCTGGAGAGAGCACGTGAGTACAACCCAAAACTGAACAAAAGTAAATGTAGGATCAGAACTACAGAGATCAAATACATAGGTCACGTACTCAGCGCTGATGGGCTAAAACCAGATAATGAAAAGGTCAGGGCTGTGGTACAGCTACCACCACCTGAAGACAAGCAAGGACTTTTGAGGTTCATGGGCATGATACAGTATCTTGCCAAGTTCATTACCAACTTATCGGAGGTCAGTGCTCCACTTCGAAAGCTACTAGAGAGTAACACTGAATGGCATTGGGAAGATGAACAAAAGAAAAATTTTGACACATTGAAGCAGTTGGTTACCAATGCACCAGCACTCAAGTTCTATGATGTCAATAAACTGGTGACAATGTCTGTGGATGCCAGTTCGGAAGGAATAGGAGCTGTTATACTGCAGGATGGGAGGCCTGTGACGTATGGATCACGAGCACTTACGGACTGTCAACGCCGATATGCTCAAATCGAGAAGGAATTACTTGCCATAGTTTATGGGTGTGAGAAGTTCCACCAGTATGTATATGGCAAAGAAATCCAGGTTGAGAGTGATCACAAACCACTTGAGAGCATCTTCAAAAAGCCACTTCATCAAGCTCCTATGAGGCTGCAAAGGATGCTTCTCAGGCTACAGAGGTACACTCTCACAGTTACCTATAAGCCAGGAAAAGAACTGCACATCGCTGATGCTTTGAGCCGTGCTTACCTCAAAGAGCAAAAGGAAGAGTTGCTAGGAAGAGAGCTGGAGTTCAACTGGGTTACACCTCAGCTACCTATTTCTGAGGAGAAGTTGAACATGTTCAGGAAAGCGACTGCAGAAGATCCTGAAATGCAAACGCCAAGAGACATTACAATGAATGGATGGCCAACAGAAAGAAAAGATGTTCCAAAAGAAATACAGAAGTACTGGACATTTAAAGAGGAAATTAGCTATGCATCAGGACTAATGTTCAAAGCGGCAAAACTCATAGTACCAAATCAAATGAGACAGGAAATGCTCAACAGAATTCGTGAGTCACACCTGGGGATAGTGAAATGTAAAGAAAGAGCAAGGGACATTCTCTATTGGCCAGGTATGTCAACTAGAGGACATTGTGTCTCAGTCTGCTGTTTGTAATGAAAATAAAAACAGCAATACAAGGCTCTCGCCTTTGCTTCCCCATCCACTACCAGGAAGACCATGGGAGAAGCTTGGCACAGATCTCTTTCGCTACAATGGTGTAGAATATCTGCTTTGTGTGGACTACTATTCAAAATATCTGGAAATCACCAAGTTAAGTGACACGTCCAGTCAAGGTGTCATTACTGCAATGAAGTCGGCATTTGCAAGACATGGTATTCCAGATATTGTCGTCAGTGACAATGGTCCACAATATGCCAGTGGTGAGTTCAGAGAGTTTTCAGAAAGCTGGGAATTTCAACATGTTACTTCCAGTCCTGGGCACGCTCAGTCTAATGGACAAGCGGAAAGAACTGTACAAACTGTGAAGAACATGCTTAAGAAGGCACAAAGCAGCAACAGTGACCCGTACATTGCTCTGCTTGAATACCGCAACACACCGATTGAGAGTGTGGGGTTCTCTCCTGCACAGCTGTTGATGGGATGTCGTCTGAAGTCCAAGCTGCCAACATCCACAGCTCTACTGACTCCTGAAAGTAATGCTCAAGTACATGACAAGCTAAAGTACAAGCAAATAAAGCAAAAGAGCTACTATGACAGACATACAAGACAGTTACCAGATCTGCATATAGGTGAAAATGTCAGAATACAGAGAGGAGACACTTGGCAGACAGCTGTGGTTGTGAACAGGCATCAGCAACCAAGATCCTTCATAGTTCGCACGCCGGATGGAAGAGTCTACAGGAGGAACAGGAAGCATCTGCTGAAGACAGGTGAGAGGGTGCTTCCACGTACAGATACACAGGACATTTCCACGGATACAGACATGGAAACAAATGACACCAAGAGTGAGGAGCGTGACGAAACCCCACAACGCAATGACGGTGAAAGTTCGGCGCAGACAGACCGAGGTGGAAATGCAGACACAGAGGTTACTTGAGAGACTGACTCTGAAGGACAAGCACAGTCACAGTTCTATCTCACAAGGTCTGGGAGACAAGTCAAACTTCCAGCTAGATACAGAAACTAGATCTACCTACAGTCTCGTATAGTTTGAGACAAAATCACACATGTTATAAGTTCCAAGGTGTGAAATAAAAGGTTTATTGGTCTATGTTAGTAAAAGAAAATATACTGCTGTTAGTATTGTAAGATACAATGTAGAATACAGTATAAGAAGTTAAATTTTTATTACCGTAGATTTCGCACTACAGAGCGCACTTGATTAAAAGCCGCTGGCTCTAATTTTAGAAATAAAATCAATTTTGTACTTGTACAGGCCGCACCGGATTTTAGGCCGCACCGGATTTTCGGCCGCAGGTGTCCCACGTTGTAATATGAGATATTTACACAGAAAGATATTACATGTGAGGATTTTTTAACTTTTAATTAAATCCGTATGGTAACATAAACAAATACATATTGCAAATGCTTTTTTTCGAACCGTGCCTGTAACGCGGCTACTTTTAAATATACGTTGCGTATACTTTTTTACTGAACAACATTCCAATATCTCCTAACGACTGGTAAAAAATATATATACTGCAGCCTACCAGGAAAAGTTATTGATCGCCTTTAACTTAAAAGCAGCGTTCGCTCAGATCTAATGCCGCTCGCGTAATGCGCTCGCCCCCTCCTTCCCGTTTATCGCAAACGGCATTTTTCCCACAAGATGCGGCGAAACCGGGTGTGACGTCATAGCATCCCGCGATGTAGTACAGAAAACAAATATAGTTAAAACACTTCTAACTTTAACTAGAAAATGAATTACTAAGCGAAAATATTATAAACTAAATAACTGCCATAAAGGCAGCACAATGCTTTTCTTCGAGTGTTTTCCATGTTGATGAGGGTGAGTACAAATGACTGATTTACAATAATTTAATTGTGAAAGTGCGCTTGATTTATCGTACAATTTCATTGGACCTCTGAACTACTCATCAATTTTATTGGTCTACTGTTACGAGGCAAAATGTTTTTGGCGGCATGAAAAAAAATCATGCATTAGCCGCACCGTAGTAAAGGCCGCAGTGTTCAAAGCTGTTCAAAATGTGGGAAAAAAGTAGCGGCTTATAATCCGACATCTACGGTAGTTTATGTCATGGCTGTTGTAATGTTAGAAAGTCATACCTAGAGGCATTGTTTTGGTAATTCACAGTATTGTAAAAAAAAAACTTGAGAAGGGGGGATGTAATGTATTATGTGAGTATTTGTAGGTCAGAGTGCGTATGATGTCAGAACGCAGGGTTTTTAAAATGGAGGTCTGGTGAATAAACGTGTGTGTTTAATACTGCGGTGTCCGAGTCACATTAACGCTACAGGATGTGTCCACTGTGATGGCGGTAAGGATGTCCGTTCTGGGGTGCACTAGCATCGCGGCGTTTGCCAAGGCTTCTTTGGTTTTAACGAAAGCGGCTGCAGCCTCCTCGTCCCAGGTAATGTCCTTGCCCTTACCCGACATCAGGGTGAACAGGGGGCGCATGATTCGGGCTGCTGAGGGGAGGAAGCGGTGGTAGAAATTCACCATACCCACGAATTCCTGTAGGCCTTTGAGTTTGTTGGGTCGGGGGAAGTGGCGGACCGCGTCTACCTTGGCGGGCAGAGGGGTTGTCCCGTCTTTAGTAATCCTGTGGCCCAGGAAGTCGATGGTGTCGAGTCCGAACTGGCATTTGGCCGGGTTGATTGTTAGGCCGTATTCACTCAGTCGGGCGTAGAGTTGACAGAGGTGGGACAGATGCTCCTGATGACTACTGCTGGCTATGAGGATGTCGTCCAAATAGATGAATGCAAAGTCCAGGTCATGTCCCACCATGTCCATGAGCTGCTGGAACGTCTGTGCAGCATTCTTTAGGCCGAACGGCATTCGGAGGAATTCAAAAAGGCCGAACGGAGTGATGAGTGCTGTTTTGGGGATGTTGTCCAGATGCATTGGGATTTGATGGTATCCCCGGACGAGGTCTACCTTGGAAAAGATCCTTGCGCCGTGCAGATTTGCTGCAAAGTCCTGAATGTGCGGCACAGGGTAGTGGTCCGGTGTTGTAGCCTCGTTCAGTCTGCGGTAGTCGCCGCATGGTCTCCAGGCCCCTGTTGCTTTGGGCACCATGTGTAGGGGGGAGGCCCATGGGCTGTTGGACCGCCATATGCCCAATTCCTTCATCTTCATGAACAACTCCTTCTCCAGTTGGAGCTTGTCCAGGGGAAGCCTTCGAGCACGGGCGTGAAGGGGTGGTCCCTGGGTCGGGATGTGGTGCTGTACTCCGTGTCTGGGCATGGCTGCTGTGAACTGCGGTGCCAGAACCGATGGGAAATCCGCCAAGACTCTGGTGAATTCATTGTCGGACAGCGTGATGTCCAGTTGTGGGCCTGGCAACTTGGCTTCACCCAGGGAGAACGTTTGAAAAGTCTTGGCATGGACTAGTGTGTTCCCTTGCAGGTCGACCAGCAGGCTATGAGCTCGCAAAAAATCCGCCCCCAGGAGTGGTTGGGCCACGGTGGCCAGTATGAAGTCCCACGTGAACCGGCTGGAGCCGAACTGTAGGTGCCGTAGGTCCGTATTGCACTGCCATTAGTGGCCCGCAGGGTGGGTCCCGGTTCTCTGTTGCGGGTGTCATAACTCGTCGGAGGTAAGACGCTGATCTCGGCCCCGGTGTCGACCAAAAAGCGGCGTCCCGACTGTTTGTCCCAGACATACAGGAGGCTATCCTGATGGCCAGCTGCCATAGCCATCAGCGGCGGCTGACCCTGGTGTTTCCCAGGAAGTTGCAGGGCGGACTACAGCAGCAGGCTTCTGTGCCCCACTGCTGGGGGTAGAAGCACCATTGTTCGTTGGCCTCCGCACTCCTGCCTCTGGGTTTTGTGGGCTCTGCTACCAGGCCTGGTCTGGTCTGTTGTTGGGCGCGTGGCTTGGTGATCTGTGCGACGGACGCCCCACTCTCCTCCTTAGCTTTCCACAGCACATCTGCCCGGGCCACCACCTTCCGGGGGTCGCTGAAATCCACGTTGGACAGCAGCAGGCGTATGTCCGTGGGCAGCTGCTCTAGGAACGCCTGCTCAAACATGAGGCAGGGCTTGTGTCCTTCAGCCAGGGCCAGCATCTCGTTCATTAATGCCGAAGGCGGCCTGTCTCCCAAACCATCCAGGTGCAATAAGCGGGCAACTCGCTCGCGCCATGAGAGTCCAAAAGTCCTTATGAGCGGGGCTTTGAATGCTGTGTATTTGCCGTCCTCCGGGGGCGACTGTATGAACTCCTCAACCTGGGGCGGCCGTCTCCTGGTTGAGGGAGCTCAGCACGTAGTAGTAACATGTGGAATCCGAAGTTATCTGCCGAATGTGGAATTGGGCGTCTGCTTGTTGGAACCATAGGTGAGGTCGCAGCGTTCAGAAGCTTGGCAGTTTTAACGAAACTGCATGAACAGATGTGGCGTTGTTCATCTTCAGTCCAAATATCGTTTGGGCTGTCGGGGTCACCAATTGTAGCGGTGTGCTACACCCAGCGCTGGAATAACGACACGCAGACAGTGAGTTGCAGTTGCGTTAAAGCTTTATTCAATCTTCGCGGCCTCGCTTTTAAGCCTTCCCGTTTCCGCCCCCCCCCCCCCCCCCGGGCGGGAATGCTGATTCACAGTCCCTTCCCGCGCGCGGGCTTTTCCCGTTGCTGGTGAAGAAGGCCTGGCGCACCGTTTTGTGAACCGGTTCGAGTGCGCTGGGAAGTGGGTTGCCACAAGGTAATGCTTTTGGTAAGTCAAATTCTAGTTGGACTTTAGAAATATACATAGCTCACTCAATGTGTGAGACAGGTGGAGAGAGTAGTGAAGAAAATATTTGATGTATACTCCTGCTTCTATTTATATATTAATATGTGCTTCCCTCCTACACAGCCCAAAACCCTCCAGTTTTTCCAACATCTGTGTGCCTATTTGAGAGTCTGTTTAATATCCCAAATCTATCATCCTCTACCACCACTACCAGTATTGTATTACAGGCATCTGCCTCTGTGCTAAAAACCCTGCCTCTGACATTTCCCTTAAGCTTTCTTCCACCCAGCTTAGGCACTGCCTCCCTGGGAAAAGGTTGTTCACTCTCAATCAAGTGTTAGAGGAGGTGGTAGTCCACTCTGTCTGTGTTAATTTAAACAATCTGTTAGAGATAGATATAATTACAAAGTTTAAAAGAAATTTTGAAAGGAAAGATCAAGGAGGATATGCACTCAGTGGCCACTTTATTGGATCCAGGAGTGGAACCCGGTGTGGCCTTCTGCTGCTGTAGTCCAACCACTTTAAGGTTTGATGTGTTGTGATTTCTGATATGTGTTGTAACGCATGGTTATTTGAGTCACTATCACCTTCCTGTCAGCTTGTACCAGTCTGGCCCTTCTCCTTTGACCTCTCTCATTAACAAGGAGTTTTTGCCCACAGAATGGCTACTCCCTGATAGTTTGCTTTTGTTTTTTGCACCATTCTCTTAAAACTCTAGGGATGGTTGTGTGAGATCAGCAGTTTCTGAGATATTCAACCACCCTGTCTGGCACAAACAATCATTCCACAGTAAAAATCACTTAGATCATATTTCTTCCCCATTCTGTGTTTGCTCTGAACAACTGAACCTCTTGATCATGTCTGCATGCTTTTATACATTAAGTTACTGCCACATGATTAGCTGATGAGATATTTGCATTGATGAGCAGGTGTACAGGTGTACCTAATATAGTGGTCACAGAGTGTAGGTCCAGTGCTGGCAAATGGGATTAGCATGGTCTCTGTTGATGAGGGGGTCTTGAAAGGGCCCATTTCTATGTATGATTCTATGTTTCTATTCTTTCTAACTCTATAATTAAAATCCGAAGTCATACAAGTGTCTGCTTGGATTTATTGGAGTGGGTCAGAAGTTCGAGTTAAGAAGACCCTAAGGTCAGGGACGTCTCAGATCGCATCCGCAACATTTTGGAGAGGGAGAGCAGCCAGATGTCTTGGTACATATTGGTACCAATGACAGGAAGGAAAAGCAATGAGGACCTGAAGAGAGAATTTAGAGAGCTAGGTAGAAAGCTGAGAAGCAGGACCTCCCAGATACTGATTTCTGGATTGCTGCTGGTGCCACGCGCCAGTGAGGGCAGAAGTGATTTGGCAGATAAATATGTGGCTGAGAAGCTGGTGCAGGGCTTCAGGTTCTTGAATCATTGGGATCTCTTCAGGTGGAGGTATGACTTTAAACAAAAGGGACAGGTTGTACCTGAACCCGAGGGGACTAATATTCTTATGGGCAGGTTTGTTAGAGCTGTTGGGGAGGATTTAAACTAATTTGGCGGGGGGTGGGAACCGGAACAAAGGGATTCAGGATAGGACGATGGTAAAAAAGCAAAGATAGTGTGCACTCTGACTGTCAGGAAGGGCAGGGAGATGATAGGACAAAATCGCAGCCAGCAGGGTGAGTATCAGTATATGTCGTGAAATTTGTTAACTTTGTTGCAACAATATAATGCAATACATGATAAAAATAGAAAGAATTTTTCTTCAGGTGCTATGGTTTCCTCCCACAGTCTGAGGAAATACCAGTTAGTAGGTTAATTGTTCATTGTAAATTGACCTGTGATTGGGCTGGCGTTAAATTGGGGGTTGCTGGGCAGCACAGCTTGAAGGGCCAAATCTCAATACAGGGCCCATGATGGAGCTAATTTTAAAAACTTCTGCAACTTACTTCAAACCCCAACCACCCTGCACCCCCACCCCACCCCTATACCAGACAGTGACACAGCTAATCAGAATGCTCTGCATGGTACAGTTTTCAAGTTTTTTTAGGTGACAAACAAAATCCAATTTTGTTAGTTGCTGGCTGGTGCATTTAAAATTCACTCCAGTTCTACTAATTTATATTAATTGCATTTAAAATATATTTAATCTTGATGTGAAAATTTATGGAACCACAAACAATTGTCACTTACAGATAGGTGAAATAAGGTATCTGATTTTGTTGAAAGTTGCTTACTTTTTTTTGTCATAGATCCTAAAGCTCAAGAGACAAATCCAGATGGTGGTTGCTCAAGCCTCTTTAGCTTGGGTTTCCAGGATGACTGCCCAGTATCCAGAGCTGCACCTTGACTCCCTTGATGTGGTCAAGACACTAGGAAAATTGGTCTTGATTAACCCTTTCAATCATAAGCTTGAGAAGCCTTTCTGCAGCAACAAAAACAATGGGTAAGAAATAGGAGAAGATGCAATTTTAATAATCAAATTCAATGTGTAGTGTAAAAATGTAATATTCATTTTGTTTTGCTATTTATAACATACCCCAATAATAAACATAAGAGGTTCTGCAGTTGCTGAAAATCTCGACCAACATGTAAAAAATGCTGGCGGAACTCAGCAAGTCAGGCAGCATCTATGGAAATCAATAAACTGTTGATGTTTAGGGACTGTAACCTCCTTCAAGAGTGGAAAGGAACGGGGAAGATGTCAGAATAAGAAGCTGAAGGGGTGAGGAAGGAATAAGATAGTGAAGCGGAAGCTGGAGGGGAAATGAAATAAGAAATTGAACGATGATAGGGTGAAAGATAAAGGGCTGAAAGAGGAGGAGCAGGGACCTCTCCTCCCCTTTTTTCCCATGGTCCACTGTACTCTAACAGGTTCCTGCGTCTTCAGACCTTTACCTCTTCTACCTATCATCTTCCAACATCTGAAGAGTCTCTGTGTGTGAAATCTCTTGACCTAGCTTAGACAATAAGACATAGGAGCAGAATTAGGCCATTCAGACCATCGGGTCTGCTTCACCATCATAACCGATTTATTATCCCTCTAAACCCCATTCTCCTGCCTTTTCCCCGTACCCTTTGATTTCCTGACTAATCAAGAACCTATTGACCTCCACTTTAAATGTATCCAACGACTTAGCTACCGCAGTCATTTGTGGCAATGATTTCCACAGATCCAAGAAATTCCTCCTCGTCTCTGTTCTGAAGGGAAATCTGTCTATTCTCAGGCTGTACCTTCTGCTCCTAGTCTCCCCACTATAGGAAATAATCCTTTCCACATCCACTCTATCTACGCTTTTAAATATTCAATAGATTTTAATGAGATTCCCCTTTTTTGAAACTTAAACTCTAGTGAGTATAGGACCAGAGCCATTAAACACTATTCATATGTTAATCCTTTAATTCTTGGGGTCATTCTTGGAAGTCTTCTTTGGACCCTCTTTAATGCCAGCACATCTTTTCTTAGGCTACGTCCACACTAGACCGGATAATTTTGAAAATGCCAGTTTTGCGTAAAAACGATAGGCGTCCACACCCGGTGTTTTTGAAAATACCTCCGTCCACATTAAAACAGGTATTTGGGCGAATCTCCTCCTACTGGGCACGCACGCAAGACACAGCTACAGAAAACAAGCGAAGAGGAAACGGTATACTATTTCCGGTTCCACAGCGGCGTTGTGCTATTTCCATTGGTCAAAAACTAGAGTACCTACAACAACAGTGAAAGAAAGTTTTCAATAATGTCTTTGAGGAATACGAAGAAAACCGCTGCTGGTAAAAGTCTCCACTTGGACAGGTGATGAAGTCGAGCTGCTTCTGCGAGTTACAAAGTCAGCAAAGCAGTGGAGACGTGGACTGGGGGTCGTGCCAAACCAAATACTACAACATCCTTGACCGTTATAAAGAACAGTACCTCACGGGAGAGCAGTCGGAATCTCTGGGTAAGGACTACCCGCACAAATTGGACGATATAACCAAGACATTATTGTAACCAAACTTAAGGCCGCGCTGCTGGCGTGTCATGACAGCGTTTTTAAAAAGCTCCGGTTACCCTGTACACACTACACTGCCCAACCGACGTTTTCAGATTTACACACTCTGGAGAGTGTTTTAGAAAAGCTCAGTTTTCGGGGGAGGAAAACACCATTTCAGTGTGGGTAGAGGGTCAAAACAAAGAGAAAAAGCTTCGGTTATGGATTTATCCGGTCTAGTGCGGATGTAGCCTTAGATAAGGGGCCTAAAACTGCTCACAATACCTTAAGTGTTGTCTGACCAATGCTTTATAGACCAACAGGCACTTATATTGCTTTTGTATTCTAGTCCTCTCAAAATGCTAATATTGCATTTTCCTTCCTCACCACTGATAGAACTGCAAGTTAACCTTCAAGGAATCCTGCACAAGGACTCACAAGCCTTTTTGCACCTTTGATTTCTGAATTTTCTCCCTGTTTAGAAAACAGTGTGTGCCTTTATTCCTTCTACCAAAGTGCATGACCATAAAGTTCCATGTACTCTCTTCCATCTGCCACTGATTTGCCCATTCTCCTAATCTGTTTGTCCTTTTGCAAATTCCCTGCACCTCAACATTACCTGCCCCTTCACCTATTTTCATATCGTCTGCAAACTTGACCATAAAGCCATCATCAAGATAATACGTGAAGAGAAACAGTCGTAACATTGACCCCTGTGGAACACCTCTTGTCACTGGCAGCCAATCAGAATAGCCCCTCTTTATTCCCATTCTTTGCCTCCTGGCAGTCAGCTAATCTTCTATCCATGCAAAGAGCTTTCCTCTTATCTTGTTTTGCAACCTCATGTGTGGCATCTTCTTCTAAGGCCTTTTGAAAATCCAAATAAACAACATCCATTAACTCTCCTTTGTATTGGTATTTCCTCAAATAATTCCTACAGATTTGTCAGGCAAGATTTCTCCTTAAGGGAAACAATGCTGACTTTGGTTATTTTATCATGTGCTTCCTAGTACCCTGAAACTTCATCCTTAATATTAGTGTCCATCACCTTTCCGACCACTGAGGACAGGCTAAATGGCCTATTATTTCCTTCCTTTTGCCTCCAGCCCATCTTAAAGAGTAGAATGCCATTTGTAATTTTCAGTCCTCATGAACAGTTCAAGAATTTAGTGAATCTTGAAAGATCACTCCTAATGCTCCCATAATTTCTTCAGCTACCTCTTTCAGAAACTTGTAAGGTAGTGGTGGATCTGAAGAATAACCGGCTATGTTTTGGCCTACTTTAAGTGCTTTTGTGCACATTGTCTTTCTGGATAAACGGCTTGCAATAGCAGGGTACTATCCCATAGAATTGAAAGTGAAGGGCGTAAGATTAATTCTTACTCTGGCTTCTTCCCCCATTCCCTTCCAGACTTGATGAAGGGTCTTGACCCAAAATATTGACTCCAAAGATACAGCCTGACCTGCTGAGTTCCAGCAGCATTTTGTGTAAATTCCAAATTAATTTAGTGGCTTGGTAGGCTGTTTCAGTGGATTATTAAAAGGTGATGAAAATATAAATAAATCCTGAAATCTTGAACTTAAAACAGAGATGGTTGCAAACAATTAGCTGGACAGACAACATCTTTGGAAAGAGAAACAGAGTTAATGTTTCATGGATGTTGGTCACAGGTTGGATGGCGATGCTTGGACAGAACTGGAAAATAAATTAAAAGGTATTGTTAAATTGCAAAGAAGATGGTGGGAGTGTTGGCGAGAACAAATGGAATAGGGAGAGCTTGAGGTAATGTTTGAGTTAGGAGTAAATGAATTTCTTATATAAACCCTCCATTCTTCACCCAGAACAGAAACATGGTTTGGTTTCTCTTTCCATTGCATGACAGGCTGCATTTTTCAGGTTTTTTTGTTTCTGATTCGAATGGCAGCATCTGTAGTTTTATTTGTTGTTTGTTTTTTGTTTGTTTTTAATTACCTTTTTCTGTCTGTGTTATACCCAGCAGTTCAGGCTGAATTAATAGAGAAAGAAAATTTGAGCCATTGCTCTGTCAGCCTTTTATCTGTGAGATTGGATTTGTTTTTCTCTTTGACCTGAAATGTTAACTCAGTTTCCTGAACCACATATACTGACTGATAGATAGCTAGATACTGATCCCAAAGGGAATTATAGTGTGTCAGTAGCATTGCAAGTGCACATATATACAAATATTAGAAGAGAAGTAATAAAGAATTAAAAAAAGTTACCTCAAACAGCCTAACAAAAAGGGGTCATCACTTCACTGGTTATAGGTTGACTCATTATAGAGCCTAATGGCCGAGGGTATTATAGCGCTCACATAGTGCTCTTTGGAGCAGCATGGTTGTCTTGGTCTGTTACTAAAAATGCTTCTGTGTCTAGCCAAGATGGCATGCAGAGGGTGAGAAACATTGTCCAGAATTGTTAGATTTTCCGTAGGTCCTTTGTTCTACCACAGCCTCCAGTGTGCCCAATTTGACTTCTATAACAGAGCCAGTCTTTCTAATTATTTTATTGAGCCTGTTGATATCACCCATGTTGATGCCATTGCCCCAGCACATCACGACATAGAAGATTGTACTGATGACAACAGATTGGTAGAACATGTGAAGGAGGGGCCTGCATACCCCAAAGGACCTCGGTCTCCTCAGGAAGTAGAGGTTATTCTGGCCCTTCTTGTACAGAGCCTCTGTGTTGGTGCTCCACTCAAGTCTGTTGTCCAGGTGCACCTCCAGGTACTTGTAGGTCCTCATCACATCCACATCCTCACCATCAGTAGTAACAGGGAGCAGTGCTTGCTCAGTCTTCTTAAAGTCCATCACCATCTCCTTTGTCTTACTGATGTTGAGCTGCAGATAATTCAGCTTGCACCATTTGACAAAGTCCTCCACCAGGGCCCTCTATTCATCCTCCCGTCCTCCCTTTATACACCCAACTATTGCTGAGTTGTTAGAGAAATGACGTGATTCAGTGTTGTATCTGAAGTCTGGAGGAGATACGAGGTTCTGTGGAAGAGATCGAGAATCCTGGATGGTCTGTTGCCTCTCAGGTGCCAGGGTCCGTGATATCTCGGATCGAGTTCTCAGTATTCTCAAGAGGAAGGGCGAGCAGCCGGATGTCGTGGTCCATGTAGGGACCAATGATGTGGGTAGGAAGAGTGAGGAGGTCCTGAAAGGTGAGTTTAGGGAGCTAGGTGCCAAGTTAAAGGACAGGACCTCCAGGATAGCAATCTCAGGATTGCTACCAGTGCCACGTGCAGGTGGGTTTAGAAATACTAAGATAGTGCAGATCAACATGTGGCTGAAGACATGGTGCAGGAGGGAAGGCTTCAGATTTATAGATAATTGGGCAGTTTGCCAGTGAAGGTGGGACCTGTTCCGGCGGGGCAGTTTACATCTGAATTGGAGGGGGACAAATATTCTTGCAGGTAGGTTTGCTAAAGAGGCTCCAGTGGATTTAAACTAGATACGAGGGGGGAGGGGAACCAAGGTGTAGGAACAGATGTATGGGAGAAAGAAGAAAAAGAAGACAGTAAAGTTCTTTGTACTGTTAGAGATAAACAGAGAGGAAGAGGTGGAGAATTTCTTAAATGCATTTATTTTAATGCTAGGAGCATTGTAAGAAATGTGGATGAGCTTAGAGCATGGATTGATACCTGGAAATATGTTGTAGCTGTTAGTGAAACATGGTTGCAGGAGGGGTGTGATTGGCAACTAAATATTCCTGGATTTCGTTGCTTCAGGTGCAATAGAATCTGAGGGACAAGAGGTGGAGGTGTTGCGTTGTTTGTCAGAGAAAATATTATAGCGGTGCTCTGGCAGGATTGATTAGAGGGTTCCTCGTCTAGGGAGGCTATTTGGGTGGAATTGAGGAATGGGAAAGGTGTAGTAACACTTATAGGGGTGTATTATAGACCACCTAATGGGGAGCGAGAATTGGAGGAGCAAATTTGCAAGGAGATAGCAGATATTTGTAGTAAGCACAGGGTTGTGATTGTGGGAGATTTTAATTTTCCACACATAGACTGGGAAGCCCATACTGTAAAAGGGATGGATGGTTTGGAGTTTGTAAAATGTGTGCAGGATAGTTTTTTACAGCAATACATAGAGGAACCAACTAGAGAAGGGGCAGTGATGTATCTTCTGTTAGGGAATGAAATGATGGAGGTATGTGTTGGGGAGCACTTCGGGTCCAGTGACCACAATGCCATTAGTTTCAATATAATTATGGAGAAGGATAGGACTGGACCCAGGGTTGAGATTTTTGATTGGAGAAAGGCTAACTTTGAGGAGATGCGAAAGGATTTAGAAGGAGTGGATTGGGACAATTTGTTTTATGGGAAGGATGTAATAGAGAAATGGAGGTTATTTAAAGGTGAAATTTTGAGAGTACACAATCTTTATGTTCCTGTTAGGTTGAGAGGAAAGGTTAAAAGTTTGAGAGAGCCGTGGTTTTCAAGGGATATTGGAAACTTGGTTAGGAAAAAGAGAGATATCTACAATAAATATAGGCAGCATGAAGTAAATGAGGTGCTCAAGGAATATAAAGAATGTAAGAAGAATCTTAAGAAAGAAATTAGAAAAGCTAAAAGAAGATACGAGGTTGCTTTGGTGAGGTGAAAATAAATCCGAAGGGTTTCTACAGTTATATTAATAGCAAAAGGATAGTGAGGGATAAAATTTGTCCCTTACAGAATCAGAGTGGACAGCTATGTGTGGAGCCGAAAGAGATGGGGGAGATTTTGGGACAATTTCTTTTCTTCAGTATTCACTAAGGAGAACGATATTGAATTGTGTAAGGTAAGGGAAACGAGTAGGGAAGTTATGGAAACTATAACGATTAAAGAGGAGGAAGTACTGGCGCTTTTAAGGAATATAAAAATGGATAAATCTCTGGGTCCTGACAGGGTATTCCCTAGGACCTTGAGGGAAGTTAGTGTAGAAATAGCAAGGGCTCTGACAGAAATATTTCAAATGTCATTAGAAACGGGGATGGTGCTGGAGGATTGCCTTATTGCTCGTGTGGTTCCATTGTTTAAAAAGGGTTCTAAGAGTAGACCTAGCAATCATAGGCCTGTCAGTTTGACGTCAGTGGTGGGTAAATTAATGGAAAGTATTCCTAGAGATGGTATTTATAATTATCTGGATAGACAGGATCTGATTAGGAGCAGTCAACAGGGATTTGTGCTTGGAAGGTCATGTTTGACAAATCTTCTACACTACACTATTTCTACACTATTCTTGGTTGATGCGACTGTAACAAAACCCAATTTCCCTTGGGATCAATAAAGTATGTCTGTCTGCCTGTCTGAATTTTTTGAAGCGGTTACGAGGAAAGTTGACAAGGGTAAAGCAGTGGATGTTGTCTATATGGACTTCAGTAAGGCCTTTGACAAGGTTCCACACGGAAGGTTAGTTAAGAAGGTTCAATCGTTAGGTATTAATATTGAAGTAGTAAAATGGATTCAACAGTGGCTGGATGGGAGATGCCAGAGAGTAGTGGTGGATAACTGTTTGTCAGGTTGGACGCCGGTGACTAGTGGTGTGCCTCAGAGATCTGTACTGGGTCCAATGTTGTTTGTCATATACATTATCTGGATGATGGGGTGGTAAATTGGATTAGTAAGTATGCAGATGATACTAAAGTAGGTGGTATTGTGGATAATGAAGTAGGTTTTCAAAGTTTGCAGAGAGATTTAGGCCAGTTAGAAGAGTGGGCTGAACGATGGCAGATGGAGTTTAATGCTGATAAGTGTGAGGTGCTACATTTTGGTAGGAATAATCCAGATAGGACATACATGGTAAATGGTAGGGCATTGAAGAATGCAGCAGAACAGAGTGATCTAGGAATAATGGTGCATAGTTCCCTGAAGGTGGAATCTCATGTGGATAGGGTGGTGAAGAAAGCTTTTGGTATGTTGGCCTTATAAATCAGAGCATTGAGTATAGGAGTTGGGATGTAATGTTAAAATTGTACAAGGCATTGGTAAGGCCGAATTTGGAGTATTGTGTACAGTTTTGGTGACCGAATTATAGGAAAGATGTCAACAAAATAGAGAGAATACAGAGAAGTTTTACTAGAATGTTACCTGGGTTTCAGCACCTAAGTTACAGGTAAAGATTAGGTCTTTATTCTTTGGAGCGTAGAAGGTTGAGGTATTTAAAATTATGAGGGGGATAGAGTTGACATGGATAGGCTTTTTCCATTGAGAGTAGGGGAGATTCCAACAAGAGGGCATGAGTTGAGAGTTGGGGTAAAAATTTAAGGGTAACACGAGGGGGAATTTCTTTACTCAGAGAGTGGCAGCTGTGTGGAACGAGCTTCCAGTAGAAGTGGTAGAGGCAGGTTCGGTATTGTCATTTAAAGTAAAATTGGATAGGTATATGGACAGGAAGGGAATGGAGGGTTATGGGCTGAGTGCGGGTCAGTGGGACTAGGTGAGAGTAAGCGTTCGGCACGGACGAGAAGGGCTGAGATGGCCTGTTTCCGTGCTGAAATTGTTATATGGTTGTAGGGAGCCTTCCTGTGAGGCCCCAATGCTCCTTATAGCCATGTCTGACACGCAGCTGTGAAGCCGCACAAACTGTCAGTCTGTTAGTCCATTATCCAGGATGCATTGCAGAAATGCCAACCTGCATTGAACAGAGCTTTTCTGCCAAAAATAGAGGCTGTGTGGTATTGAAGGCACTAGAGAAATTAAAAAAAATATGATCCTCCCAGTTCTGCCCTGCTTATCAAAATGGGAGTAGGCTCTGTTCAGCAGGTAGATGACAGCATCATTGACTCCAGTGTGCTCCTGAGGGGCAGAGGTGAGCCTACTGTGTTCTGCACAATTATCAATGCAGTGTTGATCAGGGGTGACTGCAAATCATCAAATGGCAAATCATCTAATGTCTTGTCCATACTGCACCAACTGCCGCCACTGGGCTATAAACATGCAGGTGTAGTGTGTGGTTAAGTGACTTGCTCAAGGATCTTCAGATCACTAGCCCAAAGCCTTAACCACTTGGCCACTTAACGACTTGTTCCCATTCAGGACTACTGCAGCTGAAGTTAGAGTCACAGCCATGGGTACTTCAGTAAGCAATGTTTAAGATCTTTAAAAAAATCTGTTAATAGTCAAAGTTGTGTTGTGATGGAAAATAACTGGTTCTTTGAGTCTCAGCAGTAGAGGCCTGGACACACACAGTTTTAATAATAAGGAATTTACTTACAAGGGGAAGTCGGGTCAACACAAGCAACTACAGTATTCTAATAAAAAATGTTCAGGGTTAACACGTGTGGGAAAGGTCGGGTCAGCTGTACAATACACAGAAAGAGGTGTGGGGACAGGGTACAGTTACTCATACAAAGAACAAGGGAAAAGCACTATGACAGTGGATAGCTTGACCTTGGATAGCTGCGGCTCCCTTCGCAGGACCAACGATAAACCTTCCCAAACATAAATCAATGCACTTACCTTCAATGAGGTGGTCTGTAAGAGAGAGCGAGCCAGGCAGATGTCTCACCTTTTATAGCATGGGGCTGGGCGAGATAATCCAATTAAGGTGACCAATAATTTAGATGTGCATTGATTAGTTGGGAGGGACCAAATGTTGATTGGCATGTGGTGTGTCCTCCGACCAGCCAGGTGGCAGTGCGTCTGTCACGTGGCCGGTCTCTCTGGATACAAGTTGATGGATTGCAGAGTGCAGACTCGGGTCATGAGTACGGTTCCCTTTTAAGAAAACTGAAGCGCGGATGCCATGCTGGTCCACAGTTACCATTGAGAAACAGAGGCTTTAGACCCACTCATAGTATTCTGCTAGCAATTGGACAATCTCTGGACAGTAACACTGAAGACCTCAGAGCAAGATTGCAATAGCAGCCAGACATCAGGGACTGCTATGTACTTTGCTTTACAGAAATACGGCCGTCTGGCCATTTTGAATGCAGCGCTACAGCTCGATGCATTCTCAGGACTGCTCAGGTTTTTAAAGGCAGTGGAGATTTAGTATGCTTTTTGATTAACTCATCAAGGTGCACATACTTGGCAGTTCTATCTGTGTCCTGTTCACTGAACTTACAACATCTAGCAGTCAAACCTCTTCCTTTTTATCTACTGAGGAAGCTTCCTGCCGTCATCCTGGTAGTGGTGTTCATTCAACCTCAGGGCAGCGTCAGGAAAGCACTGTAGGATCTAAACTGCATAATCAGCAGGCACGAAACTGCGTAATCAGCAGGCATGAAAATGCGCAATCAGCAGGCATGAAACTGCGCACTCCAATGCCCTCCCTATCATTGGGGAAGATTTTAACCAGGCTAGTTTGAAGAAGTCTCTGAACAACTACCACCTAAGGAACCAACACAACTGACCACTGTTACACCACCATCAAAAATGCTTACCCTGCCATCCCTCGCCCACACTTTGGCAAGTCCGATCACCTGGCTCTACTTCTACTCCTGGCAGATAGGCAAAGATCAAAGTCCGCAGTGAGAAGTCAGAAGGTATGGTCAAGGGAGGTGGAGGAGTGCCAACAGGACTGTTTTCAGTCAGTGTGGACTGGACAATGCTCAGGGATTCTGCTGTTTTAATCCAAGGTTTTTTCACTCATCAGGAAAGAGGCGCAAAACGTGTTGCTTCATGAAAGTTTCATTACGAGCTGACAGAACAAAGGAAACAGGAGCAGAAGCTTGTAGCAGAAAGTAGCTTAAAAACAAAACTAAGATGCAAAGTCTAAAATACTAAGACAGTGTGCTTTGTCTATAGCTATTTTATACCACAGAAATAAGGGAAAATTCCATTCAAATCAATAGACAAAAATTAGCAAATTAGAAAGCATTTATTTAATACTGCAGTACCAAGTTAACCAATGAGAAAGTACTTGTTCAAATAACACAGAACAAAGAAACTTCTGGAGTTTTTCAGAATTATATTTTATAGTCACTAGAGGCATGTTAAATTGTTATATGTTTATTGAAAACTACTTCAAGTACAAGCAGGTAATTAATATTTAAAACTGCAAAGAAAATAACAATTGAACAGTCTAATCTAAGAATTGAACAGCTGGATCCAACAACCCCCTCCCCAACTTTATTCGAAGTCACATGTTTTGAATCATTACATCTGAATATTAAGAGGCAGAAAAACTACTACATTAAGTACAAAATAATCAAAAAAACTAATTCCTGACAAAATGTACCAGTGAAATGTGTTCCTTGGTCAGAGTCGATATGACATGGTAATCCCCATCTAGAAATACAGACCGGTCAGAGTTTTTGCTCTGTGTGTGGCAGTGGCTGTCCATGCTGGAATAGCTTCCACCCATCTTCTCCACTATTACCAATACATATGACACTTTGGTAAAGAAGCGTAGGCCATTTGTAAGTGTAAAGATGGATCAGGTGGAGCAGGAACACTTAATTGTGATAGTTTTTCTGCTGCTCCAGGATTTGTCATGCCTCTTTTAATGTTTGTCAAGCTCGTGCTTTGAACTTAAGATTCCACCAGCATTGGGACAATTTGTTAGAACTATAGAACATTACAGCACAGAAACAGGCCTTTTGGCCCTTCTTGGCTGTGCCGAACCATTTTTCTGTCTAGTCCCACTGACCTGCACCTGGACCATATTCCTTCATACACCTCTCACCCATGTACCTGTCCAAGTTTTTCTTAAATGTTAAAAGTGAGCCCGCATTTACCACTTCATCTGGCAGCTCATTCCACACTCCCACCACTCTCTGTGTGAAGAAGCCCCCCCAATGTTCCCTTTAAACTTTTCGCCCTTCACCCTTAACCCATGTCCTCTGGTTTTTTTTCTCCCCTAGCCTCAGTGGAAAAAGCCTGCTTGCATTCACTCTATCTATACCCATCATAATTTTATATACCTCCATCAAATCTCCCCTCGTTCTCCTACGTTCCAAGGAATAAAGTCCAAACCTATTCAACCTATCATTGTAACTCAGTTTCTCAAGTCTCAGCAACATCCTTGTAAAGCTTCTCTGCAC
The DNA here is from genome assembly GCF_048418815.1 of Hemitrygon akajei. Classification (NCBI taxonomy): domain Eukaryota; kingdom Metazoa; phylum Chordata; class Chondrichthyes; order Myliobatiformes; family Dasyatidae; genus Hemitrygon; species Hemitrygon akajei. The sequence continues at coordinate 102,831,766 of NC_133130.1, forward strand.
TCTTTCAACCTTATTAATATCCTTCCTGTAATTCGGTGACCAAAACTGCACACAATACTCCAAAAGTATTCTTAGAGATAGTATTTATAATTATCTGGATAGACAGGATCTGATTAGGAGTAGCCAGCATGGATTTGTGCGTGGAAGGTCATGTTTGACAAACCTTATTGAATTTTTTGAAGTAGTTACGAGGAATGTTGACGAGGGTAAGGCAGTGGATGTAGTCTATATGGACTTCAGCAAGGCCTTTGACAAAGTTCCACATGGAAGGTTAGTTAAGAAGGTTCAGTCGTTAGGTATTAGTGCTGGAGTAATAAAATGGATTCAACAGTGGCTAGATGGGAGATGCCAGAGAGTAGTGGTGGATAATTGTTTATCGGGATGGAGGCCGGTGACTAGCGGGGTGCCTCAGGGATCTGTTTTGGGCCCAATGTTGTTTGTAATATACATAAATGATCTGGATGATGGGGTGGTAAATTGGATTAGTAAGTATGCTGATGATACTAAGGTAGGAGGTGTTGTGGATAATGAGGTGGGTTTTCAAAGCTTGCAGGGAGATTTATGCCGGTTAGAAGAATGGGCTGAACGTTGGCAGATGGAGTTTAATGCTGAGAAGTGTGAGGTTCTACATTTTGGCAGGAATAATCCAAATAGAACATACAGGGTAAATGGTAGGGCATTGAGGAATGCATGGAACAGAGAGATCTAGGAATAACAGTGCATAGTTCCCTGAAGGTGGAGTCTCATGTAGATAGGGTGGTGAAGAAGGCTTTTGGAACGCTGGCCTTTATAAATCAGAGCATTGAGTACAGAAGTTGGGATGTAATGTTAAAATTGTACAAGGCATTGGTAAGGCCAAATTTGGAATATTGTGTACAGTTCTGGTCACCGAATTATAGGAAAGATATCAATAAATTAGAGAGAGTGCAGAGACGATTTACTAGGATGTTACCAGGGTTTCAGCACTTAAGTTACAGAGAAAGGTTGAACAAGTTAGGTCTCTATTCATTGGAGCGTAGAAGGTTGAGGGGGGATTTGATCGAGGTATTTAAAATGTTGAGAGGGATAGATAGAGTTGACGTGAATAGGCTGTTTCCATTGAGAGTAGGGGAGATTCAAACGAGAGGACATGATTTGAGAGTTAGGGGGCAAAAGTTTAAGGGAAACACGAGGGGGTATTTCTTTACTCAGAGAGTGATAGCTGTGTGGAATGAGCTTCCTGTAGAAGTAGTAGAGGCCAGATCAGTTGTGTCATTTAAGGTAAAATTGGATAGGTATATGGATAGGAAAGGAGTGGAGGGTTATGGGCTGAGTGCGGGTAGGTGGGACTAGGTGAGATTAAGAGTTCGGCACGGACTAGGAGGGCCGGAATGGCCTGTTTCCGTGCTGTGATTGTTATATGGTTATATGGTTATTTGGCCTCACCAATGCCTTATACAACCTCACCTTAACATTCCAACTCTTATACTCAATACTTTGATTTATAAAGGCCAATGTACCAAAAGCTCTCTTTACTACCCCATCTACCTGTGACGCCAATTTTAGGGAATTTTGTATCTGTATTCCCAGATCCCATTTTTCCAGCTGGTCCAAATCCCTCTGCAAGCTTTGAAAACCTTCCTCACTGTCCACTACGCCTCCAATCTTTCTATCATCAGCAAATTTGCTGATCCAGTTTACCACATTATCATTCGGATCATTGATATAGATGACAAATAACAATGGACCCAGCACTGATCCCTGTGGCGCACCACCAGTCACAGGCCTCCACTCAGAGAAGCAATCCTCCTCTACCACTCTCTGACTTCTCCCATTGAGCCAATGTCTAATCCAATTTACTACCTCACCATGTATACCTAGCGACTGAATCTTCCTAACTAACCTCCCATGCAGGACCTTGTCAAAGGCCTTACTGAAGTCCATGTAGACAACATCCACTGCCTTCCCTTCATCCACTTTCCTTGTAACCTCCTCGAAAAACTCTAATAGATTTGTTAAAAATGACCTATCACGCACATAGCTGTGTTGACTCTCCCTAATAAGTCCCTGTCTATCTAAATACTTGTAGATCCTACCTCTTAGTACTCCTTCCAATAATTTACCTACTACCGATGTCAAACTTACCTGCCTAAAATTTCCCAGATTACTTTTAGAGCCTTTTTTAAACAACGGGACAACATGAGCTATCCTCCAATCCTCCAGCACCTCACTCGTAGATACTGACATTTTAAACATATCTGCCAGGGCCCCTGCAATTTCAACACTAGTCTCCTTGAAGGTCTGAGGGAATACCCTGTCAGGTCCTGGGGATTTATTTACTCTTGATTTGCCTCAAGATAGCAAGCACCTCCTCCTCTTCAATCTGTATAGGTTCCATGACCTCACTACTTGTTTGACTTATTTCCATTGACTCCATGCCAGTTTCATTAGTAAATACAGATGCAAAAAAACCATTTAAGATCTGCCCCACTTCTTTTGGTTCCATACATAGTCGACCACTCTGATCTTCAAGAGGACCAATTTTATCCCTTACTATCCTTTTGCTCTTAATACACCTGTAGAATCTCTTTGTATTATCCTTCACCTTGACTGCCAGAGCTACCTCATGTCTTCTTTTAGCCCTCCTGATTTCTTTCTTAGGTTTTTTTTTGCACTTTTTATACTCTTCAAGTACTTTATTTGCTCCCTGTTTCCTATACATGTCATACATCTCTCTCTTCTTCTTTATCAGAGTTCCAATATCCCTAAAGAACCAAGGTTCCTTATTCTTATTCACTTTGCGTTTAATCCTGACCATAACATGCAAACTCTGCACTCTCAAAATTTCTCCTTTGAAGGCCTCCCACTTACCAATGACATCCTTGCCAGAGAACAATGTGTCCCAATCCACACTTTTTAGATCCTTTCTCATTTCTTCAAATTTGGCCTTTTTCCAGTTTGGAACCTCAACCCGAGGACCAAATCTATCTTTAGCCATGATCAAGTTGAAACCAATGGTGTTATGATCACTGGAACCAAAATGTTCCCCTACACACAATTCCGTCACCTGTCCTAACTCGTTTCCTAATAGGAGATCTAATATTGCATCCTCTCTGGTCGGTACCTCTATAGATTTAGAAAACTTTCCTGGACACATTTTACAAACTCTAACCCATCTAGACAGATGGGATCTGTCTAGTATGGGAGTCCCAATCAATATGTGGAAAATTAAAATCCCCTACTATCACAACCTTATGTTTCCTGCAGTTGTCTGCTATCTCTCTGCAGATTTGCTCCTCCAATTCTTGCAGACTGTTGGGTGGTCTATAATACAACCCCATTAAGGTGGTCATACCTTTCCTGTTTCTCAGCTCCACCCATATGGCCTCAGTAGACAAGCCCTCTAATCTGTCCTGCCTGAGCACTGCTGTAACATTTTCCCTGACTAGCAATGCCACACCACCCCCCCCCCCCCCCACCCTTCATTCCTCTGCCTCTATCACATCTGAAACATCGGAACCCTGGAACATTAAGCTGCCAGTCCTGCCCCTCCTGTGGCCAAGTTTCATTAATGGCTTCAATGTCATAATTCCAATTGTCAATCCATGCCCTCAGCTCGTGAGCCTTCCCCACAATACTCCTCGCATTGAAATAGACACATCTCAGAAGATTATTACCACCACACACAACCCTTCTATCTGTGACTTTGTATGAAACTTTAACATCATGTATTTTCTTTTACCCCCGCTCCACTATTTACTCTGGCACTCTGGTTCCCATCCCCCTGCAAATCTAGTTTACCACCCCCCCCAATAGCACTAACAAATGTCCCTGCAAGGATATTGGTCCCCCTATAGTTCAGGTGTAACCCGTCTCTCTTGTACAGGTCCCACCTGCCCCAGAAAAGGCCCCAATGATCCTGAAATCTGCCCCCTACACCAGTTCCTCAGCCACGTGTTCATCCTCCTGAGCATACTACTCTTACCCTCACTGGCACGTGGGACAGGTAGCAATCCTGAGGTTACCACCCTTGAGGTCCAGCTTTTTAACTTCCTACCAAGCTGTCTATACTCACTCTTCAGGACTTCCTCTCTATTTCTTCCTATGTCATTGGTACCGATGTGTACCATGACATCTGGCTGCTCACCCTCTCATTTCAGAATGCTGTGCACGCAATCAAAAACAACCCTGACCCTGGCACCTGGGAGGCAACAAACTGTCTGTACCTCTAACTATCGAGTCCCCTATCACTACCACTCTCCTTTTCTTTCCCCCTCCCTTCTGCACTGCAGAACTAGACTCAGTGCCAGAGATCTGGCTGCCGCAGCTTGTCTCAGGTAATTCATCCCCCCAACGGTATCCAAATTGGTGTACTTGTTGTTGAGGGGAATGGCCACAGGGGAACCCTGCTCTGCCTGCCCTTTCCCCTTCTCTCGCCTGATGGTAACCCAGTTACCTGTGTGCTGCTCCTTTGGCGTAACTACCTACCTGAAACTTCTATCTATAAACTTCTCATTCTTCTGAATGATCCGGAGGTCATCCAATTCCTGCTCCAGTTCCCTAACGCAGTTTGTTAGGATCTGCAGCTGGATGTACTTCTTGCAGGTGCCATTGTCAGGGACACCAGAGGTCTCCCTGACTTCCCACATCCTGCAAGAAGAGCATTCCAACATCCTGCCTGGCATTCTCTCTAATTCTAAAGGAAAAAACCAAAACTTACCGGAATCTACCCTCGCCCTTGTTGATCGTCATTTGCACTCCAATGTGCCCTAGAGAGTGTATTTACTGTGATACAAAGTTCAATTCCAGTTTTTGGGTTCACAACATGTGTTCCTTGTACTATTTTTATGTTTTCCTTCCCTCACTGTCTTTTTTGCAATTTCATCCACGCATGCATTTCCATGGCTTTTCATCGTAGTCATTTTTGAGCAACTTTTACAGTTTTATACAGCTGTTGTATAACATCCGTAAGTTCTGGTACTAGTTGGCCTTTCTTGGTTGGGTTTCCTACAACCACAAGCAATGCTCTTTGTTTCAATAAGTTTTCAAAGTCATGAATAACTCTGAAACCATTTTGAGAGTCAGAGTAGATATTGGCTGATCTTCCTTCAGCCTACTCACAGGCTTTAATCTAAGCTTTCAGTTCTGCCTGTTGCACAGAGGTAACAGGAGTCACGCTTCCTGATTGTGTTATTTCAATTCCAGAAAGAAATGCCCGTCTAGCCATTTGAAAACCGATATATATTTCAGTGTATAGAATCAGATGATTGGCAGAGCAATAACCAAACTTTAAAACACTTTCAGTTGTTCTTCATTAAAAACCACTGGATTGTCTGAGCACTTACTGTCCTTCAGCAAATTGTTAATTGGGTGAGCAGTAGTTGATGGACATGCCACTAGTTTGTCAATACATTGATTAACAGTGGTGTCATCTTGATGCTGTTTGTCTAAGACCATAAGACATAGGACCAGAATTATGCCATTCAGCCCATCAAGTCTGCTCCACCATTCCATCATGGCTGATCCCAGATACCACTCAACCCCCCCTTGATGCCTATCAATTTTTGCTTTAAGTATACTCATGGTCTTGTCCTCCACAGTTGTCTGTGGCAGAACACTGTATTCCATCTGCCACTTTTTTGCCCATTCATCCAATTTGTCTAAGTCCTTCTGCAGTTGCATTGCTTCCTCTGCACTACCTACCCCTCCACCTGCCTCTGTGTTACTGGCAAACTTTGCCACATAGCCACTCTCCACTATCTAAATCATTGACAAACAATGTGAAAAGTAGAGGTCCCAATACTGACCCATGAGGAACATCACTACTCACCAGCAGCCAACCAGAAAAGGCCCCCTTTATTCCCACTTGCTGCCTCCTGCCTGTCAGCCATTCCTCTATCCATGCCAGTGATTTTCCTGCAATGCCATGGGATTTTAACTTGTTAAGCAGCCTCATATGAGGCACCATATCAAGTGCCTTCTGAATATACATGTAAATGACATCCACGGCCTTTCCTTTGTCCACCCTACTTGTTACTTCCTCAAAGAGCTAACAAGTTTGTCAGGCAAGACTTTGCTTTGCAGAAACCATGCTGACTTTGATTTATTTTATCATTAGTCTCCAAGTACCCTGAAATCATATCCTTAATAATAGACTCAAATACTTTCCCAGCCACCATGGTTAGGCTAACTGGCCTATAATAATTTCCTTTCTTTTGCCTTCCTCCCTTCTTAAAGAGTGGAGTGACATTTGCAATTTTCCAATCTTCTGGAACCATACCAGAATCAAGTGATTCTTGAAAGATCATAATCAATGCATCTATCTCTTTAGCAACCTCTCTCGGAATACTGAGATGTAGTCCAACTGGTCCAAGTGACATCTACCTTAAAACCTTTCAGTTTGCCTAGCACTTTTTCCTTTTTTTTAAATTGTAATTTATTTATTTTTTATTGAAGTTCATAATCAAACAAATGTTTCCATAAGATGTATTTCAGACATTGTACATATATATCATTGTATTTATTGTATACAATAAATTTGTATACAAATTTGTATACAAATCTCCACATTGTATTTATCTGAGGTATACACTTATAGAAAAGAGTGGAGAGAAAAAACAAGTAAAAGGAAAAAACTATGTACAAGTAGGGAGTGATCTTTTTTTTACAACACATTCATTGATTTGTAAGAATAAAATCAGGCCTATGAGGCATTATGTAGTTAAACCATTTTTCCCAGTATGAATCAAAATTGTTCCAGCTTATGATTAACAGATGCTGTTATCTTCTCTGTTTTGTAAATGTCCATTGTAATTTCCATCCATGCATTTAAAGTTGGGCTCTCCTGTGATAACCATTTCCTAGTAAGAGTCTTTTTACCAGCCACCAACAGTATATTCATTAAATATTTATCTCTTTTCAACCATTCTTGAGGTATATATCCAAAATACCCTTACTTTAAGGGTATTTCACATTTAAAGATGTCTTGTAATGCATTGTGTATCTCCCTCCAATAGTCTTTGATAACATAAATATGAAAATGATTTGCATTTTGATTTCCACAATTTCTCTAGCAAACAGGGAGGTTACTATCATAATGGGATTTCTTAGAGGGTGTAATAAAATATCTTATCAAGTTTTTCCATCCAAACTCCCTCCATTTCTGTGAACTGGTACACTTCCATTGATACCTCCATATTATTGTCCATTCTTCCTCAGATATAATTATCCCTCCTTCCTTCTCCCAGTTTGTTTTAATGTATGAAGTTGAATGTGTTTTAAGATTTGACAACCCCTTATACATGCTTGAAATGATTCTACTACCATTATCTGAATTATATGCTTTTCTAAATAGCTCTATCAAGCATGTTCTTGCCTTGGTTACATTTTTAAGCATCTTATTTACATACTGCCGCATCTGTAAATACCAATAAAAATCTTGTTTTTCTAATAAGTGTTTCTCTTTAAGCATTTCAAAACTGAACAGTGTTCCTTCTTTCATTATGTTGCAAAGAACTGTTATTCCTTTAGCTGTCCAGTCCTTAAATCTAGCATCCAGTTTATTTGGTGTGAAATCCAAGTCATATGCACACCATTTAAGAATTGCAATATCTCCCTCTAGATTTTCCATATTGTAAGAATCAATTTCACCCATGGGTTATCAATAGTATTTATATACCTTTTCAGGTTGTTATCAGACAAAATTGCTTGTATGGGGATGGGAAGTACCTGCTCCTCAGTGTTTTTCCATTGAGCGTCATATGATGGGTTGCACCAACATATCACAGCTCTCAACTATGCTGCAAAATAATAATCTCTAAGAGAAGGCAGGCCCCATCCCCCCTTTTCCTTTGCTAATTGCAAAGTTTTGAGATGAACTCTAGGCCTTTTACCCTGCCAAATATACCTTGATAACATCTTGTTCCATTCATTGAATTGATTTTGATTAATCTCTATTGGTAGGGTCTGAAAGAGATATAACAGTCTGGGCAGTATATTCATTTTAATAGACTCAATCCTTGAAGTGAGACTGAAAAAAGGAATCAGGTTCCATCTTGCCATATCTTCCTTAAATTTTTTTATATAAAGGCTGATAATTACATTCTGATAATTTTGCCAAATCTCTTGGCATAATGATGCCCAAATATTTGAAAGACTCTGTTTACCATGCCCAGGGATATCTACTTTCAATTTCTCTTGGTGGGCTATAGTAATATGAAAGTAATTGGGTTTTATCTATGTTGATCTTGTATCCTGATAATTGACCATATTGTTCAAAGGATCGCATCAATTTAGGTAAAGAGTATGTTGGTTGCCCTAGATAGATCAAAATGTCATCCGCGTAACAAGCCAATATATGCTCTGTCCCTTTAATAATACTTCCCCTGATATCTTCATTTTGTCTGATGTACTGAGCTAATGGTTCCAGATATAATGCAAAGAGTAGCGGTGACCATGCACAACCCTGTCTCGTGCCCCTTTCTAGGGTAAGACTATTTGATAAATATCCATTGATTTTAATCCTAGCAGTAGGGTTGTCATATAGTGTCTGTATAGTTTTAATAATTGTGTCTTGGAAACCAAATCCATGTAAAACTCTGTAAAGAAAATTCCAATTAACCGAATCAAATGCCTTTTCAGCGTCCACGCTTATCACGATTGCTTTGATTTTATTTTTTTTTGTATATGATCCATAATGTGAAGTGTCCTTCGTATATTGTCTTGTGTTTGGCGTTGTCATATAAAACCTGTCTGATCGTTACGTATCAGTATGGGTAGAAACTCCTCTAATCGTTTGGCCATGATGGAGGTAAATAACCTATAATCCACATTAAGAACGGATATTGGTCTAAATGACCCGCATTCCATTTTATCTTTGCCTTCTTTCGGTATAGCTGAGATTATCGCTTCCTTCCAACTGGGTGGCATTTGTGCCTTTTTTAGAGCCCAGTTCAGTGTGGGAAGTAAAACAGGAATAACTCATTTTTAAATTCTTTGTACCACTCTGCCGTATACCCATCTGATCCTGGTGACTTGCTTAATTTAAGCCTTTTAATTCAATTTCAGTTATGTCAGCAGTCAGCGCTCTATTTTGTTCTTCGCTTAAAGTGGGTAACTGTAGAGAATTCAAGAAGGTGTCAATTTGGGTTATGCTTCCCCCTGGAAATTTGGAATATAGAGTTTTGTGAAACACTTCAAAAGCTTCTTGAATTTCACTTAGCTTATTTTTTATAATTTTTGTTCTTGGGTCCCTAATTCTATGAATTCTATTTTCTGCTATCTTTTTTTTCAGTTTCCACACCAGTATTTTCATAGACTTTGATCCACTTTCGTAATGTCTCTGTTTCAGAAACATTACATTTTTCCTGATTTCTTGCGTAGCCAAACTTAGTTCCATTCCTAATTTTTTTAAATTTCCCCAATGTATCCTGTGCCAAATTCAATTTGTGTTTTTTCTCTAGTTCCTTCAGCCTATTTTGTAATTCTTCTAATGTTTTATTCCTTATTTTTTTCTTATATGAAGATATCGCTATAATTTTCCCTCTTAAGACACCCTTCAGAGTATCCCGTAAAATGGGAGGTGAAACCTCTCCATTATCATTAAATTCTGAGTAGAGACCAATTTCTTTTTTAATTTGTTCCTTAAAGTACAGATCATTGAGTAGACTTGAATTTAGTTTCCAAAGAGTATTCTTTGGTTGTAGGTCAAAATCAACAGATAAATATATAAGTGCATAGTCACTTACATCTATTGTCCCAATTCCACAGGTGTTTATTTTGTCTTTATCTTTTCCAAATGTTATGAAATAGTCTATTCTTGTATATACAGAATGGAGAGCAGAATAATGAGTGTAATCCCTTCTGTCGGGGAAAAGGTTCCTCCATATATCAATTAAACCAACATCCTCAAAAAGTGTATTAACTTTCTTATGTAAGGATTTTGTTTCATAGGTTTTTCTATTGGAAGAGTCTAAGTTTGGTTGTAATTGTAAATTTAAGTCTCCCCCACATATCAGAAGACCTTCTGTTTCCGCTACCATAATATCAGTAATTTTCTGAAAGAAACCAATATCACTTCCAGGGGGTGCGTATATATTCAATAGAGTAACTGAATTTTCATCTATATATATTCCCCCTTACCAGAATATATCTGCCCTCTTTACCTCCCGTTTCGAATACTTTTTTCAAAATTTAGCTTACTTGAGATAAGAATAGCAACGCCTCTCCTATGTCCTGATTTATATGAGGAGAAAAACAAATTAGTGAAGCCCATTCTCTTTAGTTTTCTATGCTCTTTATCACTTAAATGAGTTTCCTATAAATATACTACATGGGTTTGTTCTTTTTTCATTTTGGATAAAATTCTATTACGTTTGATTGGATTTTATAGCCCATTGACATTAAAAGAAATGAATTTTACTTTGTCCTTAGCCATCTGTATTTATCTGTCAATGTATCATTGAAATTAGCAGAATAAAACTTAATTGATCTTCTCCCTGAACAAATAAGAACCAAGAAACACAAATAATAACAAAATGGCAGCGAATGTCTGTTTCCAAGGCTGAGGTCTTTGGTAGATGCCCCTGCGTTGAGCTAGAGGAAATGTCTAGCTGTGGGGGATAACCCCTCCTACTTGTGAGTTGAGGGCCTCCATTACAGTATTTATAAAAGTCAGTGAACAAATCCATTACACAGAAAAGATTTCCTTGTGTACTTCTATATATATATATATATATATATATATATATGTAGAGGCTGTCTTTGGAAAACTCCCAGTCTCTTCCTGATATCTTCTCTCAGCCTCCTCCCGTCTCTTGCCTTTTCGATTCTCGCACTATTTCCTAAGCGGAGCGTGATAATTCCTCTGTCAGTCTTTCCCTCAGTTTGATCAGGCTGACGAGCAACCCTCTGGCCTTCAAGTCTGTAGTCGCCCCTTCCACTGTCTGATACAGTTGGATCCCATCTTGATAAGACACTCGAAGTTTAGCAGGGTACAGAGTTTGAAACTGAATCCTTTCTTGTTTTAGTATTCGCTTCACTTCAGAGTATTCTTTACGTTTCTGCAGGAACGCTGGGTGGTGGGGAATCTTAGTTGAAATATATTAATTTATCATCTAAAAACACCCTCTTCTGACTCCATGCCCTTCGTAGAATCTCCACCTTGGTACTATATCGAAGGAATTTAATTATTTTTGAGTGTGGCTTACCTGCTCTGTCTCGGGTAGGCTTCGGGACGAGCGCACAACGCGCTCTCTCAATTTCTAGCTCCATAGTCGAGGGAAGCTCCAGCACATCCTGCAACAACTTTCTGACAAACTCCGTCATAGACGTTGTATATTCTGATATTTTTCCACCGTGATCTTCCCTCCAGGTCAAGCAGTTTACCTTCTTGTTGATTTAATATTTTTATTGTCTTGCTTAGTATCCGTTCCACGTTTTGAACACGATCTTCTACCTTCTCAATTCGAGTCTCTGCCACCGCTATTTTTTGACTGACATTGGCGAGCTTTGACTTAGTATCATGTAGCTGCTGTTTTATATTTTTCTGGAACTCCCTTATCTCTTTCAAAATTTCGACCATATTTGCTGCTTCGCCTGAACGAGGCCCAGCGTCCGCCTCGCTAGCATGGGGTTGGGTAGGAGAGCCGCTCGCTGCACTCCTCTCAGCTGCAGTCTCCGCAGTGTTGCTTTTTTTTATTTCCATTCTTTTTCCCCATTCTTGCCCCTCTTATCAGTTCAAATACTTCCAAAAATACTATATTTGATGGGTTAATAGGGCTTAATACGCGTTTTTACGGAGGAGCTAGTGACTTAGGCTGCCATCCTCGACGATGACGTCACCAGAACCCACTTTTTCCTTTGTAATTAGAGTGGCACTCACTCCTGCTCCCTGACACTCACAGACCTCTGGCACACTGCTAGTGTCTTCTACAGTGAAGATTGAAGCAAAGTACTCATTAAGTTCATCTGCCATTTCTCCAAAAACTCCACTTTATCTGGGTGATTTTTCCAAGTTCTAAATCTTTGCAACCTGCTGACGTTGCCACATGTTGGATTCTGATGTTTTTCATCCAAAGTTCTTTCAGAAGACAGAAAAGAGGCACAAAACTTGTCCGTTCATGATCATTTTATGATGCACTTGGAGAACAAAAGAAACAGGAGCAGAAGCAAGTAGCAGAAAGTAGCTAAAGACAAACCAATTGGATGCACATTGGGTCTGCCAGGACTTGCAGGTCATTACTTCCTGCAAAGCAAATCCTAACATCATGATTGGCTGTGATGCTTCACTCCCAGATTATCTCAATGCCTTTTATATGGCATCTGATGATCTCTGTCTGAGAAGCTGATGTCAGAATATCTTTCCATGTGGTGAAGCCTCACAAGGTATCAGGTCTTGATGGTGTTCTCAGTAGGGCTATGAAAACCTGTGCCAACCAACTGGCAAGTGTTCAAGGACATCTTCAATTTCTCACTGCTGCATTTCCCACCTGCTTCAAAAGGGCAGCAACCATACCAGTGCCTAAGGAGAGCAGGGTGAACTGTCTCAGTGACTGAGACAGTTGCACTCTGATGCAGTGATTTAGGAGGTTGATCATGGCTGGAGTTAACTCCTGCCTAAGCAAAGACCTGGACTCACTGCAGTTTGCCTATCACAATAGTTTTACAGCAGAAACAATCTCACTTTGCCTTGGATCACCTGCATCAGCTTTTGTTTATTGACAGTAACTCAGTATTCAAACTAATCATCCCTCAGTTCTAATCAACAAGCTCCAAACCTGGGCCTCTGTACCTCCCTCAGCAACTGGATCCTTGACTTTTTAACTGGGAGACTACATTCTGTGTGGATTAGGAATAGCATTTTATTCTCACTGACAGTCAACACTGGTGCATCTCAAGGATGCATGCTACTCTCTCTACACCCATACTTTGTGATTAGGTGCAGCCCAAATGCCATTTACAAATTTATTGATGACATAACTATTATTGGTAAATTGTCAGATAGTGATAAGAAGCTGTACAAGAGTAAGATAGATCAGCTGGTTGAGTTGTGTTGCAACAACAGCCTTGCAGTCAATGTCAGTAAGACCAAGGAATTGATTTTGGACTTCAGGAAGGGGAAGCCGAAGGAACATACATCAGTTCGCTTTGAGGACTGAGAAGTAGAAAGGTGAACAGTTTCCAGTTCCTAGGTTTCAACATCTGTGAGGATTATCCTGGGCTCAACATATTGATGCAATTCCAAAGAAGGCATGACAGCAGCTATATTGCATTAACAGTTTGAGGAAATTTGGTATGTCACCAAAGACACTCACACACTCCTACAGATGTACAGTGGAGAGCATTGTAACTGGTTGCATCACCATCTGCTGTGCACAGGATCAGATAAAGCTGCAGAAATCTGTGAACTTAGTCAGCTCCATCATGGGCAGTAACCTCCCCAGCATTAAGGATGTCTTCAAAAATAATGCCTCAAAAAGACGACAGTCATCATTAAGGATTTCCATCACCCAGCATATGCCCTCTTCTCATTGCTATCATCAACGAGGTGGTAAAGGAGCCTGAAGACACACACTAAACATTTCAGGGACAGCTTCTTCCCATCAATCATCAATCAAAGTTCTAAATAGATGGTGAACCCATGAACACTACCTCACTATTTTGTGTCTCTTTTTGCACTGCTTACTTAAATTAATTTTAAATATATATATATGCATACTTATGGTGAGGTGAGGACTTCTGTCTGTCAGAGTTGACCATGAATATTGCTTCCTAGCTGTCTAGATACACAAGCGCAGGCAGTACAATATGGAGAGCAAGCTGTTCCCCATGTATTCCTCCACATACATGGAGACCAAAACTGTGCACAGCACACAAGTTGTGGTCTTACTAACACCCTGGCAAAAATTTAAAAGGTGACAGGAGCAGAATATATTTGCTAAAATGCTGAAATGTTTTATAAAATGTTGAATTAGTGTATTACTGCTCCTGGTGTTAAACTGAAGCAATTTTTCTCTGCTCCTTTAGACTTTTAGAGGATGGATCTTCAGCTCAAGGCTGGGGGAAGATATCTGCACAGTATGTCCATGACCAATGGGTCTGCATTTATTTTACCTTGAACAAATCTCTTCCATTGCCTGAGAGTACAGCCAAGAAGAGTGGTGAAGTTTCTTCACATAGTGTAGAAAATGCAACACCCACACTCCACGCCTGTATTGAAGCTCTGAACATAGTTCCAGCAGACCAAGTACTTCCCGTGTTGCAGTGCATGAAGATTCTTGTCAGCAAGGTAAGCAAAATTGTTTATTTATTTAGGGATATAACCTGATAACAGACCATTCTAGCCTAAAGAGGCCGCACTGTCCAATTACATCCTATCGAGTCTGCTTTGACCTTCCATCATGGCTAACTTATAATGACTCTCAACCTCATTCTCCTGAAACCTTTGATCTCATCAAGAACCTATCAACCTTTGCTTTAAATATATCTAATGACTTAGCCTCCACAGCCATCTATGGCAATAAATTCCACAGATTCACCACTCTCTGGCGAAAGCAATTCCTCCTCTTTGTCCTAAAGGGATGTCCCTCTATCTGAAGCTGTGCCCTCCGGTCCAGACTCCCTCACTGTAGGAAGCATTCTCTCCACATACACTCTATCTAGGCCTTTAAATATTCAATAGATTTCAATTATATTCCCCCTCCCCCATTTTTCTAAACTCCAGCGAGTACAGGCCCAGAGCTATCAAACTCACCGAAAATTTAACCCTTTCATTTCTGGAAGCTAGCTCACTCTTTCCTAGATAAGGAGCCCAAAACTGCTCACAATAGTCCAAGTACGGTTTGACCAATGCCCTATAAAGCCTCTTATTTGCCCTTTCATTTGCTTTTATGCTGTCTTTGAATCCCCTTGACACTCACATTTACCTCCTCGTCCTCCCTTTGCTTCTTTGGCATGTGGGAGGAAAGCAGAACATCTGGAGGCAATGTATGCAGAACAAACTCTTTACAGACAGTGCCAGAACTAAACCTGGCTTACAAACATTGTAACAGTGATATGCTACCATGCCACCTACAAATTAGATGTGAGAAATTGTGGGCTTGTTGGTATGAAGACATCTCTGAATTATTCCTGCAAGTTAAACATTGGTTGAATTTCACACCTTGTAGCTACTATATAAATAACGTTAATCTTTCTGGAAATCTTGGCAAAAGTTTGTTTCAACAAGCTCTTAGCAAAGCAGCCTGAAATTCAACTATATTGCTAATTTTCTTTTCAACTGGATTAGTATAGAGGAGAATTTGTTCTTGAATTGTTTAGCTCTCTAGGTCTGAAGAGTCTCTGTGTGTGAAGTCTCTTGACCTAGCTTGGAAGGCAGTGGTGGATCTGAACAACAACCAGCTATGTTTTTGGCCTACTTTAAGTGCTTTCGTACAAATTGCCTTTGACCATCAACTACTTGCAATAGTGGAGGAATGTCCTATTCAACTGAAAGTGAAGGAGGTAAGATTAATATTATCATCTTTGGTATCTGTGAATTAGTACTTTCAAGAGTGGAAGCCATTTGATCTCCATTGGTTGTGGTAGCTCTTTGAAAGCATTTTCTTTTAAAATGTCTTTATTGAATATACTTCCGCTACCTTTTCACTGAGGATATTCCTGGTCTTAACAGCACGTTGTGTCATGCATATGTTCACAATTAGAATCAGAGTCATATTCAGGTTTATTAACACTGACATATATTGTGAAATTTGTGGCAGTAGTACAGTGCATGACATTAATTACTATAAGTTATAAATAAAAAATATAATTAATAAGTTGTGCAAAAGAGGAATAATGAGATGATTCCGCCTTCTTGAGGCAGTATCTTTTGAAGATGCCCTTGAAGGAAAGGGTTTGCTTCGCATCAAATGAATTAAGTTTATGATCTTCACCCAAATGTACTGATCAAATGTGGATTAATTGCGTCTTTAATATCGCAACAATGTCACAATTATTTTCACCCTAGCATAAGGTGGCAGACTTCTAGAATCAACTGTAGAAGCAAGCTATGGTCAGAGTGAGAACCTGTGATGTTCAAGTAATACTTGAATATATTCTTGGAGAGAGAGAGAGAGATTTTAAACAATGTACATTTCACTTTGAAAAGCAGTCAAAAATGCTCAAACTTAAAAATTGAGCCTAGCAATCCATTCAAATTGTTTTAAATTTGAATGTATAGCATTCAGCATCAAATTTAGATGTTGTTTGAGTATGTGACCAGTGCAGACATATAGAGCGGGCAGTGGCTGGTAGACATGTATCAAGTAGGATGCAGTAGTTCCAGATGAAAAACCAGTCGGTAGTTTTAGGTGAATAGTTGTCTGCATGTCTGAATGGACAGTGGTGCAGATGTTGTAGAAGCATTCCTGCACAGGTCTGGAGTAGAGCTTGAAAAAGCAGCCAGTTTTCAATGGGAGTCTTTGATTGGACAGTGGTGCAGGCACAGTAGAAGCGTTCCTGTGCTGGTCCAGAGCAGAACTTGAAAATCCTAGTCTCCATTTAAAAAAAAAAGAGGTACCATCTAGCGGAGTAGTCATCACAGGAGTGGTCTCAGTCAGAACGGTCAGGCTTTGGCGAGAACAGGTGGAGGCGAGGTTCCTCCTTATTCCTTCTTACCTCTGTTCTGCTACCTGTCTGTCCTCTTGTTACAATGCATATCCCTGGATGTTAAACTCCCAGCTATAATCTTCTTTCAGCCCAAATGTAGCGATGTGCACAATGTCATACTTGCCAATTTGTAACTGTGCTACAAGTTCATCTACCTTTCCATATACTGCGTGCATTCAAATAGAACACCTTCAGTCCTGTGTTCACCCTTTTCAATTTTGTCCACCTTTTACATTGCAACTCATTTTGTTGACTGAATTTTGCCCTATCATCAGCCTCTTCTTGCTAGCAGTCTCATAACAGATTGCCTTTGTCTGTAAATCAACTACCCCATCCTCAACCCCAGTTCCCATCTCCCTGCCAAACTAGTTTAAACCCTCCCAAATAGGTCTAGCAAACCTGCCCGCAAAGATATTGGACCTCCTCGGGTTTAGATGCAACCCATCCATTTTGTACAGGTTGTAGCTTCTGCAGAATAGATCCTAATGATCCACAAATTTGAACCCCTTCCACCTGCATCAGTTCCTCTGCCACATCATCAGCTGCCGTATCATCCTACAAACCTCATTTCCAGAAGAGTTGGGATATTTTCCAAAATGCAATAAAAACAATTATCTGTGATATGTTAATTCACGTGAACCTTTATTTAACTGACAAAAGTACAAAGAAAAGATTTTCAATAGTTTTACTGACCAACTTAATCGTATTTTGTAAATATACACAAATTTAGAATTTGATGGCTACAACACACTCAACAAAAGTTGGGACAGAGTTAAAATAAGATTGAAAAGTGCACAAAATATTCAAGTAACACTGGTTTGGAAGACTCCACATTAAGCAGGCCAATTGGTAGCAGGTGAGGTATCATGGCTGGGTATAAAAGTAGCATCCATCAAAGGCTCAGTCTTTGCAAGCAAGGATGGGTCTTGGCTCACCCCTTTGTACCAAAATTCGTGAGAGAATTGTTAGTTCAAAAGGAACATTTCCCAATGCAAGATTGCAGAGAATTTAGGTCTTTCAACATCTACAGTACATAATATTATGAAAAGGTTCAGAGAATTCAGAGACATTTCAGTGTGTAAAGGGCAAGGTCAGAAACCACTGTTGAATGGGCGTGATCTTCGAGCCCTCAGGCGGCACTGCCTAAGAAACCGTCATGCTACTGTGATAATTATAGCCACCTGAGCTCGGAAGTACTTCGGAAAACCATTGTCACTTAACACAGTCTGTCGCTGCATCCAGAAATGCAACTTGAAACTGTATTACGCAAGGAGGAAGCCATATATCAACTCTATGCAGAAATGCCGGCGAGTTCTCTGGGCCTGAGCTCATCTCAGATGGACCGAAAGACTGTGGAACCGTGTGCTGTGTTTAGATGAGTCCACATTTCAGCTAGTTTTCGGAAAAAACGGGCGTCGAGTTCTCCATGCCAAAGATGAAAACAACCATCCTGATTGTTATCAGCGAAAGGTGCAAAAGCCAGCATCTGTGATGGTATGGGGGTGCGTCAGTGCCCACGGCATGAGTGAGTTGCATGTATGTGAAGGTACCATTGACTCTGAGACGTATATTAGGATGTTAGAGAGACATGTTGCCATCAAGGTGACGTCTGCTTATTTCAGCGGGACAATGCCAGACCACATTCTGCACGGGCTACAACAGCGTGGCTGCCAGCCTGCTGCCAGTCCAGATCTATCTCCTATTGAAAATATATGGCGCATCATGAAGAGGAGAATCAGACAATGGAGACCACGGACTGTTGAGCAGCTGAAGTCTTATATCAAGCAAGAATGGAGAAAATTTCCAATTGCAAATCTACTACAATTAGTATCCTCCGTTCCAAAATGATTAAAAAGTGTTATTAAAAGGAAAGGTGATGTAACACAATGGTAAACATACCTCTGTCCCAACTTTTGTTGAGGGTGTTGCAGCCATCACATTCTAAATTTGTGTATATTTACAAAATACAATTAAGTTGGTTAGTAAAACTATTGAAAATCTTTCCATTGTACTTTTGTCAGTTAAATAAAGGTTCACGTGAATTAACATATCACAGATTTTTGTTTTTATTGCATTTTGGAAAATATCCCAACTTTTCTGGAAATGGGGTTTGTATTTTACCCTCACTGGCACGTGGCACAGGCAGCAATCCAGGGATTACTACCCTGGAGGTCCTGTTTCTCAACTTTCTACCTAGCTCTCTAAAATCTGTCTTCAGGACCTCCTCACCTTGTCTACCTATGTCATTGGTGCCAATATGCACCAAGACATCTGGCTGGTCACTTTGCTCTTGAGAATGCCCTGGACTCAATCCAAGACATCCTTGACCGTGGTACCTGGGAGGCAACATTCCAGCCGATGTCTCAAATGCACCCACAGAACCTCATTTCTGTTCGTCTGATTACGGAATCTTCTAGCAACACTGCAGTTCTCTGCACTTCTCTGCTCTTCTGAGCCACAGCACCAGGCTCAATGACAGAGACCCAGTCACTGCTTCTCCCTCTGGTAGATGGCCCCCCCCCAACATTATCTGAAGTTGTATAATTATTATGGAGGAGAACGGCCCCAGGTGTACTCTGTAGAGTCTGTGCATTCCCCATCCTTCTCCTGACAGTCACCCAGTTACCTGTCTCCTGCAACCTAGGGGTGACTACCTCCCTGTAGCTCCTGTCTATTACCTCCTCATTCTCCTGTATGATTTGAAGGTCATCGAGTTGCAGCTCCAGTTCCTTAACACGTTCTCTTAGAAGATGCAGCTCGGTGCACCTGGTGCAGATGTGTTTATCCAACTTCCCACATGTCACACACAGTACAAAACACTGCCCCTGGAGCCATTCTCACTGCAGTACTATGTCTTAACAAACCAGGAATGAAGAAATGAGAACAAAAAGAGAAAGGTGCCAGATACTTCACAACTTTATCTTGCTTAAGCCTGATGAACCAAAGCCAAAGTCTGGCTCACTGAAAGGAATGGCCATCCCGCTCCGCTATCACCTGTGTTACTTTATTTGCCCTTTCTAATGAATCCTTCTCTGTAGAGTTGGTAGCCACAGAACTATCTGTATTTTCTGTCTTCTATGTGCAAAGACGAGGGCTCCAGCCACAGTGTCGCCTGTTTACAGCTGCTGGGAAAGAGGCCTCGGAGCCGGTGCGCTCAAGTGGGGGCTGCGTGTAGTGGCGTCTGGACTGGAGTCAGTGCTGCCCCCCGCCCCAGTGTTCGCTCGGCAAAAGACAAGCTCTGTTGTGGTCGTCTGCAGATTTGGTGGCGTTGTATGGTTTGAGTTTAGACTCTTTTGTAGAGTGGCCGTATCTTTCTATCTTATGTATGCTAGGTGTGCTTTGTGCAGTGTGTGTCTGTTGGTACCGTGACCCCAGAGTAATGCTGTATCATTTAGCTGTATTCATGAGTATTCATGTATGGTTGACTGACAATTTAAGTTGAATTGAATTGAGCTTAGTCATGAGTAGAGTGGGGGGCTAAGCACACAGACTTGTGGTGTACCTGTGCTGAAGGAGATTATGGAAGTGTTTGTTGCCAATCCAAATTGACTGGGGTCTACAAGTGAGGAAATTAAAGAACCAATAGCACAAGGAAGTATTGAGGTCAAGGCCTTGGGGCTTATAGATTAGTTTTGAGGGGATGATGGTAATGAATGCTGAACATCCTGAAGTATGCATCTTTGCTGTCAAGATGTTCCAGAGTTGAGTGAAGAGCCACTGAGATGGCATCTGCTGTGGACCTGTGCTCTGGTAGGCAAATTGGAGCAGATCCAAGTCGCTTCTCAGGCAGGAGTTGATAAGTTTCATCACCAACTTCTCAAAACATCTAATCACTATGGATGTAAATACTACAGGATGATATTCTTTGAAGCAGGTTTCCATGTTCTTCTTGGGCACCGTATAATTGAAGCCTGCTTGAAGCAGGTGGGTACCTCAGGCTGCTGGAGTGAGAAGTTAAAGACCTCAGTGAACACTCCAGCCAGTTGATCAGCCCAGGTCTTTAGTACTTGGCCAGGTACCCCATCTGGACCGGATGCTGTCTATGAGCTCACTCTCCTGAAAGCTGCTTGTACATTGGTCTCAGAGAAGGAAATCACAAGGTGATCGAAGATTGTGGGAGTCTGTGATGGTTCCTCCATGTTTTGATGGTCAAAGCAAGCATAGAAGGCATTAAGCTCATGTGGAAACAAAGCCCTGTTGTTACCTATGTCGCTTAATTTAACCTTATAAGAAGTGATAGTATTCAAGCTCTGCCACAATTGTCAATCAGCCTTCGTTGATTCAAGTTTAGTCCGAATTGCCACTTGGCCCTTGAGATGGCTTTCCAGAGTCCTTACCTGGACCCCTTGTAACTTCCTTGGTCACCACACTTGAAACTGTTTGATCTGGCCCTCCGCAGATTCTGGAACTCACGGATCATCTGGGGCTTTTGGTTTTGGAATACTCTGAATGATTTTGTGGGGATACACTTGTCTATAACTATTTTAATAAAGTCCATTATAACCATGGTGTATTCATTCAGGTCCACAGATGAGTCCTTGAACTAACTTGAAGCAATCCAGTAGCCGCTCTTCTGTCTCCCGTGACCACCTCTAACCTCTCGAGCTTTGCTCTTTTGTCTCTGTCTGTATGCAGGTAGGAGGACAGCCAGATTTACTGAAATGTGGTCTGGACATGGAACGGTAGGCATCCCTTATCTTAGTGTAACAAAGGTCTTGTGTGTTGTGACATCTGGTGCTACAGGTTATATGCTGATAGTAATTGGGCAGGGTTTTCTTCAAACAAGCCTGGCTGAAGTCCCCGTCTATGAGTTGAAATGTGTCAGGATGGACTGTTTCGTGTTTGGAGACAGCATCATGCCGTATCATGCGCTTGATTATAGTTGGCTACTGTGGTAAGTAAACTGCGGTCAGGATGGTGGAGGAGAACTCCCTTGGTAAATAGAGTGAATGGCATTTGACTATTAGGTGTTCAAGGTCAGTGGAACATGAGTTTGAGAAAGCTGCTACATTGGAGTACCACCAAGAGTTTATCATGAAACACACACTTCCACCTTTTGCCTTTTCCAAATCAACAGTTCGGTACACCTTGTGAATGAGAAGTGTTCAGTTCTGATCATCATATCTGGCAAACTGGGAGCAAGCCATGTTTTGTTCACACATCAAATACAAAACTCTCTCATTTCCCTCCAATACAGTAATCTTGCCCTCAGGTCCTCCACGCACTTTTGGTAACAAAGTACTGGGTAGAGGGATCTCATTCCTCTGTGTTTCAGCTTGGCTTGAAGATCCCCCACTCTTGCCTTGCTTCTGAACATGATGATGAACCTTCATCTGCTTAAAGGTGTCATACCTGATTGCTTGAGAGTTAAGTTGCCAGGTCCTTCAGAAGATCATGAAGTGTGTAGATCATTAAGTTGTTATAAAAGTTAATTGCATAAAGGGAAATTGTACGCTGCAGATCGCAGTGACAGTAATTCAAAGGAGGTATATTTAGAAGTATTGTAGTAGCCTGCAGAACATCGCCATGGTTCATCAGCACTATCTTGACCATGTTCTTTTAGAAATAACAATCCTTTGAATGAGATAATTCTTTGCAATGGTGGATGCCTTGAAGGTTTTTAAACAGATACTTTCTCCTTATACCTGTTATTCAAGACTACACTCAGAACTACTAAGTGTATATTCATAGTCATCTCCTGTTGTAGCCCATCCACTTCAAGGTTCAACACGTTGTGCATTCAGATGCTTTTCTGCACTGTCATAATGTGTGATTATTCGAGTTACTGCTACCTTTTTGTCAACTTGAACCAACCTGGGCATTCTTCTCTGACCAAAAACAAGGCATTTTCACCCACTGTACTGCTGCTCACTAGATTTTTTTTGTTTATTGCATCATTGTCTGTAAACTCTAGAGACTGTAGTGCCTGAAAATCCCAGGAGATCAGTAGCTTCTGAAATACTCAAATCACCCCATCTGGCACCAACAATCATCAAAGTCAAAGTCACCTAGATTACATTTCTTGGTGTGAACAACAACTGAACCTCTTGACCATGTCTGCTTGCTTTTATGTATTGAGTTGCTGCCACATGGAGGTCTGTTTAGATGTTTGCATTAATAAGCAAGTGTACCGAATAATGTGGCCAATTAATTATGTTGAAGGCGTGAATTAGATAGCAATAGCTGGTGACAGCTATATATATCCATCGGCAATTGTCTGTCAATCGATTAGTGCCAATCTTCGATTACTCGGTTATGAATACTGTATAAGCAAGTTTTCAGATAGCCAGGCTCTAGAGAAGGATGGCTTGAATCTCAAGGGAACCAGTTTAGCTCTGAGAGTGTGTAAATGTATCAGTGGCAGTGTGCAAATTGATTTACATGCTTTTAGGAAGCATTAGTGCTTTGATTTGGCAGTCCCAACAGCGAAAAGTCTCTCATTTAAGGCCAGATGTTTTCCTACAGAACCAGAGTCAGAATCAGGTTTATTATCACTGGCATGTGATGTGAAATTTGTTAATTTAGCAGCAGCAGTTCAATGCAATACATAATATAGCAGAGTGAGAGAAAATAATAATATTAATAATAAATAAAATAAAACATAATAAATAAACAAGTAAATCAGTTCATGTATATTGAATAGATTATTAAAAATGTGCAAAAATAGAAATACTGTACTGTATATTAAAAAAGTGAGGCAGTGTCCAAAGCTTTAAAGTTAATTATACATAGCAGGAAAAAAACAAAAAACAAAATAATAATAATAATAAATAAATAAATGACAGTGTACATATATTGAATAGATTAAAAGTCATGCAAAAAAACAGAAATACTATATATGAAAAAAGTGAGATAGTGTTCTTGGTTCAATGTCCATTTAGGAATCAGATGGCAGAGGGGAAGAAGTTGTTCCTGAATCGCTGTGTGTGCCTTCAGGCTTCTGTACCTCCTACCTGTCACGGAAAAAATACCTGGACTTGGAGGGAGAGTGCCATAGAAAAATCCTTTATTTATCACATGATACCATGGGGAGCCCAAGCACCTAAAAGCGGGATCTTGGAACTCCAGTTTACAATAAAGTACACTCTTATTTATACCTCAAGTGTACGTGACAAGAAGCATCTAGCCATAAGGAGGAATTTAGACTGTAATTCTACAGAATAATGAAGTATACAGTATGTCCTTGAACAGTTACAGTTATACGTTTGCTTAAGTGTCAGTTCCAGACAAGTATATCAGGCTTGCTCGATCACAGACATGTGACAATCCACAGAACAAAGCAGCATAGACATAACTATTCCCACATCCCATCTACAGCGCACATTTCAATCACGCAGTGTACCTAAGTCACAGATAATTGATTCCAGTTTTGAATTCACACTCTTTATTTTTGAAAAAAAATCATGAACCCCTTAACGTCTTTCACAGTGTCTTAGTATTTTTCTTCCACACTACCTGATGGTAACAGTGAGAAAAGGGCATGCCCTGTATGCTGGAGGTCCTTAATAATGGACGCTGTCTTTCTGAGACACTGCTCCCTGAAGATGTCCTGGGTTCTTCGTAGGAAGAAAACATTATTTCAAGCTAGTCTAGTGAGCAGCTTACATTGCTTTTAGTATGGCATATTGAATCAATAGCCCATGTTAGTATTTTGTGACTTGGGGGAAAAAGTATTTCCTCTTGTAGGAAAAGTTATGTTGTCTCTATTTGGGCAGTTAGCCTAACACTTCACAGCACCAGCGACTCGGGTTCAATTCTCACCTCTCTCTGTAAGAATTTTGTACATTTTTCATGTGGCCATGTGGGTTTCCGCCAGGTACTGCAGTTTTCTCCCACATCACAAAGACTTGTGGGTTCATAGGTTAATTGGTCACATTGGTGTAATTGGGTGTCACTGATTCGTTGGGCTGGAAGGGCTTGTTACTGAGCTGTATCTCTAATAGATATTGTAATTGGCAGAGATGAAGACAGCATCCTCCTATTTTGTGCAAGTTATTGAAAGTCTCCTGATATTATTCTGAAGTTTTTGTGTTTAGTAGTTAAATTATGACAGCTCTCAGGACAAATTTCATCACAAGAAAGACTTGTCATCTTTTCCTAGATGATAAAAATTACACATTGAAGTTGTGCAATTAGATTCTGCTAGTTTTCACAAAATGTTATCTGAGATATGGGCACAGGAGATACTGCAGATGCTGGAAATCCAGAGTAACACACACACAATGCTGGAGGGACTCAGCAGGTCAAGTAGCATCTGTGGAGGGAAATAAAGAGTCAGTGTTTCAGGCCGAGACCCTTCATCAGGATCTGAGATCTGGTGTTGGTTTCACAGTATTTATTTGTTCATTACAGAATTATAAATATCAATTACACATTTCTGCTTTTACTGGGGAATATTTGAGTGTGTATTTTTTTTTCATAAATTAGCTTTCAACATGACCTAATTTTCTTCTAGCGACTGCTGTTGAATTACTCACTTACTTGGTTATTGACTTACATCTAGTTTATTCTGTAGAGAGTCTGTAATAACATTTTCATTATATTATAATTTTGATTTCACTGCTCATTTTTACTGACCTCTAATCTTTTTAACTAATGATCGTTTCATCTAAACTTGATATAAAGCAGAATAAATTATTGCAATTTAATTTTCCATTTATTTCTGTTGTGGTATACGATTTTCTTTGCAATTAATATATTTATTTATCTAGTTTTTGTTTTTTCATATTAATGTTTCATATTTACATGATGAAATTTTGCTGTCATGTTTCCTTCAGTCTGCTCAAAGTTGATTTATTCACATTTCTGCTCTTAGTTCATTAATTTGTACTCAATAGAACTATTGATAACCACTTCATGTTTTTACTACCATACAGCACACTTTGCAGTAGCTTTGATCTCAACAAACACTTAAGTCTTTATTGTAATTTCTATATAAGGTTATTGTAATATTTCTTTGAGTATTTCAGGTTTCCAGCATATGTTGTAGTTTGGTTTTTATGATGTGGCATTGTTGTGAGGCATATATTCCTAGTAAAGCCATTTCAATGCAAAATAAAATAGTATCATATAAGATATATGGTACAGAACTAGACCACTCTATCCAACAAGTCCATGCTTGTTTGTGCTCCTCACAAGCCACCAGAGTCCTCCTTCATAATCTTGCACAGTTCCACCTTCCTTAGAGGTACGGCTATATCGTGCTCTGTGAATATTTGGTTCTCACCACTCTTTGAGTAAAGTTTCTGAATTACCTTTCTTATATATTTTGGTGACGGCCTTATAAAGATTATCTCTAGCATTAGAAACATTCTATCTACATCATCACTATCAAAATGTTTCATAATTTTGAAGACCTCTGTTAAGTCAATTCTTTCTCATCTTATGTTCTCAAGCATAAAGAGATCACCTGTTCATCTTTTTCTGGTAAGTATACTCTCATCCTTGCAGCCTTCACTGCTACAATCTCTTACAGAACATGTTGACCAGAAATGCATGCAGTACTTATGAACTGACCAAGGGATTTGATAGGGATTTGGCATCTTTCAATTCTGTCCCTCTAAAAGGCATAAGCAGAAAATGCTGCAAATATACAGCAAGTCAGACAGTGTCCGTGAGGAAAGAGAAGCAGGGCTAATGTTATCTTTGGGCACAACTACACATACCACTTCAACTCAGTGACTAGGAGCCACTGAATTCAACATGGAGAAATGATAATCCCATTCACCAATGAGATGACCTGCCCTGCCATATCTGAGACTCTATTTAGTTATAGTTGATTTTTTTGATAACCCTACAATGAAAGAAAAACTGGCTGTCATCCTCATGACTCTCATAATTTAGAGTCACAAAGATATCTTGCTTTCTACCACCACTTCATTGGCCATCTACCAGTTTTTTTTTACTACTTACTTCTCATGATATCTATCAGATCAATTCCTCAGCTTTCTTCACTCCAGGTAGAGCAATTCTAGCCTATCCAATCTCTCCCCATAACCCCAGTCCTCCAATGTGGGCAACGTTCTGGTTAAACACCTCTCCACTCTCTCCAACATAATCACATCCTTCCTCTAGCATGGGAACCATATTGCAAATGTGGCCTAACTAGTGCTTTGCTATGTTGTCCGACTTCCCAAGATGCCCTTTTCACCACCCTATTGACCGTTGTTGCCACTTTCAGAGTAACATGGCCTTGGACTCCCAAGATCTCTCTTACCACCAAAATTTGTAGTTTTGCTAAATGAAGACAATGATGGAAAAGCAGTACAAACATCATACTGCAAAATACTCCATCAAAAAAAATTGTAACTCTAAATATATACATGTTCCTACACTGTGAATAAATTATTTTTCAGCACAGATATGAATATATTCCTTTTGTGTCTTAACTCTAATTAGCAGCTATTTTTTATGTGTTAACTGTCCCCAATTATAAAATAACAACAAACTTTAGTGGACTGAGATACACTTCAGTACTGATCACATAGAGAATCAGAGAGACATAATCTAGTCCACAGCAACCATCAGGCATTCATTTTACACTAATCCTACCTTCATGCGATTTTTTTTATTCACTCCACATTCACATTAACTATTTCACACCGCACCTAATTCTACCATACATACAAACAATAAGCCAGTTTTACAGTGGTCAATTTGGCTACTAATCAATATTCAACATGGGAGGAAATCAGATCAGAATAAGAC
Source organism: Hemitrygon akajei (assembly GCF_048418815.1). Taxonomy (NCBI): domain Eukaryota; kingdom Metazoa; phylum Chordata; class Chondrichthyes; order Myliobatiformes; family Dasyatidae; genus Hemitrygon; species Hemitrygon akajei. The sequence goes on from NC_133130.1 coordinate 102,859,099, forward strand.
CATTAAACATTGGAGCAGAATTAGGCCATTCGGCCCATCAGTCTGCTCTGCCATTCAATCATGGCTGATTCAATTTTCCTCTCAGCCCCAATCTCCTTCCTTCTCCCCATACCCATTCATGCCCTGACCAGTCAACAATCTTTTTTTAATATTATTTATTTATTGAATTTTAGAAATTACAAGAATAAATGTAATAATGAAATGGTAAGAAAAGTGATATTAACCCTCCCCCCTCCCCTTAACCCTCCCCCCTTAATCCTTATCTAAAGAAAGAAAAAAAAAAGAAAGAAAGAAAGAAAAGAAAAGAAAGATTGCCTGGATATTGGAGGGTCCCCACATGTTCCATGGAGTTCAAAATAATTTTGATATTTATTTTCACTTTCCCCAATTACTTTAATTTTATCTTCAAAGGACCTATGTATCTAATCCTATCTTTCGTAAGTATGGTGACCAAATTTTCAAAAATATCTCATATTCATTTCTTAAATTATACGTAATTTTTTCAAATGGAATACAACTATGTATTTCATTATTCCAACGATCCATAGTTAAATTTAAATCAGATTTCCAAGTAACTGCAATACCTTTTTTGGCTACTGCCAAAGCAATTTTTATAAATTTTTTCTGATACTTATTCAATTTAAATTTCGTTATTGTCCCTTCAATGTCTCCTAATAAAAATAGCAATGGACTATGTGGAAGTTGTACTCCAATAATTTGTTCCAATAAAAATCTTAAATTAATCCAAAATGGTTGAATTTTAGAACAAGACCAAATAGAATGTAAAAAAGTACCAATTTCTTGTTTACATTGAAAACATTGGTCAGACATATTTGAAAGCAAATTAGTCATTCATAATACCTTGGGAACTCTTTAAAATTCTCCATGTTGCTATGAGTCTCTCCCCAACCATCCAGGCGGAAAAGAAGAAAGATATAAAAAAGATAACTAATATATAAGAAAAAAAAACAAAATACCCCCCCCCCACTAATGTTGCGAATAAAAAGAACACAACATTACCCTCTCCCCCATTTTACGGGTCATGACAATCGCCATGATTGTACACGTGAAACTCGCAGCCGTCGATCAGGAGCTCCTCCAGCTCCCCCACAAAAAGAAAGAAAAAAAAACATATATATATATTAATGAAGAAAAAAAAAGAAAATAATTAATATCTCTACTTCCAATTAATTCTCTTCGACTATTTTTTCTTTATAAATGTCCATCAAATCCAACCTTATTTCAATCTTCATCATAAGTCCATTTCATTTCTATAATTCATTAGTCCTCTTCATGAACATCGGGTAGTTCTTGTACAAATTTCTCCGCTTTCCGGTAGTCAACAAAAAAACTTCTTTCTCCATTTTCCAGAAAAATTATCAATTTTGCTGGGTAACTCAATAAAAATTTATAACCCTTTTCCCATAAAGATTTTTTCACTGGATTAAATTATTTCCGCCTCTTCAGAAGATCGTAACTTATGTCTGGGTAAAAAAAAAACTCTTTTCCCTTTTATTATCAATGGCCCTTTTCTCTCTTTGGCACCCTGAGTAGCTGCCTTCAAGATCATTTCTTTATCTTGCTATCTTAAGCATTTTATCAAAATTGATCTTGGATTTTGATCTTGTTGAGATCTTGGTCTTAAAACTCTATGTGCTCTTTCAATTTCAATTACTTGACTTCCTTCTTCCATTTCCAAAATTTTCGGAATCCAATCTTGAAAGAATTTTATTGGATTTTCTCCCTCTGTACCTTCCTTAAGACCAACAATTTTAATATTATTTCGTCTACTAGAGTTCTCAAGCGCATCCATTTTTTCAAGCATCCGTTTTCTTTTTGCTATCCAGACAGAATTATCATTTTCTATTTTTTCTATTCTTTCAGTATTTTCTTCCACTTTTACTTCCATCTCTTTAACTTCCTTCTCCATCTTTTTTTGTTTTTCCACCACATTATCAAGTGTATTCTGTATCCTTTTTATATCTGTTCTTATAGCTTTTAATTCATTCGTCATGTCTATTCTTATAGCTTTTAATTCCTTCGTCATATCTGTTCTTGTAACTTTTGATTCTTTCATCATATCTACTCTTATAGATTTTAATTCATTCGTTATATATCTCAGGATATCTTTTATGTCTCCTTTAATCTCTTTCTTCTTTTCCTTTTCTTCCTCCTCCGAATTTCCCAAAGAGTCTGTGTCTCCTTCCGATTCCGATCCAATTTCACTTCCAGCCGTAGTTAGGCTTTGTAGTTCTGTTGATATCTTCCCATAGATACTTTCGTGCATGCGTTCCTTCCATTTCTTCTTAGAGACCGACGACATTGCTACAGCTTCCTTCCCCTCATCATCAGAAGTACCATGCACTTCGCCGGGAGGAGATCCAACTTGAGTCCGATGCTTCACCGAAGCGGTTAGGCCTTTTTCCCCACCGATTTGCGCAGTCTTCGAAGTAATAGCTTTCTTCTGTTTCAGTTTAGGAGCCATATCAAAAGATATTCCGGAGTTGCTTATAAGTAATTTCTAATAGATATTAGTTAACTCTTCTTCATTTAAACCCTATTTCATTACTTTTTACGAGGGAGCTGGATTTCCAACGTCTCGACCCTACGTCATCACGTGATGTCCCCCACCAGTCAACAATCTATCAACCTCTCCCTTAAATATACATAAAGACTTGGCCTCAACAGCAAAGAATTCCACAAATTCACCACCTTCTGGCTAAAAAAAAATGCCTCCACATCTCTGCTTTAAATGGACACCCTTTTATCCTGAGGCTGTGCCCTCTTGTTCTAGACTCCATGTCCTAGACTATCATGGGAAATATCCTTTCCACATTTACTACCAAAGTGCAGGATCATGCATTTTCCAAAATTGTATTTCATGTACTACTTTCTTGCCCATTCTTCTAATCTGTCTAAGTCCACTGCATCCTACCTGTTTCCTCAATGCTTCCTGCCCCTCCACCAGTCTTAGTATCATCTGCAAACTCGGCAACAAAGCTATCTATTCTATCATCTAAATAATTAATAAGCATAAAAAGAAATGGTCCCAACACTGATCCCTGTGGATCACCAACTAGTCATTGACAGCCAACCAAAAATGGACCCTTTTATTCCCACTCGCTACTTCCTACCAATCAGCCAGTGCTCTAACCGTGCCAGTAACTTTCCTGTAATGCCATGGGCTCTTAACTTGGTAAGCAGCCGCATGAGTGGCACCTTGTCAAAGGCCTTCTGAGAATCCAAGAATACAATATCCATTGTATCCCCTTTAGCTATCCTACTTGTAATCTCCTCAAAGAATTTCCAATAGGTTCATCAGGTAAGATTTTCCCTTAAGGAAACCATGTTGATTTTGTCCTATCTTGTCCAGTGCCTCCAAGTACTCCATAACCTCATCCTTAATGATTGACTCCAACATCTTCCCAACCACTGAGGTCAGGCTAACTGGTCTATAATTTCCTTTCTCCTGCCTTCCTTCTTTCTTAAACAGTGGAGTGATGTTTGCAAATTTACAGTCCTTTGGCACTACACCAGAGTCCAATGATTTTTGGAAGATCATTACTAATGCTTCCACAATCTCTACTGCTACCTTTTTCAGAACCGTAGGGTACAGTTCCTCTGGTCCGAGTGATTTATGTAGCCTTAGATCTTTTAGCATTTTGAGCACCCACTTTTCTCACCTCTCACACTACAACATCTAGTTCATCTGCCATCTCCTTATCCCTCATTATTTCTCTGGCCTCATTTTCTAGCAGTCCTTTATCCACTCTCATCTGTCTTTTTTACATACTTGAAAAAGCTTTTACTTTCCACTTTGATATTGTTTGCTAGCTTGCTTTCATATTTCATAACGTCTGAGATCGTAGATCTAAAACAAGAGGACAAAGGGTTATGGTGAGAGGAATTAGTTTTAGAGGGAATCTAATGGATATTACAAAGAGCGCTGTTGATACAGGGAATATTATTCCAGAGGAGGTGATAGAATCGGAGGCTTTCCAGAGACATATGGACAAGCATTTTCGTAGGCCAGGCATATGTTCCTAATTTGGGCGGATAGGATTTTTTTCAATGGGCAGACGGTTTACTTTGTGGAATCTTTGACCATAACATCTGATTTTTCATCATGACTATGTACTGAAAATCAACAAAACCGGGGATGCTGGAGATCTGAAGCCAAAACAGAAAATGATGAAAATACTCAGCATGTAAGGCAGCATCTTAAAAACCAGGTGGCAGAGTTAACATTTCAGGTTGAAGACACTTTTAGAATCATATGGCCATAAGATATTGGAACAATTGGCCCATCGAGTCTGCTCTGCCATTTCATCATGGCTGATCCAATATTCCCCTCAGCCACAATCTCCTGCCTTCACCCCATGTCCCTTCATGCCCTGACCAATCAAGAATCTGTCAGCCTCTGCCTTAAATATACATAAAGACTTGGCCTCCACAGCTGCCTGTGGCAAAGAATTCCACAGATTCACCACTCTCTGGGTAAAGAAATTCCTCCTCATCTCCGTTTTAAAAAAACAGCACTCTATTCTGAGGCTGTATCCTCTGGTCTTAGACTCTCCCTCCATAGGAAACATTCTTCCACATCCACTCTGTCAAGGTCTTTCACCATTCAATAGATTTCAATGTGATGACCCTTCATTCTTCTGAATTTCAGTGGATACAGGCTCAGAGCCATCAAACGCTCTTCATATGACAAGTTGTTCAATCTTGGTGTCATTTCAGAACCCTGGAGTGTACACCATCTGACTTTTCTACCTTCAGATTTGTGTCTCTGAAGAACTTTCAAGGAACCATAGAAAAGCTACAGCACAATACAGGGTTTTTGGTCCACAATGCTGTGCCGAACATGCACTTATTTTAGAAATTACCCTGGGTTACCCATAGCCCTCTATTTTTTTTAAGCTCCACGTACCTGTCCGGAAGTCTCTTAATAGACCCTATTGTATCTGCCTCCACCACCATCACTGGCAGCCCATTCCATGTATTCACCATTCTCTGCATAAAATACTTACCCCTGACATCTCCTCTGTACCTACTTCCAAGCACCTTAAAACTGTGCCCTCTCATGTTAGCCATATCTTTCTAGTTATGGTAACTTCAAACACTTCATGACCCCGACACCTGGAGCTTCCACTATACTGCTAGTGTCTTCTACCGTGAAGACTGACATGAAATACTTATTCAGTTTGTCTGCCATTTTGTTGCTCCCCAATTACTACCTCTCCAGTATCATTTTCCAGTGGTCCAATATCCACTCTCACTTCTCTTTTACACTTTATATATCTGGAAAAAGCTTTTGATATCCTCTTTAATATTACTGGCTAGCTTACTTTCATATTTCATCTTTACTTTCCTAATGACATTTCTAGTTACTTTCTGTTGATTTTTAAAAGTTTTCCAATCCTCTAACCTCCGACTAATTTTTGCTTTATTACATGCTTTCTCTTTGGCTTTGACTTCTCTTGTTAGCCATGGTTGTGTCATCTTCCCTTTAAAATACTTCCTCCTCTTTGGGATGCATTGTGTAGCATGCAAAAGTTCGGGCACCCCTGCTCAAAATTTCTGTTACTGTGAATAGTTAAGTGAGTAGAAGATGAACTGATCTTCAAAAGTCATAAAGTTAAAGATGGAACATTCTTTTCAACATTTTAAGCAAGATTAGTGTATTATTTTTGTTTTGTACAACTTTAGAGTGAAAAAGCAAAAGGAGTACCATGCAAAAGTTTGGGCACTCCAAGAGATTTGAGCTCTCAGGTAACTTTTACCAAGGTCTCAGACCTTAATTAGCTTGTTTGGGCTATGGCTTGTTTACAGTCATCGTTAGGAAAGGCCAGGTGATGCAAATTTCAAAGCTTTATAAATACCCTTACTCCTCAAACCTTCTCCCAACAATCAGCAGCCACGGGCTTCTCTAAACAGCTGCCTAGCACTCTGAAAATTAAAATAAATGATGCCCACAAAGCAGGAGAAGGCTGTAAGAAGACAGCTAAGCCTTTTCAGGTAGCCGTTTCCATTGTTTGTAATGTAATTAAGAAATGGCAGTAAACAGGAACGGTGGAGGTCAAGTTGAAGTCTGGAAGACTGAGAAAACTTTTCAAGAGAACTGCTCATAGGATTGCTAGAAAGGCGAATCAAAAAGGCGAATCTGACTGCAAAAGACCTTCAGGAAGATTTAGCAGACTCTGGAGTGGTGGTGCATTGTTCTATTGTGCAGCGACACCTGCACAAGTATGACCTTCATGGAAGAGTAATCAAAAGAAAACCTTTCCTGCATCCTCACCACAAAATACAGCGTCAGAAGTTTGCAAAGGAACATCTAAACAAGCCTGATGCATTTTGGAAACAAGTACTGTGGACTGATGCAGCTAAAATAGAACTTTTTGGCCGCAATGAGCAAAGGTATGTTTGGAGAAAAAAAGATGCAGAATTTAATTAAAAGAAAACCTTTCTAACTGTTAAGCAAGGGGGTGGATCGGTCATGCTTTGGGCTTGTGTTACAGCCAGTGGCATGGGGAACATTTCACTGGTAGAGGGAAGAATGAATTCAATTAAATACCAGCAAATTCTGGAAGCAAACATCACACCGTCTGTAAAAAAAAAGAGAAAGCTGAAGATAAAAACTGCACCTCAAGCTCCACAATGGATTGCCTCAAGAGGCACAAGCTGACGATTTTACCATGGCCCTCACAGTCCCCGACCCAAACATTATCAAAAATCTGTGTTCAAAAGAGCAGTGCATGCAAGACGGCCCAAGAATCTCACAGAACTAGAAGCCTTTTGCAAGGAAGAATGGGTGAAAATTCCCCAAACAAGAATTTAAAGACTCTTAGCTGGCTACAGAAAGCGTTTACAAGCTGTGATACTTGCTAAAAAGGGTGCTACTAAGTATTGACCTTGCAGGGTGCCCGAACTTTTGCTTCAGGCCCTTTTCCTTTTTTGTTTTATCAAAACTGTAAAAGATGGAAATAAGAAAGTAATCTTGCTTAAAATATTAAAGAAATGTGTCTTCTTTAACATTATGTCTTTTGGAAATCAGGTCATCTTTTACTCACTGAGCTATTCACAGTAACAGAAATTTTGACCAGTGTTGTGTTACAAAGTGCTTCCAGAAATTGAAGCAAATCAGAGTAGCTAAATCCCCAGGACCTGACAGGGTATTCCCTCGGACCTTGAAGGAGACTAGTGTTGAAATTGCAGGGGCCCTAGCAGAAATATTTAAAATGTCGATATCCACGGGTCAGGTGCCAGAGGATTGGAGGATAGCTCATGTAGTTCCGTTGTTTAAAAAAGGCTCAAAAAGTAAGCTGGGAAATTATAGACGGGTAAGTTTGACATCAGTAGTAGGTAAATTATTGGAAGGAATACTAAGAGATAGGATCTACAAATATTTGGATAGACAGGGACTTATTCGAAAAAGTCAGTATGGCTTTGTGCGTGGTAGGTCATGTTTAACCAATCTATTAGAGTTTTTCGAGGAAGTTACCAGGAAAGTGGATGAAGGGAAGGCAGTGGATGTTGTATACATGGACTTCAGTAAGGCCTTTGACAAGGTCCCGCATGGGAGGTTAGTTAGGAAGATTCAGTCGCTAGGTATACATGGAGAGGTAGTAAATTGGATTAGATATTGGCTCAATGGAAGAAGCCAGAGAATGGTAGTGGAGGATTGCTACTCTGAGTGGAGGCCTGTGACTGGTGGTGTGCCACAGGGATCAGTGCTGGGTCCATTGTTATTTGTCATCTATATCAGTGATCTGGATGATAATGTGGCAAATTGGATCAGCAAATTTGCTGATGATAGAAAGATTGGAGGTGTAGTGGACAGTGAGGAAGGTTTTCAAAGATTGCAGAGGGATTTGGACCAGATGGAGGAATGGGCTGAAAAATGGCAGATGGAGTTTAATGCGGACAAGTGTGAGGTTTTGCACTTCGGAAGGTCAAACCAAGGTAGAACATACAAGGTAAATGGTAGGACACTGAGGAGTGCAGTAGGACAGAGGGATCTGGGAGTACAGGTGCATAATTCCCTAAATGTGGCTTCACAAATAGATAGATAGATAGATACTTTATTCATCCCCATGGGGAAATTCAACTTTTTTTCCAATGTCCCATACACTTGTTGTATCAAAACTAATTACATACAATACTTAACTCAGTAAAAAATATGATATGCATCTAAATCACTATCTCAAAAAGCATTAGTAATAGCTTTTAAAAAGTTCTTAAGTCCTGGCGGTTGAATTGTAAAGCCTAATGGCATTGGGGAGTATTGACCTCTTCATCCTGTCTGAGGAGCATTGCATCGATAGTAACCTGTCGCTGAAACTGCTTCTCTGTCTCTGGATGGTGCTATGTAGAGGATGTTCAGAGTTTTCCATAATTGACCGTAGCCTACTCAGCGCCCTTCGCTCAGCTACCGATGTTAAACTCTCCAGTACTTTGCCCATGACAATAGATAGGGTTGTAAAGAAAGCTTTTGGTACATTGGCCTTTATAAATCAAAGTATTGAGTATAAGAGTTGGAATGTAATAGTGAGGTTGCATAAGGCATTGGTGAGACTGAATTTGGAGTATTGTGTGCAATTTTGGTCACCTAATTACAGGAAGGATATTAATAAGGTTGAAAGAGTGCAGAGTAGGTTTACAAGGATGTTGCCAGGACTTGAGAAACTGAGTTACAGAGAAAGGTTGAAAAGGTTAGGACTTTATTCCCTGGAGCGTAGGAGAATGAGGGGTGATTTGATAGAGGTGTATAAAATTATGATGGGTATAGATAGAGTGAATCTATCCACTGAGGCCAGGGGAGAAAAAGACCAGACGTCATGGGTTAAGGGTGAAGGGGGAAAAGCTTAAAGGGAACATTGGGGGGGGGGGGCTTCTTCACGCAGAGAGTGGTGGGAGTGTGGAATGAGCTGCCAGATGAAGTGGTGGATGCGGGCTTACTTTTGACATTTAGGAAAAACTTGGACAGGTATCTGGATGAGAGGGGTTTGGAGGGATATGGCCCAGGTACAGGTCAGTGGGACTAGGCAGAAAAATGGTTCGGCACTGCCAAGAAGGGCCAAAAGGCCTGTTTCTGTGCTGTAATGTTCTGTGGTTCTAAGTTCCAACCCTAAGTTCCTAAGTTGCTCTACCATCATCCCTGCCAGTGTATTTTTCCAATCAATTTTTGCCAACTCCTCTCTCATGGCTATGTAACTCCCTTTACTCCACTGTAATACTGATACATCTGACTTTAGCTTCACTTTCTCAATCATTGAGTTGAACAGCATAGTAACATTAGTCCCACTGCATTTGTGCCAACCATATGCCTATCTATAGTAATCCCACTTGTTTGCATTAATTCCATAAATAGTGGACTCTAGTTAATTGAGTCTTTGTATAATCAGGGCAGCTACTTATTTGGAACAACTCTCAACAAAACCTAGTTGAGAAAATAGCTGAGATTCCCCGTGTTTCTTTGGAACACTATGCCGCTTAATTGGGACAGGAAATTAAGCGTTAAGTTAAGGAAATTAACTGTTGCTGAACAGTTTTTAACTAATGTCGGTTGCTTGCGCTTTTGTTGTCCCCCCATTACTATCTCTCCAGCATTGTTTTCCAGTGGTCCGATATCCACCGTGCTGAGAGTGAAAAGGCTGTTTGCATGCGACCGCAGTTCACAGCCCATCACCCCGCTTCAACAGGCAGGCTATATCAGGTGAGGGTAGCTGGCAGAGCTCATTTCCTGGTGAGATAGGGACATACCTGTCCTAGCATGCAAAGTCAGTTCTGGCGGATTTTGCTGATGTGATCTGGAGTGAGATCAACGGTCAGGGTAGTTGTTCTGCAATGTTATGTGAAGAATGAAGGGCATGACGAGGCACTGAAGGAGTCATGGTCATTTATTGCATGTAGGAAAGACCCCATATGTGAGCTCTCTTTGTACCACTGGATCAGAACTTCCAAACTCGAGAGAGTAGAACTGCTCCAGTGAACCAGGTTTTCTACATTAAGAACTTGCCTGCTCAGGTTTCCTGCTATCATTGGATATGATGGACAACCACTGGTATTGTTGATATTGTTCCAATTTGTTATGCATTTAATTTAAATACATAATTTGTTACTCAGTAGTTTGTCTTTTTTGTATCTTTTTAACTACTTCCTTAAAACTTCAGCTAATTGGGGCAGTTGCTTAATTGAGTCAATATGTACCAGGTCTGAGGTGTCCCCAGTCCACTGTACTACTCTGCCCTGCTCATTGGAATGTTTGCTCCCAAATGCCTCTGAAATGTTGTTACTTTTCTTCCCTTTGTCAGCTCATTGAGGATGCCAACTACTCTGATTCTCTTTCGGCTTCCTCCCCCTCACTTTAAACCTATGGGTTCTGGTTTTAAACTCCCTATCGTAGGGAAATGGACACTCGATATGTACCCTATCTTTGTATCTCATATGTGTATATACCTCTATCATGTCACATGTCAGCATCCTTTACTCCCTAGAAAATGTACCTAACCTCTCCTGATAACTTTAGCTCTCCATTTGATGTGTATGCACTTGTTTGCTTGAGTATTGCAAATCAAAAAAATTTATTATGAAGAAACCGTAAAGAAGAACAGGCAGCATCTATGGAGAGGACCATAGAACCATAGAACACTACAGCACAGTACAGGCCCTTCAGCCCTCCATGTTGTGCTGACCCATATAATCCTTTTAAAAAAAAGTACTAAACCCACACTACCCCATAACCATCCATTTTTCTTTCATCCATGTGCCTGTCCAAGAGGCTCTTAAATACCCCTAATGTTTTAGCCTCCACCACCATCCCTGGCAAGTCATTCCAGGCACTCACAACCCTCTGTGTTAAAAAACAACAATAACTTACCCCTGATGTCTCCCCTAAACTTCCCTCCCTTAATTTTGTACATATGCCCTCTGGTGTTTGCTATTGGTGCCCTGGGAAACAGGTACTGACTATCCACCCTATCTATGCCTCTCATAATCTTGTAGACCTCTATCAAGTTCCCTCTCATTCTTCTACGCTCCAAAGAGAAATCTCCCAGCTCTGCTAACCTTGCTTCATATGACTTGTTCTCCAAACCAGGCAACATCCTGGTAAATCTCCTCTGCACCCTCTCCATAGTTTCCACATCCTTCCTATAACGAGGTGATCAGAATTGAACACAATACACTAAGTGCGGTCTCACCAGAGATTTGTAGAGTTGTAACATGACCACTTTACTCTTGAACTCAATCCCCCTGTTAATGAAGCCGAGCATCCCATAGGCCTTCTTAACTACCCTATCAACCTGCGCAGCGACCTTGAGGGATGTATGGATTTGAACCCCAAAGGTCCCTTTGTTCATCCACACTCTTAAGTAACTGACCATTAATCCTGTACTCAGTCTTCTGGTTTGTCCTTCCAATAGGACAAAAGGAGTAGACTTTATTAAAATGCCTGTAGATGCATGTGTCCCCACAATGTCTTTCAATGTTTACCCCAATCAGAAGCCCTGGATGAACCAAACAATCTGGAATTTGCTGAGGGCCAGATCAAGAATGCTACAAGGTGTAGATGTGATCACCGAAAAGCCATCTCACAGGTGAAGAGGAGAATCTGGACTAGACTAGCAATGTCAGGATAGCAGAGCTTTGCTTCCAGATTAGCTCAATGCCTTCCATGCTCGCTTTGACCACCAGAACAGGGAGGAACCATTGTGCACCCCCATGTCTCCCGATGATCCTTTGGTCTCAATATTTAAAGATGACATGATTTCCTTGCCTTCAAGAGAGAGAATCCAAGGAAAGCATCCGGTCCAGACGGAGTACCTGGCTGAGTACTGAGCACCTGTGCTGACCAACTGGCTGGTGTGTTCATGGATATCTTCAACCTCTCACTCCAACAGTGTGTGGTACTCACCTGCTTCAAGCAGGCTTCAATTGTACCAGTGCCCAAGAGGAGTGGGGAAGCCTGCCTCAGTGACTATCGCCCAGTGGCACTTACATCCGCAGTGGTGAAGTGTTTTGAGAGGCTGGTGTTGAAACATATCAGCTCCTATTAGAGAGGTGACTTGGATCCGCTCCAATTCAGCTACCAAAGGAAAAGGTCTCCAGCAGATATCATCTCACTGGTTCTTCACACAACCTTGGAACCTCTGGACAGCAAAGGTGCATACATAAGGATGCTCTTTATCGATTACAGCTCAGCATTTAATACTATCGTCTCCACAAAAATAATCAGTAATCTCTAAAGCCTGGGCCTCTATACTCCCTTGTGCAATTGGATCCTGGATTTCCTCATGTAGACCCCAGTCAGTTTAGATTGCTAAACACATCTCCTCCACTATCTCCATCAAAACAGGTGCACCACAGGGATGTGCACTTAGAGCCCTCTGCTCTGCTTGCTTTATACCTATGACGGTGTGATTACATATAGTTCCAACACCACATACAAGTTTGCTAACAACACCACTATTGTGGGCTTTATCAAAGGTGCTGAATCAGCATGCGGGAGGGAGAATGAAAATTTGGCTGAGTGGTGTAATAGCCACAACTGCTCACTCAACGTCACCCAAGGAACTGATTGTAGCCTTCTGGAGAGAGAAACCAGAGGTCCATGAGCCAGTAGTCATCAGACGACCTGAGGTGGAGAGCGTCACTAACTTTAAATTCCTGGATGTGACTATCTCGGAGGACCTGTCCTGGACTCATCATATAAATATTATTGCAAAGAAAGCACAACAGCGCCTCTACTTACCCAGCAGTCTGCAGAGATTCGGCATGTCATCAAAAACTTTGTCAAACTTCTATAGAAGTGTTGCGAAAAGTGTACTGATTGGCTGCATTATGGCCTGGTATGGGAACACCAATGCCTTTGAATGGAAAATCCTACAGAAGGTGGTGGATTCAGCCCAGTACATCACAGGTAAAGTCCTCCCAACCATTGAGCACATCCACATGAAATGTTGCTGTAGAAAAGCAGCATCCATCATCAAAAATCTCCACCACCCAGTCTCTGCTCTTTTCTTGCTGCTGCCATCAAGTGGAAGGTACAGGTGCCTCAGGTCTCGCACCACCAGGTTCAGGAACAGTTACTACCCCTCAACCTTCGTCCTCTTGAACAAAAGGAGATAACAACATTCATTCTATTTCTGGTGTTCCCACAGTCGATGGTCTTACTTTGAGAACTCTCTGTCTTGTTATTTCATGCTCTTGTTATTTATTTTTATTTGCATTTGCACAATTTGTTTGTTTTTCATTGATCCTGTTAACAGCTACCGTTCTATAGATTTACTAAGTATGCCTGCAGAAAAAGAAACTCGGTTGTATGTGGTGACATGTATGTACTCTGAAAATAAATTTAAATTTGAACTTTAAAGAGCTGACATTGCAGGTCAGTACCCTTCATCAGGGCTGGAAAGGAAGGGGGAAGAAGTTTCCTCTTTTGAAGAGGTTCTTAACCTGAATCATCAGCTCTTTACTTCTCTCTATGGATGTTGTCTGACCTGCTGAGTTCCTCCAGTATTTTGCGTGTGTTACATAATTAATCTGAAATTCCATGCCTTTTAAGTTGAGAAATTAAAATCATGGCCCAGTCTGTCCTCCTTGGTCTGTGTTAAATTTCCTATCACACCATTTGATGGAAAGTAGCAAAGTTTGCTAGTTCTCTAACATTTATCCTTTAACTTGGTTGAAGTAACTTTATACCGTCATGTATCACTGTGCTATTTGTGCCTTACATTATAACACTAACAGCCCTGCACTGTTTTGGGGACTGAATTCATGAAACACACTGCAGAAATGTAATTTCAACCTTTCTTTCCTTTTGTAGATTATAAGCAAATTGCTTAAAATTTCAGAAACCAAAACTGGAGTCTTCAATATGTTAATTACTCATTGCTGTCAAATCTGGTTACCTTCCGGTTCTGCCTCCAGTGATTCCCACCAGGATTCTTTCATGAGCGCTGAAAACCATATGGATCTCTTTGTGGAAGCTTGCTTATTCGGACCCATTTTTAGGAAGGATCAAAGGTAAAGTGAGAAATTATTGGCAAACATGAGGAAATCTGCAGATGCTGGAAATTCAAGCAACACACACAAAATGCTGGTGGAACGCAGCAGGCCAAGCAACATCTATAGGGAGAAGCGCTGTCAACATTTCGGGCTGAGACCCTTCATCAGGACTAACTGAAAGGAAAGATAGTAAGAGATTTGAAAGTAGGAGGGGGAGGGGAAAATGCGAAATGATAGAAGACCGGAGGGGGTGGGGTGAAGCTGAGAGCCAGAAAGGTGATTGGCAAAAGGGATACAGAGCTAGAGAAGGGAAAGGATCATGGGACAGGAGGCCTCGGGAGAAAGAAAGGGGGAGGGGAGCACCAGAGGGAGATGGAGAACAGGCAGAGTGATGGGCAGAGAGAGGAAAAAAAAGGAAAGGGGAAAAAAACTAAATATATCAGGGATGGGGGTAAGAAGGGGAGGAGGGGCATTAATGGAAGTTAGAGAAGTCAATGTTCATGAGAAATAAGAAATTATTGCAGAGTTTTAAGGAACTTACTCTCTCTTAATGTTAAATTCTATTTCTAACTATGTACTACGTGTCTCTTATTTTGCAAAGTTTAAGTTCTTTCTAGTTACCGTAGATTCCAGACTACAGAGCGCACCTGATTAAAAGCTGCTGGCTCTAATTTTAGAAAGAAAATCAATTTTGTACTTGTACAAGCCGCACCGGATTTTAGGCCGCAGGTGTCCCACGTTGTAATATGAGATATTTACACAGAAAGATATTACACGTGAGGATTTTTTAACTTTTAATTAAATCCATATGGTAACATAAACAAATACATATTGCAAATGCTTTTTTTCGAACCGTGCCTGTAACACGGCTACTTTTAAATATACATACGTATCGGTAACACACAAATTACGTTGCGTATACATTCCAATATCTCCTAACGACTGGTAAAAAAATATATACTGCAGCCTACCAGGAAAAGTTATTGATCGCCTTTAACTTAAAAGCAGCGTTTCGCGCTCGCCTAATGCCCCCACCTTCCCGTTTATCGCAAACCAGTATTTCCCACAAGACGCGGCGAAACCGGTTGTGACGTCATAGTATCCCGGGATGTAGTACTTCTAAATTTAACTAGAAAATACTAACAAATGAATTACTAAGCGAAAATATTATAAACTAAATAACTGCCATAAAGGCAGCACAATGCTTTTCTTCGAGTGTTTTCCATGTTGATGAGGGTGAGTACAAATGACTGATTTACAATAATTTAATTGTGAAAGTGCGCTTGATTTATTGTACAATTTCATTGGACCTCTGTGAACTACTCATCAATTTTATTGGTCTACTGTTACGAGGCAAAATGTTTTTGGCGGCATGAAAAAAAATCATGCATTAGCCGCACCGTAGTAAAGGCCGCAGTGTTCAAAGCTGTTCAAAATGTGTGAAAAAAGTAGCGGCTTATAATCCGACATCTACGGTAATTACTAACCAGCTTGAAAAATCAACTTAAACTGTAATCAGTTGTGTTTTACTATTTTATAATAATTATAAAATCCGGCTGGTGGCGCAGTGACATCAGCACGAGACTCTGGAGTGAAGGTTCCCGAGTTTGAATCTAGTCGGGCTGCTCCCGGACATGCTTTCCATCCGTGCCGGGTTGAGTGTCAAGCTCGCAACTTGGCTTTGTAAAAAAAACCACTGGACTGTGAGAAGGACTTTGAAAAAAAGTGGTCACTGAGGCTCTGGCAGAGTATGGCACAAAAAATTATAAATCAATAATAATGACGTTACACTAACCCCCATGGTAGTATAACATTCTCTGTAAGGAGTTTGTGTGTCCTTCCCATGAACATTTCTCTGGCTGCTCTATTTTTCCCCCACGTTCCAAAGATGCACTGGTTAGTAGGTTAATTGGCCATAGTAAATTATGCTTTGGTTAGGCTGGGGTTAAATCAGAGGGTTGCTGGGTTAAATCGATGGGTAGATGGGGTTAAATCGGAGGGTTGCTGGGAGGCCTTCTTCATTGCTGCTGCTGTTGTGAGGTCTGGGTCTCTGTTGGGAAGAACAGGCCCCCAGTCCTCGGGGTCGCGTTGCCAGTGGCCGGTGGCGGGGGCATTGTAGTGCGCTCGGCAGAGGATGGTGCTCAGAGAGGCTGTGCCAGAGGGGATGGTCGGAGGCTCGGGGGTTTGACGGACTAGGAGTCCGCTGTGATCAGGGCGCTTCCGTTGTGTGCTGTGTTCGCGAGGCTGAGTCCGGCGGCACCGTGTAAGTCCATAGCGGGGGTATTCCCTTCTGCCGCCTGCGTGGGATGATGAGTCTATCAGGACCATGAGGACTTGTGGAAACTGTGTGGTGGTTTCTTTCGAACTTATAGGCTTTTAACATCTTTGGACTATTTTTACTGTGCGCATGGTCTGTTTTTTTATTGGCGGGTGGCTGGGGTTAAATCGGCAGGTTGCTGGATGGCACGATTTGGTAAGCCTGTTCCGTGCTCTATCTTGAAGTAAACTAAGCAATAAATAAATAATCAAACAGAAAGTTTAAAACTTTCCATTCTCTGTTTGCTTTTTATCTGTAGTAAATTTCTCATTGCTCTTCACTGGATTTGAGTTATGATTTCTGTTTTTGTTTTCATTTAGGCTTATCCAAGATGTACACACCTACATAGAACTACTGGGAGATGATTGTGCAGCTAACAAGGCAACTGAAAGGTGAGGAAATGGCTGGTTACTGAATGTTTTACCGTCTGGAAGAGGAAAAGAACATTTGATTGATAGAGTCTGATCATTTTTGTGGTCCGTTCATAAAGATGCTGTCTCAGCTCCAGTGACTCAGATTCGATATTGACATCCAGTGCTATCTATGTGTGCTTGCATCTTCTTTCTTTGATCGTTTGGATGCTTCAGTTTACTTCCGCATCCCAAAGATGTGCTGGTAGGTTAACTGAGTGCTGTGAAGCACCTCTCATAGTCCAACAACTGCTCTGGACACACGAAAATGAGTAGCAAGTGAGATTGTTCTAGGAACCAGTGTAGCCTCAATAGGTCAAATACAGGTTGCTCCATGAAACACGAAATATGGAATTGACTGCTTGTAAACAACTAGCTTCCAGTTGTCAATATTGCTGAAAAGAAAAAAAAACTGGAAAAAAAGGCATTAGTTTGTGATCTTCTTGGCTTATTCAGTTTCCACAGTGCAAAATATTCACTGAAATGCTCTGATCGTGTTTCCACCTTGCCTTACGTAAATTATCATATCTCATAACTTACTTTTAAATTGCTTGAATTTAGTCATCCTCCTGTTTATTTGATTTGATTTTCCTGATTGAGGTTAAATCATTTTGCAAAGTCTGCCTTCGGGCCTATCAAACTCAACGGCCAGAATAAAATGACATTCAGTAAAATAAATCAACATTATTTTGGGGACTACTGAACAAGGTGTGTGGATAAAGAGGATTAAGTATTCAGAGTGTAGGAGTTCTCCTGTTGTATCATTTGTGAATTTCATTTCCCTACTATGTGTCCAGGAAGAGCTGGGAAGAATTCTGCCCTGGCACACCTCCCTCAGGTAAAAAGGGGCCACTGAATGTATTGACTTGAGATACTGACACTGCTGGATTTCCAGTGTGTTATCTATAAAAATAACTACCGTAGATTCCGGATTATAAGCCGCTACTTTTTTCCCACATTTTGAACAGCTTTGAACTCTGCGGCCTTTAATCCAGAGCGGCTAATACATGTTTTTTTTTCATGCCGCCTCGTAAACATTTTGCCTCGTAACAGTAGACCAATAAAATTGATGAGTAGTTCACAGAGGTCCAATGAAATTGTACGATAAATCAAGCGCACTTTCACAATTAAATTATTGTAAATCAGTCATTTGTACTCACCCTCATCAACATGGAAAATACTCGAAGAAAAGCAAGACCCGAGCGCATCAGACCCGATTAGACCCGATCGCGTTACGCAAGCGCGTCAGACCCGATTAGACCCGATCGCGTTACGCAAGCGCGTCAGACCCGAGCGCATCAGACCCGAGCGCATCAGACCCGATTAGACCCGATCGCGTTACGCAAGCGCGTCAGACCCGAGCGCATCAGACCCGATTAGACCCGATCGCGTTACGCAAGCGCGTCAGACCCGATTAGACCCGATCGCGTTACGCAAGCGCGTCAGACCCGAGCGAAAACGCTGCTTTTAAGTTAAAGGCGATCAATAACTTTTCCTGGTAGGCTGCAGTATATATATTTTTACCAGTCGCTAGGAGATATTGGAATGTTGTTCGTGCTGTTCAGTAAAAAAGTATATGCAACGTAATTTGTGTTACCGATACGTATGTATATTTAAAAGTAGCGGTGCGGCCTAAAATCCGGTGCGGCCTTTACAATTAAAAAATTGATTTTATTTCTAAAATTAGAGCCAGCGGCTTTTAATCAGGTGCGCTCTGTAGTCCGGAATCTACGGTAGCTGCAGCTACCTACAATGCCTATGACAATGCACCTGGCATCTTAGTGCCTTTTCTTGCTCACCAACCATGCAGTCTTAGAGTCATACACTCAGTGACCACATTATTAGGTACACAAAGTACCTAATAAGGAGATCATTAAGTAGATTTCTGTGTGTTTATGATCTTCTGCTGCTGCAGTCCATCCACTTCAAAGTTTGACATGTTGTACATTCAGATATGCTCTTCTGCACATCACTGTTGCAGCAGTAACCGTGTAGTTATTCGAGTTACTGTTGCCTTTCTGACAGCTTAAACCAATCTGGTCATTCTCTTCTGACCTCTCTCATTAGCAAGGCATTTTTGCCCACTGAACTGCCACTCACTGGATGGTGCCATTCTCTGTAAACTTCAGAGAATGTTGTGTGTGAAAAGCTCAGAAGATCAGCAGGAGGAGAGCATTCTGACTGGCTGCATCACCATCAGGTATGCAGAGGCTATGCACAGGGTCGTAGCAAGCTGCAGAGAGTTGTAAAATTAACCAGCTCCATCACAGGTCCCAGCCTCCGTAATAACCAAGACACCTTCAAGGAGATGTGTGCCCCAGAAAAGCGGCTTCCATCATCAAGGACCCCCACCACCCAGGACATGCCCTCGTCACCTGAAGGCATGCACTCAGTGATTCAGGAACAGCTTCTTCCCCTCTGCCATCCAATTTCTAAATTGGCATTGAATTCATGAAACCTTCCTCATGGTTTTTTAAAAATTTCTGTTTTTTTGCACTGCTCATTTTAATTTAACTGTTTAATATACATATATATGCATATATACAGACACACACACATACACTCTCTCTCTCTCTCTCACTCACTCACTCACTCACGCTTTTTAAATTTATCATGTATTGCATTATTGCTGCCGCAAAGTTAACAAATTTCATGACATATGTTGGTGATATTAAACCTGATTCTCATTCTGAGTTTCTGAGATACTCAAACCATCCCACAATCCACCCACATTGTGAGTGGGTGAATGATTCCACCCACAATCATTCCATGTTTAAGGTCACTTAGGTCACATTCCTCCACCATTCTGATGTTTGATGTGAAAAACAACTAGACCTGTTGACCATGTCTGCATGCTTTTATGCAGTGAGTTGCTGTCTTGTTTGATGGTCTACATGTTTATAGTTAAATGACAATAAACTGGATGACACAAGATTAGCTGATTAGATATTTGCATTAACAAGCAGTTGTGCAGGTATATCTAATAAAGTAGCCACTGAGTGTACAGCAGTACCTAATGGATACAGGCCTTTCAGCCCATTGAGTCCATGCTGACCACTACAAACCTGGTTTGTCCTAAATTCCCGTGTTTGGCACATACACCAAGGCTTGCAACAGAGGGAATTTTTTGAATTCCTATGAGATGGCTTTTTAGAGCAGTTTGTGCTTGAGCCTACTCAGGGAAAGGCTATCTTAGATTGGGTGTTGTGTAATAACCCTGATCTTATTAGGAAGCTTAAGATGAGGAACCCTTAGGAGGCAGTGATCATGATATGATTGAATTCATACTGCAATTTGAGAGGGAGAAGCACAATTCGGATGTATCAGTATCGCAATGGAATAAAGGGAATTACAGAGGCATAAGAGAGGAGCTTGCCCAGGTGGATTGGAGGGGGATAATAGCAGAGATGATGGCTGTGGCTGAAGTTTCTGGGAATAGTTCACAAGGTGCAGGACCGATATGTCCCACAGAAGTAGTTGTTCTCAATTGGCAGGGACAGGCAACCGTGGCTGACTAGGGAAGTTAAGGACTGCATAAAAGCCAAGGAAAGAGCATATAAGGTAGCAAAAGTGAGTGGGAAGTTGAATGATTGGGAAGTTTCTAAAATCCAACAAAAGCCAACTAAAAAAATTATAAGAAGGGAAAAGATGTAATATGAGGGCAAATTTGCCAATAATATAAAGCAGGATACCAAAAGTTTTTTTTTTCAGTTTTATAAAGAATAAAAGAGAGGTTAGTGTTGCTATTGGACCACTGGTGAGGTAGTATTGAGGGACAAAGAAATGGCAGATGAAGTTAGTAAGTACTTTGAATCAGTCTTCACTCTGAAAGACACTAGCAGTGTGCCAGAGGTCCACCAGAGAAAGCAGGATCTCCCAGTGGCAACACATTTTAATTCCATGTCCCATTCCCATTCTGATATGTCTATCCATGGCCTCCTCTACTGTCAAGATGAAGCCACACTCAGGTTGGAGGAACAACACTTTATATACTGGCTGGGTAGCCTCCAACCTGATGGCATGAACATTGACTTCTCTAACTTCTGTTAATGCCCCTCCTCCCCTTCTTACCCCATCCCTGACATATTTAGCAAACACGAGGAAATCTGCAGATGCTGGAAATTCAAACAACAACACACACAAAATGCTGGTGGAACACAGCAGGCCAGGCAGCATCTATAGTGAGAAGTGCTGTCGACGTTTCGGGCCGAGTCCTGACGAAGGGTCTTGTCCCGAAACGTCGAAGGCGCTTCTCACTATAGATGCTGCCTGGCCTGCTGTGTTCCACCAGCATTTTGTGTGTGTTGTTCCCTGACATGTTTAGTTGTTTGCCTGTTCTCCATCTCCCTCTGGTGCTTCTCCCCCCCCCCCCCCCTTTCTTTCTCCCGAGGCCTCCCGTCCCATGATCCTTTCCCTTCTCCAGCTCTGTATCACTTTCGCCAATCACCTTTCCAGCTCTTAGCTTCATCCCACCCCCTCTGGTCTTCTCCTATCATTTCGTATTTCCCCCTCCCCCCACTACTTTCAAATCTCTTACTATCTTTCCTTTCAGTTAGTCCTGACGAAGGGTCTCGGCCTGAAACGTCGACAGTGCTTCTCCTTATAGATACTGCCTGGCCTGCTGTGTTCCAGCAGCATTTTGTGTGGTTTGTTTGAATTTCCAGCATCTGCAGATTTCCTCGTGTTAGTTTCCTGATTAGTCAGGTCATCAAAGGACATTGTGAGAAGGCAGATGTATGGGGTTAAGTGGGATCTGGGTTCAGCCATCATGGGGCAGCGAAGCAGACTCGATGGGCTGAATGGCCTAATTCTACTCCTAAGTCTTATGGTTTTCTACCTCTCAGCTCCAGCCCTCAATGTACTTATCTGAGTGCCTCTTCCTGCCTCAACCATTTCTTCTGGCAGCTCATTCCATATACTCACCACCCTCTGCATAAAAAAGTTGCCGCAGTCCCTTTGAAATCTTTCTCCTCTCATCTTAAATCCTTGCCTCCTAGTTTTTCAGTCCAGTATGCTGGGGAAAGGAGTGTTACCATCCACCTTATCAATGCCACTTGGAATTTTAAACATGTTTATAATGTTGCTCCCCATCATTCTCCTGCATTCCAAGGAATAAAGACCTAGTATACCTGCTAGCCTTTCCCTATAACTCAGGCCCTCTAGTTCTGGGCACATTATCGTTTCTCCACTCTTTCCAGTGTAACGCATGTCTTTCCTGTAAAAGGGTGACCAAAACAGTATACAGTACTGAAAGTGAGACCTAACCAATGATGTATCCAACATAATGGCCCAACTGCTATACTCAGTCCCTTGACTGATAAAGAGCAATGTGTGAAATGTCTTTTTCACCATCCTGCCTATCTGTGATGTTGCTTTCCATGTATTACAGTATATTGTTGTATCCTAGCTTCCTCTGTTCCATTGCACTCCTTTCTGTTAAAGATAAAGATTAGCTCTGTTGTTTGTAAGTTGAAGCACTGAAACTTATGGTGAAATGCTTCATTTGTTTCAACTACCAACACAGTCCGAAAATGCTGGGAGCGGCTCGCGAGTGTCACCATGCTGCTGGTGCCACAGTTGACTAAATTTAACCTATACATCTTTGGTATGTGGGTGGAACGGGAGCGCCCAGAGGGACCCACGGTGTCACAGGAAGGATGGACAAACTACTTACAGACAATAGCAGGAATTGAACCCCAATCTCCCAATCTTCCATCAGTGGTCATTATGCTAACCACTGCACTACTGTGCTGCCAGTTGTCAGCCGGATGGCCAGTTAACCTATCCAGTTGCTTGCCCTATACATGGTGTCATCTCTGCATCATCTCTTCATCTCCCTCTTATTCTTCCTGCCTTATTTCCATCTCCTGTTGCACTTAGACAGGATATGAAGCATAGACGAGTACAGACTCTTCAGCCAAACCACATCTTCACCAGGAGAGCATTTCACATGGACCAAAGGATGTATCAATTCATTCGACCAATTATTTACAAACCCCATTTCCAGAAAAGTTGGGATATTTTCCAAAATGCAAAAAAAAAACTAAAATCTGTGATATGTGTAATTCACGTGAACCTTTATTTAACTGACGAAAGTACAAAGAAAAGATTTTCAATAGTCTTACTGACCAGCTTAATTGTATTTTGTAAATATACACAAATTTAGAATTTGATGGCTGCAACACACTCAACAAAAGTTGGGACAGAGGCATGTTTACCATTGTGTTACATCACCTTTCCTTTTAATAACACTTTTTAATCATTTTGGAACGGAGGATACTAATTGTAGTAGATTTGCAATTGGAAATTTTGTCCATTCTTGCTTGATATAAGACTTCAGCTGCTCAACAGTCCGTGGTCTCCGTTGTCTGATTCTCCTCTTCATGATGCGCCATATATTTTCAATAGGAGATAGATCTGGACTGGCAGCAGGCCAGTCAAGCACACGCACTCTGTGTCTACAAAGCCACGCTGTTGTAGCCCGTGCAGAATGTGGCCCGGCATTGTCCTGTTGAAATAAGCATGGACGTCCCGGGAAGAGACGTCGCCTTGATGGCAACATATGTCGCTCTAAAATCCTAATATACGCCTCAGAGTCAATGGTACCTTCACATACATGCAACTCACCCATGCCGTGGGCACTGATGCACCCCCATACCATTACAGATGCTAGTTTTTGCACCTTTGGCTGATAACAATCAGGATGGTCGTTTCCATCTTTGGCACGGAGAACTCGACGCCTGTTTTTTCCAAAAACTAGCTGAAATGTGGACTCATCTGACCACAGTACACGGTTCCACAGTCTTTCGGTCCATCTGAGATGAGCTCGGGCCCAGAGAACTCGCCGGCGTTTCTGCATAGAGTTGATGTATGGCTTCCTCTTTGCGTAATACAGTTTCAAGTTGCATTTCTGGATGCAGCGACAGACTGTGTTAAGTGACAATGGTTTTCCGAAGTACTCTGAGCCCAGGTGGCTATAATTGTCACAGTAGCATGACGGTTTCTTAGGCAGTGCCGCCTGAGGGCTCGAAGATCACGCACATTCAACAGTGGTTTCCGACCTTGCCCTTTACGCACTGAGGTATCTCTGAATTCTCTGAATCTTCTCTCAATATTATGTACTGTAGATGTTGAAAGACCTAAATTCTCTGCAATCTTGCGTTGGGAAATGTTTCTTTTGAACTGACTAACAATTCTCTCACGAATTTTGGCACAAAGGGGTGAGCCACGATCCATCCTTGCTTGCAAAGACTGAGCCTTTGATGGACGCTACTTTTATACCCAGTCATGATACCTCACCTGCTACCAATTAGCCTGCTTAATGTGGAGTCTTCCAAACCGATGTTACTTGAATATTCTGTGCACTTTTCAATCTTATTTTAACTCTGTCCCAACTTCTGTTGAGTGTGTTGCAGTCATCAAATTCTAAATTTGTGTATATTTACAAAATACAATTAAGTTGGTCAATAAAACTATTGAAAATCTTTTCTTTGTACTTTTGTCAGTTAAATAAAGGTTTACGTGAATTTACATATCACAGATTTTTGTTTTTATTGCATTTTGGAAAATATCCCAACTTTTCTGGAAATGGGGTTTGTAAATTTTGGCTATTTGTAAACAGTCCAATATAATTTAATATCAGAGAATGAACGTGGTATACAACCCGAACTTCTTACTCATCACAGAAATCAGTGAAACTGGAAAAAAAAAACAAAAAAATGTATGACACAAAACATTCGAACCCCAAAGCCTCCCTCACCCCTCCCACGCATAGGCAGCAGCAAAAGCATCAGCCTCCTACCAGCCACCATGCAAGCAATAGCAAGGCTTCCAGAGACCATATAATCACTCCCAAAATTTAATTTTGTCACAATTTGCTTACATATCTTTTGTGGTACTTTTGTTCTCCAGTGCATTGTGGGCTTGATATGTTGGCACCAGAATGTGTGTCGATACTTGCGGGTTGTCTCTAGCATATCCTTGGGTTGTGTTGGTTGTTAACACAAGTGATGCATTTCACTGTCTGTACAGGTGATAAATAAATCTGAATCAATATTTCTTTTAATGATGTCAAGCTTGAAACATATTGAAGTACAACAATACCAATAGTTTTATAAAGACGTAAGATGTAGGACTGGTAATAGCATGTAATGTTTTGTACATGCATCTGACAGCCATGTGAGTAGTTTACCCAAGATTTAGGTATACATCTTAGATATAAGGGCATGGATTAGGAAAACAGAAACAAGTTGAAAGTGCTCTTTGGAAAAATAGGATTTACAATTTGCCAATGTAAAGATGCTTCTAGATTATTTAGCAGTCTGCTAAGCCATTATCAAGACCTTATAAGTAGTTGGATAAAGTTTAATAATGCCTTGTTTTTAAAAAAAAATCTCTTATTTCTCCTCATTGTTTCCTTACAGTGAAAACCGTGATGATCAATCTGTGCGAATTTTGGCCATCAGTTTTCTCTGTCGATTGAATAGATCAAATTTACTGCATAAAAAGTTTATGGAGAATCTGTTCATCAAACTTCTTGAGAAGGTATTTTATTTACCTTGTGCTATTGTAAATGAGATTTTCACTAGTAGCGATGGTGATTTCAGAAGCAAAATCATAGCAGCAATATTCCTGAGCAGAGAAGATGATAAGATATGGACAGGAAAGGAATGGAGGGTTATGGGCTGAGTGCGGGTCAGTGGGACTAGGTGAGAGTAAGTGTTCCGCACGGACTAGAAGGGCCAAGATGGCCTGTTTCCATGCTGTAATTGTTATATGGTTGTATGGTTATAAGATTCAATCTGCTTTTGGAATATGTTTTATGTGTTGTATTTAAAATCCAATTTAGAAAACTATTATTTTTACAGTGGTCACAAAGTATATAAAGGTGCAAATTCTGGAACCACTTCATTGAACATCTTCACTCCATCCATCACAGAAGGCAGGATTTGCCAGTGGCTACACATTTTACTTCTACTTCACCTTCCCATTCTGACATGTTGGTCCATGACCTCCACTGCTGTCACAATGAGGTCACTCTCAGGTTGGAGGAGCAACACTCATTCTGTCTGGGTCGCCTCCAAGCTGATGGCATGATTGATATTTCTCTAACTTCCAGTAATTTTTTCCCACTTCTCTCTTCTCTCCTTTTTAATTCACCATTCTGGCTCCCCTCTTACCTCTGCTTCTTCCTTTCTCCTCATGCCTATCAATCCCCTATTGTGCCCTTCCTCCTTCATTTTCTCCCACGGTGCACTGTCCTATCAGATTCCTTCTTTAGCCCTTTACCTCTAACACCTATCTCCTCACAGCTTCTCACTTATACCCCACTCCACCTTCTCCCCTCACCTGTCACCTGCCAGATGTCACTCCTTCCCCTCCCCCCAGCTTCTTATTCTGCCTACTTTCCCCTTCCTTTCCAGTCCTGATGAAAGGTCTTTACCTGGACATTTACCCTTTATTCCTCTCCATAGATGCTGCTTGCCTTGCTGAGATCTTCCAGCGTTTTGTGTTTGTCTGAATTTCCAGCACTGGCAGAATCCCTTGCATTTATGAACTGCTGGAATTACTCAGTATGTGAAGTAGCATTGGTGGAAAGTTCTCCCCATGCCTGCGTGAGTTTCCTCTGGGTGCTCCAGTTTCTTTCTACATTCCAAAGGTGTACAGTTAGAGTTAGTGAATTTGGGGCTATGCTCTATTGGCGCCCGAAGCCTGGTGACACTTGTGGGCAGCCCAGCACATTCACTGATCTGATTTGACACAAATGACACATTTCACTGTGTGTTTCAATGTATATGTGACAAATAAAGCTAATTGCTTTATAAAAAGGCTGCAGTGGTTCAAGATGGCAGCTCACCACCATCTTCTGAAAGACAATTAAACACTGGCTCAGCCTGTGAATAAATTAAATGCATCTTTGTTCCATTTGCTTTTTCCTCTCACCTAATGTTATCCTGATTCTCTTGCTTTTTCTTGGATGGGGACTCTCTATTACAACCCTTCTCAGCTATGTTTTCACATTAGTGATTCAGGAACAGCTTCTTCCCCTCTGCCGTTCCATTTCTGAATGGACATTGAACTCGTGAGCACTACCTCATTACATTTTGTTTGGGCTTTTTTTCATTACTTATAACTTATTTTTGTACTACTGTAATTATTTAAGACTTACAGTAATTCAGGTTTTCATCTCTATCACGAATTGCGTTGTACTGCTGCTGTATAGTTAACCAATTTCACGATAAATGCTGTTGATCTGATTCTGATTCGGATTTAGCTTCACTCACTTCATCCAAATCAAAGATGTACCTCAAAGAGTCCACGTGGCTTTTCCCTTCCTGTCAGTCTGCCTGTAGGCAATTTACTGGACCAGTCATTCAATGCACTCTTTCCTACCCGATTTTTCCTGCTGTACTGATAACTCTTTCAGAGCTGCTTCCTGTTCTCAGATGGTTTCACACATTTACTTCCCACCCCCCCCCCCAATCCTTTTCACTCCTTATGGAGCATAGGGCCTCAACAAAAGTCCTCCACTTTCTGCAATCTCTAGCAGATGTTTTTGCAGTCTCCCAAGTTTGGCTGGCGGCTTTCAGTTCATCCAAAAGCCTACGCCTCTAGGTTTGCTTTGGGTGACCTCTTCTTCTCTTCCCTTGTGGATTCCATTCGAGTGATTGTCGAGTGACATTCAACTGGCTCTTCCTCAAGGTGTGGCTGACCCATCTCCACTTCCTCCTCCTTATCTGGAATACAGTGAGCTCTTGGTTTGCTCTCTTCCATAGGTCTAGGTTTGACACTCCGTCGTACCACTTGAGGCGGAGGATCTGCCGGAGGCATTTGTTGAGAAAGGTCTGGATCTTGTTGGAGCTGGTGTTAGTGATTCTCCATGTTTCGGATCCATATAGCAGGATGGCCTTCACATTGGAGCTGAATATACGGAGCTTAGTTTTGACAGAGATGGCCGTAGATCTCCAAACAGGTCACAGAGTTGTGAAGGCATGTTGGGCTTTTCTGATCCTTGCTCTGATGTCCTCATCTGTACCTCCTGATTTACTGATTTTGCTTCCGAGGTAGGTGAATTTGTCTACATCTTCAACTATTTGTCCTTCAATCCGTAATGGCTCCTCTTGTTTGTTATTAATGTGTAGAACTTTGGTCTTCTCCTGACTGATCTTAAGGCCTACTCGCTGTGAGGTCTCTCCCAAGGAATCTACTTTCTTCTGCATATCTTGAAGCTGGTGTGAGAGAAGAGCGAGATCATCTGCAAATGCCAGGTCTTCCAATTTCCCTGTTAATGTCCACTGGATGCCTCTCTCTGAGCCAGCATAGGCTGTTCTTGTAGCCCAGTCGAGTACCACAAGAAAAAGTAGAGGCGACAGCAGGCATCCCTGTCTGACTCCAGTAGTGACCAGGAACTCTTCGGACAGTCTCCCATCGTGGATGACCCTGCATGAGAAGCCATCATAAAGCTGCTTGATGATATTCACCATCTCTTCTGGTACACCGTAGTGTTGTAAGATGCTCCACATTGACTTTCTGTCCAGGCTGTCAAATACCTTCTCAAAATCAATAAAACACACATATAATGGAGTTTGCCATTCTATTGTCTGCTCCACAGTGACTCTAAGTGTAGCTGTCTGGTCAATGCATGATCTCTCTTTCCTGAACCCTGCCTGCTCATCTCTTAGTCTCTGGTCAATGGCGTCTTTCATCCGCTCCAAGATGACCCTGGTGAGAACTTTGCTAGGAATGGACAACAAGGTGATCCCCCTCCACTTGCCACACAGTGAAAAATCTCCAGATTTTGGCAGCTTCACAAGGAGGCCCTTCTTCCAATCTGATGGGATCTCTCCTGTTCTCCATATCAAATTCAGCAGTATATGCAAATGGTCCACCATAACCTCTCCACCCTCTTTCAATGCTTCTGTAGGAATGTTGTCTTCTCCAGCAGCCTTGCCATTCTTCAGGCTTTTAGGGCTTTCCGAATTTCTTGCTTGGTGATTTCACCTATATTGATGTTGAGTGGGTCTCCAGGCTCCAGGTCAGGTGGGTTCTGTGGTGGTGGTCTATTCAATATTTCCTGGAAGTATTCCTTCCATCTCGCCAGCTGATCTTCAACTGAAGTGAGCAGATGGCCTGTCTTGTCTCTAACAGGTCTGTTGAAATTGCTTTTCTTCCCTCTCAAAAGTTTAGTTGTTGTGTAGAGTGCCTTGAGGTTTCCTTTACTGGCCGCTGTTTCTGCTTGCTCTGCTATTTCATTGAAGTATGACCTCTTGTCCTTTCTGAGCTGTTTCTTCACCTCCTTGGCCATCATGCTGTACCTGTTGGCAGTAATTTGTTTCTGTTGCCAGGTGCTGGCCTGATTCAACTCCTGTTTGAGCTTTTTCCTCTCCTCCACCTTCTGCCATGTCTCGTCCCTGATCCAAGGTTTACTGTTGACTGGTGGTCTTCCCAGTACTTTTTCACAGGCTCCTACAGTGGCCTGCTTGAAGGTAATCCAGGCGTGTTCCGCTGTTCTCTCATCTTGTTCCTCTATTTGAAGAGCCCCAAAGCGGTTTTGCAAGGCGATGTGGAAATCTTTCTTGTTCTTTTCCGTCTGTAGTTTTCTAACATCAAACTTTATTCGCGTGTTCTGTTGCTTCTTCTTGGCTGACAGCTTCATCTTCAGCTTTGCAACAACCAAATGGTGGTCAGATCCAATATCTGCTCCTCTTTTGGCTCTCACATCTTGCAATGAACTTCTCCAGCGCTGGCGGACTATGACGTGATCAATCTGGTTCTCTGTTTGATGGTCAGGTGAGACCCAGGTTATCTTGTGGGGAAAGAGGGTACCTCCAATGGTCAGTTTGTTGAAGGCACAGAAGTCGGTAAGGAGTTCTCCATTTTCATTCATATTCCCCAAACCATTCTGGCCCATCTCTCTCTCCCTGCCAGTGTTATCGCTGCCTACTTTGGCATTCAGATCTTCCATGACGATCAACATATCTTGCTTAGGTACCTTTCCAACTACTGCTTGAAGCTGGGTGTAGAAGAGATCTTTTTCTTCTTCCTCTGCGTTGTTAGTTGAGGCGTAGCACAGGATAATGGATACCTTCTGGAATCTGGACTCGAACCTGGCTGTGATGATACAGTCGAACACTGGTTCCCATTCTATCAAACTTCTGGCTGCTTCTTTGGACAACATCAGGGCCACACCAGCCTCATGCGGGTCTTCCTCTTTTTCTTTGCCGGAATAGAGCAGAGTTTCTTCCGTCTGTAGTTTGGTCTCACCAAAAGTATTCCACCTTGCTTCTCACATGCCCAGGAGTGTGAGGTGGTATCAGTTCATTTCCTTCACTGCCTGTGCGCACCTACCTGTCTCCCAAAGCGATCTCACATTCCATGTTCCAATTAGGATAGATTTCATCCGTGAGAGCAGCTTTGGAACCTCCATTATGGTTTTCCTTGGGTGAAGGAGGGTTGTCAGCCCTGCAGCTTCCTGACGGGTTTGGTTGCAGCACGTCATCAGCCTCCTGAATGAGGCCCTGCTTTTCCCGAGATCTGGGTTAGTGGTTGACAATCTGTTGATGGTTTCTGTAACAATTGCTTGTTTTACGTGAACAGGTTGTTAGCCCATTGCACAACTCCCAACCTGGAGGATCAGGGGTTTTCTGTTGGGGTCACCTTCCCCTAGGCGATAGCATTTCCATGCTAACGAGCTCCACCTGCCCGGGTTTGAAATCAGAGTTTATCCTCTCCTAGATAGGCTGCCATCCAAGGCTAACGAGTCCTATCTACCCGGGTTTGGAATCGGAGTTCCTTCTTCTAGGCTATGTTGGTTCGCGGCACCTTCTTCCATATTATCCGGTGCACCCCTCACACGAAGGATCCCCCATCCACCACCCAGGGGACGCGCCTCAACGCCGTATAGCCCCAGCGCGAGGACACATTTACTGGCCAGTTCCATTTTGTTCTTAATCTCAGATGTAACATGGCTAACTCTTGCCACCCTCTCTATAACAGGGTCAGGTTAGCAACTCTTCTCTGTTAGATGCTCATGGACTCCCACAAATATCTTGGCTGCACCTCAATCCACCTCTCAATCTCCTGTATGTCCTGATGACAATACTTTTCACCACTTCTGACACTGTGTGCCTAACCCTTTATCAAAACGGTTTCTCTCACACAGATGCAGCTCGATCTGCTGAATGTTTCCTGATTTTTCTACTTTTATTGTCCAAAAATGACTCAACATTAAACAGTGATTATTAGTTCTCATATAGTACATTGCATTCGGTATACACAATGTGGTCTCCTCTTTTTCTCTCCTCCTGTATTTTCATTCATTTTTTTACTCCCCCTCCGGACAGGTTGGCTGCAGTTCACAAGCCATCGCCATTCTCTCTTGGTCAGCCCAAGTATCACATTATTCAGGATTTACAGTATTTGTCTCCACCATATCACAGGCACCTCCTTTGTTTTCTTTGTTCCTCATACTCAGCAACTTAAAATGTATGTAACTTTCCCAAGTTCTGATTTTACATATTAACTCTGTTTCTATCTCCATCAATGCTGCCTGGTTTGCTGAGTATCTCCATCATGTTCCATTCTGACTCCCACAGGAACAGGCCCTTTGGCACTCGCTGGCAATTCAAACTGCCTGAATGCTTTCACTTGCTCCCTAGCCCTGGATTCTCTGTATGTTGGGAGGCTTACAGCAGTGGCTAATTTTTAATGAGGATATTTTACCCCATGGTTGTCATAATTTATTCAAAATGTTTCCTGATTTCTTTTCCTCTCTTGGGCATTGCTAATGTCCAAAATAAACTCTTAATCATGATTTTAAAAGATTATTCACATCTCCTTGAGTAAGTTTGTCAAATGAAGCCCTTTTAAACTCGTGTGCAAAAGGTTTTATAAGGTCTTTATGGTTCTTTTTAGCTTCACTGATAGAACACTTTTGTTCAACTTTCATTAGCTAATATTGGGAGCTTTTCTTCAAGTCAGGTGTGAATTACAAAACAATTTTTGAATAATATCTTAAACAACTGGAAAAGCTCAGGGGTATTGGGAGGGAGGGGGTATTAGGAAATTAGGCGGCTCTAATTTCATATTGAATTGTGTAAACATCAACTTAATTTAATATTGTTAGAGAAAAAGAATATACATTTGAATTTTGGAGTCATCTACTTATCAGCTACTAATAGTCCTGAAGAGAGTTTTAATGTGGCTCAAGAAATTCCTCCTCATCTCCATTCCAAAAGGACACTCTGCTATTCTGAGCCTGTGTCCTCTGATCTTAGACTCTCCCACCATAGGTAATATCCTCTCCACATCCACTCTATCAAGCCCTTTCACCATTCAATAGGTTTCAATGAAGTCACTCCTCAGTCTTCTGAATTCCAGTGAATACAGGCCCTGAGCCATCAAACACTCTTCATTTGACAAGCCATTTAATCCTGGAATAATTTTCGTGAACCTCCTTTGAAAAGCTGATGGAGATTGTGGATGAGATGCTTTTGCCAATTCTGAACTGACTGGGGTCTACATGAGGAAATCCAGGATCCAGTTGCACAAGGGGTTATTGAGGCCCAGGTCTTGGAGTTTACTGATTAGTTTAGAGGGAATGATGGTGTTAAATGCTGAGCTGTAGTTCATAAAGAGCATCCTGATGTATGCATCTTTGCTGTACAGCTGCTCCAGGGTTGTGTGAAGAGCCAAAGAGATGATACCTGCTATTGACCTGTTGCTCCGGGAAGTGAATATGCTTCAACACCAGCCTCTCAAAATTCTTCACCACTGCGGATGTAAGTGCTACTGGGCAATAGTCTGAGGCAGGTAACCATTCTCTTCTTGAGCACCGGTATGATTAAAGCCTGCTTGAAGCAGGTGGGTACCCCACACTGCCGGAGTGAGAGGTTGAAGATATCCATGAACACACCACCCAGTTGGTCAGCATAGGTATTCAGTACTTGGCCAGATACTCCGTCTGGTCCAGATACTTTCCTTGAATTCATTCTTTTGAAGGCATGTCATCTTCAGATACAGATACAACTTTAACCAGGCCTGGTCGAAGAAAACCCTGCCCAGTTATCACCAGCATGTAACCTGTAGCACCAGAGGTCCCGACACACTAGACCACTGCTACACTACGATAAGGATTGCCTATTGTTCCTTCCCGAGACTGCTTTTTGGCAAGTCAGATCATTTGGTTGTACTCCTGCTACCTGCATACAAAGCCTAAAGAGCAAGGCTCCAGAGATCAAGACAACCAGAGGTTGTCGCAGGAGGCAGAGGAGCAGTTACCAGTTTGCCTTGAGTCAGTGTACCGGCTCATGTTCAAGGACTTGAATGACTACACCAGGGTCTTTACAGACTTTATTAAAGCAGTTGTTAATGAGTGTGTCCCCGCAGAACTATTCTGAGTTTACCCTATTCAGAAGCCCTGGATGAACCATGAATTCAGGAATTTGCTGAGAGCCAGATCAGAGGCATTCAAGTCTGGAGATGAAGAATGCTACGAGAGCTGCAGGTGTAGTCTCCAGAAAGTCATCTCATGGGTGAAGTGGGAGATTCTAGGCCAGAGTGGAATCAGTGAGGGATGCTCGATAGATTGGCAGGGTTTGAATGCCATAACCTCCTACAAAATAAAATCTTATGAGATAGGGAACAGCAGATCTTCGCTTCCAGATGAATTCAATGCCCTCTATGCTCACTTTGACCACCAGAACAGGGAGGAACCATGTCTCCTGATGATGCTTTGAGCGGCTGGTTAAAGACTACATCTGCAGCATGCTACTACCTACACTGGACCCCCTACAATTTGCCTACTGATGGAACCAGTCTACCGATGACACCATAGCCACAGCACTACAGTCCATCCTCACTTACCTGGAGAAGAGGGATGGATACATTAGAATGCTGATCCTGGACTACAGGTCAGCATTTAACACCATAATTCCCTCCAGACTTGACAGGAAGCTCAGAGACCTCGGCCTGCACCTCACCTTGTGCAGCTGGATCCTAGACTTCCTATTGGATCATGGACAGGTGGTAAGGATGGGATTCCTCACCTCTGCCCTTCTGACCTTCAACACAGGTGCCCCTCAGGGTTGTGTCCTGAGTCCCCTTCTCTACTCCCTTTACACCCATGACCGTACTGCCACACAGAGCTCCAGTCTGCTGATCAAATTCGCAGATGACACAACTTTGATTGACCTTATTTTTAATAGTAATGAGACAACCCACAGAGGAGAGGTTGACACCCTGAGACAGTGGTGCCAGGAAACAACCTCTCCCTCTATGTCAAAAAAACCAAAGAGCTGTTTGTGGATTACAGGAGGAACAGAGACAGGCTTGGCCCAATCAACATCAATGGGTCTACAGTTGAGATGGTGAGTGGTTTCAAGTTCCTCAGTATACACATCCCTGAGGATCTCACCTCGACTGTACACACTGGCTGTATGGCAAAAAAAGCACAACAGCTTCTCTTCAACCTCAGGCGACTGAAGAAGTTTGGCATGGGCTGTATCACTGCCTGGTACAGGAACTGCACCAACCTTGATTGCTGAGCACTGCAGAGAGTGGTATGGACAGCCATTGAATATATTTACAGCAGCAGGTGCATAAAGAAGGCCTGGAAGATCATCAAGGACACCAGTCACTCCAATCATAAACTGTTTCAGCGGCTTCTGTCTGGCAAAAGGTACTGCAGCATTAAAGCCAGGACCAACAGGCTATGGGACAGCTTCTTTCTACAAGCCATTAGACCTTTAAATTTACATGTCTGTACATTGCAACGGAGTCATAATGCAAAGATTTTCACTCCCTCATGTTGTGGGATGGATGTAAGATTTAACATAAATTCAAATTCAAATCTGTGAGCAGATAAAGTAAAATAAAATTAATTGTGAATGGTGGAAATTGGGGAAGAAATCAGAAGAACAATCAGCAGCATTTTGAAAATGAAGATAGAAGATTGCAGCGCAGTACAGGTTTTTGGCCCACGATGTTGTGCTGACCTTATCACCTACTCTAAGATCAATCTTGGTTCAGGCTGTATTTGTGGACAGAGAAACAGTTATTCTTTTCAGGGCCGGAAGCGAGATAGACAAAAAAAAAACAAATTCAATTTTAGGTAGCAGATGAGGTTGACATGCAACTCCTCTAAGTCAAAAGCTTCTGAATTGTAGGGAGACCTTCCATAGAATTGTGGTGCATGTTCATTATGTTCGTGTACTGTAAGTGGTAGCAAAATGGTGTTTGTCATCTTTTTTGGATTTATTGTCAAATTGCTAAATAAAATTGAACTCCTGAAGCTACTATTTTTCCTATTCCCAGGACGAAGAGCTGAGGAACACCAAAGGTCGCTATTATGTGAACTCCCTGATGCATCGACTAAAGAACAGAATTTGGCAGACACTCCTTGTGCTCCTTCCTCAAATGGACCAGGTAAAGATATCATCAGTCTAAGAATTATGTTTCACATGCATAATATCAAAAGTAATTATCCATGAATTTTTTTCCCCAATTTAGATATCTGATATTGACCCTTTTTATTTTCCCTGTTAGCTGTTCCCCATTTGGAGCCACAAACACTTTTTAAAAGGCTGAAACAACACACACAAAATGCTGGTGGAACACAGCAGGCCAGGCAGCATCTATAAGGAGAAACACTGTCGATGTTTTGGGCCGAGACCCTTCGTCAGGAATTTAAAAGAATTTTTTTTTAAAAAAGAAAGAATTTAAAAGGAATTTAAAGGATTGTTTTTGCTTCCTCTGGTCTTTATAGGGCAGCACAGTAGTGTAGAGGGTAGTGTAGCATGGTAGTGTAATGGTTAGCATGACGTTTCATAGCCCTAGTGGTCGGGGTTCAATTTTTGCTGCTGACAATAAGGATGTTGTACATTCTCCCCATGACCGCATGGGTGTCCTCTGGGCCTTCCAGTTTCCTTCCACAATCCAAAGATGTGAATAGGCAGCTGTCGATCCCAGGGGAAGAACTGGCTGTTGCCCATGCAGTGGGTCCCTCCCTCTCCACATCACTGATGTAATCCAAGGGAAGGGCATGCATTGATACAGCCTGGCACTAGTGTCGTCACAGAGTTTGCCAGAGTGAAGTTGTAAACAACATCAAGCTGCCTTAGGGACCCTGGCTCTGGATTTCTTCCTCTGGATCCCCACTACCGCCCCCCCTATGAAACCCTTAGGAACCACCAAAGATGTACAGGTTAGGGTTATTAAGTTATAGACATGCTATTTTGGCACCAGAAGCTTGGGGCACTAGCGGGCTGATTCGGACTGTGTTGGTCATTGACACAATTGGTGTATTTACTTCTTGTTTCAATGTTCTGATGTAAATGAGACCAATAGAGTTAATCTTTAATAGGTGAAAAAAGGTAGCTTTGATAATTTCTGATTAAAGGCAAATGTAGAGTTTATTGAAATAATTTATTGAAGTTTTCCTTGTGCCTAATTGAAAAATTCAAGCCAAAGGAAATTTGTTGGGATTTAGTTAGATCAGTGGTTTAATGAAGCCTCATCTTCACAATGTTTTTCATTTTAGACAAGCCTACTTCTTATTATGTAGTGTCTTTGGTGTCTGTTTGTGGATGAGATTCCCATGTGTTTGAACTCAAACTGCATCAATATGTTCCGTAGGTGTTTCTCAGTGCCACTGTTCAAATTGTCTTCAGATCTGCTTTGAGTGATAATCAGGCATCTGTAAAATACTTGATCGAATGGTTCATCATCTTATTCATGCAAAAGTGCCCAGAGCTTATTGATTCTTTCTGGAGATTCTTCAGCTACGTAAGTAAAGGAGTATTGACTACATCTAATAATTCCTCTAATTTTCTTAAACCACCCTTGAAATCTTTTTACTAACACTGGCATGAATTCTTAAGAGCATAAATGTTACTTTAAGTCTTGTTGTTCCAGAAATGTATATTTATTGCTTCTGAATTTACTTTCCTGGACTGTTTCGTTTTACTGATGATGTTCCAATAATGGATGGATTGAACGTGCGTATTAAAAAAAATCCATCGTACGCATCTTCAAAGGAAAATATTTGTCGGATTTGACCCCACTAACACAAGTTTCCAAATGCTTGATTTTTTTTCAGACCTATTAGTAAGTATGGAAATTTAATTTCCAATATTCTTCCAGAAACTTATTGTCAGAATTGATTAGCAAAGGTCAGATACAGGGATGTCAGGAACACAGCTTAGGTTTGTGTGACATATTAAAGGTTGCAAGAAAAAAGGGATATTGAAAAATATACTTATGTAGAGTAATATAGACTCAGTGGCCATTTTATTAGGTACACCCTTCATTTGCTCATTCATGCAAATATCGAATATGCGAGTATTAAATCAGCCAATCATGTGGCAGTAACTCAATGCATAAAAACATGCCCAGACATAGTTAAGTGATTTATTTGTTGTTCAGAACATCAAAATGGGGAAGAAATGTGATTTAAGTGACTTTGTGGTATGACAGTAGATGCCAGACGGCGTCGTTTGAGTGTCTCAGAAACTGCTGTTCTAGGATTTTCAAGCACAGCAGTCTCTAAAGTTCATAGGCAATGGTGCAAAAAAGCAAAAGACATCTTGTGAGTTGCAGTTCTGTGGGTGGAAATGACTTGTTAATGAGAGAAGTCAGAGAACAATGGCCAGACTGATTCAAGCTGACAGGATGGTAACAGCAACTCAGATAACCATGCATTACAACAGTGATGTGTGGAAGAGCATCTCTGAATGCTTAACACATTGAACCTTCAAGTGGATGGGCTACAACAGCAGAAGACCACATATGCCCAGTAAAACACTCAGTGGCTACTTTATTAGGTTGCAGAAGGTATGTAATAAAGTGGCCACTAAAAGTATATTGTGCCAGATGATCAGGGTGTCAATTTTTAAATGAGTTATAGAGGAGGGCTGCGGGAGTTATAGGGGAGGCCTGCGGGAGTTATTGGGAAGGCCTGTGGGAGTTATAGGGGAGGAAATCCCAAGAACTGGATCTTGGATGATGGTAGAAGAGTAGAAATTGACGCCACACTGGAGCCCAAATTGCTGATGCAATGTGAATTCAAGTGCCCTGAATGACAAGAAGTCTGCTGCAGGAACTCAATAGTTTGAGCAGTGTGGGGAAAGGAACTGTCAATATTTCCAGCTGTAACCTTGCATCAGAACTCAGAGGCTTGTCTGGCTGGAGGAAGTTGGAGCTGAGATAATATGATAAGTTTTTATCTGCAATTTGAGAAAGATAAGGGCAGATCGGAGGTGTCAGTGTTGCAGTTGAACAATGAGCCATGAGGGAGATGCTGGCCAAAGTTAAATGGATGGATATCCTAGCAGGAAAGACAGTGGAACAGCAATGGCAGGTATTCTTGGGAATAACGCACAAGGTGCAAAATCAGTTCATTCCCTGGAGAAGAAAGGATTCAAAGGAGGGAAAGGGGCCACAGTGGTTGACAAAGGAAGTCAGAGATTGCATAGCATTAAAAAAAAGTATGACAGAGCTAAGGTGAGTGGGAAGACAGATAATTGGGAAATGTTTAAGGAACAACAGAACTTAACTAAAAAGGCAATACGGGGAGAAAAAATGAGGTACGAACGCAAGCTAGCCAGGAATATAAAGGAGGATAGCAAAAGCTTTTTTAGGTATGTGAAGAGAAAGAAGACAGTTAAGAACAATGTTGGGCCCTTGAAGAATGAATTGGGTGAAATTGTTATGGGAAACAGAGAAATGGCAGAAGAATTTAATAAGTACTTTAGATCTGTCTTCACTAGGGAAGACACAGGCAATCTCCCAGATGTATGGATGGGCCAAGGACATAGGGTAACAGAGGAAATGAAACAGATTGACATTAGGAAGGAAATGATGATGAGTAGACTGATGGGACTGAAGGCTGACAAATCCCCAGGTCCAGATGGTCTGCATCCTAGGGTACTAAAGGAGGTGGCCCTGGAAATTGCGGATGCATTGGTAATCATTTTCCAATGTTTCTTAGATTCAGGATCAGTTCCTGAGGATTGGAGAATGGCTAATGTTATCCCACTTTTTAAGAAAGGAGGGAGGGAGAAAACAGATAACTATCGTCCTGTCAGCCTAACATCAGTAGTGGGGAAGATGCTAGAGTCCATTATTAAAGATGAAATAGTGTCATATCTAGATAACAGTGATAGGATTGGGCCGAGCCAGCATGGATTTACCAAGGGCAAATCATGCTTGACTAATCTATTGGAGTTTTTCGGGGATGTAACCAGGAAGTTAGACAAGGGAGATCCAGTGGATGTAGTGTACCTTGATTTTCAGAAGGCATTTGATAAGGTCCCACATAGGAGATTTGTGGGTAAAATCAGAGCTCATGGCATTGGGAGGAAGATATTGACATGGATAGAAAACTGGTTGGCAGATAGAAAGCAAAGGGTAGCGGTGAATGGGTGTTTCTCGGAATGGCAGGTGGTGACTAGTGGGGGTGCCACAGGGCTAGGTATTGGGACCACAGCTGTTTACGATTTACATCAACGATTTAGATGAAGGCATTGAGAATAACATCAGCAAGTTTGCTAATGATACTAAGCTGGGTGGCAGTGTGACGTGATCAGGATGTTAGGAGAATTCAGGGTGACTTGGATAGGCTGGGTGAGTGGGCAGATGGCGTTTAATGTGAATAAGTGTGAGGTTATCCACTTTGGGAGTAAGAACAGGAAGGCAGATTATTATCTGAACGGTGTAGAGTTAGGTAAGGGAGAAATACAAAGAGATCTAGGAGTCCTTGTTCATCAGTCACTGAAGGTGAATGAGCAAGGGCAGCAGGCAGTGAAGAAGGCTAATGGAATGTTGGCCTTTATTACAAAGGGAATTGAGTACAAGAGCAAGGAAATCCTTTTGCATTTGTACAGGGCCCTGGTGAGACCACAGTTGGAGTATCGTGTACAGTTTTGGTCTCCAGGGTTAAGGAAGGACATCCCGGCTGTAGAGGAAGTGCAGCGTAGATTCACAAGGTTAATTCCTGGGATGTCTGGACTGTCTTACGTAGAGAGGTTAGAGAGACTGGACTTGTACACGCTGGAATTAAGGAGATCAAGAGGGGATCTGATTGCAACATATAAGATTATTAAGGGATTGGACAAGATAGAGGCAGGAAATATGTTCCAGATGCTGGGAGAGTCCAGTACCAGAGGGCATGGTTTAAGAATAAGGGGTAGGTCATTTAGGACAGAGTTAAGGAAAAACTTCTTCTCCCAGAGAGTTGTGGGGTTGTGGAATGCTCTACCTCAGAAGGCAGTGGAGGCCAATTCTCTGGATGCTTTCAAGAAGGTGTTAGATAGGTATCTTATGGATAGGGGAATCAAGGGATATGGGGACAAGGCAGGAACCGGGTATTGATAGTAGATGATCAGCCATGATCTCAGAATGGCGGTGCAGGCTCGAAGGGCCGAATGGTCTACTTCTGCACCTATTGTCTATTGAGATAAAGCTGAAGAGAATATCAGTCTCCGTTAAAACTCTATGAACCTATTGGAACAGACAAAAGTATTGAAAGAACTCAGCAGGTCAAGAAGCATCAATGGAAAGGAATAAACAGTCAACTTTTTGGACCAAGACCTTTTCGTTTATTCTTCTCCGTAGACGCTGTGTGACCTTCTGAGTTCCTCCATCACTTTGTGTGTGTTCCTCAAGGTTTCCAGCATCTGCAGAATCTCCTGTGTTTCTGAACCTATTTAAAGTTCAAAGTAAATTTATTGTCAAAATACATATTTGTCAACATATACGACCCTGAGATTCATTTTCTTGTGGGCATATTCACTAAATCCATAGAATATTAACCATAATAATCAATGAAAGACCACCTAACTAGGGCATTCAACCAGAGTGCGGAAGATAACAAACTGCAAATACAGAATGAGTAAATAATAATAACAAATAAGCAATAATATTGAGAACATGAGATGAACAGTCCTTGAAAGTGAGTAATTGGTTATGGGAACATTTCAGTGATGGAGTTAGTGAAGTTGAGTGAAATGTTCCTCTTCGGTTCAAGAGTCTAATTGTTGAGGGGTAGTAACTGTTCATGAACCTCGTGGTGTGGGTCCTGAGGCTCTTTTTTCTTCTTACTCATAGCAGCAGTGAGAAGAGAGCATGGCCTGGGCATTAGGGGTCCCTGATGATGGATGCTGCTTTCCTTCGACAGTGTTTCATGTAGATGTGCTCAATATTGGGAGGGCTTTACCTGTGATGTCCTGGGCCGTATCCATTACTTTTTGTATGATTTTCTATTCAAGGGCATTGGTGTTTTTGCTGTCCGTTAAATAAAACTTCCCAGATGCTGAATGTTTAGCCTCCTAAAATTAACCATGAAAATAAAATTCTTCTGTTTGGCAAATGGTGTAAGAATGAACAGAACGTTTATTGTTGAGATCAAATGTATTTGTTCCTCTAGCATTGGCCACACTACTTGCTATCTGGTTCAATTCCTGCCTGTAAAATATCCACACTGTGTGCCGATCATGGTTAGCGTGATGTTATCACAGCTCGGGGTGTTGGATTTCAGAGTTCAATTCCTGCATCGTCCTTGAGGGATTTGTGACTGCATATATTTCCTCCAGGTGCTCTGCTTTCTTCTCACAGTCCAACGAGGTACTGGTTAGTAGGTTAATTAGTCA
This sequence comes from Hemitrygon akajei, assembly GCF_048418815.1. NCBI lineage: Eukaryota > Metazoa > Chordata > Chondrichthyes > Myliobatiformes > Dasyatidae > Hemitrygon > Hemitrygon akajei. Next base: position 102,900,477 of record NC_133130.1, read on the forward strand.
TTGTAAGTTGACTTGTGATTAGGCTGCGGTTATATAGATGAGTTGTTGGCTGTTTGTCTCAGTGGGCCGGAGGGTCTGTTCTGCGCTGAATCTCGAAGTAGAAATAAATAATTAATTTACCCCCATCCTTGTTCAGCAAATGCAGGGAGTCGCTAAGTGTGGATGAGTTGGGGCATCTGCTGTGTAGCTTTTTGACTAGATGTGCCCTGCCATATCAATTCTAAATCCACAGTCATTTTCAGCTATACACTTCCTTATTTCTATCAAGTGAGTTTATTGCCCTTTGCACTCTTCAAGGAGTAGTAGAACATCTAGTATAAAAAAATGATTTTCAGGTTTTGCTGGAAAATCATTCAGGTCCTCGTTGTTGTGGTGAGTGGGACTGCAGCAAAATGGGCAAAATAGTAAAAGTAAATTTTTAAATTGTTTCAGAAAAGCTTATATCACAAAAATGAGCAGCATCTATCTCTCAACCAACACTAGAAATAAATAACACACCTAGTTATTCTACCTTGATACTTTTACGACCTTGGTATGTAGCAATTTCTCCACATTGTAGTTGTGCATCAGAAGCACAACTGTGCAGTTGACTGATAGATAGATAGATAGATAGATACTTTATTCATCCCTATGGGGAAATTCAACTTTTTTCCAATGTCCCATACACTTGTTGTAGCAAAACTAATTACATACAATACTTAACAGTAAAAAAAATATGATATACATCTAAATCACTATCTCAAAAAGCATTAATAATAGCTTTTAAAAAGTTCTTAAGTCCTGGCGGTAGAATTGTAAAGCCTAATGGCATTGGGGAGTATTGACCTCTTCATCCTGTCTGAGGAGCATTGCATCGATAGTAACCTGTCGCTGAAACTGCTTCTCTGCCTCTGGATGGTGCTATGTAGAGGATGTTCAGAGTTATCCATAATTGACCGTAGCCTACTCAGCGCCCTTCGCTCAGCTACCGATGTTAAACTCTCCAGTACTTTGCCCACGACAGAGCCCGCCTTCCTTACCAGCTTATTAAGACGTGAGGCATCCCTCTTCTTAATGCTTCCTCCCCAACACGCCACCACAAAGAAGAGGGCGCTCTCCACAACTGACCTATAGAACATCTTCAGCATCTCACTACAGACATTGAATGACGCCAGCCTTCTTAGGAAGTACAGTCGACTCTGTGCCTTCCTGCACAAGGCATCTGTGTTGGCAGTCCAGTCTAGCTTCTCGTCTAACTGTACTCCCAGATACTTGTAGGTCTTAACCTGCTCCACACATTCTCCATTAATGATCACTGGCTCCATATGAGGCCTAGATCTCCTAAAGTCCACCACCATCTCCTTGGTCTTGGTGATATTGAGACGCAGGTAGTTTGAGTTGCACCATATCACAAAGTCCTGTATCAGTTTCCTATACTCCTCCTCCTGTCCATTCCTGACACACCCCACTATGGCCGTGTCATCAGTGAACTTCTGCACATGGCAGGACTTCGAGTTATATTGGAAGTCTGATGTGTACAGGGTGAACAGGACCGGAGAGAGTACGGTTCCCTGCGGCGCCCCTGTGCTGCTGACCACCGTGTCAGACCTACAGTCTCCCAACCGCACATACTGAGGTCTATCTGTCAAGTAGTCCACTATCCAATCCACCATGTGAGAGTCTACTCCCATCTCCGTTAGTTTGTGCCTTAAGATCTTGGGCTGGATGGTGTTAAAGGCACTAGAGAAGTCAAGGAATGTAATCCTCACAGCACAACTGACCCCCTCTAGGTGAGAGAGTGATTTGTGCAGCAAATACGTGATGGCATCCTCCACTCCCACCTTCTCCTTATACGCAAACTGAAGAGGATCCTGGGCGTGCCTGGTTTGTGGCCTCAGATTCTGTATTATCAGCCGCTCCATGGTCTTCATCACGTGCGACGTCAAGGCAACAGGTCTGAAGTCATTCAACTCCTTTGGTTGTGGTTTCTTCGGTACCGGGACAATACAGGATGTTTTCCACTGTCTGGGTACTCTTCTCTGCTCCAGGCTCATGTTGAAGATGCGCTGTAGTGGTTCTCCCAACTCAGTCGCACAGGCCCTCAGTAATCGTGGGGAAACTCCATCTGGTCCAGCCGCCTTGCTAGTACAGATCTTCCTCAGTTGTATCCTGGGGTGTCATGTTACACAAGTGTAGCATGAATACACAGACTCTCAATGTAAACTTAGTGTTCAGCAAAATTACATTTAACTTTATGTGGTGCATGGAAAGTTAGGTAAGAGTTGATGGGGACATAGGAATTTTTTTGGAAATAGAGGAGTTAGTAAGTTTTCTTGGCTGTGATATCATGATGGTTGGACCAGAACAGGTGATTGATGACATTCACACCTAGGAACTTAAAGCCCTCAACCTTCTCAGCCTTAGCTCTGTTGATGTGGAAAGGGTGTGTGCACTGTCCCCTCTTTTTGAAGACAATAAACATTTCTTTTGTTCTGTTGACATGAGGGAAAGGTGGTTGTTACGCTGCCATGTTACTAAGCTCTCTATCTCTTTCCTGTACTCTGACTCGACACAGCTCGGCCCACAACGGTGGTATTATCTACAAACTTGAAGATGAATTTGGAGCAGAACCTGGCCACAGTCATGAGTGCTCCAGCTTCCAGCATCTGCATTCTCTTTGGTTTTGTGTTGGAGAAATTTACAGTTCAGGCAAGGCAATTGGAAACAGCATTTTAACTTTGAAACATTAAGAGACAATCCTATGTTATGACAGATGGAATGTGAAGGATGAATGTTGCGTGGGGATGGAAGTTCAGCAGAATTTAAAATTACTGTTATAGGTTGGAGGGCATCAGGAAATGTTTAAGTAGTAGTGATAAAGGTTAACATAAACACAAGAGATTTTGCAGATGCTGTAAGTACTGAGCAACACACAAAATGTTGGAAGAAACCAGCAGGTCGGAAGCTTCTATCATAGTATTGAGCCAACCGCTGTGCTGCCGTGGCTTGATGTTCAAAACTATCTCGACTGGAAAACAATGTTTGGTATTGACTTGGGCTCTGGGGAAATGAGTTAGTCTGTAATACTTGCCATGGTATTAATAGAATTGATGTTGTGGGCAAAGGACACCGAAAGTAGAAGGTTTACTAAAGATTAACTTTATTTGTCTCATCAAATCAAATCAGCAAGGATTGTGCTGGGCAGCCTGCCAGTGTCACCATACTTCTGGCACCATAATAGCATGCCCACCACTCATCAACCTTAACCGTGCATCTTTGGAATGTGGGAGGAAACCAGATATCCCAGGAAACCCATGCGACTACAGAGAGAATGTACAAACTTCTTACAGGGAGCAGTGGGAATTGAACCCCAATGGGTGATTGCTGGTTCTTTTACGTTGAGAGGATGCAGCTACTATTTATTGCATCATCTCAAAGTAAAAAGTTTTTAAAACAATCCTTTTGGAACTATTGACAAATACTTAATCTGCCTCCATCTTTGACCTTAAATTTAAGCCTCTTCACAATGTTAAGATATGCACCTGTCTTCAATGTAGTTCATCTTTAGTGTGGATGTTGCATTATAACAGAATTAATTCGTACAATAACATGTTCTCCAAAAGCAAAATTATAGAATAAAATGAATAGTGAAAAAAACTGGTTTCATAAAAGGAAGGAGAGCTTTATTATTTTTAATTAGCATTGTCTCATTACGTGGGGAATTGTTTTGTAAGTGAAGCTTTAAAAGAAATCTGTGTTATAATTATGGCTCAAAGTAAAAATCCTTTTGTAGTTAATTGAAACCCAATGCATTATTTCTAATTTGCTTGACTATTTCAGCAAAGCAACTTAATTGGTCAGTTTTCCTGATTAATTTGACAACTGTTAAATGCAGCACATTATGATTTCTAAAGGTGAAAATTTACCTTAGTGGAATTTGAAAGGAAGACTAGTTCTTAATGATGCTTCATAGCAGAGTAATGGCAGATGACCTTGCATTCAAAAACTTGGCCTAACTTTTTTTCTTCTGAAGCACTATTTTTCAGAAATATTTTGTACAGGGTATTCAGAAAGTCCAATTTGTATTGACCTACTAAACTGATGGACCAAATTGTATCAATTGCTCAGCAAGTTAGGCAACATCTGCGTAAAGAGAAACATCATTAATGTTAAGAATTAGAAGCATTAATGTAAACAATGTTAACTTTCTGATGAACATTTCACTCTGTTTCTCCTTCAACAGATGCTGCTTCATTTGCTGAGTGTTTCTGGCCTTCTCTATTTTACTTCAGATTTCTAGCATCTGCAGTTTTTAATTTTTGTTTATTATTTAGTTAAATTAATGCATTGGCTGAGCTGCATTCCCGACAAGTTTAGCTGATCACAATGGAAATGTGTTGAAGTGTTCTCAGCTCCCTGGTTTACAATGATTTTTGCAGACAGTAAGAACAGCATGGAAGTGTAATGCTTTACAGTTCCAGTGATTGGGTTCAGTTTCTGCCGCTGTCTGTATGTTCCTACTTTGACTATGTGGGTTTCCTCTGCATGCTCCAGTTTCACAAAGATGTGTGGGTAGTAAGTTGTGGGCAGGCTATAGGTGTCAGAAGCATGGTGATAGTTGCGAGGTGACTCCGGCACAGCCTCTGTAGTGTTCTCGCACAGGTGTAAAAGAACTCTGAACTGAACACTGAGGTAAACCGTAGTCAATGAAGACAGGATCGCAGTAAGATTAACCATTTACTGTTCACTCTTCCACATTAACGTATGGTGAAAACTGTTGATAAAACAATACAAAATATATACAGTATTTGTTCCCTTCTTGATATCACATTTACATCATAAATACTTGCAAAAGTAAAACTACAACAACTATATTACATTAAAGTGCAACATACAGTCAGAATCTACCTACACCATCGACTGCTTTAAATACACTTCAACACAAACTATCCGCAACTCTTTAAATAACAAAAACATAAACCTTATCAACCGTCGTTACTTTTAACAGAATCAGCGTTAACATTTTTAATTTAACATATCGATTATCTCATGAACTTACGGCGTTGCTTCACTGATGTTTCTAGTGCGTAGAAAGAAAACTTTTCTCGCGCTGATCCTGCACATGTGAGCCCCCTCCTTCCCGTTTCTCCAAACCGGTATTTTCCCCACAAGATGCGGTGAAACCGGGTGTGACGTCATCGCATGCCGCGATATGTCACAGACAACGAATTTACTTTAAACAATCTTAACTTTAACTAGAAAACGATAACAAACGAATTACTAAAGCGAAACTATAATAAACTAAACAAATGCCATAAAGGCAACACACTCCCCGCCTGACCTTTGTAGGGTCACAATGAACATAATACAAAACTTCAGTCTCTAAATCAGTCCTTAGGTAGAAGTAGAATGCCTTCTGTAACTGGCCTTTGGTAAATTTTCACATCACCTTGGTCAGAAGTTTTCAACTCAACCTTCCTGACATGTCCATCCCTACTAGGGAATGTGGCAGTGATTCTGGCCAGCTGTTGCAGGCGATTTGCTTGTCCCTGAGCAGGACTAAATCTCCAACTTGAAGATTCCTGCAGGGTTCTGTCCACTTTTGTCTGTGTTGCAACAAAGGTAAATATTCATGTCTCCAATGAGACCAGAACCGATTTGCCAGAGCCTGGACCTGTCTCCAATGCTTTGTGTACAAATCCTTATCAGAGAAGTCCCCTGGTGGAGGGGGAGCTCCTGCCTTCTGCGTAAGGAGCATTGATGGTGAGAGTATGAAGGGGTTTTCCGGGTCAGAAGACACAGGTAGGAGTGGTTGTGCATTTATAATGGCTGTGACCTCTGCCATTAGTGTGCACAGTACCTCGTGGGTCAATCGGGTGCGTTGCTGCAGAAACATTGAATCAAGAATTCTTCTGGCGATACCGATCATCTGCTGCCATGCGCCTCCTTGCTGACTGAGGTACTTTTGCATCGTTTTGTCCATCCCCAGCTCCTTTGATGCTCCAACAAAGTTCGTGCCGCAATCAGACCTTAACTGTTTTGCAGGGCCTCTTAGCGCAAAGAAGTGCCTGAGAGCGTTAATGCAGCTGGATGTATCCAAAGATTCGATGACCTCAATGTGTACCGCTCTTGAACTCATGCAGCTAAACATGATGGCCCACCGCTTGCTCTCTGCTTGTCCTCCTCTGGTGCGTCTCGTAGTGATAGTCCAGGGACCAAATACGTCGAGCCCCACATATGTAAAAGGAGGGCAGACTTCGAGGCGTTCTGGTGGGAGGTCCGCCATACGTTGAGCTTCCAACTTGCCTCGCAGTTTTCTGCAGGTTACACATTTATGAAGTACTGAATTGATCAGTGTTTTACCTCCCAAGATCCACAGTCCCGCTGCCCTTATTGCTCCTTCCGTCAGGTGACGCCCCTGATGCTTTACCTGTTCATGGTGATGGCGAGTGAGCAGTAAGGACACATGGCTGTCTTTGGGCAGGATTACTGGACTCTTTTCTGCAGCTGGAAGTTAGGAGTGTATTAACCGGCCTCCAATGCAGATGATATCGTTCTTCAGGATCGGGTTGAATTTCCTCAAAGGGCTGTCCTTTGGTATTGGTTTATTAACTTGGAGAGCTGAAAACTCCCCTGCAAAAGCTGCTCTTTGAGTTGCTTTAAAGATGACGTCCTTTGCCTGGGCCAATTCGTCCGCAGTGCGAGCTAAGTTACATTTGCGCCATAAGAAACGGAAGAAATTGCGATGGTCCTCCTGTACTAAGAAGCAATGGAACATCTGCTGGATGTCCGCTAAGATTGCGACCTTCTCCTTCCGTAAGTGCAGCAGGACCCCGAGAAGGGTATTGTTAAGGTTGGGGCCTGTAAGGAGCACGTCATTAAGGGAGACACCAGCGCACTGAGCACTGGAGTCAAAGACCACCCTGATCTGATTGGGCTTTTGTGGGTGGTAAACCCCAAACGTTGGGAGGTACCAGCACTCCTCGCCTTCCCTCAGTGGCGGTGCTACTTCAGCATGTCCATTAGCGAAGATCTTCTCCATAAATGCTACGTATTGTTGCTGCATCTCAGGTTTCCTTTTCAGGGTTTTTTGCAAGGACGTGAACCGCTTGACTGCCTGCTCTTTGTTGTTTGGCAAGCACTGGCGTGGTTCTCTGAAAGGTAGTGGGGCAACCCAATTATTTGCTTCATCTCTGAAGACCTTGGTGTCCATTATTTTTAAGAAAATGGCGTCTTGAGCTGATGGAGCAAGTTTATTATCATGCTCAGTTTGAGCGAAGGCTGACTGACCTAGCGTCTTGTCGGTTACTTTACATTTGTTAAAGCCTTGTCGTGCTTCCTTGATACACATGAAACTTGTGCAGGGTTGAAAAATTGAATGGCGGCCACTCTCTAGCACATTGGTCTTGAGTGTGTTAACTGTAGGTTTGTGTACATTGCCAAGGCACACCTCTCCTATCACCACCCAGCCCAAATCCAGGCGTTGCGCAAAGGGGGCGTCGTGTGGTCCATTGACCTGCTCCCTAACCTTGTGCACCTGGAGAACGTCTCTTCCTAATAGCAGGAGTATTTCTGCTTTTGGATTCAGTTCTGGGATGTGCTTGGCAATGTGGTGGAGATGTGGCTGGTGTAGCACTGCACTTGGCGTTGGGATTTCAGTGCGGTTATTTAAGATTTCATTGCACTCTAAGAGTGGAGGGAGACAGATGACAACTTTACCATCCAGGGACTCGAGCTGGAAGCCTTCTGCCTTCCTTCCATAAGTTTCCACGCTGCCTGAGCAAGTTCTAAGGTAGTATGGGAACTGATTACTCTCAATGTTGAACAAGTCACAGAACTCTGGTCTGACTAGTGAGCGATTGCTCTGATCATCCAGAATTACATAGGCTTTGATGGCCTTGTCTTTGGCTCCCTTAGGGTATACCTTAGTGAGGCTGATCTTTGAACAAGAACAGCTTGACTGAGCTTGACCGCAAACTTCTGTACAGCTCAAGCTGACAACAGTTGTCCTGGAGTGAGCCTCTCCCTCCCCGCCGTCCTGTTGTGAGGGTGAAGGAGCTTTGTCGGTTTGCGGTAACGGGCTGGGATGCATGGCCCCATCATGATTAGTGCTATTACATTCCGGGCACTTCACGGAGATCGTACACTCTCTAGCAAGGTGAGAGGTAGAGGAACAGCATTTAAAACATTTTTTTCTCCTTGAGAAGGGCCATCCTCTCTTCAAGGGGTTTTTTCCTAAACATTCTGCATTTTTTGAGGGGGTGGGGTTTGTTATGCAATGGACAATTTTTGCTAGGGTCATTGTTAGTTGTAAAGGCTTCAGTCTTAAGCACTGAGACAGGTTTATTAATGTTGAAATTATTCGAAGTGGATTTAACTGGCTTGGTGTAAGTTGCACTGCTACCTGGACTCAAGAAGCTAGGGTCGTTTCGCTTCTTTGCCTCCTTGCACACAAACCTAATGAAATACTCAAAGGGAGGAAATCGACCATCGTTCTCTTCCTTGTACTCTGAGCCAACAGACACCCACCTTTCCTGCAGCCCAAATGGAAGTTTGTCCATGATTTGTCTAATCCCGTATGAAGTATCTAGGTATAATAGACCAGTTAAATAACCATCTTCTTTGGCACCTTGAATCTCCATGAGTAAATCTCCGAGCTCTCTTAACCTAGTGTGGTCCTTGGCTGACACCTTAGGAAAATTTTCCAGACGTCGGAATAGTGCCGATTCAATAATTTCAGGGGCTGCATAGCACTCCCGAAGTCTCTCCCATGCTTTGCGTAAGGCTAGCTTGGGGTTGTTAATGTACACTGAACGTATGCGTCTCACCTGTTCGCATGATTCTTTTCCCAGCCATTTCGCCATAAGATCCAACTCTTGGGTTGCTCCGAGCTGGACTCCGTGGATAGCGTTGGCGAATGTGGAGTACCATGCACGGTAATTTTCAGGTTTATCGTCGAACTGGTATAGTCCTGAAGTGACGAGATCTCGTCGTGCTAAATACTGTGCCATGGGTTCAACTGCAAGTGGCATGCTGGCTGGGGGAATATGTCGGCAGGTATATGACTGAGGGTGTACATCTGTTATGGAATTTGCTGTTCTGAATTTGGCCTTTGCCTCTCTTCTTGCCAAATTTGGTAAGTTTGGTGTCGAGAAGTATTTGTCATCAGCCCTTTCATTCTTGAATTCATCGCGGAGTTGCAAGGGTAAATTGTCTTCCTCGGATGGATGTGATGCAATTGGGCCTCTCTGAGACTCCTCATGAAATGGGACGTTAGCATATAAATATGGAGAAGAAGAACGAATCTCCAAGTCTATTTGAGATCGGACATAGTCGCTTGTGCGTTCCAATCTGATCTTTTCTGAAGTAGATTTTACGTCAACCAGATCATGCATTTCTTCAGCATTTTCTATTATCTCTGCTTCCACCCTGGCAGCTTCTGCTTCTCGGTGTAGCGTCAGCACTTCTAACTCTGACTCTATCCTTACCTTTTCCAACTGGTTTTTGGCTTCTCTGGCAGCCGCTTCCTTCTGGTTTTTGGCTTCTCTGGCAGCTGCTTCCTTTTGGTTTTCGGCTTCTCTGGCAGCTTTTTCCATTTGGTTTTCGGCTTCTCTGGCAGCCGCTTCCATTTTCAATTTTGCTTCTTGTTCGGCGTACAACCTCGCACCTTGGCGGCTTCTGCCTTAGCTCTTGCATGGGCAGCCTTACTTGTTGATGCCCTACTGCCCCTGTCGCTGGATGGCAACGACTTGATGCTGGATCGAGTTGTCATTGCAGCACTTGAAACACCTGATAATGCCGCCTTTTCACTGTAGTGTTCTCGCACAGGAGTAAAAGAACTCTGAACTAAACACCAAGGTAAACCGTAGTCAATGAAGACAGGATCGCAGTAAGATTAACCGTTTACTGTTCACTCTTCCACATTAACGTATGGTGAAAACTGTTGATAAAACAATACAAAATATATACAGTATTTGTTTCCTTCTTGATATCACATTTACATCATAAATACTTGCAAAAGTAAAACTACAACAACTATATTACATTAAAGTGCAACATACAGTCAGAATCTACCTACGCCATCGACTGCTTTAAATACACTTCAACACAAACTATCCGCAACTCTTTAAATAACAAAAACATAAACCTTATCAACCGTCGTTACTTTTAACAGAATCAGCGTTAACATTTTTAATTCAACATACCGATTATCTCATGAACTTACGGCGTTGCTTCACTGATGTTTCTAGTGCATAGAAAGAAAACTTTTCTCGCGCTGATCCTGCACATGTGAGCCCCCTCCTTCCCGTTTCTCCAAACCAGTATTTTCCCCACAAGACGCGGCGAAACTGGGTGTGACGTCATCGCATGCCGCGATATATCACAGCGAATTTACTTTAAACAATATTAACTTTAACTAGAAAACGATAACAAATGAATTACTAAAGCGAAAATATAATAGACTAAACAAATGCCATAAAGGCAACACAGCCTCAGTGTTGGTCATGGATGCAAATGAAGCATTTCAGCGTATGCCTTGATGAACACGTGAAACATAAAGATAATCTTAATCTCATTTTAATCTCGGTTCCTGGAATACTAACTGGAGGTGGACCATGCAACACCTTTTGGTTTTACCTCTGCATAGCAAATGAACTTGCGGGCAATGGCTTGTGCAATAGAAAAATATATGACTATTGAATTAGCAGGAAAGTAGCAACAGCAAAGTGACAAGTGCTCTCTGCTAACCTCATGGAAAGCTACCATAAAAAAGCACTTTCCGCTCCCCCTGGTGCTGGCTTGTGGCAGTGTGGCTGGGAAGTCAGCGAACCATACATGAGAAAGTACTACTTTTAGCAAATGCTTCAAGCATTTCACAGGGTGCTAACTTTTAAAAAATACATAAAATTAAAGTAGATGTTGAAATGTCATAACGCTTTGGGACAGCAGAGCCTGGATTGGGGAGTGTGCCTTATGAGAATAGGTTGACTGAACTTGGCCATTTTTCCTTGGAGTGACAGAGGATGAGAGGTGACCTGATAGAGGTGTATAAGATGAGACGAGGCATTGATTGTCTGGGTAGCTAGAGGCTTTTACCCAGGGCTGAAATGGCTAACACGACGGGGCATGGTTTTAAGATGCTTGGACGTAGCTACAGAGGGGATGTCAGGGGTAAGTTTTTCACACAGAGTGGTGAGTGTGTAGAATGGGCTGCCAGAGACGGTGGTGGAGGCAGATACAAAAGGGTCTTTTAAGAGACTTTTAGATGGTACATGGAGCTTAGAAGAATAGAGGGCTGTGTGGTAGGGTAATTCAAGGCAGTTTCTAGAGTAGGTTACATGGTCAACACAACATGGTGGGCTGAAAGGCCTGTAATGTGCTGTAGAGTTCTATATTCTATAAATGGAGCAGCTACTAATGCCAGAGGCCAGGTTCAGTTCTGACATTGAATGTGACTTTCTTCACTGGCTTCTATTTTCACATGTCGTAAAAATGTGCAGGTCGGTGCATCAATTGGCCATTGTAAATGTCCCTAGTGTGTGTATGTGAGTGGTAGAATCTGTGAGTGAGGTAACGGGAATATGCAGAGAATGTGGGATTTCTGTAGGAGCATGGGTTTCATGCTGCAATAGTGTAAATGGGTTGTTGATGGTCAGCATAGGATTGATAGTTTGAAGGCCTTTTGATCATGGCTGATTATTTTTCCTCTTAATCCCATTCTCCTGCCTTCTTCCTGTAACTTTTGACACCCTTTCTAATCAACCTCTGCTTTAAATATATTCAATGATTTGGCCTCCATTGCCATGTTTGCCAGTGAATTCCACAGATTCACCACCCTCTGGCAAAAGAAATTTCTCCTAATCTCTGTACTAAAGGGACATCCTTCATTTCTAAGACTGTGCCCTCTGGTCCTAGAGTCCACCACTATTAGAAACATCAACTTGGCCTTTAGATATTCAGTAGGTGTCAACGAGATCCCACATTACTTTTGGTAAATTCAGTGATGTTCTTTTCCCATAAATCAGTGTTGTCTGTAGAGAACTTTTCTGCTGTCACCAGCATTGAGATAGTTGGGTTGTTGTGGATGTGCTGTCATTTTAATGTACATATAATAATGGCACTGATGCTTGTAATGCTGATTACCATAATTCGGATTGCAGAATCTGGCACATTGGTCTGTCTTGCCAGTTCTCTTTCGTGACCCTGCTGGATGACTGTTCTCTAGTTGTAATTAAACTTTGCTATGCAATCAGCAGTTCTCAACAAAGCAATGGAATTTGTTTTCTGGGTGCAAGATACATTTAAAAAATGACATTTATGATCTCTTACTGAAAATGTGGGAAATGACTCTCAAAAGAATCAGTACCTTTTGAAGACATTGTTTGTGGAAAATGGCTAAAATATCTTAAAGATATAAATTTGTAATTCAACTTGAATATTTCAATGCTCTAGTTTTATTGCTTTTGTTGTTTTTTATGCAGAATCCTGAAAATTCAAAAACTAGTATCTGCACCTTCCTGGCCACATTGGTTCATATTGACACAATGCTTAAGAATATTTCACAGAAGGTAAATATTTCTGCTCCTGGAGCCAATTTCAGGTTAAGTAACAGAGGTAACATGTCAAAATATGGGAATGGTGATTGTAACATGAATTTTGTTTGATGACAGCAGCTACTGAAGACCAAAAGGAGACCCATTCACAGCAAAGGCGAAACAAAAAACTGACTCTGATGCCATCTGCTTATTTGATGCAGCCTGTGCCAGAAAAAGTTGTCAAGCTGCATGTCCAAATCTTGTGTACCAGGTCACAAACTGGTGTACAATGACCAGGTGGATTTCCAGAGTTGGTCTTCACCTCTAACTTACTGCTGACCCATCACCTTCTATGTGCTGCCATCTCCAGCTTTCTTTGTGAATTTGCTGCATTATTGGGCAAAAATTTTCTCTCAACTGTTGTTATTGAAACAAGGCTTAATTCATTTCAATGTCTTTCCTCAGTGGTTTTAATAAATGAATAGGGATTGGTTGTTGGACATATGCCTACTCTAGTCTTTTTTACTCTATTTCATTTTATTTGCCCTTACCCCTATAGCCCCTTCTGCCCTGCATTTTTAAACTAATGCTGTAAATAAGGTAGGGACGTGTTTGGCACAACTTTGTGGGCCAAAGGGCCTGTATTGTGCTGTAGGTTTTCTATGTTTCTATGTGTAGTGTGCCACAGTTGTGTAGCGGCTAGTGTGACACAATTACAACTCAGTGTGTTCTGGAGTTAGGAGTTCGATTCCAGCTCCTTTCTGTAATGAGTCACTGTACGTCCTCCCAATGGAATGTACAAGTTTTCTCCAGGTGCTCCAGTTTCCTCCCACAGTCCAAAGATGTACTGGGTAGGTTAATTGTTCATTGTAAATTGTTCAGTGATTAGGTTTGTTGGGATGGCTTGGGTGGCATGGCTCAAGCAATGAATAACACTTTGCTTCCAACTTGCTTAAGAAAGAATCCTATAGTGGGGCAAATTATCTGTTGAAGCACTTGGAATGATCTAGCACCGAAATGAGACCAATTAGCTCATTGTGACTCTTTGCATAAGATGGAGACATGAAAGACTGTAGATGCTGCAGCTTCGAGCAATAAACAATCTGCTGGAGGAACTCAACCTGAAATGTCAACTGTCTGTTTTCCTCCACAGATGTTCCTGACCTGATGAGTTCCTCCAGCAGTTCATTTGAAATTCTTTGTATTACATATAGGTATTTGACTATTTCAAGGGTAAAGCATCCCAGATTTCTCTATTGAGAAATAGTACTGTTTATTTGAAATTAACTGAAGTATTTTCCAACAGAGTAGATAAGGGTAGGGTAGGACCGTGGGTTTTAGATAGGCCCTCAACAAGGTTGCTGCATGGTGGCTGGTCTAGAAGGTTAAGTCTGATGAAATTTAAGGAGAGCTAGCTAAGTGGATTCAAAATTGGCTTAGAAATATGAAGAAGAAGGTGGGGTTTGAAGATATTTCCTTGCAGCTGAGGTCAAATGGTTATTCACTATTCATGTCAATGTTTTGGATGCAAATGCATAAGGCTTGATCAGTAGGTTTGTGGATTACACAAAGTGAGGAGATGTTGTTAACATAGAAAACCTACAGCACGATACAGGCCCTTTGGCCCACAAAGTTGTGCTGAACATTTCCCTACCTTAGAAATTACTAGGCTTACCTATGGCCCTCAATTTTTCTAAGCTCCATGTACCTATCCAGGAGTCTCTTAAAAGACCCTATCGTATCCACCACCACCACCGTTGCCGGCAGCCCATTCTACGCACTCACTACTCTCTGACTAAAAAACTTACCCCTGACATCTCCTCTGTACCTACTCCCCTGTGTCCTCTTGTGGCAACCATTTCAGCCCTGGGAAAAAGCCTCTGACTATCCACACGACCAATGCCTCTCATTATCTTGTACACCTCTGTCAGGTCACCTCTCATCCTCCGCAACGGAGCGACTCCAAGGGGAAAAGGACGAGTTCACTCAACCTATTCTCATAAGGCATGCTTCCCAATCCAGGCAACATCCTTGTAAATCTCCTCTGCACCCTTTCTATGGCTTCCACATCCTTCCTGTAGTGAGGTGACCAGAACTGAGCACAGTACTCCAAGTGGGGTCTGACCAGGGTCCTATATAGCTGTGACATTACCTCTCGGCTCCTAAATTCAATTCCATGATTGATGAAGGCCAATACACCGTACACCTCCTTAACCACAGAGTCAACCTGCACATCTGCTTTGAGCATCCTATGGACTTGAACCCCAAGATCCTTCTGATCCTCCACACTGCCAAGAGTCTTACCATTATTCTGACATCATATTTGACCTACCAAAATGAACTACTTCACATTTATCTGGGTTGAACTCCATATGCCACTTCTCAGCCCAGTTTTGTATCATATCAATGTCCCTCTGGAACCTCTGACAGCCCTCCACACGATCCACAACACCTCCACCCTTGGTGTCATCAGCAAACTTATTAACCCATCCCTCCATTTCCTCATCCAGGTCATTTATAAAAATCACGAAGAGTAAGGGTCCCAGAACAGATCCCTCTCCACTGGTGACCGAACTCCATGCTGAATATGACCCGTCCACAGCCACTCTTTGCCTTCTGTGGGCAAGCCTGTTCTGGATCCACAAAGCAATGTCCCTTTGGATCCCATGTTCCTCCTTCATCAATGTGTTTAGTCACATCCTCAAAAAATTCAATCAGGCTCGTAAGGTACGACCTGCCCTTGACAAAGCCATGCTGACTATTCCTAATCATATTATTACCTCTCCAAATGTTCATAAATCCTGCCTCTCAGGATTTTCTCCATCAACTTAACAACCACTGAGGTAAGACTCACTGTCTAATTTCCTGAGCTATCTCTACTCCCTTTCTTGAATAAAGGATCAATATCCGCAACCGTCCAATCCTCTGGAACCTCTCCCATCCCCATTGATGATGCAAAGATCATTGCCACTGGCTCAGCAATCTCCTCCCTCGCCTTCCACAGTAGCCTGGGGTACATTTCGTCCAGTCCTGGCGATTTATCCAACTTGATGCTTTCCAAAAGCTCCAACACATCCTCTTTCTTAATATCTACATGCTCAAGCTTTTCAGTCTGCTACAAGTCATCACTACAATCACTAAGATCCTTTTCCATAGTGAATACTTAAATAAAGTATTCATTAAGTACCTCTGCTATTTCCTCCAGTGACTTTCCCACTGTCACACATGATAGGTCCTATTCTTTCACGTCTTATCCTCTTGCTCTTCATATACTTGTAGAATGCCTTGGGGTTTTCCTTAATTCTGCCCGCCTTCTCATGGCCCCTTCTGGCTCTCCCAATTTCCTTCTTAAGCTCCTTCCTAGTAGCCTTATAATCTTCTAGATCTCTAACATTACCTAGCTCTCTGAACCTTTTGTAAGCTTTTCTTTTCTTCTTGACTAGATTTATTACAGCCTTTGTACACCACGGTTCCCGTACCGTAACTTTCCTGTCTCATTGAAAAGTACCTATGCAGAACTCCACACAAATATTCCCTGAACATTTACCACATTTCTTCCGTACTTTTCCCTGAGAACATCTGTTGCCAATTGAAGCTTCCAGTTTTCTGCCTGATAGCGTCATATTTCCCCTTACTCCAATTAAATGCTTTTCTAACTTGTCTGTTCCTATCTCTCTCCAATGCTATTGTAAAGGAGATAGAATTATGATCGCTATCTCCAAAATGCTCTCCTACTGAGAGATTTGACTGACCAGGTTCATTTCCCAATATCAAATCAAGTACGGCCTGTCCTCTGTAGGCTTGTCTACATGCTGTGTTAAGAAAACTTCCTGAACACTTCTAACAAACTCCACCCCATCTAAACCCCTCGCTCTAGGGAGATGCCAATGGATATTTGGGAAATTAAAATCTCCCATCATGACAACTGTGTTATTATTACACCTTTCCAGGATGTTGTTGAAAGTTATTGTAGATTATAGTGATGGAATTGGGCTGAGGAAAGGTAAATGGATTTCAATTTAGATATGACTGAGGTGATGTATTTTGGAAAGTGAAACTAGTATTGGACTTATTCTGTGAATGGCAGGGCACGAGGGAGTGTAACGGAACAGAGCTATTTAGGAGTCCAAACGCATAGTTAGTTGAAAGACGTGTCACAGGTAGACAGGGTGGTGAAAAAAAGCATTTAGCATGCTGGCTTTTGTCAGGGCTCTGGGTACAGGAATCAGGACATGATGTTGCAGTTATGTAAATCATCAGAGAGGCCTCAGTTGGAATACTGCATATTGTTTTGGTGACCCTGTTATAGGAAGGATGTTAAACTGAAAAAGATTTACAAGGATGTTGCCAGGACCATAGGGTTTGAGTTGTAGGGAGAGACTGTCCAGGCTCGGTCTTTATTGCTTGGAATGTAGTGGAGTGAGGGGTGGCCTTATAGAAATGTATAAAATGAGAAAGCTAGATAAAGTGAATGGTAACAGTCTTTTCCCTGGTGCATAGATGTAGGATGAGAAGGGAAAGATTCACCTGGGTTTTGCTTAATTTTCAACATTTCAATTAAATCTTCCGTTAGCCACCTTGGTTGCAAAGAAGAGAAATCAAATAGTCTGTTTTTGGTAGAGGTAGATCTATCCTTAATATGCAATGAGTGGATGGGAATGGGAAACTGAGGTTACAGTCATAACCTGCTGTCTTATTCATTGGTCGACTAGGCTGATGAGCCATATAGCTAATCCTCTTCCCAATTTCTGTGTATCTACATATGCTCTTCCCACCTTTTATCCCATTCAGAATTTCATACATTTTCTCCTCAACTCCAATATGAACACCCCCTTTTTGTGAAAGCATCTACAGAAGCATTATTTAGAAATTAAACTTCCATTCACATTATACCTTTTTGGTTCTGAATTGGCCTCGTTCTTATAAAATATTCTTATATTACTTTTAGTTTAATTGCTAGTATTTTTACCATCATTTCTTTGCTATGCAAATTTTCATTTAACTTCCCTCAAATGTAGAACTTTTGCTCATATTGTGCCATTGTATCTTAGTCAATTTTCACAATGCAAATGTAATTAAATTATTACAATGATGCAGCTTTGTTCTTGTTGTAATCCTCAAAACCGTGCCCTTCGCACTAAACCCTTTGTGTCGAACCTGCTGCATCCAGATTTAAAAACTTCTCCTGAATGCAGTTCAGTGCCCTCTGCACCTTTTATGCTGATTGTATCCCAGTTAATATATTGGGAACCAAAGAGCCTCTCATTGCTGTTAATCGGTAACCAGAAATTTACCGATGTTTTTCCATTGCCAGCAGTGTGATTACCCGTTTTACTCTCTAGTTCAACCTATAAAGTACCATTTGATGATTTATTTATCACATACACATTGAAACCTGTAATTGAAGTGTGTCATTTATTTTAACAGGCAACATACCCAAGGATGTCTTGGGGGCAGCCCACAAATGCCACCACACAATCCGGCACCAACATAGTGTGCCCATCAAAACAACACAGAACCCAGCAAAACATACCAAGCGACAAAGTAAAAACAACAAAACAAAGTCCATTCCTTCCTTCCACCCACCTACCAATGCTTATACAGTCCTCTTACCCTAGGACAGGCTGCCTTCATTCTCCGACCCTCAGTGGACTCATGGATTCGTGGACATTTCTTATTTCTGTAACTCCACACTCTGTCCCCAAAACAATCCTTACAACCTATAGAGCAACTAAGTCTGAGCCATGACCTCAACAGAGATCACAGCTTGAAGTCATCTTGGGAGTTATCAGATCAGCTCTTCCTTCCACTGTAACCAATATTGGACAACCTTTTTTACACCCACTTTCTATCTCATCTGAAAACTTTTAACTAGGAACTGTGAGCCACTAATTCCACACCTGCTTAAGTCTTGTCTCAGTAATCACTAAAATAGCATGTTTACATGTCTGTCTGTACACTGTTTCCCATTTCTCTCAAAGGTTAACTATGGCACTCTCTCCACAGATGTTGTCTGATTTACTGAGTGATTCCAACATTTCATTTTAGATTTCCAATATCTGAACATTGTTTTTATTTTCATGTGCCTTCAGCTACTCTGACGTATATCAGGGGTAAGTTTTTTTACGCAGAGAGTGGTGAGTACGTGGAATGGGCTGCCGACGACGGTGGTGGAAGTGGATACAATAGTGTCTTTTGAGAGACTCCTGGATAGGTACATGGAGCTCAGAAAAATAGAGGGCTATGGGTAACCCTAGGTAATTTCTAAAGTAAATACATGTTTGACACAGCATTGTGGGCTGAAGGGCCTGTATTGTTCTGTAGGTTTTCTATGTTTCTATATTCTGAAAACTCCTTTCATTTAGTCAAAAGCCAGTAGGCATTGCCAGGTTTTTTTTGCTTGTTTTCCACTGTTTGTTTGCTTTATCTTCCGAATTCTCTCCTTTATTTTATGCCTTCTGTTTTCTGCTCAGACTAGCTCAGCTCAACTTTCCACCCCATCCCCAACCAGTTTATAGCTCCTCTCAGCAACACCAACAGAGCACACCCACAAGGATGTCAGTGCTGGATCTGTTGAATTACAAGCCTTCCCAATTGTGAGATGCCCAATATCCCAAGAAGCTTAAATGCTTCCTCTTGAACCACCTCTCCTGCAATACATTTATCTATATCATCTTTCCTTTTCACAATCCAAAGAATTTTATTACCAAAGTACATACATGTCACAAAATACTGTGTTGAGATTTATTTTCTTGCAGGCATTCAAACTAGAACAAAGAGATACAATCGAATCAATATAAAACCACACATAGACTGACAAACAACCATTGTGCAAAAGAAGACAAACTGTACGTAAAGTAATAAATAAACAAACAAACAAATAACAAGAGTTATAGGGTCCTTGAAGATGAGTCCATAGGTTGTGTAATCAGTCAGAAGAGAAGTGCTTAACTCTGCTCACTGGCGCATGGCACCAGATGTTATCCGGAGGTTGAAACAAAGGACCTACTATTACCTCTTTCTTAAAATCTGCTGATGGGAAGTCACCCATGATACTGCTGTGAGCCAGAACATGGGATTGAGCCCCCTCTTTCTCCCAGAATGTTCTGCAGCTATTCAATTGTTTCATAGAAACACTACAGCATAATACAGGCCCTTCAGCTCACGATGCTGTGCCAAACATGTACTTACTTTAGAAATTAGCTAGGGTGTTCCATAGCCCTCTATTTTTCTAAGCTCCATGTACCTATCCAGGAGTCTCTTAAAAGACCCTGTGATATCTGCCTCAACCACCATCGCCGGCAGCCCATTCCACGCACTCACCACCCTCTGTAAAAAAAAACCCCAAAAAAACTTGCCCCTGACATCTCCTCTGTACCTACTTCGAAGCACCTTAAAACTGTGCCCTGTTGTGTTTACAGTCCTGGGAAAATGACCTCTGACTATCTATACAATCAATGCCTCTCATTATCTTATACAGCTCTATCAGATCATCTCTTATCCTCCGTTGCTCCAAGGAGAAAAGGCCAAGTTCACTCAACCTGTTCTCATAGGGCATGCTCCCCAATCCAGGCAACATCTTTGTAAATCTCCTCTGCACTCTTTCTATAGTTTTCACATCCTTCCTGTAGTGAGGGGACCAGAACTGAGCACAGTACTCCAAGTGGGGTCTGACCATGGTCCTATATAGCTGAAACCTTACCTCTCAGCTCTTAAACTCAATCCTACAGTTGATGAAGGACAATGCACCGTACAGTCAACCTGAGTAGCAGCTTTGAGTGTCCTGTGGACTCGGAGCCCAAAATCACTCTGATCCTCCACACTGCCAAGAGTCTTACCATTAATAGTATATTCTGCCATCATATTTGACCTTCCAAGATGAACCACCTCACACTTATCTTGGTTGAACTCCATCTACCACTTCTCAGCCCAGTTTTACATCCTATCAATGACCCTCTGTAACCTCTGACAGCCCTCCACATTATCCTCAACACTCCCAACCTTTGTGTCATCAGCAAATTTACTAACCCGTCCCTCCACTTCCTCATCCAGGTCATTTATAAAAATCACTAAGATAAGAGGGTCCCAGAACAGATCCCTGCGGCACACCACTGGTTACCGACCTCCATGTAGAATATGACCCGTCTGCAACCACTCTTTGCCTTCTCTGAGCAAGCCAATTCTGGATCCACAAAGCAATGTTCCCTTGGATCCCATGATTCCTTACTTTCTCAATAAGCCTTGCATGGGATACCTTATCAAATGCCTTGCTGAAATCCATATGCACTACACCTACGGCTCTACCTTCATCAATGTGTTTAGTCATATCCTCAAAAAGTTCAGTCAGGCTCGTATGGCACCTTACCTGATGCCAAGTTGCTCTTCAAATCTGAGGCTGAAGGAGTTTCAGATATATCCTGAGTGTCTGTTTACTGTGCACACTGTTCCCCATCCCTCACTGATTTCCCAGGATTCACAAAATGGAAAATAGATGTCAATTTAGACTTCGTCGTGGGTGGATGATTGAAGATATGGTTATTGGGTCATTTCATGGATGCTCCCTCCTCAGAAAAGAAGTATTCAAAGAAAGTGGGTCAATATTATCGCCACAGTTAGCTTGTCATGCAACCACTGGAAATGATGTCCACAAAACACAGAGAGCTTGTATTTCTCTCTACTTTTAATATTTAAAATGTACATATTTCTTGCATTCTTTACAGACACAGCATCAAATTAATTTTATTCTTACATGCAGACAATAATGTATTTACAATGAAATCAGTAACGAACCATAAGCCCATTGGGTTTTAAATTAGATGTGGGTTGGGATGAATCATCAACTCCTGTGTTCTTCATAAAAATCATTTTACTTATTTGAATTCTGTTGATCATTTTGTTTTCTGAACTAGGGCCAATATATGAAGAAGGCACTGAGTGTAATACTGCCCTGGGGTCTGAACCACAATTTCAGCGTGCGCCTGTATGCTCTCCTTGCTTTACAAAAGGTCTGGGAAGCCTGTCTACTGTTTGAAGTGGAGGGTGAAGAATTGAAATTTTTGGAACCAATAATTGAATCCTACCTGGAGCAAATTGGACAGAAACAAACTACAGGGTCAGTGGGAAACAATTATATACTTTTCTTCAAAAGCTCATCCTGTTTGTTTCAGAAGCATTGTCATCCTCTTCAAAATAGGTTTGAGAATAGGTTGAGTGAACTCAGCCTTTTCTCCTTGGAGCGACAGAGGTGACCTGATCGAGGATGTTAGAGGCATTAATCAAGATAATCAGAGGCATTAATCGTGTGGATAGTCAGAGGCTTTTTCCCAGGATTGAAATGGCTAGCATGAGATGGCACAGTTTTAAGGTGCTTGGAAGTAGGTACAGGAAAATAGGGAATTAACACAAGTAAAGGAAAAGATTTGGGAAAGGGCAAAAATATGGAAAAATTAAGTAAATAAGTACAAACATAGGGATTGGATAATTATGTTTGGGGGTAGGAACAAACATGAACGAGTTAGGATATAAAATCCTACAATGGTAGGAATTTGTGTGGAATGAGCTTCCTGTAGAAGTAGTAGTGGCCAGTTCAGTTGTGTCATTTAAGGTAAAATTGGATAGGTATATGGACAGGAAAGGAGTGGAGGGTTATGGGCTGAGTGCGGGTAGGTGGGACTAAGTGAGATTAAGAGTTTGGCACGGACTAGGAGGGCCGGAATGGCCTGTTTCCGTGCTGTGATTGTTATATGTTAATGGTAGTTACATAGGGTTACATATAATATTTTGGACCAGAAGTAATGGTTCAGAAGAGATACATGGAAATTATTATTAATCCACTATTATTACTATTTTTCTTAACAATTATTGTCATTACTTAGTCTAATAGGGTGGAATTACAACTGCACATAATTATCTATTTAAGTACATTACTTTTTATATTATCTCAATGTGTACTTATGAATGTATAGAAAATTATAGATTAAAATTAAATTTTTAAAAAAGTTAAAAAAACACTACAGCGCATTTCACTGGTTGGTTTGATGTTTGGATGTTCTTGTGACAAATAAAGCTAATCTTTTTTAAAAAAAAATAAAAAAAAAATAAAAAAGGAAGTAGGTACAGAGGAGATGACAGGGGTAGGTTTTTTTACGCAGAGAGTGGTGAGCACGTGGAATGGGCTGCCGGCAGTGGAGGCGGAAACGATAAGGTCTTTTAAGAGACTCCTGGATAGGTACATGGAGCTAAGAAAAATACAGAGCTATGGGTAAGCCTAGGTAGGTCCAATGTAGGGACATGTTTGGCATTGCTTTATGTGCTGAAGGGCCTATATTGTGCTGTAGGTTTTCTATGTTTCTATGTTCCTAAAAGATTTCTGAGAAAGTGAGGGTTTCTGTACTCTTCCAGCAGTAAACATAGAACGCTACACCACAGTACAAGCTCTTATGCCCATGATGTTGTGCCGACCTTTTAACTTACTCTAAGATCAATCTAAGCCTTTCCTTACACATAGCCCTCCATTTTCTATCATCCATGTGCCTATCTAAGAGTTTCTTAAATGCCCCTAATGTATCTTCCTATACTACCAACCCTGTGTTTTCCACATACTCTCTGAAAATGTACTTTTGATATCCCCTCTGTACTTCATTCACCTCAAAATTATGCCCTCTCACATTAGTCACTTCCATTCTTGGGTACAGTCTCTGGCTGTTCACTCCATTGATGCCTCTTATCAATAGCACTGGAGAGAGATAGGAACAGACAAGTTAGAAAAGCATTTAATTGGAGTAAGGGGAATTATGAGGCTATTAGACAGGAAATTGGAAGCTTAAATTGGGAACAGATGTTCTCAGAGAAAAGTACGGAAGTAATGTGGCAAGTGCTCAGGGGATATTTGTGTGGAGTTCTGCACTGGTATGTTCCGATGAGACAGGGAAATTATGGTAGGGTACAGGATCTGTGGTGTACAAAAACTGTAATAAATGTAGTCGAAAAGAAAAGCTTACAAAAGGTTCAGAGAGCGAGGTAATGTTAGAGATCTAGAAGATTACAAGGCTAACAGGAAGGAACATAAGAAGGAAATTAGGAGAGCCAGAAGGGGCCATGAGAAGGCCTCAGTGGGCAGGGTTCTACAAGTATGTGAAGAGCAAGAGGATAAGACGTGAAAGAATAGGACCTATCAAGTGTGATAGTGGGAAAATGTGTATGGAACCGGAGGAAATAGCAGAGCTGCTTAATGAATACTGTACCTCAGTATTCACTATGTAAAAGGATCTTGGTGATTGTAGTGATGACTTGTAGAAGACTGAAAATCACGAGCATAAAGATATTAAGAAAGAGGATGAGCTGGAGCTTTTGGAAAGCATCAATTTGGATAAGTCACCAGGACAGGATGAGATGTACCCCAGGCTGCTTTGGGAAGCGAGGGAGGAGATTACTGAGCCTCTGGTGATGATCTTTACATCATCAATGGAGACAGGAGAGGTTCCGGAGGATTAGAGGGTTGCGGATGTTGTTCCTTTATTCAAGAAAGGGAGTAGAGATAACCCAGGAAATTATAGACCACTGAGTCTTACTTCAGTGGTTGGTAAGTTGATGGAGAAGATCCTTAGAGGCAGGATTTATGAACATTTGGAGAGGTATAATATGATTAGGAATAGTCAGCATGGCTTTGTCAAGGGCAAGTTGTGCCTTACGAGCCTGATTGAAATTCTTGAGGATGTGACTAAACACATTGATGAAGGAAGAGCAGTAGATGTAGTCTATATGGATTTCAGCAAGGCATTTGATAAGGTACCCCACGCAAGGCTTATTGAGAAAGTAAGGAGGCATGGGATCCAAGGTGACATTGCTTTGTGGATCCAGAACAGCTTGCCCACAGAAGGCAAAGAGTGGTTGTAGACGGGTCATATTCAGCATGGAGTTCGGTCACCAGTGGAGGGCCTCGGGGATCCGTTCTGGGACCCTTACTGTTCGTGATTTTCATAAATGACCTGGATGAGGAAGTGGAGGGATGGTTAGTAAGTTTGATGATGACACAAAGTTTAGGGGTGTGGAGGGCTGTCAGAGGTTACAGTGGGGCACTGATAGAATGCAACCTGGGCTGAGAAGTGGCAGATGAAGTTCAAATCAGATAAGTGTGAAGTAGTTCATTTTAGTAGGTCAAATATGAAGGATGAATATAGTATTAATGGTAAGATGCCTGGCAGTGTGGAGGATCAGAGGAATCTTGGGGTCCAAGTCCGTAGGATGCTCAAAGCAGCTGCGCAGGTTGACTCTGTGGTTAAGGAGGCATACGGTGCATTGGCCTTCATCAATTGTGAAATTGAAGTTAGGAGCCAAGGGGTAATGTCAAAGCTATATAGGTCCCTGGTCAGACCACACTTGGAGTACTGTGCTCAGTTCTGGTCGCCTCACTACAGGAAGGATGTGGAAGCCATAGTAAGGGTGCAGAGGAGATTTACAAGGATGTTGCCTGGATTGGGGAGCATGACTTATGAGAATAGGTTGAGTGACCTTGGCCTTTTCTCCTTGGAGCGACGGAGGATGAGAGGTGACCTGATAGAGGTGTATAAGATGATGAGAGGCATTGATTGTGTGGATAGTCAGAGGCTTTTTCCCAGGGCTGAAATGGTTGCCACAAGAGGACACAAGTTTAAGGTGCTGGGGAGTAGGTACAGAGGAGGTGTTGGGCAAGTTTTTTACGCAGAGAGTGATGAGTGCATGGAATGGACTGCTGGCAACAGTGGTGGAAGCAGATACAATTGGGTCTTTTAAGAGTGTTACATACCCAGTGAGTATCTTGTGACTGTCTTATGACCAGGATGGAATTGAGTATCTGGTGAACATGATGTAATGGTCTTGTGATGTAATTTCCCACCAATGTGAGGTCGCATGATGTAATTTATCCCGCCAGTGTGAGGTCATGTGATGGCCTGTTCCAACAGGTATAAAACTGGAAAGACTGCTGTGACGCAGGAGTTTTTGTGTTGAGACGTCGTTGAAGTCACTCCGTTATGCTGCGCATTTGGTTTAATGACGCAGTTTTGTTTTAAAGTGAAGTTTTGCTTTCTATCTTAAGTCTCAAAGGTTATTGCCGGCAGTTTCGCCAAATGCTGCCAGTTTTGGTTCGATCTACCTTTGTAATTCAGTTGGAGAGTGAAGAATTTGTCGAAGTATGAAAACCCCAATGATTGAGTAAAGTTGGTGTTGGCAGTTTAATACAGGATCGACCTTATTGGATCTTCGTTCAGGAAATAGTAACCTGCATCTGAGATAACCCCTGCCTTATAAGAGCAGAAAGGGTTGGGGCAGTGTTATTCGCCAAGGAAAAGGTCAGTTCCTTTAAGCCGTTTTTATTTCCTTCATCATGAGTCTTTCGGGCAAGGCATACTTTGGCTGGGATCAGCCGTAATGTCACGTTATCGAGGAATTCGGCGCTTCAGGGAAGTCTCTCCTAATTGACTGTATAAATCATTTAGACTTTCACATTTACCACTTTAAGAACTGTGTTCACATTCATCGTTTTAAGAACTATTGAGTTGCTATATAGCAGTTAACCTCCAGTTTAGTTAGTCGTTTATTTACTTTCCATTTTTGGTTGAGCAGAGTTAACTAAATGTTTATTTGTTTTATAAAAAAAACCCTGTCTCAACTCTATATTCATTGTTACCGGAGGCGTACTATAACAATTGTAGGCTCGTCTGGGATATTATCCGTTTTTGGGCTTAAGTGCTTGTTTAATTATCAGTCTGGTTTGGAAAAGGGGAATACCCGATTTTTTTTTTTGTTTGTTTGGTTTATGAGTGGTTTTTGGCAACAATGAATATTGACGATTTTCTGGCATCACCAGACCCGGAGTTATTAGCGAAGGTGAAAAAGAGTGATGTCTGTGATTGCTAGCAGGTTGAAACTTCAAGGTATTTCGAAGGCTGCAACAAAGCCTGTAATTCAGAGAAAAATCACATCACACTATGTAAAGTCGGGTGATTTTGATGAAGTGGTTTTAGATATGTTTCCAATAAGTAATCTAGAGATGCAGTTGCAAATCGAACAAATGAAGTTAGAACAATGTAAAGCGTACTTGGAACAATGTAGGTTAGGAAGAAAGGTTAGAAGAGAGAATTTGAAGTTAAAGAAGTTGAGAGAAAGAGGGAGTTTGAGCTAGTGATGGAGAAATTAAAGTCTGAGAATCAATCCTCTGGTTCTAGGAAACAGTTTGTTGCTAGTCGGGAAGTTATATTATCTCTTCCATTTAATGAAACAGAACTGGATAAATATTTCCAACATTTCGAAACTGTTGCTCTGATTTCAGAAATGGCCAGTGATGTTACAGAGGGTAATTAAAGGCAAGGCACAACAAGTTTATACAGCTTTAACTGCTGATCAAGCACTCGATTATGATATTGTGAAGCAGCATATACTGAAAGTGTATGAACTGGTTCTAGAAGCTTATAGAGTATGATTCAGAAATTTGAAGAAATCTGTGGAAAAAACTTATGTGGAATTTGCCTATGATAAAGCTGTCTGTTTTGAGAGATGGGTTTCCTCTAAAAATGTGAATGGGGAATATCATAAATTAAAAGAGTTGATTTTAATGGAAGAATTTAAAAGGTCATCCCTGTTGAAGTAAGAACATACTTAAATGAGAGGGACACTGCTACATTGCAGGAGTCTGCTAAATTAGCTGATGAGTATGCTTTAATCTATAAGAGTAAATTTCCTCAGGGTAGAACTTTTAAAAGGAAAAATAGCACAGAGAGTCAAGGTAAACTAGAAATTAAATCAGAAGTTAGTGAGAAAAGTAAGGAGGAAGGATAACATGTGAAGGAAAGACAGTTTGGTCCCATTTGTAATTATTGTAAGAAACCTGGTTACGTAATAACTACCTGTTTCCGATTGAAGTGGAATGATAAGGAAGCAGTCCCAGATGCTTGTGTGCAACATATTGAAACCCCTGTAAATCCACAGGGTTCGATAAATACAAATGAAGCCTTGTCAGAGTCTGACCAAGTTAAGAGGGGATATGATTATTTTATAACCGAAGGATTTGTATCCTTGAAAGAGGGATCCACTCTGGTGCCAATAAAAATCCTTATGGATACTGGAGCTTCTCAATCACTAACGTTAGACAGTATGTTAAAGTTTAATGATGAGTCTGAC
Organism: Hemitrygon akajei; assembly: GCF_048418815.1. NCBI lineage: Eukaryota > Metazoa > Chordata > Chondrichthyes > Myliobatiformes > Dasyatidae > Hemitrygon > Hemitrygon akajei. The sequence continues at coordinate 102,928,148 of NC_133130.1, forward strand.
ACTGGTGAGGTAAATTATATACGAGGTGTTGGGAGTGCCCTTATGCCTGTACATTTGCATAGAGTAAATTTAAGGTCAGGGTTAGTTACAGGACCTGTTAAAGTAGGACTACAACCCAGCTTACCTGTGAATGATGTTTCTGTATTGTTGGGGAATGACTTAGCAGATGGACAAGTTTTTTCTGAAGTGCATTTGACAATAAAGTCAGAGGAACCACGGATGGATTCTAACACAGATTCCTCCTGTGTTGTAACTCTAACTATGCCTAAAAAGCTTGATGTGCTGGATGAGGTTGTTACCCATGACTGTTCAACTTGGGATTCGAGTTTTGAGGATGTGTCAGAAACTTTCTTACCTTCATTGTTTGATTAAGATTCTTGGGGTAAGTCTGAATCTGAGTAGAGACCCTCAGATTATCAAATTAAAGGAACAGGCTCTCCCGGATAGTGAAATTGATAAGGTGCCAGTAGGATATTATTTTGAGAAAGAAGTATTAATGAGGAAGTGGAGAGCACCTACAATTCCTGCGAGTGATGAATGGAAGGCACCAAGCAGTAGTTCCTAAAATTTATCGGAATGGGATTTTAACTTTAGCTCATAGTGTGCCCTTGGGTGGACATCAAAGGGTGAAGAAAACTGTGAACAAGGTTTTTAAACATTTTTACTGGCCTGGTTTGAGAAAAGATGTGGCGACATTTTGCAGAAGGTGTCATACTTGCCAAATTGTGGGTAAACATAATCAAGTTACTCCAGTGGCCCCACTGCAACCTATTCCCACATTTGGTGAACTGTTTTCTGAAATTATTATAGATTGTGTAGGCCCATCACCAAAAACAAAAACTGGCCATCAATACTTGTTGACCATCATGTGCACTACGTCTAGGTTTCCAGAGGCAGTACCACTTAGGAATATAACGACTGAAACTGTAATAAAGACTCTTATAAAATTCTTTACTTATTTCGTGTTGCCTAAGGAAATGCAATCTGATCAAGGTAGTAATTTAATGTCCGGTTTGTTTCAACAGATAGTTTACAAACTGGGAGCTAAGCAGATTACCTCATCTGCATACCATCCAGAATCGCAAGGAGCCTTGGAGAGGTTTCATTCTACCCTCAAGACTATGATTTTGTGTAGAAAATGAAAATGATTGGGATGAGGGTCTATTTGCAGTATGGGAGTCAGTACAGGAATCATTAGGTTTTAGTCCATTTGACCTTGTATTTGGGCAAAGAGTTAGAGACCTTTGGCCTTATTTCATTTTATTTTTCAATCTTTTTATTGATTTTCCAGTAAAGAATATACAAATCAGAGGAGAAGTTTAGCAAACAGATAATACAAAAGACAAATAAACAGCGTAAAAAAAGCAAGTATATATTGTCAAAAGTAGATAGGTAAAATGTTACGCTGTTATATATACAATATAATAAAAAAAACATAACTCCTTTTGACAATCGTTAAAAAAAAGATTGGAAATTTTATTTAATAAAAGAAAAAACCCCCACCAACTAAACAGAACAAAAAAAAAGAAAAGAAAGATTGGGCAGTCCATTTGAGGATAAAATTAGAAAAAAGAGAAAGTGAAAAAAAACATCCTTCTACTCATCTCCGAACATTCACGGATAAGGATTTTCCCTAAAGAGAATAAAGAAAAATAAATAAACAAAAAATAAATTAAATCGTGAAAATATTGAATAAAGGGTCGCCAGACTTGTTCAAAATTAAAAGATGTATCAAATGTCTGGCTTCTAATTTTCTCCAAGCTTAGACATGACATAATGGAGGAGAGCCAATAAAAAACAGTAGGTGGGTTAGAGTCTTTCCAGTATAGCAAGATAGCTCTACTAGCCGGTAAAGTTGAAAAGGCTATCATATGTTGAGCGGAAGCAGACACACTGCCTGCTTTGTCTGGAATGATCCCAAAAATTGCTGTAAGTGAATTGGGTTGAACATCCAGATCTATAACTTTAGATAGTATTCCAAACACATCCTTCCAAAAATTATTTAAGCCAAACATATGAGTTAGAGTAGCCACTTCTGCGTTACATCTGTCACAAATAGGGCTTATATTAGGAAAAATATGCGCCAATTTATCTTTGGACATATGGGCCCTGTGCACTATCTTAAACTGAATTAAGATATGGCATGCACAGATAGATGAATTATTGACTAGATAATAAATTTTACTCCACTGATTATCTGAAAGTGAATGTTGAAGTTCTATTTCCCAAGTGCGTTGAATCCTATCATTAGGCAACATGCAAGCATTCATTAACTGTTTATAAATGATAGCTATTAATCGTTTTTGAAATGGTTTAAGCTGAAAAATAGCATAAGCCAAATTTAAAGAGCAGGCCAAGGGGTAATTTGGTAGAAAATCACGTAAAAAATCCCTAACCTGTAAGTATCTGAAAAAATGTGTATTAGAAATGTCATATTTATCCATCAACTGCGAAAAGAACATTAAACAGTCCTCTAAAAACAAATCTAATTAAGTTTTTATTCCCTTAATTTTCCATGTTAAAAAAGCCTTATCCAGAATTGATGGTTTAAAAAAGAAATTAGATAAATATTACTAGAAAATAGAAAATCATTTAATTCAAAAAATCTACAAAACTGAAACCAGATTTTTAAAGTATGTTTAACAATAGGGTTGAGAGCTTGTCTACCTATTCTGGAGAGCGAAAACGGAAGGGGAGCTCCTAATAAAGAAGTTAAAGAAAATCAAAAGATCTCCTTATTTTAGATTATATAGAGGAACCCGTCAAGGTTGTCCCCTTAGTCCTTTATTATTTAATTTGGCTTTAGAACCACTTGCTATTGCTCTTAGGGATTCTAATTCTGTGCAGGGTATTAAGAGAGAGGATAAATTACATAAGGTCTCGTTATACATGGATGATTTATTAGTTTACATTTCAAACCCTAGGAAATATATTCCTTTTATGTTATCTATATTTATGGAATTTGGTATTTTCTCTGGATATAAACTTAATTTACATAAAAGTGAATTATTTCCTATTAATAATTATTCTGATTATTATGATCAAATACCTTTTAATATTGCTAAAAACCATTTCACTTACCTTGGTATCAAAATTACCAAAAATTTTAATGACCTACATAGGTATAATTTCTCCCATTTAGTTGAATATACTCAACAGGAGCTTTCTAAATGGTCGCCTATGTTGATGTAATTGATAGGTTGAATAAATGCTATAAAAATAGTTATTTTACTGAAATTTTTATATATATTTCAAGCAGTTCCCTCTTTTGTTCCAAAAACTTTTTTTGATAAAATAGATTCTAAGATTTTGTCTTACGTTTGGAATAATAAAATCTCTAGAGTGAATAAACTTTTATTGCAAAAACCAAAAAAAATGGAGGACTGGTTTTACCAAACTTCAGATTTTATTATTGGGCAATTAATATTCATTATATTACTTTTTGGATTTATGATATAGATGACCAGAATTGCCCTTCATGGTTACAGGTGGAGGAAAATTCAGTAACGGGGTTGGCCTTATTAAAAGAACAATGGATTAATAAAGAGGTACACACTAATTTGCTAGATTATGTTTTAAAATTTAAGGATAAATTACATAAAGCTTGTAGCCTAGCCAGGGAAAATTTGAAAACGGCTCAGGAGAAAATGAAAACCTGGTATGATAAAGAAGCTAGAATGAGGTCATTTAAGCCTGGAGATAAGATGTTGGTTCTTTTCCCGGTGCAAACGGACCCTTTACAAGCTAAATTTCATGGTCCTTATGAAATTATGTCTAAAGTTAATGATGTGGATTATGTAATAAAAAGACCGGATCAAAGAAGGCCAACCCAGTTTTATCATATAAATATGATAAAACCATATTATGAGAAACAGCCTGTTACTATGACTTTTGTGATCAATAATAATGAGCCTGATCTCACTAGGAACTTAATAGATGATTCATCTGAAACTCATTTTAAACCCAATATTATTTCTGCCAGATTACCAAACTCAACAATTCTGGAAAATATTGATGAGAAATTAGTTCATTTACAGCCAGAGCAGAAGTGGCAGATGAAGCAGTTAATTTTTAACTATAGGGATTTATTTCCAGACGTTCTTAAAAGAACCACAGTAGCTTCACGTGATGTAGATGTTGGAGATGCCAAACCCATAAAGCAACATCCATATTGGATGAACATGGAAAAATGTGAACTTACTGAGAAAGAAATTAAGTATGTGTTAGAGAATAATATTATTAGACCTTCTAATTCGAATTCGAGTTCACCTTGAGTTACGGTGCCTGGTAGTAGTCGGTTTTGTACTGACTGCAGGAAGGTGAACGCTGTAACAAAAATAGATGTGTGTCTAATCCCTAGAGTGGATGATTGTGTGGATAAAGTCAGAAAATCAAAGTTTCTTACACAGATTGATTTGTTAAAAAGGTATTGGTGTGTTCCATTGACGGATAGAGGTAGAGAGATTTCTGCATTTGTAACCCCATCTGGGTTATATGAATATAATATTCTTCCTTTTGGGATGAAGAATACCCCAGGTACTTTCCAGCCGATGATTAAGATACAGATGCATACAGATGCCTATATTGATGATTTAGATAAAGGAAATGATAATTGGGAAGCAAATATTACTGTGGTGGAGAAACTATTTGAAAGGCTTAACCAACAAAAGCTAACTTAACCATTAACTTAGCTAAAAGTGAATTTGGTCATGCTACTGTGACTTAGCTTGGTTATGTTGTAGGTCCGGGCTTGGTTAAGGAAAATGGTTTAGGTAATAAATCAAGCTTCAAGTTAGCAACAAAGTCTGATGTTACAGGAGTATAATATTTTGATAACTCATGTTAAAGGCAAAAATAATGTGATTGCTGACAGTTTATCTAGATGTTGAATGTACAATGTAATTTTTTTATGGAGTGGTATTTTAACATCTGTAACACTCCTATATATTAATTTGTAAGGTGCTGTATGATAATACTATGTATATTGTGTACATTGTAGATTTTATACATTTGTATTGTTTTTTGTAAATAACTGTTAAAATTTTGCTCATAAAAGACCAAAATTTATTTTTTTTTGAAGGGAGGTGTTACATAACCCGTGGGTATCTGGTGACTGTCTTATGAGCATGATGTAATTGAGTATCTGGTGAGCATGATGTAATGGTCTTGTGATGGTGGGGTGATGTAATTTCCCACCAGTGTGAGGTCACATGTTGTAATTTTCCCGCTAGTGTGAGGTCATGTGATGGCCTGTTCCAACAAGTATAAAACTGGACAGCCTGCTGTGACGCAGGAGTTTTTGTGTTGAGATGTTGCTTAAGTTGTCAGTTACTCTGTTATGCTGAGTATTTGGTTTAATGACGCAGTTTTGTTTTAAAGTGGAGTTTTACTTTCTATCTTAAGTCTCAAAGGTTATTGCTGGCAGTTTCACCAAACATTGCCAGTTTTGGTTTGATCTACCTTGGTAATTCAGTTGGAGAGTGAAAAATTTGTTGAAGTAAGGAAACCCGAAGGATTGAGTAAAGTTGGTGTTGGCGGTTTAATACAGGATCGACCTTATTGTATCTTCGTTCAGGATATAGTAACCTGCATCCGAGATAACCCCTGCCTTGTAAGAGCAGAAAGGGTTGGGGCAGTGTTATTCGCCAAGGAAAAGGTCAGTTCCTTTAAGCCGTTTTTATTTCCTTCATCGTGAGTCTTTTGGGCAAGGCATATTTCGGCTGGGATCAGCCATAACGTCACGTCGTCGAGGAATTCGTTACTTCAGGAAAGTCTCTCCTAATTGACTGTGTAAATCATTTGGACTTTCACATTTACCACTTTAAGAACTGTGTTCGCATTTATCGCTTTAAGATCTGTTCGAGTTGCTGTATAGCAGTTAACCTCCAGTTAAGTTAGTCATTTGTATACTTTTCATTTTTGGATGAGCAGAGTTAAATAAATGTTTATTTGTTTATAAAAAAAACCTGTCTCAACTCTATATTCATTGTTGCCAGACACGTACCGTAACAAGAGACTTTTGGATAGATACATGGTACTTAGAAAAATAGAGGGCTGTGGGTAAGCCCAGTAATTCCTAAGGTAGGGACATGTTTGGTACAACTTTGTGGGCCGAAGGGCCTGTATTGTGCTGTAGGGTTTCTATGTTATCATCTTGTACACCTCAATTATGTCATCTCTCATCCTCCTTCGCTCCAAAGAGAAAAGCCCTAGCTCTCTCGACCTATCATCATAAGCCATGCTCTCTAATCCAGGTAGGATCCTGTAACGTAAGTTGACAAGACTCTAAAATTGTGTTCTTATCTTTTCTCCTTTCTAAAGTTTCTCGCCTCACACGGTTCAACAGAACATTATTCTTAATGACAGTTCTTCTCCATTATGGCTACTGTAAACCTCACTTGGGAATCTAGGATAACTCTTCCTTTTGACTTTGGAAATTGCCTAGCTCTGTAAATGATGTGCCTTAGCTTTTGACGTATTCTGTAAATTGTTAGCTGTAAGTATGATGTAATGACAGATGTATGTTGGGTGGCTTAGGTAACAGAGGGGAGTCATTTACTGTGCAGAAAGTGGATCACCCTTGTGTAATCTGCTGAAGTATTACATAATGATTGCATTAAGAACTCAGTAACCTCTGGCAAAGATTATAAAATAGCTTATGTTACTTTTGCTTTTCTATTTAACTAGATATTCTAATTTCCTACTAATTATGATCATATTTTGAAAGGTTGAGCAACATGTTTTGTATTGTAGCTTTGCTCTTTGGAAAAAAAAATCTGAAGTTTTTTTTCCTTATTTTTTGTTAAGGAATGCTGGAAGGAACTGGCAGAGAATTCAAGACCATTTCTTTTTTAGAAAATTCCAACCTGTGGAAGACTACAGTTTAGAGGTACAGAGGAGGGGCTGACAATTTTCCAGATGTTAATAAAATATTGATTTTGGTAAAGTGTTTTTTTTTAGTTGGGCTTTTCCCATTTCAGCTGGTCTGCAACATTTAATGCGCTGTAAAGAGAAAGGCCAGATGCATTTATACGGTACTTTTAACATAACCATCGTAATTTGTTTTAGAACTGTAGACGCATCTACTGTACTTTGTCTGGGCCATCTGATACAGCAATGAATCAGTAGTAACCAACTGATCTACAGTCAAAGGGTAATACAGGCCTTTTGGCCTAACTCATCCTTATCAACCAGGATATCCATCCAAGTTGGTCCCATTTACCTGCGTTTAGCGCTTTTCCCTCTAAACTTTGTTGAATGCATGTGTCTGACCGAATGTCTTTTAAAAACAGTAATTCAAGTTCAAATTCAATTCATTGTCATTTAACTAACCATACACATGTATACAGCTAAATGAGTCTACCATTTTAAATTACAATATGAATTATAATTAATGTTGACTTCAGTTTATGATACTAAATCTCAAATCCCTGACCTATATTCCAAGAACAAAGACAGCAGCTCAATGGAAACACCATCACCTGCAATATCACCAAGAAGTTGCACACCATTATTGGAAATATATTGCCAATCCTTCATCATCACTTGTCTGAATGCTGGAATTCCCTTGTGTACTGCCCTGTAGGGATGCCTTCATCAGACGTACTGTAGCAGTTCAAAAAGGCGGCCAAGTCCTTAAGGCCATGAGACCTAAGAGCAGAATTAGGCCATTTGGCCCATTGAGTCGACCTCGCCATTTGATCGTGGCTGATCCATTTCCCTCACAACCCCATTCTCTTCTCCCTGTAACCTTTTATGCCCTGACTAATCAAGAATCCATGAACTTCTGTATTAAATACACCCAATGACCTGGCCTACACAGCTGCCTTTGGCAGTGAATTCCACAGATTCATCACTCTCTGGCTAAAGAAATTCCTTCTCATCTCCATTCTAAAGGGATTTCTCCCTATTCTGACGTTGTGCCTTCTGTTCCTAGATGCTCCACTATAGGAGACATCTTCACTACATCCACTCTATCTAGGCCTTTCAACATTTTTTAGTTTTCAATGAGATACTTCTTCATTCTTCTAAATTACAGTGAGTACAGGTCCAAAGCCATCAAACACTCATATGATAAGACTTTCATTCCCGGAATTATTTTTATGAACCTCTCTAATGTCAGCATATCTTTTATTAAAAAAGAAGCTCACACTACTCCAAGTCAGGCCTCATCAGTGTTTCATAAAGCCTCAGCATTACATCCTTATTTTTATATTCTCGAACTGAATGCTAACACTGCATTTGTCTTCCTCACTACCGACTCAACCTGCAAGTTAAGCTTTAGGGAATCCTGCACAAGGACTCCAAAGCCCCTTTGCACCTTGGAGTATTCTATGCCTATTTTCCTTCTAGAAAAGTGCATGGCCATGCTCTTCCCTACGTGTATTCCATCTGCCACTTCTTTGCCCATTCTCCTAATCTGTCTAAGTTCTTCTGCAGCCTCCCTGCTTCTTAAGCACTACCTGCTCTTCAGCTAACTTCATATCATCTGAAAATTTAGCCAAAAAGCCATCAGTTCCATCATCCAATTCATTGACAAAGCAGTTTCAACACAGAGCCCTGTGGAACACCACTAGTCACTGGCAGCCAACCAGAAAAAGCTCTCCTTATTCCTACTCTTTGCCTGCTACCAATCAGCCAGTGCTCTATCCATGCTAGTATCTTTCCTGTATTATCATCTTTCTAAGCAGCCTCTTACACAGCACCTTCTCAAACTCTTCTGAAAATCCAAGTACTCAACATACAGCAATTCTTCTGCTTGTTATTTATTCAAATAATTCCTACCTATTTGTCAGGCAAAATGTTTCCTTAATGAAACTATTGCTGCCCTTGGCCATGTGCTCCAAGCACCCCAAAAGCCCATTCTTAACAGTCAGCTCCACCATTTTCCCAGCTACTGAGGTCAGGCTAACTGGCCTATAATTTCCTTCCTGCTGCCTCGAAGAGTAAAGTAGATTGACATTTGTAGTTTTAATAATAATAATTATAAGTACTTTAATGATCTCGAGTGGGAAACTATTTCATTAAAGCAGCAATATTTAAAAACACACAATTAGCAATAATAAATAATAATATTAGCTAATAAAGTACAGAATAATAATTATATATACTGTAATAATTTACCAATGTGTAATGTGCAATACCGTGCAATAATGTGCAATAATAATATACAAAATAATAAAACAGATTGTTGAACAATGATGTGTGCTCTCCTGTTGCACAGAGATGAACTGTTGTATATGCTTATAGCATTTGGTAGGAAAGACTTTCTGTAATGATCCTTATGACAGCAGAGCTGAATGAGTCTGTTTGAAAGGGTGCTCTGCTGCTTATTCAGTAGGTCATGGAGAGGATGTGTCAGATTGTCCATAATGGATGACTGTTTGTTTAGTCACCTCCTCTCCACCACTAACTCAAAAGAGTTCAAGTTGTAGCCAAGGACGGATCCAGCCTTTTTGATGAGTTCATTTAGTCTTCTTGTATCACCAGCACCGATGCTGCTCCCCAGCATAAAGCCACAAAGAAGACTGCACTTGCTACAATAGACTGGAAAAGATATCCAACATCCTGCTGCACACTTTGAAGGATCTCAGCTTCCTTAGAAAACAGCCTGCACATCCCCTTCTTGTAAACAGCCTTGGTGTTGGTTTTCTACAGTCTCTTGTGTCTCCAGAACTTTGAGGTTCTCTTACTAGCTCATACATCTCTTGTATCTCTTACAGACAATATTTTATACCTTTCCAAGCTTATCAGGTGTGATAGAAGATGAATGGATCCCTGCCTGGAAGTTCAGCCGAATTATGGATCATTATTCCTCCAGCTCTTCAATTAATGTGTTCAATTTAAGAAATCAGCTTCGCAATATGAAATCCACAGACTGGGTTCAACAAGACAAAGGTAAAGCTTGTTAACCTTGCAGCTATTGAAATTTAAAAACATTTATATCTCTGTCCTACTAGAGCAGCAAATTATAAACACAAGCAACTCTACAGATGCTGGAAACCCAGAATAACACAGGTAAAATACTGGAGCAACTCAGCAGATAAGGCAGCATCTATGGAGGGGAATAAACAGTTGATGTTAGGGGCCAAGACCCTTTATCAGGACTCGGCCCAAAACATCGACTGTTTATTCCTCTCCATTGATGCCGCCTGACCTGCTGAGTTATTCTAGTATTTTGTGTGTTACTCTAATGCTGTCCCAGTCTTTTGGTTTGGAATGGCATGCAACCAAGTGGAATAGATGGGCAGCATTCTATGGTTACTTCGGCTTTCCTACTTTGTAAAGGCATTTTTGCAAAGCTTCCAAATCCATGTTTAGCAGCTTCTGATTCCTGTGTAATCAGCTTCACCGTGAAAGCAAACTAGCTGGAATTCACTGAAATCATAAGATGAGAGGAGTATCCCAGGGATCATTTCTTGGCCCTCAGTTAGTTTCTATTGATATCAACAACTTGAAGAAAGGGACAAACGCATGGTTTCAAGTTTATTGATGGCACAGGAGGTGGAAGAGCATAGTATGATGAGGATGAAACTGAATTTTGACTGACAGGCAAAAACTTGGCAAGCTCAGTTTAATGTGGGGAGTTTGTGGTCAACTGGGAGGTTATGTCAAAGTTGTATAAGATGTCAGTGAGGCCTGATTTTGAGTATTGTGTGCAGTCCTGGTCATCCACCTACAGGAAAGATACCAATAAAATTGATAGAGTGCAGAGAATATTTACAAGGATGTTAATGAGACTGGAAGACTTGAGTTATAAGGAAAGATTGGATAAGTTAGGACATTACTCCATGAGTGTAGGAGAATGAGAGGAGATGTGAAAGACATATGCAGAGTTATGAGGGGCAAATGCAAGCAGGCTTTCTCCACTAAGGTTGGGTGAGACTACCACCAGAGATCATGGGTTAAGGGTGAAAAGTGAAATGTTTAAGGGCAATGAAAAGGGAACTTCACTCAGAGACTGACGAGAGTATAGAACGAGCACCCCACAGAAGAGGTGGATGCGGGGTCGAGTTCAACATTTAAAAGAAGTTTTCACACGTGTATGGGTGGGATAGTTTGGGTCCAGGTGTAGGTCAGTGAACCAGGCAGAATAATAGATGAGCCAAAGGGAAGGTACCAGTGCTGTAGTGCTCTATGATTCCATGACTCTACTTATCATGTATGGTAAGGGAAATCAAAAGGCAGATTGTAACCTGAATGGAAACTAACTGCAAATAAGTAATGTTCCAAGGGAATTTGGTGATCCAGTGCATGAATAACAAAACGTTAGCAAGTGCAAGAAGTACTTAAGAAGGAAAATGACATATTGGCTTTTATTGCAAAGGGTTTGGAGTTAAAGAATTAAAAGTTTAGTTACAGTTGTGCAGGATATTGGTGAATCCAACCTGGAATAGTTTAGGTCCCCTTTCCTGGAAAAAAAAGGATACAGTAACATTGGATGCAGTCTAAGGGAGATGAACATTGCTAATTCTTGAGATGAGAGGGTTGTCCTATCAAGAGAGGCTAACAATTTGGGTCTGTATTCTTCAGAGTTCAGAAGAATGCAGGTGATGATATTGAGACATAGAAGATCCTGTGAGGAAGTGGGAGGGTCTGAAGGAAAGGAACACATAAAAGGGCAGGGTTGTTATAAAGCAAAGGTGCACGATATTTTTCTTTTGCAGAGGATGGTGATTATATTGAAATCTGTACTTCAGGGACTTTTGCGATCTAGATAAGTATTTACTGCATATGTTAATCAAAATGGCTTCTTTGTTAAAAGTAAAACTGCTTCTTTGTTATGATAACTGGTGAGAGAGTGCTTTTCTTGCAGAGCACTCTCGAAGCTTGTTTGAGTTTAAGTTGCTGATAACGGGGATTGTATTCATTTGTTAACCAATTGGGTTGGATGTTATTTTCTCTTGTGGGTCTGGGAGCTGGGATTCCGCGGTCTTTTTGGGAGTCGGGAAGAAGACAGCGGGAATGGTGGATGAGTGTGGCACTGTTGGTCGATCACCAAGGGTGATCCCAGGTGCGTGGGTCGTGGAGGTCGGAGAAGAGCGAAGAGGGTATTGGAGGTTTCGATGATTGAGCTCCAACAATGTACACTAATTGACTGAACTCTGATAAGTTTTGGCACATTTTCTTTATTTTCTTTCCCTTCATATATATTGTATCGTTATTAATCACTTAGTTGTAGTAAGATTTATAAAGTATATTCTGTAAACGTACCTGGTGTGAGCTTGATATTGTGTGTGCGAGTTTGTATTAACGTGTATTTCACAGCATCCACGTATACAGGAGACGGGGTTTGGCAGGTGGACGAATTTTCCCCTAGACATACACCAGCGGGTCATGTAAGCGTTACATTTGTGGGGGTTCATCTGGGATTGAATTTTCGGTAGCTGTGTAAATCGCACATGTCCACAGTGCAGAGATGGATAGAGATAAGATTGTAAACTGGTGCATTATGGGTGTGTGGTAAGCCGGGTGGATTTTCACGTCTCGGATGGTGCGTTAGTGCGGGGGTTGAGTTTGGTCAAAGGTATGGGGCAGATAGAACTGGTAGCACGGAGGTGCGGTAAAGAGATGGAGGGAAGCTGGGTGTTGGTTCGTACAAGTGCTGACGTCAGGACGTTGGAACTGCCAGCGACGGTCAGCATCTCGGGGGAGGCAGGGCCATGGGGCCGCCACACCCTCTTGGAGGACGAAGGTGAGGAGACACCGGAGGAGGAGCTAGAGTTGACCCCAGGGGAGGTGCCAGTAACCAGTAAAGGGAGGTCAGAGTGGGAAGGCTGGGCCAGGCCCCGCCCCCCAGATAGAGTGGAGGCCTCCGAGCTGGCAGCCGCCCTTAACTCCCTGGTGGGAGCGGCCGAGAGGCCACAGCTGAAGCTGGGGGTTTTCTCAGGAGCCATGCCTACTCCGGACTGGGAGGTTGGCTATGAGACTTGGATCGAACATACATCCCTGTTGTTAGAGGAGTGGTCAGGCTCGGATGAGGAGAAGAGACAGCGATTGGTGAGAAATTTGAGGGGTGCGGCAGCCAAAATAGTCCGGGAATTGAAAGTTGAAAAACCCGTGGCTTCATTGGAGGAGTATTTAGAAGTTTTGGAGAGAGCGTTTGGGTTGTCAGGGGATCCCTGGCTGCTTTAAGCAGAGTTTCAACACATAGAGCAAGAGAGAGGGGAGAAAAGATCTCAGAATACTTACTTCGGCTGGAGAGAATGCTTACGGGGTTGCGGCGCCGGGGGGTAGTGAAGGCGCATGACGTGGCTAGAGTGAGGATGAGTCAGATATTCAGTGGTTCCCTGGAGGAGGACAAGGTGGAGTGGAGTCTCTGGCAGTCTTATAAAAAGGGCCCCCCTCCATCATTCGGGCAGTTGATTAGAGAGGTGCGGGAGGAAGAGAGAGCATTGGGCCAGAAAAGGGGCTCGGGCCACCGGGAGTGATCCTCCGCGATACAGGAAGTGGTGGCCGGGTGGAGGACTGAGAAACCAAGAGGTCCCAGGGGAGTAGGGACCTCCCCCCCCTCCCCGTTTGAGGGGAAGGACAGGGAGAGCACCCCCTCCGGAGGATGACCCGCGCAGTGGGCTGGGAGTGGCGGGCGTCCTGGGAGAGGAGGGGCGGCGGGTAGCGTGTGCTTTAACTGTGGGAAAAAGGGGCATTTCCGGCGGGACTGTGAGCGGCCAAGGGTGTGCTACAGCTGTGGGAGGAGGGACACTTTCGGTGGGATTGTGAGAGACAAGGCATCCCGTGGAGGGCAAGCCCCTGGGTGACTAAGAAGGGAGAGGTGTCGGGAAACTTAGGAGAGACTCAGTGAGGGAACGGACTGGAGTCTCTGGAGGAACACGTTCCCAGAAATCAGCCAGGGGACCACTGAAAGCCCAAGCCTTTATTCCAGAGGGGCTGGTGGGACCCCATTCCAGTATGTGCCTACGGATAGAGGGAGTTTACGCAAAAGCCATTCTCGACACAGGATCACAGGTTACCTTATTGTACTGGTTGTTCTACAACAAATACCAAAAGCACCTGCTAGTAACCCCATTTGACGCACTGGAGATTTGGGGTGTGAGCGAGGGGGATTATCCGTATGATGGGTACTTGTCAGTGAGATTGGAATTCTCGGAGGGCGATGTGAGAGTATCTGAAGCTGTTGAGACGTTGGTGTTGGTGTGTCCGGACCCGGTGGAAACCGATGGCACTGCCCTTCTGGTGGGGACTAACTCCCCCCTTGTGGGACGGCTTCTGGGAGCCTGAAAGGAGAAAGTGGGGGAGAACTTCCTGGAGACCCTTTTGGTACACCCAGTGTTTCGGGCGGTGTTCAAAGATGGGGTGACCCCCAAGGGCTGGATCCAGAGTGCAAATGAAGGACAGTGTGGTGTACGCATGCAAGGCCTAAGGTGATACCACCAGGGGAGATGGCACTCGTGATGGGGACCCCCAGAGTCCCCGGAGTGCCGGCAGGCGAAGCCCTGTTAGTAGATGCCCCGGAAGATCTCGAGGGGGAGACACGTTTTCCGGCCAGGGTGCTGGTGAGGCCTGAAGTACAGAGGCCAGCGGTGGTACATGCGAGGCGGATAGCTGTGAGTGTCAGGAACACTATGGAGAGAGAAATCACCTTTAAGAGAGAGATGCTGCTGGCACATTTGTTCCCAGTGACGGTAATGTCTGGTGCACCGGTGAGGGCCACTAAAGGGGAAGGACTGGAAAACCAAGGAAAGCTGACCACTGAGGCTTTTAACTTTGGGAATTCTCCTGTGTCGCCGGAGTGGAAACACAGGCTGGTGGAGAAGATGTCCACCAAGTTGGAAGCTGTCTTTTCTCGTGGCGAGTTTGATGTGGGTTGCTCCAAGAGCACTCGCCATACCATCCGAGTGACTGAGGACACCCCGTTCAGAGAGAGGTCATGGCGACTGGCCCCTGCAGATGTGGAAGATGTGTGGCAGCACTTGTGCAAGCTGAAGGAGGCTGGAATCATCGCTGAGTCCCGAAGCCCCTATGCGTCCCCAATAGTAGTGGCCTGGAAGAAGAACAGAAGGATACGTATGTATGTGGACTATCGGACTTTGAACCGGCGAACTGTCCCTGACCAGTATACCGTCCCAAGGGTTGAGGACGCGCTGGCCTGCCTGAGTGGAGCGAAGTGGTTTAGTGTGTTGGACTTGAGGAGTGGATATTACCAGATCCTGATGAGTGAGGGCAATAAAGAGAAGATGGCCTTTATCTGCCCACTGGGGTTCTTTCAGTTCGAACGAATGCCCCAAGGCATATCGGGAGCCCCAGCCACCTTCCAGAGGCTCATGGAGAAGACTGTAGGGGATATGAACCTGCTTGAGGTGCTGGTGTATCTGGACGATCTGATAGTGTTTGGATCTACTTTGGAGGAACATGAGGAGAGGCTGCTGAAGGTGTTAAGCCGGCTTAAGGGGGAAGGGTTGAAACTTTCCCTGGACAAATGCCAGTTCTGTAAGTCATCGATCGGCAATGTTGGCTGCATCATTTCGTGAGAGGGAGTGGCTACTGATCCGACTAAGATAGACGCCATGACCACCTGGCAGAGACCCCAGAAAGTGAGCACCCTATGCTCGTTTTTGGGGTTCTGTGGGTATTACCGGTGATTCATGAAAGGATATGTTAAAATGTGTCACCCGTTGACTCAGCTATTGTGTGGCTATCCACCTGCGGGGAAGAAAAGGAAGGGGGACCGGGGGCAAGACGCAGGAGGATACTGGAACCCGATTGAGCCTTTTGGATCGAAATGAGATGATAAATGTGAGGAGGCATTCCAATCTCTGAAAAGGGCGCTGACTCAGGCCCCGGTGTTGGCTTTTGCCGATCCCCAGAAGCCATATGGGCTGCACACTGATGCCAGCTGAGAGGGTCTAGGTGCTGTCCTGTACCAGGAACAGGGAAATGCATTGAGACCGGTGGTGTTTGTCAGCCGAAGCTTGTCGCCATCTGAGAGAAACTATCCCACTCACTAGTTGGAGTTCCTGGCGCTGAAATGGGCGGTGGTGGACAAGTTGAGCGACTACCTATATGGAGCCAAGTTTGAGGTGAGAACGGATAACAATCCTCTCACTTATATCCTGACTTCGGCGAAACTGGACGCCACAGGGTGGTTGGCAGCGTTGTCGGTATATGATTTCAGCCTGAAGTACCAGCCGGGAAGCAAGCATGTTGATTCGGTGGCTTTGTCACGTCGGGAGCCTGGGGAACAGGAGACAGATGAGGAATAGGAGAGCATTCCTGCTCCTGGAGTGAAAGCCATGGAATGAAAGTTTGCTATCACCGTGAAGGCCGAGGGAGGGGGGAGGCCGGAGTGACCAGTGGACCCCTTGGGGGCTTTTGATGATGCCCTGCCCCAAGTTTACTGTGATCTGACTGCACTGAAGACTAAACAGTTGCCGGAACTAAGTCTGGGGGAAGTGGCAGCTGCTCAGCGAAGTGACCCGGGCATTGGCACTGTGTGGAAGGCGGTGGAGAAAGGGGATGTGGCGTGGGCCGAGAAGGCGAAACATGTTTCAGTGCCTCTGTTATTGAAGGAGTGGCCTCGGTTAAAGTTGAAGAACCAAGTCTTGTACCGGGTCACGGCGCCTCTGGACCAATCCAACTCTGGCGTTGGCAGCTGGTCATGCCTGAGGAGTATATGAAGACTGTGCTCCAGGCACTGCATGATGATTCTGGGCACTTGGGGATGGAAAAGACCTATGGATTACTCAAGGACCGGTTCTACTGGCCCCGGATGAGGGGGGAGGTCAAAGAATACTGTAAGAAGTGCAGTCGTTGCATCCGGAGGAAGACCCTGCCTGTGCCGGCGGCTCCTTTGTCGCACTTGCAGGGTGTGGGACCCCTGGACCTGGTGTGTATGGATTTCTTGTCGATTGAGCCAGACACCAGCAACACCGCAAATGTCTTAGTCATCACGGATCATTACACTCGATATGCTCAGGCATTTCCCACAAAGGATCAGAAAGCGACTACAGTGGTGAAGGTGTTATGGGAGAAGTACTTTGTTCATTATGGCCTTCCCAGGCGGATCCATAGTGATCAGGGACGGGACCTTGAGAGCCGGCTTATCCATGAATTACTTGGGGTTGAGAAATCCAGGACCACCCCCTATCACCTGCAGGGTGATCCTCAGCCCGAGAGATTTAACCAGACACGGTTGGATATGCTCGGGACACTGGAGATTGGTCAGAAAAGTAAGTGGAGTCGACACATTGGTTCACTGTTTCAATTGTACTCGCAATGATGCTACAGGGTACTCGCCTTATTATCTGATATTCGGGCGGGAAACAAGGTTGCCCATTGACTTGTGTTTTGGGACTGAGACGGGTGAATTACCTGCGAAGCACTATCTGAAGTATGTGTCCGATATGAGGAGAGAGTTGAAAATGGCGTACGAGTTGGCCGAGGCGGCGGCTATCAAGCAGAATCAGAGGAATAAGAGGAGATATGATTAGAAAGTGAAGTTCGCTCAATTACTGCCGGGCGACCGGGTCCTTTTACGGAATTTAGGACTACCTGGTAAGCACAAGTTGGCAGATCAATGGGCGGCCATTGATAGAGAGGTATGTGGTAGAGAGCCAGATGCTGAACCTATCTGTTTACCGGGTGAAACCTGAGGATGGGAAGGGTCCTGTCAAGGTACTCCATCGGAATCACCTGCTGCCCCTGAGTCAAGCAGTGCAGGTGGATAAAGAGCCAGAGTAGGAGGTTACGCCTAGTACGAGGACTCTGCGAGGGCGCGGGGCGAGGGAAGAGCCTGCTGCAGATGAGACAGAACCGGTCCTCACCCCGGAAAGGGATACCGATTCGGAAGACAATGATTCAGATGTGTGGCCCCTGTTTCCGTTTGCTAATTGCCCAGTACCGAAAGAAGAGGCTCCTGGCCCTTCCCCTACTCAGTTAGGTGAGAGGATGGAGGGTGTTGATGGGCAGACTGAGTTGCAGCCGGCATTGTGGGGAGAGAGGGTGGAACCCGAACGCGAGACAGAGGGTTCTCAGGTGAAGAGGGATCCCAGTGAGGGAGAGGGTGAGGATCCGACAGGTCGATCTGGGGTGTCCCCTGTGGTGTCTGAGGCGGAAGGGTCGGCAGAGGAGGTACGGAAGTCTCAGAGAAGTAGGCACCCCCCCGGAGCGGTTGATATATGCAGTGCCAGGAGAACCGGGTGTGATCTCTACCGCCCTTGGGCAGTTATATCACTGCTTTCTGCACCTGGGTTGGGTTTTGTGTTTTGCAAGAAGCCTTGGGGAACTCTGTTAATGTCATGAGGGCATGACTTTTGTTGGTGGTGGGGGGGAGAGTGTACTGCGTATGTTATTCAAAATGGCTTCTTTGTTAAAAGTAAAACTGCTTCTTTGTTATGATAACTGGTGAGAGAGTGCTTTTCTTGCAGAGCACTCTCGAAGCTTGCTTGGGTTTAAGTTGCTGATAACAGGGATTGTATTCATTTGTTAACCAATTGGGTTGGATGTTATTTTCTCTTGTGGGTCTGGGAGCTGGGATTGTGCGGTCTTTTTGGGAGTCGTGAAGAAGACGGCGAGAAAGGTGGACGAGTGCGGCACTGTTGGTCGATCACCGAGGGTGATCCCAGGTGCGCGGGTCGTGGAGGTCGGAGAAGAGTGAAGAGGGTCTCGGAGGATTTGATGATTGAGTTCCAACAGTGTGCACTAATTGACTGAATTTTGATCAGTTTTGGCACCTTTTCTTTATTTTCTTTCCCTTCATATATATTGTATCATTATTAATCACATAGTTCTAGTAAGATTTATAAAGTGTATTCTGTAAACATACCTGGTGTGCCCTTGATATTGTGTGTGCGAGTTTGTATTAGCGTGTATTTCACAGCATCCACGTATACGGGAGGCGCGGTTTAGCGGGTGGACGAATTTTCCCCTAGACATACTCCAGCCGGTTGTGTAAGCATTATAAGTATTTAAGATGGAGTTAGATAAATCTTTGAAAAATCGTGGAATCAAGGACTGTGATCTGGTACAAATGAAGAGTTGAGGCCAGCATACATCAGACTGGTGGAGAAAGCATGAGAGTTTGTATCAACTCTTTCCATTTCGTATGCTTAACTACAGAAGTAAAGAATGATTCTGTTGCAACTGTAGCATTCTATCTCTTGAAAACTTACTGTTTACATAGGCTTCTTAGCATGATCGAAACACACTTTATCTCCTCAAGTGAAGTTACAGCCATTATTTCAGTCCTTTCCAGTGTATGTGAGTGAAAGTGTTCTGTGGATCCAGTCGCTGCAATGATGACAAGACCTTTGTGGAGTTTATTTATTGAGATACAGCTCAGAATAGCCTTTCCAGACCTTCAAGCCACGCTGCCCAGGAATCCCCCAACATAACCCTAGCTTAATCACAGGACAATTTACAATGACCAATTCACCTCCCAAATGGCAGGTCTTTGGACTGTTGGAGGAAATCAGAGCATCAGGAGGAAACCACGAGGTCACAAGGCGAAAGTACAAACTCCTTACAGGCAGTGGAGGAATTGGGCTTCTCACCTGCGCCAGAGGAGTTACTTTGAAATTGGGCAAGAATATTAATTTAAAGCAGATGAAACCATTAATGCTTTTTGAGAGGGTGATTTTAGATGCATATCATATTTTTACTGAGTTAAGTATTGTATGAAATTAGTTTTGTTACAATAAGTGTATGGGACATTGGAAAAAATGTATTTCCCCATGGGGATGAATAAAGTATCTATCTATCTATCTATTACTCTTTATATGTCCAGTCCCAGTGTTTTTCCTTGGACTAGTCCTTTTCACTTTTAAAAAAATTTTTACTTTGCAGGCTGCACATGGTTCACAACTTATAGATGGCTCATGAGCAAGAAGACATTTAGAGAAGAGGTGAAAACTTTGAAAGATGCAGCCAGCACCATGGTAACATAGTGGTTAGCACAACACTGTTACAGCTCAGAGTGTTCCAAAGTTCAGAGTTCAATTCCCTTCCGTCTGTACATTCTCCTTGTGAACTACATGGGTTTCCTCCAGGTGCACCAGCTTCCTCCCACAGTCTGAAGACATACCAGTTAGTAGGTTAATAGGTCATTGTAAATTTATAATCAATTATAAAATAAATACTAGTGATCTTGAAACTAAACTACATATAAAGGTAACAAACAGAAGCAGAAATAGGCCATGTGGGATCTCGAACTACTCCACCATGCAATAAGATCACCGCTGATCTGGCCGTGAATTCAACTCCCCCTACCTACTTTTCCCCATAATCCTCAATTCCTCTACTACTCAAAAAACTGTGTCTTAAATATATAATGAGAAAGCCTGTACTGAATCCCTGGGCAGAGACTTCCACAGATTCACTACTCTCCAGGATAAACAGTTTCTCCTCATCCCTGTCCCAGACTAATTCCTCCAAATCTTGGGCTATGTCCCCTGGTTCCAGTCTCACTAACCACTGCAAATGACTTTCCTGCCTCTATCTTATCTATCCCTTTAATAATTTATTTGTTTCTATAAGATTCCTTCTCATTCTTCTAAATTCCAGCAAATATATTCCCAGGTGACTTAATCTCTGCTCACTCGCTAAACCCTTCATTTCCGGAATCAACCTGTTGAACCTCATCTGCAAAACCTCCAAATTTAGTATATCTTTCCTCAAGTAAGGAGACCAGAACCACACGTAGTACTCCAGGAGCACACTCACCAGTTCCCTGTATAGTCCAGCATAACCTCTCTGCTCTTAAATTCAATCCCTCTAGCAATGAAGACCAACGTTCCATTTACCTTCCTGCTTACATTACAAAGGATGTGCTGAAACTGGCAAGGGTTCAAAGCAGGTTCACAAAAATGATTCTCGGATTGAATGGCTTGTCACTTGAAGCAATCAAGTCTCAAAATAGAATTATGGAGTTAGAACTTAATACTTAAGCACATTGTCCTGTTTTGACAGCCCGGCCTGTTAGAGTTTTTGAGTAGGCAACAAATTTTAATTTTCACTTCATTAGTCAGGGGAATTAATAAAACTATAATTACACCACATTCGGAGCAGGGTTTCAACCTGAAATGTTGACTGTTTATTCATTTCCATAGATGCTGCCTGATGTGCTGAGTTCCTCCAGCATTTTATGTATGCTGTCTTGGAGTTTTGTCTTTAGACCTGATCACCTCATTATAGCAAGGATGTGTCAGCTTTTGAGAGGTTGCAAGGTAGCTGTTATAGCTTCACTGACCTGGGTTCCATTCCTGCCGCAGTTTGTACATACACTACTCCTTGTGACCACGTGAGTTTCCCTGGGTCCTCTAGCTGTTACAGCGTCACTGACGCGGTTGCAATTCCTGCCACTGTCTGTAGGAGTTTGTACATACTCTATCCCCTGTGACCCCGTGAGTTTCCCCGGGTGCTCTAGTTTCCTCCCTCATCCAAAGGCGTACACGTTAGCAGGTTAATTGGTCAGATGGATGTAATTGGATGGCACGGCCTCGTTAGGCCAAAAGGGCCTGTTACTGTGCTGAAATTCTAAAGAAAATAAAAATAAAATAAATCAAATAGCGATCCCCTTTCCCCCTCCCCATCTCCTTCTCACTTTCCCCCTCCCCATCTCCTTTTCCCTTTCCCTCTCCCCATCCCCTTTTCTCTCTTTCATCTTATTTCCTTACCTGTCCATCACCTCCCTCTGCTCCTTCTTTCCTTTCTTCCATGGCCTTCTGTCCTCTCCTATTAGACTCACCCTTCTCCAGCTCTGTATCCCTTTGACCATTCAACTTCCCAGCTCTTTACTTCATCCCTCCTCTCATGATTTCACCTGTCACCTTGTGTTTCGCTGTCCCCTCCCCCACCTTTCACATCTACTCCTCAGTTTTTTTTTCCAGTCCTACCAAAGGGTTTCGTCGACTGTACTTTTTTCCATAGATGCTGCTTGGCCTGCTGAGTTCCTCCAGCATTTTGTGTGTGTTGCTTGGATTTCCAGCATCTGCAGATTTTCTCTTGTTAAAGATTTACCAGGGTGATTCCTGGATTAAAGAGTATGCCTTACAAGGATAGATTGAGGGAGTTAGGACTTTTCCCTTTGGAGAGAAAGAGGATGAGATGTGACTTGATAGAACCACACAAAATGATAAGGGACATAGATTGTGTGGACAGCCAGAGACTTTTCCCGGTGTGAAAATAGCTAATACAAAGGGGCATAACTTTAAGGACTTGGCTGGAAAGTATAAGGGGATGTCAGAAATGTTCTTTGCACAGAGAGTAGTAAGTGCATGGAACACACTGCCAGGGGTGGTGGTAGAGACAGATACATTTAATAGACGAATGGAGGGCTAGGTGGAATGGAAGTATTAAATTGATATTTGAGTAGGTTAAAGGGAAAGCACAACATTGTGGGCATGTACTGTGTAGTAATATCCTATGTCCTACATACTAAACTTAAGTAGGTAAGTAAAGGCTTAACAAATTTTTATATTCAGTTTGATATTGGCAATGTCTTAAAATAGAATAGATGGATTCCAGGGTCTTAAACCAGATGTTTAGTTTTGAATTCAGAGTTACTGGCACTGAGCATCGGTCCATGGTACAGTAAGGAAAGGGAGAAGAGGGGACTGCTAGTGATAGGGGACTCTGTAGTCAGGGGAGCAGACAGGAGGTTCCGTGGGCATGAACGAGACACCGGAATGGTATGTTGTCTCCCAGGTACCAGGGTTAGGAACGTCTTGGATCATGTCCACAACATTTTGGAGAGGAGGGAGGCAGCCAGATGTCTTTGTTCATGTTGGTACCAATAATATAGGAAGGAAAAGCAAAAGAGATTTTAGAGAGCTAGGTAGAAAGCTGAGAAGCAGGACCTCCCGGGTACTAATTTCTTAAGTGCTACCTGTGCCACACGACAGTGAGGGTAGAAACAGGATGATTTAGCAAGTTAATGTGTGGCTGAGAAGCTGGTGCAGGAGGCAGAGCTTCAGGTTCTTGGATCATTGGGATCTCTTCTGGGGGAGGTGTGACCTGTACAAAAGGGACGGGTTGCACCTGAACCTGACGGGGACCAATATTCTTACGGGCAGGTTTGTTAGATCTTTTGGGGAGAGTTTAAACTAATTTGTCAGGTGGGTGGGAACCAGAGTGAAGGGACTCAGGATAGGACAGGTGCAAAGATCCCATGCAGTCAGACTGACAGGAAGGACAGGCAGATGTTCTCAGGGAAAAGTACGGAAGAAATGTGGCAAATGTTCAGGGGATATTTGTGTGGAGTTCTGCATGGGTATGTTCCAATGAGACAGGGAAGTTATGGTAGGGTACTGGAACCGTGGTGTACAAAGGCTGTAATAAATCTAGTCAAGAAGAAAAGAAAAGCTTAGAAAAGGTTCAGCGAGCTAGGTAATGTTAGAGATCTAGAAGATTATAAGGCTAATAGAAAGGCGCTTAAGAAGGAAATTAGGAGAGTCAGAAGGGTCAATGAGAAAGCTCTGGCAGGCAGGATTCTACAAGTATGTGAAGAGCAAGAGGAATAGGATAGGACCTATCCTATAAGAATTCTTATACTATAAGAATAGGGCCTATCAAGTGTGACAGTGGGAAAGTGTGTATGGAACCGGAGAAAATAGCAGAGGTACTTAATGAATACTTTACTTCAGTATTCACTATGGAAAAGGATCTTGGTGATTGTAATGATGACTCGCAGCAGACTGAAAAGCTCGAGCATATACCAAGAAAGAGGATGTGCTGGAGCTTATGGAAAGCTTCAAGTTGCATAAGTCGCCGGGACAGGCTGAGATGTACCCCAGGCTGCTTTGGGAGGTGAGCAAGGAGACTACTGAGCCTCTGGTGATGATCTTTGCATCATCAATGGGGATGGGAGAGGTTCTGGAGGGTTGGAGGGCTATGGATGTTGTTCCTTTATTCTAGAGAGTGAGTAGAGATAGCCCAGGGAATTATAGACCAGTGAGTCTTACCTCAGTGGTTGGTGAGAAGATCCTGAGAGGCAGAATTTATGAACATCTGGGGAGGTATAATATGATTAGGAATAGTCAGCATGGCTTTGTCAAGGGCAGGCCGTGCCTTACGAGTCTGATTGAATTTTTTGAGGATGTGACAAAATACAGTGACGAAGGGAGAGCAGTAGATGTAGTGTATATGGATTTCAGCAAGGCATTTGATAAGGTACCCCATGCAAGGCTTATTAAGAAAGTAAGGAGGCATGGGATCCAAGAGAACATTGCTTTGTGGATCCAGAACTGACGCCCACAGAAGGCAAAGAGTGGTTGTAGACGGGTCATGTTCTGCATGGAGGTTGGTCACCAGTGGAGTGCCTCAGGGATCTGTTCTGGGACCCTTACTGTTTGTGATTTTTATAAATGACCTGGATGAGGAAGTGGAGGGATGGGTTAGTAAGTTTGCTGATGACACAAAGTTTGGAGGTGTTGTTGATAGTGTGGAGAGCTGTCAAAAGTTACAGCGGGACATTGATAGGATGCAAAACTGGGCTGAAAAAGTGGCAGATGGAGTTCAACCCAGATAAGTGTGAGGTGGTTAATTTTGGTAGGTCAATTATGAAGGCAGAATATAGTATTAATGGTAACACTCATGGCAGTGTGGAGGATCAGAGGGATCTTAGGGTCCGAGTCCATAGGACGCTCAAAGCAGCTGCGCAGGCTGACTCTGTGGTTAAGAAGGCATACGGTGCATTGGCCTTCATCAATCGTGGAATTGAAGTTAGGAGCCGAGAGGTAATGGTGCACTATATAGGACCCTGGTCAGAGCCCACTTAGAGTACTGTGCTCAGTTCTGGTTGCCTCACTATAGGAAGGATGTGGAAGCCATAGAAAGGGTGCAGAGGAGATCTACAAGGATGTTGCCTGGATTAGGGAGCATGCCTTATGAGCATAGGTTGAGTGAACTCGGTCTTTTCTTCTTGGAGTGACGGAGGATGAGAGGTGACCTGAGAGAGGTGTACAGTCGGCCCTCCTTATCTGTGGGGGATTGGTTCCAGGACCCCCCACGGATACCAAAATTCACGGATGCTCAAGTCCCTTATTTAATATGTACTAGTATGGTGGTCCTTAGGACCCAGCGGAAGCCTGGACTTTATTTAACTTGTCTCCGTGCAGTGGACCTTAGGACCTGGCGGCGCAGCTCTGAATCCACAGTGTTTCTGTTCACGAAAATAATCACGATCGCGATTGAAAATAAGGTGGAAGTATTTTTTTTTTTTTTTATAAACTTTTTTTATTGTTTTCAAATTGTTACAGAATAAATGTGCATGAAAAAAAAGTGTTACCCAGCCCCCTCCCCTTAACCCCTCCCCCCTAACATCCCTATTAAGAAAATAAGAAAGAGAAAAAAAAGGAAATGCCTGGATGTTGGAAGATCCCCACATGCTCCACGGAGTTCTCATTTTTTTTTAAATATATGTTAAAGTTCTTTTTCTTTTCAATCTATAATAATACCTAATCTTTCCACTTTCGTGGTATCCTGGGAAATCTTTATAAAAGTCTCCATGTTGCTATGTGTGTCCCCACCATTCATCCAGGCAAAAAGATAGAAAAAAGTTAAAATATAAAGGAAAAAAAAAAAATACCCCCCTACTAATGTTGTGGAAAAAAGACACAACATTACCCCCCTCTGCTGTACGGGTCATGGCAACCGCCATGATTACACACGTGAATCCCGCAGTAACCGATCCACAGCCTCCCAGCTCCCCCGCAACATAAAAAAGTATATGTATAAGAAGAGAAAAAAAAAATACTATTCTCATTTAGTATTTCTAAAATTTTGCTTTTCTCTTCTGTAATATCCATAAATGTCCATCACTTCTGTTCCTTGGGTCTATCTTCATCTTTAATCCATTACGTTTGGAAGCCTCTATGTGTAGTTAGCGAATAGATGGAAGTTCTTGTACAAACTCCTCCGCTTTTCGATAGTCGGAAAAAAAAAATTTTTCGTCCTCCAAAAAAATTATCAGTGTTGCTGGATGACGCATTGTAAATTTATAACCCTTTTCCCATAAGGCTTTTTTCGCTGGGTTAAATTCCTTCCTTCTCTTCAACAGGTTGTAACTTATATCAGGATAAAAAAGAATTGGTTTCCCTGCTATCATCAGTGGCCCGTTTCTATTTTTGGCACTTTGGGCAGCGGCCTTCAGGATCTTTTCTTTGTCTTGGTATCGTAAGCATTTTATCAAAATTGATCGTGGGTTTTGGTCAGCTCGAGGTCTTGACCTTAAAGATCTATGCGCCCATTCAATCTCAATTGGAGTTTCTCTTTCCATTTTCAATTTTTTAGGGATCCATTTTTGAAAAAAATTTATTGGATCTTCTCCTTCTATATCTTCTTTAAGTCCAACAATTTTAATATTATTTCGTCTACTGAGATTTTCAAGCTTATCAATTTTTTCCATAAATTGTTTTCTTTCTGATGTCCAAGCAGTATTTTCCTTTTCCATTTTGTCCATTCTTTCAACCATGTCTTCCGTTGTAGTTTCCAAGTTCGTAATTCTTTTTTCCATTTTTTCCTGTCTCTTTGTCATTTTATCAAGCATAGTCTCCATATTGGTCATTTTTTTTTCGAGTTTTTTTTGGTTATTTTTAATTACTTTTAATGTGTCTAATTTACGCATTATTTGCCTCAAAGTCTTTTCTATATTTCTAGAAGGACTTTTACCTCCTTCAGTTGATCCTTCCGAGAGATTTGATTCTCCCTCCGATTCGCTATCACTTTCAGTTGCAGTGGTAGCTGGGCTTTGTAGTTCTTTTTGTTCCTGTTTGCGCATGCTCCATCCTTCGCGTTTGCGCAGTTCACGATGGTTTTTTCCTTTGGAAGTGGCAAGCGTTGCCACCATCTCCTGTTCAGTATCACCGGCGATACAATGTACCTGAGATCGCGGCTCCTCGGTAGACGTGGGCCTCGCTCTTGTTCCAACTTGCGTAGTCTTCCCGGTATTAGTTTTCTTCATCTTCTTTCCTTGAGGCATAGCTTGACACAGTCCGGAGTCGTTTATACGCAACTTTTAGAGAGTATTGACTAACTTTTCTTCATTTAAACATTAATTTATTAACTTTTTACGGGAGAGCTGGGTCCCTGCGTCTCGATCCTACGTCATCACGTGATGTCCCCCAAGGTGGAAGTATTAAAGTGGAAAGAGGTGAAATGCCATCGGTCATTGGAAAAGCTTTAGGCTACAGTCGGTCAACGATCGGAACAATTTTAATGGAGAATGTGAAAGGCTCTGCTCCGATGAAAGCTACAATTATTACGAAGCAACGCAGTGGTTAAATTATTGAAATACGTATGTTTCTTAAGTGTTGTATATGCATAGAATGGTAAAATATTACTATATACGAAGAAAAATGTTTGACTAACTGACGCTAAATAATACCAGATGTACCTGTTCCGACTTCAAATCTGACTTAAAGACGGACTCAGGAATGGAACTCATTCATAACCCAGGGACTGCCTATAACCATATAACAATTACAGCACAGAAACAGGCCATCTCTGCTCTTCTAGTCCATGCCGATCGCTTACTCTCACCTAGTCCCACTGATCCGCACTCAGCCCATAACCCTCCATTCATTTCCTGTCCATATACCTATCCAATTTTACTTTAAATGACAATACCGAACCTGCCTCTACCACTTCTACTGGAAGCTCGTTTCACACAGCTACCACTCTCTGAGTAAAGAAATTCCCCCTCGTGTTACCCTTAAACATTTGCCCCCAACTTTCAACTCATGTCCTCTTGTTTGAATCTCCCCTACTCTCAATGGAAAAAGCCTATCCACGTCAACTCTATCTATCCCCCTCATAATTTTAAATACCTCTATCAAGTCCCCCCTCGACCTTCTACACTCCAAAGAATAAAGACCTAACTTGTTCAACCTTTCCTTATAACTTAGGTGCTGAAACCCAGGTAACATCCTGTACTTTTAAGACATTTCTAGATTACTTATAATACCTAATGCAATGTAAATGCTATGTAAATAGTTGTTATACTGTATTGTTTAGGGAATAATGACAAGAAAAAATAGTCTACATGCTCAAGCAACGAGTGCTGGAGAGGGAACTTCCAGGTTTTCCCGATCTGCGGTTGGTTGAATTCGTGTATACAGAATACGGAATAAGGAGGGCCGACTGTGTAAGATGATGAGTGGTATTGATCATGTGGATAGTCAGAGGCTTTTTCCCAGAGCTGAAATGGTTGCCACAAGAAGACACAGGTTTAAGGTGCTGGGGAGTGGGTACAGAGGAGGTGTCAGGGGTAAGCTTTTTTACTGAGAGTGGTGAGTGTGTGGAATGGACTGCCGGCAACAGTGATGGAGGCGGATACAATAGGATCTTTTAAGAGACTTTTGGATAGGTACATGGAGCTTAGAAAAATAGGTGGCTATAGGTAAGCCTAGTAAGTTCTAATGTAGGGATATGTTCGGCACAACTTTGTGGGCCGAAGGGCCTGTATTGTGCTGTAGATCTTTTATGTTTCTATGTTTTCAATGTTTATATGATGGGACCTAATTGCAGCCAGCAGGATGAGTATCAGTGCATTAGGGATGCAGTGTAGATATACAGTACTCAGAGTGTTATATCTCAATGCACAGAGTATAAGAAATAAAGTGGATGATCTTGTTGCAATATTACAGATTGCCAGGTATGATGTTGTGGCTATCACTGAATCGTGGCTGAAGGATGGTTGTAGTTGGGAGCTGAATGTCCAAGGTTACACATTGTATTGGAGGAATAGGAAGATGGGTAGAGAGGATGGTGGGCTCTGCTGGTAAAGAATGACATCAAATCAGTAGAAAGATGTGACATAGCATAGGAAGATGTTGAATCCTTGTGGGTTAAACTACAAGGGTAAAACAACCCTGATGGCAGTTATATACAGGCCTCCCAACAGTAGCCACAGTAAATGTGGACTACATTTTACAATGGGAAATAGCAAAGGCATGTCAAAAGAGCAATGGTATGATAATCATGAGAGATTTCAACGTGCAGGTCGATTGGGAAAATCAGGTTGGTAATAAATCCCAAGAGAGTGAGTTTGTTGAATGACTACGAGACGGCTTTTTATTGAGCCTACTAGGGGATCAGCAGTACTGGATTGGGTGTTATGTAATGAACTGGAGGTGATCAGGAAGCTTAAGGTTAAACTACCCTTGGGAGGCAGTGATCACAATATGATTGAGTTCAACTTAAAATTTGATAGGTAGCAGTATTTCAGTGGAGTAAAGGAAATTACAGTGCTATGAGAGAGGAGTTGGCCAAACTAAATTGGAAGGAGTTACTGGCAGGGATGATAGCAGAGCAGCAATGGCATGAGTTTCTGGGAAAAATGAGGAAGATACAGGGTAGATGTATTCCAAAAGCAAAGAAATACTGAAATGACAAAATAGTACATCTGTGGCTGCCAAGGGAAGTCAAAGCAAAAGAGAAGGCATACAACAAAGCAAAAATTAGTGGTAAGACAGAGGATTGGAAAGCTTTTAAAAGCTTACAGAGAGCAACTAAAAGAATCATTTGGAGGGAAAAGATGAAATATGAAAGCAAGCTAGCAAACAATATCAAAGTGGAAAGTAAAAGCTTTTACAAGTGTGTAAAAAATAAAAGAGAGATGAATGTGGATAAATGACTGCTAGAAAATGAGGCCAGAGAAATAATAACAAGAGCAAAGGAGATGGCGGATGAACTAAATGAGTATTTTGCATCAGTCTTCACTGTGGAAGAAGCTAACAGTGTGCCAGATGTTAAAGGATGTGAGGGAAGAGAAGTGGGTGCAGTTATTATTACAAGGGAGAAGGTGCTCAAAAAGCTGAAAGACATAAGGGTACGTAAGTCATCCAGACCAGATGAACTGCACCCTAGGATTCTGAAAGAGGTAGCATTAGAGATTGTGGTGGCATTAGCAATGATCTTCCAAAAATCAATTGGACTCTGTCATGGTGCCAGAGGACTGGAAAATTGCAAATGTTTCTCTATCCTTCAGGAAAGGAGGAAGGCAGCAGAAAGGAAATTATAGACCATTTAGGCTGACCTCACAAGCAAGAGAAAATCTGTGAATGCTGGAAATCCAAGCAACACATACAAAATGCTGGAGGAACTCAGTAGGCCAGTCAATATCTGTAAAAAAGTACAGTTGACTTTTCGGTTTGAGACCCTGTTGGAGTCTATTGTTAAGGATGAGGTTATGGAGTACTTGGTGACATAGGACAAGATTGGACAAAGTTAGCATGGTTTCCTTGAGGGAAAATCTTCCCTGACGAACCTGTTGGAATTCTTTGAGGAGATTAAATGTAGGATAGAAAAAGGGGATGTAGTGGATGTTGTACATTTGGACTTTCAGAAGGTCTTTGACAAGGTGCCACACATGAGGCTGCTTGCCAAGTTAAGAGCTCACAGTTTTACAGGAAAGTTACTGCCATTGTTAGAGCATTGGTTCATTGGTAGGGGGCAGCAAGTGGGAATAAAAGGATCCTTTTCTGATTGGCTGCCAGTGACTAATGGTGTTCTGCAGGGGTCAGTGTTGGGACCGCTTCTTTTTATGCTGTATATCAATGATTTAGATGATGGAATAGATGGCTTTGTTGCTAAGTTTGCAGATGATACAAAGATTGGTGGAGAGGCAGGTATTGTTGAGCCAACAGGTAGGCTGCAGAAGGATTTAGACAGATTAGGAGAATGGGCAAGAAAGTGGCAAATGAACTACAATGTTGGAAAATGCACAGTCATGCACTTTAGTAGAAGAAATAAATCTGTAGACTATTTTCTAAATGTGGAGAAAACCCAAAAATCTGAGATGCAAAAGGATTGAGATGCAGAACACTCTAAAGGTTAACTTGCAGGTAGAGTTGGTGGTGAGGAAGGCAAATGCAATGTTAGCATTCATTTCAAGAGGTCTTGAATACAAGAGCAGGGATGTGATGCTGAGGCTTTTAAGGCATTGGCGAGGCCTCACCTTGAGTATTGTGAATAGTTTTGGGCTCCTCATCTCAGAAAAGATGTGCTGGGCTCCTCATCTATGATAAGCTGAGAGGGTTCAGAGGAAGTTCACAGGGATGATTTCAGGAGTGAAAGGGTTATAATACAAGGAACGTTTGAGTGCTCTGGTCTGTACTCACCGGAATTTAGAAGGATGGGGGGGAGTGGATCTCATTGAAACCTTTTGAATATTGAAAGGCTAGACAGATGTGGAAAGGATATTTTCCTTGGTGGGTGAGTCTAGGACAAGAGGGCATTGCCTCAGGATAGAAGGGTGTCCATTTAAAACAGATATGCCCAGAAGTTGCTTTAGTCAGAAGGTGGTGAATTTGTGGAATTTATTACCACAGGCAGGTGTGGAGGCCAGGTCATTGGGTGTATTTAAGGCAGAGCTTGATAGATTCTTGATTTTAAATGGCATCAAAGGTTATGGGGAGAAGACTGGGGAGCCGGGCTGAGGAGGGGGAACAAAAGGATCAGCCATGATTGAATGGTGGAGCAGACTCAATGGGCCACGTGGCCTAATTCTGCTCCTATGTCTCAATGGTCGTATGGAATTTGCCTGTGCATTGTAAGCGAAATATCCCTAAAAACAAAGGGTGTGGACAGAAGGAAGCTATTTGTGTGTTGTGTGTTTTCTAATCAAACAGTGCAAAACCAGTCCCATATCAAAGTTCCCTATGTTGCTTCACTCTACCACATTTCCGAAAGCACTGAAACAATGCTTTCTTTATCCTTCAGGAACCATTTTGTATGAAGGCATTACTCTCAATCTATCTCCTTGCTTTTCATGAGAGTAGTAAATTGAATATTCTTGCTTTGATATTTGTTCTCACTGCTCAGGAGTGAATCATTGCTTTACTGCAGCAAGCAGCTAGAGTCCCAGTGTTCTCCAATAGCCACAAAACAAAAAAATCTGACACCATTCCTTTCTCCACAACCTTGCACTGTATTTGATACCATCACATACACCTTAAGTTATTTTTCCCAACAGATTTTATCACGTGGCTTTTGAAAATCAAGCACTTCATATCTACTGTTTGCGTCTGTCTCGATACTGTTATAACCCCAGCCCCCTCCTTTGTGAGAATCGCAACAGAGAGAGAGAGAGCCTTACGGTTTGGAATGTGGGCTGGCCGTTCAGCCAGACAAAAGCCTTGGACATAGCCATTGTCTTGGGAGACACCTTTGTGGAATAAGGAACTGGACTACGTGCAAACCCTCAGGGCAGTGTGAGATGGGTGATGGGGGAAAGATTGCCTCACCCCCACCCTGACTGACATCTACAACCCTGCCAGTCCAGATAAAAGGTGGGCTGCCGAGGCGGGGCCTCAGACGCACCAAGGAGACACACGAAGAAGACACGATAGCGCTTCCCGTCGGAGCAGGAAGCCATTCTGAAGGAAGCCACTTGCGTCAGATTCCGGATCGGGAGTCTGTGGCTGGAACCAAAGGAAAAACCGTTTTAACTAACAACAGGGATTTGCTTCGCAAAGACGACGGGCAAGTGTTCCTTCTCTCTCTCTCCAACACGTGAAATGCCAGCGGTTTCCGAAACGGGGAAGCCTGCAGACTTTGAGTGACTCTTATATTCCATTGGACTCAGTATCCCCTAGACAACGATAGAGCTTATTTTTGATTGATTATTACTATACCTGCACTTTAGATTGAGTTTTGACGATGTATATGATCTGAATGTTTTGTATTAACCATATGTTTGTGCCCCTTTATAAATAAAAACGTTTGAAAATAGTACCATCAGGCTTCAGCGGAACTCTCTATCTTTGCTGGTAAGTCACCCGGTTACTGGGAGCGTAACAAGTGGGGCCTCGTCCCGGGATTTGAAACCAAAGGGGAGGGTCAGTGAATCGGGCTGTAAGTCCAAACTTAAATCTGGTTACGCAGGTAGCCAGACAGGAAACCAGCAAAGATGGATGTGGATGAATTTATGAGAAACCCGACTGTAGAGGCGCTAGGGACGGCTACCAAATTAGACTTGGTAAATCTGGCAAAGGGGTTAGACCTCGCAGAGGTGAGGTCATCAATGAAAAAGCAGGAAGTGCGAAGGGTCATAAATCAGTATTACATTGGGAAGAAAGTGTTTGCAGCTGAGGATTTGGAAAATATCCCCGAAAAGAGATTAGCGAGTGGGACAGATCAGTTAGAGTTGGAGAAAGTAAGGTTGGAACATGATCTTAAAGTAAAGCAGCTAGAAGCAGCTGCGAAGGAAAAGGAAAGAGAGCAAGCGTTCAAACTAAAGCAGCTAGAAGCAGAAGAGAAAGAGAAACAAAGGAGCCATGAATTGGAGCTGGACAGGCGAAGGCAAGAGCGAAGAGCTCAAGGGGTAGAGAGAGAGGAGGGGTTTGATGTTAGTCGGGCATTGAGGTTGGTCCCCCCGTTCGAGGAGATGGATGTTGATAGTTATTTCTTGCTTTTTGAAAAGGTGGCAGTGAATCAGAAGTGGCCCAGAGAGCAGTGGGTGGCGTTGTTACAAAGTGTGTTATGAGGGAAAGCACAGCGGGCATATGCAGCGTTGCCCCCGGAAGGGGAAGGGAATTATGACCAAGTAAAGGAGGCCATTCTCCGAGGTTACGAGTTAGTACCTGAGGCGTATAGACAAAGGTTCCGAAATTTAAGGAAAGGGTGGAATCAAACTTATACCGAGCTAGCCCATGAGAAGGGTGTGCTCTTGGACCATTGGTGCACCGCGGAAAAGGTGGTCGAGAACTATGGGCGTCTCGGAGTTATTTTTGATTGAGGAATTTAAAGGTTGTGTTCTGGAAGAGATCCGGATGTATTTAAATGAGAGGACGAATCAGTCCATCTCAGAAATTGCTAGGTTCGCAGATGAATATGCCCTAACCCACAAGACAAAGTTTTCCTCGCCAAAAAGTTACCCGAGAGACCGTTGGAATGGTAGGGAAAGCCCGCCGGCTGAGGCGGAGATCCCGCTGGGAGCTAGTGGTAAAATTGAGGAGAGGCAAGACGGCAGGAGAGGTCCTGGCTTGACCTGTTTTAATTGTGGAAAGGTGGGTCATATTGCATCTAAATGCTTTGCTCCGAGAAAGGAGCCAGAGAGAGAGAGAGCAGCGATCCCTATCGGGCGTGCAGTGGTAATCAGAAAATCGGCAAGAGGGTCCCAGGGGAGCAGAGAGCGCGAGGGGTCGGAGATTTATCTGTCACCCGGAACCGTGTCTGTGAGGAAGGGGGACCCGCCAATCCCCGTACGGATTTGGAGAGACACGGGGGCGGAGCTATCATTAATTAGCCGTAACGTATTACCATTCGGACCTCCGACGGGTGAGGTAGCGCTGAGAGGCATAGGAAACTGGACCGAGGTAGTGCCTTTGCATAGTGTCCTTCTAGATTGTGAGTTGGTGTCGGGACCAGTGGAACTGGGGGTCCTGCCGGAGTTGCCGGGGGAAGGCGTGGACGTCCTTCTGGGTAACGACCTAGCGGGTGGGAAGATGGGAGCAGCCGTGAAGCTGACAACCCAGCCCGTGAGAGTTGAGGCCCCGCCCATGGAGTCCCCGAGCTATCCCGCAAGCGCGGACACTCGCAGCCTGTCGAGAGCGGCAGCTGAGAAAGCGAGCAGTTTAAAATTGGCCCAGACGTCTTTACCGACCCTGTGCCATGAGGGTTTCGAGGGTGGTAAAACGAGGAATAGTAACGTAAAAGGGGGTAAGGGAGAGAAGGTAGATCCCCCCTTAATGAAGAAAAAGGTCCTAGAGGTAGGAAATAAAGATGAGAAACAGATAAAGCTGTTAAAAGGTCCAGGGTTGGACATGGATGAGTCTAAAGGTGTTCCCGATAATGAAATGAGGGCAGTCCTCGATGAAAAGGATGCCATTATCTTGAAGAAGTCTGCTGGGTTGGCAGATGAGGTTGTTTCAGCCCACGGGGTTGAGTTTACTCCGGAAGTGAGTTGCCCAGAGAGTAACTGGGAGGATCAGGGGAATTTAGAATTTGAAAAGGGTATGGGTATTGAAAGCCTGGAAGAGGCCAATGCCCCGTTTGAGTGTGTCCAAGATGGGGATGCCCGTGGTACTAAACCTAGTCACGGAGCTCAGAAAAAGTCTGAGGTATTTGACTCGGCTGGGCGAGACGGCCGTCCTTTTGGATCAGATAGACTTGGTTCGGGGAAGAAGGTGTCTGTGCTGAAGGGGGTGTTCAGAGTTAAGGTGGAGTTTACGAATGGGGAGATAACTGTTGTTGTGGAGGAGAACGGTAAATCTGTAGTTCCCAAATCGAATGGGAAAAAGTTAAAGTCTAGATTGATGCCTGCGCATCGATTACAGGTTGATTTGGAATGTAAAGGGGCCTCACACGCTATTGTTATTCAAGAAAGCGCTGTGAGGAAGCCGAAATTTAAATGCGGCCGGAGAAAAAGTTTCGAACTGAAACACATCAACCTGTATGGTCTTGACAAAAGGGTTAACTACCTGTGTAGCATTAAAGAATTGGGTGGAAATTCCCATGATGGACTAGGTTGGGGACACGGAGTTAAGAGAATAACCCTCGTGGAAAGGAAAGGCGGGAGAGTACCTCGCCAAATTACTCAAGTTCCCCATGGGGGGACTCCCCGGGAAAGAGGCGATGGTTAATAGAAATTGTCATTTTTAAACAGCGACGCCGGTTGTACGGGTTTGCGCCAAAGCCTGTGAATAATAAAGATAACCCCTTTGGAGACCTGCCGGTGAAATAACACGACCGAAACGATTAGTATTTGTATAAACTTTTGTAGATGCACCTAAGCTAAGATCACACCTCCTTAGTTGTGTTGCTGAAGAAAATAAATAAAAAAATAGGTAGTTATTGAGCTGAAGTTTGATGCTACCAGACTTTAGTACGGTACGTGATGTTAAGATATTAAAGAAAGGGGCACTGTAATTGTTACCTGTTTAGATACTGACTGGAATGTATAACGGTAGTACTCTGTGAAGAGAAAAGCTTGTGTAGTATGTTAGATTCCAAAAAAAAAATCCTACACCAACTTGTTTTTAACCGCTGGTAAAAAACTTTTAAGAGGGGAGGTGTTATAACCCCAGCCCCCTCCTTTGTGAGAATCGCAACAGAGAGAGAGAGAGCCTTACGGTTTGGAATGTGGGCTGGCCGTTCAGCCAGACAAAAGCCTTGGACATAGCCATTGTCTTGGGAGACACCTTTGTGGAATAAGGAACTGGACTACGTGCAAACCCTCAGGGCAATGTGAGATGGGTGATGGGGGAAAGATTGCCTCACCCCCACCCTGATTGACATCTACAACCCTGCCAGTCCAGATAAAAGGTGGGCTGCCGAGGCGGGGCCTCAGACGCACCAAGGAGACACACGAAGAAGACACGATAGCGCTTCCCGTCGGAGCAGGAAGCCATTCTGAAGGAAGCCACATGCGTTAGATTCCGGATCGGGAGTCTGTGGCTGGAACCAAAGGAAAAACCGTTTTAACTAACAACAGGGATTTGCTTCGCAAAGACGACGGGCAAATGTTCCTTCTCTCTCTCTCCAACACGTGAAATGCCAGCGGTTCCCGAAACGGGGAAGCCTGCAGACTTTGAGTGACTCTTATATTCCATTGGACTTAGTATCCCCTAGACAACAATAGAGCTTATTTTTGATTGATTATTACTATACCTGCGCTTTAGATTGAGTTTTGACGATGTATATGATCTGAATGTTTTGTATTAACCATACGTTTGTGCCCCTTTATAAATAAAAACGTTTGAAAATAGTACCATCAGGCTTCAGCGGACCTCTCTATCTTTGCTGGTAAGTCACCCGGTTACTGGGAACGTAACAATACATTCATTATATATCTGCGCGAGTGATATTTACTGCCCACTCCCTTACATTCATAAAGGAAGTTTTATAGAGTATTGCTTTGTGATGATAGATTTTAAAGATTTAAACTTTAGCTTTATTTGTCACATGTGCATTGAAACATCAAAGTTTACAGTGCAATGCATCAGTTGCATCACCAACCAGCAGAGTGTAAGGATGTGCTGCAACTGTCACCATGCCGACATAGCATGCCCACAACCTACCACCAAATGAGTGTGGGAGGAAACCAGAGCATTCGAGTGAAGCCCACACAGTCACGGGGAGAATGTACAAACCCTTTACGCACAATTGTGGGAAGTGGGAATGTAAAATGTTACGTTACCGGGCTGACCATATTATTAATGTAATATAATATGTGCTTCCAGTTGGTTTAAGTTGGGAGACCACTTAAAATGGTGGCATCATTATGTGACTGCTGTCCTGGCACTTCTAGATGAAAAACCATGGGTTTGGCTGATGCTGTGGAAAATGTCTAGCTATATTGATGGCACCTTTCTACTATAGCTACATTGGACTGACTTTGGAAGGATGTTCTTAAGGTGATGGCCAATTTAATATTGGTGAATAGTGTTACTTCCGTTATTCCTTTTATTGATATCTTGTAGTTTTTAATGTGTCCAAACTCTGCACAATAATTAGACTTTTCAAAGCAACATTGTAATATTTATCATCTTCTAATTTCTTTGGCACCATTCCTTTGATGATCTTCACCAGAATGTCAAATGTTTTGGAATTGTGGCTGAGTTAGAAGAATGACAGTGCAAGTACAGTATAGCTTTAACCACTTTACGCATGTAAATGAACAAGTGTGACATCTCACACAAAATGTTGGTGGAACACAGCAGGCCAGGCAGCATCTATAAGGAGAAGCGCTGTCGACATTTCGGGCTGAGACCCTTCGTCAGGACATCTGGTTACTGCGGCAAATAGTGGTGGGAGGCTTAAGCCAAACTGAGATATTTTGTGATCAATTGTGGGACTTGACTAAAACTGCCAAGTGTTTTTGACATCCTCTCTTCTTCTCTACAGTTAGAAGATACAAAAGCTTAAAAACATGTAGCATCAGGTTCAATGACACCTTTGAAACTGATGTTGTAATACTATTGAACGGAGCTCTTCTACAATAAAATAGACTGTTGACCTTACAGTTTGCCTTGTCATGGCCGTGAGCTTTATTGTCTACCTGCACTGCATTTTCTCTGTACTGTGGCACTTTGTTCTGCGTTCTGTTACTGCTTTTCCTTTGTACTACTTCAGTGTAGTGATGTGGTGAAATGATCTCTATGAGTGGAATTCTTCCCTGTACATTGGTATGATGAAGGGGAAAAAGAGTCTTCAGGAGCAATGGCACCATCGTTGGTAACTGTGGAGGCTAATTCTGGATCTGCAGACTCTGGAGCAGTAGGGACACGGGATGCGGGAGCTTGGGTAGTAGGATCCTTCTTGTGTCTCCTCTTCAGATTCCTCACAATTCTTGGTTCCTCCATGGATCAGCATTCTCCAGTGTTCTCTGTCACAAGTCAGCTGCTGCCAGTCATTGCCCTCAATATTTGCCTGAGACAGCTGCTGCTTAAGTTGGTCTTTGTATCCCTTGCATGGGACACCACGATCTCTCTTGTCCTGAGACAGTTCTTCATAGAGTACTGTTTTAGTAACCTGGAGTTGTCCATGTGAGACATGTGGCCTGACGAGCAGAGCTGCTTGAGCAGCAAAGTGGCTTCAATGCTTGGAAGTGGAGCTTTCTCCAGGACCTTGTTGTTGGGGTCATGATCCTGCCAGCTGATACTCATGATGGAGTGGAGGCAGCAACTGGATTTGCTTCAACCCAGGCTTCAGAGCCATAAAGCAATGTTGTGATGATGGCAACTCCGTACACCTGGATTTTTCTGGACAGACACAGCTGGTGGTTCTTCCACATATGTTTCTGGAGGTGCCCAAAGGCATTGCTGGCTCTGGTGAGTTGATTGGCAACGTCCCTTACTACTGTGGCATCGTTAGGGATGACGCTGCCCAGGGAGGTGTACTGCTCAACCGTAGTGAGAGAGCGGTAATAAATGGCGATCCGAGGTGGGTTGTAAACACCACGAGGGGGCTTCTGTTGGAGGATCATTGTTTTCTTCAGACTGACCATTAACCCAAAAGCCCTTACGGCCTTGGCGAACTGAGTGACTGTAGCCTGTAACGCAAACTCTCTGTGTGTGTGAGAAGAGCCTCGGTAAATGTGACAGTAATAAACCAAATTACCAATTAGCAAGAATTTTGCTTAATGCCAATGTCATTTATTTGTATACTGGGATATAAAATTTAATGATTGACATCAAGTTACGTTACACAGATGAAGCATTTAACCAGTATGATTCAGCTGGGCTTTACCATGCTCAAACAGTAGCTGCAGTCTTGCTTGTTCGTGTTTTTTCCTTGTCTCTCTTTTCATCAATCCACAACCTAACTTATCATGTCAATCACTGACTCTATACACTTTTGAGTTTAAATTTAATTTAAAAAAATGTTTCTCTCTGCTCTTGGTAATAAATCACCTGCACTCAATCTAAGAACTATGTTTCATTCTAAACTTTCAGCTAAGGGAAACAGCTCATTTCCATCTGTTTCTTATCACTTCACGTCAAATCGCTTCCTAACTTCCCCTTTTCCAGTAAAAATAATTCCAGTTTTATTTAGTTTATTTTTCTGTATTAGTTCCTAGTAATTATTTTATTGCTTTTAAGAAATGGAAGGAGAATTTTGCCATGCTGTTTTAAAAACTGATTTTTTTTTTAGAAGTAATGCCACATATCCTCTTGGAAAAATGGAACGTGTATCCCAGCTGATTCTAGCCTAGAGGAAAATTACAAGTCGGTGGAACATAGTGGCAAAGCTTAAGTAGTTAATTTTATATGCATGCTGCTTATTCAAGCACTCACTAAGTCTCATGACCTTAAAAAGAAGTGCCAACATTGAGAAAATATAATATAAATTATAATTTAACTATTCAGCATTAATATCTGGATGCAGGATAGCAAATCTATCATGTTTATAAGCAATTCATCATACATTTTTGTCAAATTCTCTAGTTCAATACTCCAGGGTAACACACACAAAAAGCTGGAGGAGCTCAGCAAGTCAGGCAGCATCTACGCAGAGGAAGAAAGGAATAGAGTAAACTTTTCTGGCGGAGATCCTTCATTAGCCCAAAATGTCAATTTTTATTCTCCTCCTGAGGATTTCCAGCATCGCGGTATCTCTTGTGTTTATCAATGCTCTAGGTCTTTGACAATTGTTCAAATTAATTCCAAATTCAAATACTCATAGTACTGATTAAATACATCACTTTCAGTGTAGCATGGACATGAAGTTAATCAATGACCAATATATAAATCCAAAAGTATTAATTGGAAATGTTGGAAATGCTTTTCAGGTTGTTGCCTGTCTGACCTGGATCAAGTTGCTGAATGGACAGATGTACAAAAGAAGATAATGCCTTGGAAAACTAGCATCCCAGACCAAGATGTGGAGTTGCTCCATCAGGAGGGAGCCGCCATACCTGGAAGGTCATCTGACAATGGCCTGATTGTAGTGGCATCTCTAATTGATAAGACAACTAACCTGGGAGGTAATGTTTCTAGATTTTAAGATTTTTTTTGTGGTGTGTTTCAGCGTTGGCACCTTCAGTGTATTTAATAGGATAAATATAAAGTGGGAGAGAAAGGCATTAAATAACTTACAAGGTGATAATTCCACATTTTTGCCTATTGTTTGGAATTTTTTCATACCTGACCACAGATGTCCCATGTAGGTTTAGTTGGTCTTTGACCACAGAGTGGAGACTAGACATATTAAGGGACCTTTCTTTCTTTTTTCTTTTTTTAATTGATAAACATAACAATGATAATGATACAAAGAAATTGGGATTACATTAATAACGGTTAACGTATACAGACACAAGGGTCAGATGGGTCTATTGAGGAATATAGAGTAGCAAGAAAGGAGCTTAAGAAGGGGCTGAGAAGAGCAAGAAGGGGGCATGAGAAGGCCTTGGTGAGTAGGGTAAAGGAAAACCCCAAGGCATTCTTCAATTATGTAAAGAGCAAAAGGATGACAGGAGTGAAGGTAGGACTGATCAGAGATAAAAGTGGGAAGATGTGCCTGGAGGCTGTGGAAGTGAGCGAGGTCCTCAATGAATACTTCTCTTCGGTATTCACCACTGAGAGGGAACTTGATGACGATAAGGACAATATGAGTAAGGTTGATGTTCTGGAGCATGTTGATATTAAGGGAGAGGAGGTGTTGGAGTTGTTAAAATACATTAGGATGGATAAGTCCCCGGGGCCTGATGGAATATTCCCCAGGCTGCTCCACGAGGCAAGGGAAGAGATTGCTGAGCCTCTGGCTAGGATCTTTATGTCCTCGTTGTCCACGGGAATGGTACCAGAGGACTGGAGGGAGGCGAATGTTGTCCCCTTGTTCAAAAAAGGTAGTAGGGATAGTCCAGGTAATTATAGACCAGTGAGCCTTACGTCTGTGTTGGGAAAGCTGTTGGAAAAGATTCTTAGAGATAGGATCTATGGGCATTTAGAGAATCATGGTCTGATCAGGGACAGTCAGCATGGTTTTGTAAAGGGCAGATTGTGCCTAACAAGCCTGATAGAGTTCTTTGAGGAGGTGACCAGGCATATAAATGAGGGTAGTGCAGTGGATGTGATCTACATGGATTTTAGTAAGGCATTTGACAAGGATCCACATGGTAGGCTTATTCAGAAAGTCATAAGGCATGGGATCCAGGGGAGTTTGGCCAGGTGGATTCAGAATTGGCTTGCCTGCAGAAGGCAGAGGGTCGTGGTGGAGGGAGTACATTCAGATTGGAGGGTTGTGACTAGTGGTGTCCCACTAGGATCTGTTCTGGGACCTCTACTTTTTGTGATTTTTATTAACGACCTGAATGTGGGATTAGAAGGGTGGGTTGGCAAGTTTGCAGACGACACAAAGGTTGGTGGTGTTGTAGATAATGTAGAGGATTGTCAAAGATTGCAGAGAGACATTGATAGGATGCAGAAGTGGCAGATGGAGTTCAACCCGGAGAAGTGTGAGGTGGTACACTTTGGAAGGATAAACTCCAAGGCAGAGTATAAAGTAAATGGCAGGATACTTGGTAGTGTGGAGGAGCAGAGGGATCTGGGGGTACATGTCCACAGATCCCTGAAAGTTGCCTCACAGGTAGATAGGGTAGTTAAGAAAGCTTATGGGGTGTTAGCTTTCATAAGTCGAGGGATAGAGTTTAAGAGACGTGATGTAATGATGCAGCTCTTTAAAACTCTAGTTAGGCCACATTTGGAGTACTGTGACCAGTTCTGGTCGCCTCAGTATAGGAAGGATGTGGAAGCATTGGAAAGGGTACAGAGGAGATTTACCAGGATGCTTTCTGCTTTAGAGAGTATGGATTATGATCAGAGATTAAGGCTTTACTTTTTGGAATGAAGGAGGATGAGAGGAGACATGATAGAGGTGTACAAGATATTAAGAGGAATAGACAGAGTGGACAGCCAGCACCTCTTCCCCAGGGCACCACTGCTCAGTACAAGAGGACATGGCTTTAAGGTAAGGGGAGGGAAGTTCAAGGGGGATATTAGAGGAAGATTTTTTACTCAAGAGAGTGGTTGGTGCGTGGAATGCACTGCCTGAGTCAGTGGTGGAAGCAGATACACTAGTGAAGTTTAAGAGATTACTAGACAGGTATATGGAGGAATTTAAGGTAGGGGGTTATATGGGAGGCAGGGTTTGAGGGTCGGCACAACATTGTGGGCTGAAGGACCTGTTCTGTGCTGTACTGTTCTATGTTCTATGACACAAACTCTGAGTAACATATGTAATCTAAGCCTCCCAATTTCTTAATAACTGAACATGAAAAAGATTCCAAAAATTTTATACATAAAAATTCCCCCTAAACTAAAAAAAAACACAAAAAAACAAATCAAAACAAAGGCTGGGCTGCCATGTTTTGTCAGTTAAAGTCATTATTTGTCGTTAACTCCACTCCTCTATACACGGACAAAAAGTTTTTAAGAAGGATTTGGAAAAGGTCAGCTTACATCATATGAAAACGTTGAATAAATGACCTCCAAGTTTCTTCAAATTTAACTGGAGGATTGATAGTACCACTCCTAATTTTTTTCTAAGTTTAAACATGTTATAGTTTGGGAAAACCATTGAAATGTAGCAGGGGGATGAGAATCTTTCCATTTAAATAAAATGGATCTTCTGGCTATTAATGTAACAAATGCAATCAAATGGTAAGCTGAAGGGGATAAGTGACTAGAGTCCATCACTGGTAGTTCAAAAATTGCAGTAATAGGATGAGGTTGTAAATCAATACGCAAAACCATATAACAATTACAGCATGGAAGCAGGCCATCTCGGCCCTTCTAGTCCATGCCGAATGCTTACTCTTACCTAATCCCACCTACCTGCACTCAGCCCATAACCCTCCATTCCTTTCCTGTCCATATACCTATCCAATTTTTAAAAAAAAAAATGACACTACTGAACAAAACTACTGAAATAATATCAAAAATGTCTTTCCAATATTTTTCCAAAAGAGGGCAAGACCAA
This sequence comes from Hemitrygon akajei, assembly GCF_048418815.1. Taxonomy (NCBI): domain Eukaryota; kingdom Metazoa; phylum Chordata; class Chondrichthyes; order Myliobatiformes; family Dasyatidae; genus Hemitrygon; species Hemitrygon akajei. The sequence continues at coordinate 102,971,522 of NC_133130.1, forward strand.
AACATGTGTCAAGGAAGCTACCTCAGAATTACATCTGTCACAGACAAGATTTATATGGCAATAAAAACGAGCTAACTTAAATTCTATCAAACCATGTCTAGCACACATTAAAGAAGTGCTAACTAGATGGAGAATTTTCTCCCATTTCTCTGTAGGTAGATACCTGAAGTTCTCTTTCCCATTCATTCTTAATTTTATCAGATATACCTAGACGTATTTTCGTAATCAAATCATAAATAATTGCTATTAAACTCTTTTGATAAGGGTTTAAACCTAAATTTTTTCCTGTAATTTCAGTTTGATGTGGTATTGAAAAAGTAGATAAAATAACATTCAAAAAGTTTCTAATCTGTAAATATCTGAAAAAAGGGATCTAGGCAAATTATATTTATTAGACAGCTTGTTCAAAAGACATGAGACAGTTATCCATGAATAAATCATGAAAACATGTTATTCCCTTTGTTTTCCATAAAAGAAAAGCTTGATCAGTTCTGGGTAGTTGGAAGAAAAAATTGGATATAACAGGACTTCATAGGATAAATTTATTCAATCCAAAAAATTTACAAAATTGAAACCATATTTGTATTGTATGTTTAGTTATTGGATTAGTCATTTGTTTATTCAGTTTAGTAAGTGCAAAGGGAAGTGAGGCCCCTAAAATAGAAGCCAGTGAGAACCCCTGTACAGACTCACACTTGAGGTTCGCCCATCGTGGACATTGAATTTCATCCAAATCTTAAATATTGAATATTAATTGCCCAATAATAGAATCTAAAGTTCGGCAATGCCAAACCACCATCCTTTTTTGATTTTTGTAAATATTTCTTACTTAACCTAAGATTTTTATTCTGTCATATATATGAAGAAATTTTAGAATCAATAATATCAAAAAAGGATTTAGAGATGAAGATTGGTACTGCCTGAAATAGATACAGAAATTTAGGTAAAATAATCATCTTAATAGCATTAATTCAACCAATCAGTGATAAGGACAATGGGGTCTATTTGGTAAGCAGTTGTTTAACATGATCAATTAAGGCTAAAAAATTAATTTTAAATAGATCCTAATGTTTCTTAGTAATTTTAACACCCAAATAAGTAAAATAATCAGTAACCACTCTAAATGGCGATTGTCTATAGATTGGAACTTGCATATTTAATAGGAAATGCTCACTCTTATTAAGATTCAATTTATAACCAGAAGAACTACTAAACTGAGCAAGTAGTGATATTTTTGCAGGAGTGGATTTCTCTGGGTTAGTGATATATAGTAGCAGGTCATCTGCATATAGCGATATCTTATGCATCCCATTCCCACGAATAATGCCACATCACATGGATCATAATGTGAATCACGAAGAGTGATTGCCAAGGGCTCCAAGGCAATACAGGTAGTCCCCAAGTTACGAACGTCCGACTTACGGACAACTCGTACTTATGAACCGAGGAAGGAGAATGCTGTCGGCCATTTTAAGTCAAAACGCGACGCCATCCACCATTTTAAGTCGGATCGCGACGCCGTCCGCCATTTTAAGTTGTTGCCGTTGACACTGTCTTGAGTGTTTCACTTTGTATTTGGCGTAAATTTTTCTTAGTAAGATTCACCCTGACCCCGCCCCCTCCCCCCCCCCCCCCCCCCCCCCACATTCCAGTTGGCTGGTGGTGCAGTGAGATCAGCACTGGGCTCGAATTCAATCCAGTGACAGACCGCTCCTGTGCCAGGTTGATGTCGATCCAGTGACTCCTGTATCATCCGTGTCGGGTTGATGTCGAGCTCAAAACTCGACCTTGTAAAAAAAACACTGCCACCTCCAGTTTAAATTCCCACGTGGAAAATTGTGGAGGATCAAATACCCAAACCCAGCACAGCCCCCACTCGTCCCATTTAGTCTGTCTCAGTGCGGTGGTCCTTAGGACCCAGCGGAGCTCGAGAGCTGGTGCAGCTCGGGACTCGCCATTGCTCGGGACCTGCCGCCCACAGTGTTTCTGTTCCATTGACAGGAAGTGATTGTGATTGAAAATAAAGTGGAAATAATAAAGCGTTTGGAAAGAGGTGAAACGCCATCGGTCATTGGAAAAGCGTTAGGCTACAGTTGGTCAACGATCAGAACAATTTTAAAGGATAACGGATAAAGTGAGAATAATGGAGCACGTGAAAGGCCCTGCCCCGATGAAAGCTACAGTTATTATTAAGCAATGCAGTGGTTTAATTATTGGAATACATACGTTTCTTAAGTGTTTTAATGCATAGAAAGGTAAATATATACTATATACTAAGACAAACGTTTGACTAACTGATGCTAAATAACACCGGATGTACTTGTTCCAATATACGTACAAATCCGACTTAAAGACGGATTCAGGAACGGAACTCGTATGTAACCTGGGGACTACCTGTATCAAATAGTAAAGGGCTTAAAGGACAGCCCTGTCTAGTACTTCGAATAAACCTGAAAGAGGGGGATCTCTGATTATTGTTAAGTATAGAAGCCAAAGGTGTATGATATATCAATTTAATCTAAGATATGAATTTTGGGCTAAAATTAAATTTCTCATGTGTGTTCTCGGTGTCAAGCAAAATAGCACATTCTGGAGTTTTAGATGAAGTATATACAATGTTCATTAACCTCCTAACATTATAATATGAATAACGATTTTTAATAAATCCTATCTGGTCGTCAGAGACAACTTGTGGCAGTACATTTTCCAATCTAATTGCCAATATTTTGGAAAAGATTTTGGAGTCCACATTCAACAAGGATATATGCACATTCATTGGGGTCTTTATCTTTTTATAGGAATTAAAGAAATAGATGCTTCATAAAAGGATTGTGGTAATTTACCTACAAATAAGGCATCCTTAAAGATTCTACATAACCAAGGAGAAAGTAGATTTGAAAAAGATTTAGAAAATTCTACTGTATACCCATCCAGACTATGTGCTTTACCAGAATTAATCAAAGAAATTGCTTTCTTTATTTCTTCTTCTGTGATGGGTACATCTAATGCTAAACGTTCATTAAGTGGTAATTTAGGAATGTTCAATTTCCTTAAAAGATCATGCATTATGGTAGAATCGTCAGTAAATTCTGATTGGTATAAAGAGGTATAGAATTCTTGAAAAGATTTATTAGATTTGTCATGGTCGACCAAAATACCATCTCGTTTATGAACTTTAATAATCTGAAGTTTAGCTGAAGCGACTTACAATTGTTTGGCTAGTAATTTACCCGATTTATCACCATGTATATAAAACTGACTCTTAGTTTTAAGTAATTGGTTCTCAGTCAGGGATGTTAATAACAAACTGCGTTGCATCTGAAGTTCAACTCACTTTTTATAAAGCTCCAGATTAGGAGCAGCTGAATATTTTTATCTGTTTCTTTAATCTTATCAACCAATGTACATGTTTCATTATTAATTCATTTTTTCAATCCAGCAGAATATGAAATAATTTGTTCAGTGATATATACTTTAAAAGTATCCCATAATATCCCACTGGAAATTTCTTCCGTAAAGGTAGTTGAAAAGAAAAAGGCCATCTGTTCTTTAATAAAGTTAACAAAGTTTAAATCCTGAAACAGAGTAGAATTGAACTGCCATTGTCTAGCGCTACATGAGTTAATTTGATTGATAGTTTCAAGGGCGCATGATCAGAAACGGCGATTGCATTGTACTCACTAGCGGTAATAGATGGAACTAATCGAGAGTTGATTAAAAAAGGTAATCAATTCTAGAATAATTATGATATACTTGAGCAAAGAATGAGAACTCTATCGTTAGGATGTAAAAACCACCAAATTTCTAAAATTTCGGACTTAACTAAAAAGGAATTAATAAAAATAGCGGATTTGTTTGGAAGTACCTGATTGGATGCAGACCTGTCCATCAAAGGATTCAGGCAACAGTTAAAATCTCTGCCCATTATCAACGTGTATTCATTTAACTGAGGAAGAGATGCAAACAGATGCTTAAAGAATTCAGGATAGTCGGCATTTGGTGCATAGATATTAACCATAACAACTTTTTGGTTATAAAGTAAACCAGTAATGAACAGAAATGTACTATTCAGGTCTGAGGTTGTTTCATAGTGAACAAATGAAATCGAGGTGTCTATAAAAATAGGGACTCCTTTCACCTTAGTCTGTGAGTTGGAGTGAAATTGCTGTCCTTTCCAAAATGTAAAAAACGCTGATTATACTCCTTCCTCACATGTGCTTCCTGGGCAAAGATAATCTGAGCATTCAATCTATGAAAAACTTTAAAAATCTTCTTCCGTTTAATCGGATGATTCAAACCATTTGTATTCCATGAGAGAAAGTTAATAATATTATCCATTTTACTTGTATAAACCATATGGTATGTAAAGGGTTAACCTTACTGCATAGGAAACTCATGAATCAGGAAGATGGAAAAAAGTTTAAAGGGGGACCGGAAGTTACGACAGTTCAGACATATTTGTAGTTTCAGATCAGCCCAGATGAAAAAAACTAAACTAAAAATAGCCCCCCCCCCACAAAAGCCTGAAAACTGGCCAATAGACAGTCAGAAAGCTATCTAGAAATTCCCCTACACCCATCTCTCTTGAAGGCATATCTCCAAAATTGAAAAGAATGCGAAATGCCACCCATAGTCAAAATATTGAGAAAAGAATGCCATAACAAACACCAAATGTTAGGAAAAAAATCAGCCGTTTGCAAAACATTTTGAAAGGCGAGATCTTGGAAAGTGAAACAGAATACAATCTTATTAATATTTCAGGGAAGAAGAAAACAGTCAATCACCAGATCAGATTCTTAATTATTTTCAAAAATGAACAATTGAAAATAATAAAATAATAAACGAAGAAAAAAGTAACTAACATAGAAGCATGATAAACATCCATACTCCAAAACAAAGTACAAGTGTTATCAAACCAAGGGCAAAAATCTTCAAACTTTAAAAGTCCAGATCTATGAACTGGTTATTAACTTATAATCCAAATGAATACAGACATGAAGAAACAGTAAATTTATTAGACAGCTGAGATCAAACGTTGATCCTCAAGGAATTGATGAGCTTCGTCCACGGATTTAAACCATTTACATGATATATCAGGCAGAACAACCCTTAAATGAGCTGGAAATAGCAGAGCAGGTTGAAATTTTCTTTGACATCACCGGTTTAAAAAGCGATCTTTCTCGCATTACCTTGGGACTGTAGTTTTCAACCAGATGAAACTTGAAATCTCCGTGTTCAATAACCCCTTTCCGATGGGCAATTTGAGTTAAATGCTCCTTGATATGCACATAGTGGAATCGGAGTATAACAGGTCGAGGCTTCAACTCTTTAGGAGGTTTTGCTCTTAAAGCATGTGAGCACGATCAAGCATAGGGGGAGTAGAGAAAACTTCAGAGCCAAACAGGTCCATTTAAAAATTGAGAAAAGAATTTAGTAAGGTCACCACTCTCAATGTATTCACAGAGTCCTATTATTCACAGGTTCTGTCTACGACTACAATAATCTTGAACTTATACTGTTCCAGTGTTTGAGTGGTCGAAGTTAATTCCTTTTCCAATGCTTAAGTGCTCCCAGCCTACTTTTGATCTCCTTTAACAATGCTTCCAAAGTAGAAAATCTTTTATCGAATTTATCATCCACGAGCTTCGACATAGCCTCCAAAGTGAGTTGAGACTGCTTAGGCTGTCACCTTCTCTCCTTCTGTTTCCATTACCGCCTTCCTTGCCTTCGGTTGATGCCTTTTGCCTCTGGTATTCATTTCCAGCGATTAAATATCAATGTTCAAGCATGTAAAAGTGTTATAAACACTTTAATATAGATAGTGAAAGGGTAGTAAAAAAAATTGAAAAATGAACAGAGCAAAGCCAAAATGCAACTTACTCCATCTCGTGCCCCAAGAGAGTCGACATATTATGGGATCTAAGTGTCATTGGCAGGCCATTAGCTATTGTCCAGGAGGAGAAAGTGGTGAGCCAGCACTTCCTTGGCTAAAGTTTTCCTTGAAGGTTCCTGTTTGTCCCAGGGTTTAGGCACTGGAATGATGAGAGGTTGTGGTAAGTTTCCAAGTTAGGATGTGATAACAACATGGAGGAAACCTGCAGGTTGTAGTGTTTCTCTGCTACCTTTGTCCTTCATTGTGTTAGTGAGCTGCTCTTAGAGTGGTCCAGGCAAGCGACTGTCATGTTTCAGAATATAGAACATAGAAATTTACAGCACATTACAGGCCCTTCAGCCCATAATGTTGTGCCAACCATGTAACCTACTCTCAAAACTGCCTAAAATTTCCCTAGCACATAGCCCTCTATTTTTCTAAGCTCCACTCTAAGAGTCCCATAAAAGACCCATCTGTATTTGCTTTCACCACTGCCTGACAGAGCATTCCACACACCCCTACCATTCTGTGTGAAAAACTTGCCTCTGATATCCCTCTCCCCATACCTACTTCCAAGCACCTTAAAACTGTGCCCTCTCGTGACAGGCATTTCAGCCCTGGGAAAAAGCCTTTGGCTATCCACACGATCAATGTCCCTCATCATCTTATACACCTCTATCAGGTCACCTCTCATCCTCCATCGCTCCAAGGAGAAAAGGCCAAGTACACTCAACCTATTCTCATAAGGCATGCTCCCCATTCCAGGCAACATCCTTGTAAATCTCCTCTGTACTCTCTCTTATAGTATCCATGTCCTTCCTGTAGTGAGGTGACCAGAACTGAACACAGTACTCCAAGTGGGGTCTGACCAAGGTCTTATATAGTTGTAACATTACCTCACAACTCTTGAACTCAATCCCACAGTTGATGAAGACCAACACACTTTATGCCTTTTTAACAACACTGTCAACCTATGCAGCAGCTTTGAGTGTCCTATGGACATGGACCCCAAGATCTTGCTGATCCTCCACAATGCCAAGAATCTTGCCATTAATATTATAATCTGTCTTTAAATTTGACCTACCAAAATGAACCACTTCACACTTATCTGGGTTGAATTCCATCTGCCACTTCTCAGCCCAGTTTTGCAGAATATGAACCATCTATAACCACCTTTGCCTTCTGTGGGCAAGCCAATTCTGGATCCACAAAGGAAGCTCTCCTTGGATCCCATGCCTCACTACTTTCTGAATGAGCCCTGCATGGGGAACCTTTTCAAATGCCTTACTGAAATCTATGATGAGAGGCATTGATCGTGTGGATAGTCAGAGGCTTTTTCCCAGGGCTGAAATGACTGCCACAAGAGGGCACAGGTTTAAGGTGCTTGGGAGTAAATACAGAGGAGATGTCAGGGGCAAGTTTTTTACAGAGAGTGGTGAGTACGTGGAATGGGCTGCCGGGAACGGTGGTGGAGGTGGATATGATAGTGTCTTTTAAGAGACTTTTGGATAGGTACATGGAGCTTAGAAAAATAGAGGGCTATGGATAAGATTGGGTTTGAGAGGGGTTATAAATCAGCCATGAAAGAATGGAGGAGCAGACTCGATGGGCCAAATAACCCGATATTTCTCCTATGTTTTATGGTCCTGCCACGTTCAGTTTTGAGTCCCAGCATAAATGCTGCCAAGGGTTGTGCTATAGACGGTATGTGCTATTTCTACAAACCCATAAATTCAAGAGAGATACTAATTAAACAGAAAGCAGAGACCAAGTAGCTAATGACTCCTTCTGTAGTCTAAAATCAATATTGTAATGATTTATGTCTGTTTTTCTGTTATCTAAGTTTTGATAAGCATATATAATCAAAGCATTCAACTGTTACTAAAATATGTGTGAGTTTATTATGTTGCATTTTTAATTAGCGATATTCCTTGTGACCACATGGTTCAGAAGTTACTGTTTTCACATATGAAATAAGCAACAAAAGCCTCGTTTTGTATCCACTGTTCCCTCTAATCTGTATGAGTTCATGGCCCCGCAGTAACTGCAATGCTCCTGTGCACATAGCTTTTGCTGGTGCACAGCTGAGATACAGACAAATGAGAAAAAGTTTACAAAAGGTGAAAGATTTTCAATATTGTACTTGTAGCCCTCTGGTAAGCCTCAGGCTTGCTCAGCTCGCTTCTGTCTCGGGGGAGCAGCCTTCAGCCCTGCCAAACTGGGCAATCAGCTTGTGTAGATGCTATGTGATGTTCCTACCATGCCAAATAACAGACAGTACACCATATGTGATTAAATGATTACACTTTATAGGTCTTACCGGAACTATGTACTTAATAGAGATACAATATAAAAGGAAAAGTAAGAGGCGCCAAACTTATCAAAGTCCAACCACTTAGTGCACAACTGTTGGAGCTCAGTTAACAACGTCTTCTTGCCACCATTCGATCCCCTCCGACCTCCTCGACCTGCCACCTGGTACCAACAACGGTGGTCAATCAGACACTCCACATGAATCTGTCCTCGTCTCCTCTCTTTGCCGAAGACCCTGGGCCTCGGACTCGGGGACCCTGGGGGGGTCCGTTCTGTCGCCCAACTTACAACATCGCGTCTTCTCTCTCCAACCCCCTCGCGCCTTCTTCCCAAAAGCCCACGCAACACTAGCTTACAGACCCACAAGAAAGAATAACAGCTATCCCAATTGGTTAACAAATGAATACAATTCTTGTTATCAGTAATTATAACCCAAACAAGCTGTGAGAGAAAGCACTCTCTCACCAGTTAACATAATGAAGAAGCATTTTTACTTTTAACGTAACAAAGAAGCCATTTTAGTAGCCTTAGCAGTAACATAAAAGAAGAAACCCCTTACATACTATATTTTATTATACCCTTCCATTAACGAAATCAGATTTTCGAAGAAGTTACCAGGAATGTTGACAAAGACAAGGCAGTTGACAAGGTCCTGCATAAGAACTTGGTCAGGAAGGTTCAGTCGCTTGGCATTCAAGTTGAGGTAGTAATTTGGATTAGACACTGGCTTTGTGGGAGATTCCATTAGGTAGTATTAGATGGCTGTGTCTCTGACTGGAGACCTGTGATTAGCGGAGTGCTGTTAGGATTGGTGCTGGGTCTGTTGTTGTTTCTTATGTATATTAACTATCTGGGTGATAATGTGGTTAACTGCATCAGCAGATTTGGAAATGATACGAAGACTGGGGGGTGTAGTTTTTTTTTAAATTTATTCACTTCTGGGATGTGGGTGTTGCCAGGATTTATAGCCCACCCCTAGTTGCCCTTGAGAATGTGGTGATGAGCTGCCTTTGTGAACTGCAGCAGTCCCTGAGGTGTAGGTACACCCACAGTGCTGTTAGGGAGGGAATTCCATGGTTTTGACCCTAGTGACAATGAAGGAATGGTATTATGTTTCCAAGTCAGGATGGTGAATGACTTAGAGGGGGGATTTCCAAGTGGTGGTGTTCCCAGGTATCTGCTGTTCTTGTCCTTCTAGAGGGTAGTGGTTCTGGGACTGGAAGGTACTGCCTTAGGAACTTTGATGTGTTGTCGCAGTGTATCTTACAGATAATACACATTGCTGCAACTAATCGTCAATGGTGGAGGGATTGGATGCTTGTGAAAGGGGTACCAATCAAGTGGGCTCCCTTGTACTGGATGGTGTCAAGTTTCTTGAATGTTGATGGAGCTGCACTCATCTAGGTGAGTGGCGAGTATTCCATTACACTCCTGACCTGAGCCTTGTAAATGGTGGACAGGCTTTGGGGAGTCAAAGGGTGAGTTACACCTGTAGTCAGGAAAATGCTTGAAGCTGTCATTAAGGAAGAAATAGTGAAACATTTAGAAAGGAGTAGTTCCATTAGACAGACGCAATATGGATTCAGGAAGGGCAGGTCCTGTTTAACAAACTTACTGAGGACATAATGAGTGCAGTGGATAGAGGGGACCAGGTGGATGTCATATACTTGGATTTCCAGAAGGCATTCGATAAGGTGCCTCACAAGAGACTTATAAATAACATACGGATGCATGGAGTCGGATGAAGTGTATTGGCATGGATAGTGGATTGGTTAACCAATAGAAGGCAGAGAGTTGGTATAAATGGGTGTTTCTCCGGTTGGCAGTCAGTGGTGAGTGGGGTGCTGCAGGGGTCTATGCTGGGCCTGCAGCTGTTTACCATTTACATTGATGATTTGGAAGAGGGGATTGAGTGTAGAGTAGCAAAATTTGCTGATGACACTAAACTGAGTGAAAAAGCAAATTGTACAGAGGATGTGGAGAGTCTGCAGAGGGATGTAGTGAGTGGGCCAAGGTCTGGCAGATGGAATACAATGTTGGTAAATGCAAGATCATCCACTTTGGAAGGAATAATAGAAGAGCAGATTATTATTTAAATGGTGAAAGATTGCAGCATGCTGTTGTGCAGAGGGACTTGGGAGTGCTTGTTCATGATTCGCAAAAAGTTGGCTTGCAGGTGCAACAGGTTATTAAGAAGGCAATTGGAATGTTGGCCTTCATTGCTATAGGGATTGAATTCAAGAGCAGAGAGGTTATACTGCAACTATACAGGGTACTGGTGAGGCTGCACCTGGAGTACTGTGCTCAGTTCTGGTCTCCATACTTGAGGAAGGATATACTGGCTTTGGAGGCAGTGCAGAGGAGGTTCACCAGGTTAATTCCAGAGATGAAGGAGTTAACTTATGAGGAGAGATTGAGTGGACTGGAACCATACTCTCTGGAATTCAGAAGAATGAGAGGAGATCTTATAGAAACATACAAAATTTTGAAAGGGATAGATAAGATAGAAGTAGGGAAGTTTTTCTCCATTGGTAGGTGAGACTAGAACTAGGGGGCATTAGAACAAGGTTCAGGGGAGAAGATTTAAGATGGAGATGAGGAGAGACTGTTTTTCACAGAGAGTGGTGAATCTGTGGAATTCTCTGCCCAGGGAAGCAGTTGAGGCTTCTTCACTAAATATATTTAAGACACAGTTAGATAGATTTTTACATAGTAAGGGAATTAAGGATTATGGGGAAAAGGCAGGTAGATGGAGCTGAGTTTACGGATAGATCAGCCATGACCTTATTGAATGGCAGAGCAAACTCAATGGGCCGAATGGCCTACTCCTGCTCCTATTTCTTATGTTCTTACGTACACACCACAGGATTCCTAGCTTTTGACCTGCTCTGGTAGCCATGGTGTTTAAATGGCTAGACCAGTTAAGTTTCCTGTCCATGGTAACCCCCAGGATGTTGATAGGGGATTCAGTGATAGTGATGCCACTGAATGTCAAGGGATGATGGTTAGAGCCCCTCTTGTTGGAGATGGTTAATTCCTGACACTTGCGTGGCTCAAATGTTATTACTTCCACTACTTTGCTTATGATTGAAAGTAGGCTGATCAGTCGGTAATTGGCTGGGTTGGGCGTCCTGTTTCTTGAGAAGTTTGGATTGGTTTATAGATAGTAGGGTGTTATGATCCCAGCCCCCTCCTTTGTGAGAATCGCCAGAGCCCTAGTGAAGGGGGGGTCAATGACCCAAGAGAAGAGAGAGATACGTGCGATGTCCCTCGTTTCTCGGCGAGGCAAAGCTGGCGACTGTGGTCATTGTCTCGTGGAGACACCTTTGTGAATTGGGAACTGTACTACGTGTATACCCTCAGGGCAACGTGGGTGGAGAGATGGAGAGAGATTGCATCATCCCAACCTGATTGACATCTGAGACCCCGTGAGTTCAGATAAAAGAGGGGTTGAAAAGACGCACCAGAAGACACGCTAGAAATCCTGCGACAGCGTTTAATAGCGACAGCCGGTGGGGGGGTTCGTGTGCGTCTTTTCCTTGCCTGGGATTGGCGACCTCACCACGAGAGAACGGCTTTAGCTACCGGAGAGGCCACAAGTGGACGGCCACCCCCCAACGAGACTCTGACGGATCGAACTCCTAAAGGTTGGAAAAAACCCACCGGGTAACTGTTTCATTCAATCTCTCTCTCTCTCTTTCTAACAAAAGTGCACCACCGCGACACCCCAGAAGATGGCAGCTGGTGGAACTGCAGTGAACGCAAGAGACTTTTAGATATACAGCGGACAATATATACCTTACCCCTAGACAACGATAGAGCTTATTTCTTATTGATTATTACTATACCTGCGCTTTAGATTGAGTATTGACGACGTATGTTATCTGAATGTTTGTATTAACCTTACTTTTGTGCCCCTTTATAAATAAAAACGTTTGAAAATGGTACCATCAGACTTCAGCGGACCTCTCTATCTTTGCTGGTAAGTGATCCAGTTACAGGATACATAACAAGGGGTGTGGAAGACTACGGTTCTGGTGCAGGTTGATGGATATAAGCTGTTTAAATGGTTTGTCAGGGACTAGATGGACTAAAGAGCTTGTTTCTGTGCTATACTTTACTTTGACTCTAAGACTCAGTCATCAAAAGCATGGGATCTTTTCAGTTTTCATTCTAAATATTCATAGTATGTATATTACAAAAGATATTTAAAGTGCTATGCAGTTCTAAAAATTTCCTGCTCAGAGCAATGGTTGGTCTGCACAGATGTAAACAAATTAGAGTGAATGTTGTTTGTATGTCAAATCACTATCTATAGGTTAAGACTTATTTTGTAAAATACAACACAAAAATTATATCTTGCTTCTCCTGGGAGTAAACATGTATTCCAGATGTAGCGAATAGCTCCTCATCAAATACTTGTAGAGGCCTCTGGAATTGAATTCCACGCTTCATTATGTTTTGCCACAGTTCAGTTAGCTCATTTTATCAGATTTAATGTTACGTCGTCTCTGTTGAGTTTGAATAGTAATTGATTTCAACATTATTAAATTTAAGATTTACCTTTGCGGTGTTGGGGTATTTGAAGAGATAACTTTTGTCATATACATGAAATCTGTACTAAGAATACAGTGGGTGCCACGATAGCGTAGAGGTTGGAGTTCAAGTTCAATTCCAATATCATCTGTAAGGAGCCTGTACATCCTCTCTTGGGAATGTGTGGGTTTTTCCCAGATTCTCCAGTTTCCTTCCACAGTCCATAGTAGATTAATTGGTTGTTGTAAATTCTCATCTAATTAGGCTGGGTTATATTGGTTGGTTTATCTTTACTACAGTTATAACTCCAGAGTTCCTCAAAGGGGCTGCACACTGTATGTTTCTCTTTTCAGTTTTCCTTCATGATGTAAGGGTGTAGCAAATAGTTTCCTTTGGTTCAAATCAAAGTCGACTTTATTGTACAAGTGCAATGAGAAACACTTACAGCAGTATTACAGGTACATCGCAGCATTCACAGGGAAAACAAATTATTACCATTTTTACAAAAACAATTCATTTTAGTGCAAAGTGATCAAAGTGGTCATAGTGTTACTAAACTGCTGGTGTTGAAGCATATCATCTCCTGTTTGAATGGCAACTGCATCTGCTCCACCGCCACAAAATAATATAAACTCCAGGACCTGGGGCTCAATAAGCCTTGTGGAATTGGATCCTGGATTTCCTCACTTGTAAACCCCAGTCAGTTTAGGTTGGCAAAAACATCTCGTCCACAATCTCCATCAGCACAGGACAACCACAGGGATGTGTACTTAGCCCCCTGCTCTACTCACTTTACCCCTATGACTGAGTGGCTGAATACAGCTCCAGCACCATGTACACATTTGCTGACAACACCAATGTTGTGGGGTGTGTCAAAGGTGGTGTCGAATCAACATACAGGAGGGAGATTGAAAATTTGGTTGAGTGGTGTACTAACAACAACCTCTTATCCAATGTCAATAAGTCGAAGGAACTGATAGTAGACATTAGGAGGGGGAAACCAGAGGTCCATGAGCCAGTAATCATTGAAGATTCAGAGGTAGAGGGGGTCAGTAACTAATTTCTGGATGTCCCTATCTCAGAGGACCTGTACTGGACCCATCATATAAATATTATTATGAAGAAAGCACAACAACAGCTTTACTTCCTCAGGAATCTGCAGAGATTCAGCATGTCTTCAAAAATCTTGTCAAACTTCTATAGATGTGTGGGAGAAAGTGTACTGACTGGCTGCATTATGGTCTGGTATGGGAACACTAATGCATTTGTGTAAAAACTCCTACCAAAGGTAGTGGGTTTGGCCCAGTACATCACGGTAAAATCTACCCAACCATTGTGCACACCTACGTGAAATGTTGCATTGAAGAGCAGCGTCTATCATCAAAGATCCTCACCACCCAGTGGCACCCAGTGCTGCCATCAGGTAGAAAGTACAGGAGCCTCAGAACTCACACCACCAGGTTCAAGAACAGTTACTACCCCTCAACCATCAGGCGCTTGAACAAAAGGGGATAGCTACAATCACTTAAGGAGTCTTTTATCTTGATACTTAATGCTAATTATTTATTCTATTTATTATCTGCATTTGCACAGATTGTTTATAGTTTACAGATGCTGTTCTATAGATTTGCTAAGTGTGCCCACAGAAAAGAATCTCAGGGTTGTATGTGGTGACATGTATGTACTCTGATAATAGATTTTACTTTGAGCTTTGAACTTAGAGTTAAATAACAGTTATTCTTCCTTATTTCCCTATTTTTGTTTTATTTTGCTGTGAGTATGTGATCAACTGAATAATTGGCTTAACTTTGCTAATTTTTATTGGATTGTATTATTTTGGTTTAAAATTGTCTTTGCTTATAGTTTATGTGCAATCTTTCCAGGTTTGTGTCGAACGAGTGAGATTTTCGGGGCCTCTGCACTGGTGGTGAGCAACTTGCATTGTGTGAATGACAAGCAGTTTCAAGCCCTTAGTGTTTCTGCAGAACAGTGGCTAACTGTCATCGAGGTGAGTAGAGAGCTTCCCATTAGTTTCATAAATGGACCAGTGAAAGAGTGGTTGCTTACACCCAGGATTCTGGGCAAGGTGATAGATTCCAGATGCTAGTCTTTGGAGCAAATACATTGCAGATGCTGGAAATGTTAAAATCCATCAGAATCAGGATCAGGTTTAATATTACTGACATATGTGGTGAAGTTTGTTGTTTTTTGGCGTGCATACAGTGCAATACATAATTACTGTACGTTACAATGAAATACAGGTGGCCCTCGTTTTTCGAACATTCGATTTACGTCAACTCACTGTTACGAAAGCCCTACATTAGTTACCTGTTTTCGCTAACCAAAGAGAATTTTCGCTTTTACGAAAAGAAGATGCCCACTTTATATGTGTGTTTACCCCGGGAAAGACTACGATGACCGTGAAGCCTTGTGCGGGCAGTTGTTTGCGCATGCGTGTACGTGCATATGTACGTATGCGTGTACATGCACATGTGTGTCGGTGACGATATTTTTTCTCCCAATCGATTTTGGCTCACTGTCTTCCCAAGTATGATAAGTGAAACAACACCATACATACAATATTTCTACTTTATATAGGGTGTATATTTATCATATCATTCCTGCTTTTACTATATGTTAGTGTTATTTTTGGTTTTGTGTGTTATTTGGTTTGATTTGGTAGGTTATTTTTTGGGTCTGGGAACGCGCAAAAATTTTTCCTATATAAATTAATGGTAATTGCTTCTTCGATTTATGCCATTTCGGCTTTCGAACGGTTTCATAGGAACGCTCTACCTTTGAATAGCGGGGGAAACCTGAACTGTGTGCAACAAATATATAAATAGTGCAAAAAGAGAGTAAGACAGTGAGGTAGTATTGATGGACAGTTCGTGATACCTGATTGTGGAGGGATAGAAGCTGTTCCTAAAACATTGAGTGTGTGTCTTCAGGTTCCTGTAGCTCCTCCCTGATGGTAGCAATGAGAAGAGGGCACATCCATTATAATGTATGCCACCTTTTTGAGGCATCACCTTTCAAAGATATTCTTGATGGCGAGGAGGCTGGTAAACATGCTGGAGCTGGCTGAATTTATTTTCTGATCCTGTGTATTATTGCTTCCATGCCAGATGGTGATGCAGCCAGTTAGAATGCTCTCCGCGGTACATCACAGTGCCTCCACACCTTTGAGGAAATCTTTAAAAAGGTGATGTCTCAGAAAGGCAGCATCCATCATTAAGTTCCCCCACCATCTGGGACATGCCTTCTTCTCATTGGTACCATTTGTTAGACTCTCTGGTGACATATCAAATCTCAAACTCCGAATGAAATATAGCCTCTGGCTATATTTATATGAATCAAACAGAATGAAAAAAAGTGCTCAACTGGTAAATGAGTCAATATTTCATGAATAGACCCTCCGTCTCTCCACTTCATCTTCACATTTGCCTTTGCAGTTCCTATTTCTGATGATGACCTGAAAGATATTTGCATTAACGAGCAAGTACTAATAGAGCAGCCACTGAGTGTAGATAAGTACTGAGAATGTGAGCTGCAGAGTCCTTGAAAGTGAGTCAGTTCAGTGCTGAGGTGAGTGAAGTTATTCATGCTCAGGAGCCTGATTGTTGTAGGTAATGACTAATTCATTAGAGTCACTAATCACTGATGCATTGTAGATTTCAAATGATTATCTGCAGGCAAAACTGCTTCACTTTGCCGGTCCTTTAGTTTGTATTGTTGGGAAGAGCAGTATGTAAGTATGAAAGGGGTTGCATTTCAGTTCCAAATGTGAACAGCCCAGCTTTGAAAGTAATTAGTAAAATTCTCTGGTGGAATAGGGATAGGAAATGATTCTATTTTTGTGCCCACAAAGTGTATCGTTAATGATGTAGCTATAATGGCATACTTGGCATTTGCAGCATCTCCTTCAAGAAGCACCACTCTGAACCGAAGCAAAAACAGAAAATGATGGAAGCTCTTGGCAGATCAGGCATTTGTGGAGCAAGACACAGTGCCAATTTCTCCACAGATTCTCTTTGCCCTGCTGACAACTTCCAGCATTGTTCATTTGTTCAAGACTCGAGATTGTTTGTCATTTCTAGTACCCTAGTGTAGTGTTGGCACATGGCCAAGTGGTTAAAGCGTTCGTCTAGTGATCTGAAGGTTGCTAGTTCGACCCTTGGCTGAGGCTGCGTGTGTGGCCTTGAACAAGGCACTTAACCACACATTGTTCTGCGACGATACTGGTGCCAAGCTTGTATGGTCCAAATGCCCTTCCCTGGGACAACATCGGTGGTGTGGAGAGGGGAGACTTGCAGCTTGGGCAACTGCCAGTCTTCCACACAAAAAAAAACCTTCCCTAGGCATGCGCCCTGGAAACTTTGCAAGGCGCAAATCAGTGGTCTCTCGAGACTAACGGAAGCCTACGCACCCTAGTGTAAAGGCGAATGAAATAATTGTTACTCCAAATCTGATAAATCTCCAAATCTCCAAATTTTTGCAGCACAAAAAACATAATAATAAAAACACAAAAATAATAAAAAACACAATAAGATAGCTTAGAGACATAGATTGATTGTCCATAAAGTGACGCTAGGCATAAAAGTGCCTGTACATAAGAATACTGACAAAAAATGAAAAAAGTAGTTGTGTTTGTGCGTGTGGCAGAGTGGGTTAGTAGGTGGAGATGTTGAACAGCCTTACTGCTTGTGAAAAATAACTGATTTTGAGTCTGGTGGTTCTGGCATGGATGCTACGTAGCCACCTCTGATGGGGGTAGGACAAACAGTCCACGAGCAGGGTAGGTAGGGTCCTTCATGATTGTGCTGGCTACATAGCATCTACACCAGGCCATGCTCTTTTCTCGCCGCTGCCATCAGGTTGATAGTACAGGAGCCTCAGGACTCACACCACCAGGTTCAAGAACAGTCACTACCTCTCAACCATCAGGCTCTTGAACAAAAGGGGATAACGACATTCATTCTATTTCAGATGTTCCCATAATCAATGGTCTCACTTTTATCTTGTTATTTCATGAGCTCGTTATTTATTAAAATTTATTTATATTTGCGTCTGCACAGTTTGTTGTCCATTGATCCTGTTTACAGTTATTGTTCTATAGATTTGCTAAGTAGGCCTGCAGAAAAAGAATCTCGGGATTATCTGTGGTGACATGTATGTACTCTGGTAATAAATTTTACTTTGAACATTGAACTTTATTATTTCCTGGCAGTCAAATTATGTATAGTCTAGTGTCACTTTATGGACACAGTATTGATCTATGTATAGCTAACTATCTTATTTATATTTATTGTGTATTTTTTTAATTGTTATTGTGTTATTTATCTTATGTGTTTTTGTGCTGCAGCAGATCCAGGGTAACAATTATTTCATTCTCCTTTACACTTGTGTATAGGAAATGATATTAAACAATCCTGAACCTTGAATTTTTGTGTTGGATTTGCTGCATTTCCATTTCCTTTCTCCAACTGCTCAGACATGGATTGCCAAGACTTAGTTTAGGCTTGTCCCGCTGCTGGTTTTAAATGCCAGGGCCTTGACACAGTGGGCTGATTAGAGTGAGAAGCTGGTATTTAAGGTACTGCAGAAGAGCAGAGTCGTCACATAACGTGGATCAGCCAAATAGAATAGTTTGTCCCAAACAATGTTACCTCTGCACAGGCCACCCATTGCTCTAATCGGGAAGGTTTAACATGGCCTGAAAAGAGAGTGGCACTTTAAATGTTTTTTTTCTAATATGCATACTAAAAATATTTTGAATGAAAGTGAAAAATCACATCCTTTAGATTCTATTTTTTTAATTGAAAGGTATAATGAAATGGAGTACAACAAAGAAAATCTTTCTAAAACTTTTTCTAACTGCATCTAATTCCAGCTGCGAGGCAACAAAGGCTGTACACGCGGGTGTTTCATTTACTGTGCACCCATGCAGCGTAGAAGGAACAGTGTTCCAAAGTATAGTATTGGCATAACGGTATTGTGATGGTTACGACGATGCTCTTACCGCACAGGGCATCCGAGCACTGAGTTCAATTCTGGTGCCATCATTAAGGAGTTCATACATTCTCCTCACAGGTGCTCCGGTTTCCTCCCACAGTTCAAACAAATGCCATTTAGTAGGTGAATTGGGGATTCTCCATTAGGCGCTCATGGATTGAGGTTTGATTTGGCTTCCCTTCATTACCGTTTTTTTTAAACCCATGATCACCCCTATTTAATCTATTTTTATCTATACTAGATTTTTATTTTTGAAGTTTTTTCGAGTTTTGATTGTGAATTTTTGAAGAAACGAGCACAGAAATGAGTACAATGAGTACAAGATTTAAAGGGCTAGATCCAACAAACGGGAAGGATGCCGACGGTAACGGTAAGAAGAAAAGAGGGGAACCTAAGCGTACTGAACTAACTTATGATACAATGTTGGAACTTTTAAATGCACAATCTATTGAACTACCCCAAAGTATTAAAGAAGACTTTAAGGAACTCCAGGATTCCTTGGATGCGCTTGGTCACAAAGTTAAACAACAACAATCCAAAATCACAGAACTACAGGACGAAGCTTGGAAGAGAGATCAGAAAATTGATTGCTTGGAACAAACTCTGTCTTCGACAGTTAAACAATTGGAGAGTTTTAAATCCAAGATTATTGATCTTGAAAATTGATCCAGAAGACAGAATCTACGTATAATCAGTCTCCCCAAAGATGTCGAGAAAGGGGACCCTTTAAAATCCTTTTCTCTATTTTTAAAGGATGCGTTTACCTCTGAATTTCCAAACGACCCCCCATAACTTGACCGTGCCCACCAGTCCTTTCCCCGAAGACCTGTCCCTGGGTCCAGACCTGGAGCAGTGATTGTCTGGTTTCATTATGTGCATGTTAAAGAACATCTTATCCACATTGCTCGTCGGCAAGGTATGATTAAATTTCAAAATTATCAATTCAGTCTTGTGGAAGATTACAGCCCAGAAGTGATGAAGCTGCGGTTGGCTTACAAATCTCTGATGTAGGAATGTTCTGAAGAGCGTCTCAAACCAGTGATATTGTATCCTGCATGCCTCAGAATTTCCCCTTCGGAAGGCTAACGCCGTATCTTCCTTTCTACAAGTGCAGCTTGAAGTTTCTTAGATGAACACTATCCATCTGCTTCGGGCACACCGCTTTAATTAATCTATGGCTTTGTAGTCCTGGCTCTGTACTTATACGCCTTTTTAAAAGCCTACAATTTGCCTATGAAGTTTGATCTTTACAAGTTTAAGATTTTCGTTTTTGGTTACTAGTGTAGTTATGCTTTACATTTTAACTGTAGTTTTTTTCCTTTTAATTTTGCTAATAATTTTTTTTTAATTGTTTGATTTTTGCCATTTTTACTAATGATTTGACACTGGATTTTTATTATTTTGGAGGAATATCTCATTCTTTTTGTTTCGTATAATCAAGATGGTGATTCGTTTTTCTTATCTCATATTCCCTCTTGTTCTTTTACTTCGCCATTTCTTTTTTCTTTTCACGTTCTTCTTCCCATAATGCCTTTTTGTTTTTTTTTTGAAGTGTTATTTTTAATTGTTCATGTTTTTTTCCGATTAATAATATGCTGACGTTTATTTATTTTTCCTTTTATTTTATGAAGATCTTTAATCTTTTTTTGGATTTTGGGTGGTCTTTTTTAATATATATTTTTGGAGTTGCCTTCTGGAGAAATGGGGGTAGAGTTAGTATTATTTCTCTTTCTGACCTCCTTTAGGCTTAGTCTTAGGGCTTTGTGGGTGGAGGTTGGGGGTTTTTCCATATTATTTTCAGTTTTTTCAGTTTTCTCATTTGTTCTGACTTAGAACTACTAAGATGTCTGCAGTGTCATCACCTCCAGTTTCTCTCTGAGCTTTTCTTCCTCTTCCGGGTTCATGAGTTCACATGGTTAATTCTTTACATACCAAATGGTTGATTCTACGTAATTATGGCTCAAATTATTAATTTTGTCTTTTGGAATACAAATGGTTTAAGCCATCCGATTAAACGGAAGAAGACTTTTAAAGTATTCCAAAGACTGAATGCTCATATTATTTTTGTACTAGAAACTCATGTGAGGAAAGAGAATAATCAGCATTTTTTCAGGTTTTGAAAGGATCAACAGTTTCATTCGAATGTGCATGCTAAAGTGAGAGGAGTTGCAATTTTTATAGATCCCTCAATTACATTTATTCATCATAATACTGTTTCGGATCCGAATGGCAGGTTTTTGTTTATTACTGGGTTACTTTTTAATAAAAAAGTGGTTATGGCTAATGTTTAAATGTGGATTATCCTGAATTTTTTAAGAATTTATTTACTGCTTTTCCTAATCTAAATGAATATATGTTGATAATGGGTGGTGATTTTAATTGTTGTTTAAATCCCTCGATGGATAGATCCATACCTACTCAAGCTTTACCAAACAAGTTGGCTACTCTTACCAACTCCTTTATGAATGATTCTGGACTTTTGGATATGTTTATCATTCTTACTTTTCCCAATTGATTACTTTTTTATTGACTGTCATCTCATCCCATCTGTGATTGACTGTAACTATGATATTATTGCCATTTCTGATCATGCTCCAATGAAACTTTCTATCAAATTCATGGATACAGCTCCTAGTATTAGACAATAGCAATTTAATTCCAATCTGCTTCAAGACTCGGGTTTTGTTAAGTTTATGCTGGAGTCACCAGGAGACGCTCATGGAGTGAGTACTGTTTCAGATTCGCTCCATAACCTTTACTTTTTTTAACCTATGATCACCCTTATTTAACTTACTTTTACCTACACCAAAAGATTCTTGCTACTTTTTTGGACTTATCTTTAAGAGTGTACTGTGAATTTTGAAGAAATGAGTACAGAAATGGCTTTAAGATCTAAAGGGCAAGATCCTAACAGCAACGGAAAGAAAAAAAAGATCGATCCTAAGCGTACTGAATTGACTTATGTTATTGGAGCTCTTAAATGAAAAATTTGAAGAACAACGACAAACTTTCAAACAAGATCTAAAGGCTTTCCAGGATTCTATGGATAAGACTGATTTAGTAGTTAAACAGCAGCAAACTCTAATCGCAACTTTGCAAGAGGACGCTCGGAAGCGAGACTTGATAATCGGAAAACTGGAGCAGAAATTATCTTCGACGATTAAACAGGTGGAAACACTTAAAGCCAAGAGTGTCGACTTTGAAAATCGGTCCAGAAGACAGAACTTACGCATACTTGGTCTCCCGGAAGGTATCGAACAAGGGGACCCCTCGAAGTATTTTGCTCAACTTTTAAAGGATGCGTTCCCTTCTGTATTCCCAGACAGTCCTCCGTTACTTGATCACACCCACAGAATTATGCACCGATCATCAAGTTCTTCATCTAAACCACCTGTTGTAATTGTTCGATTTCATTATGTGCATGTCAAAGAGCAACTTATTTGTGTGGCTCGGCGTTTAGGGATGGTTAAACTTCAAGATTTCCAATTCCGATTTGTGGAGGATTTTAGCCCAGAAGTAATGAAGGCAAGGGACCTTTTTAAACCTCTAATGTCTGAATGTTATGAGAAAAATCTAAAAGCAGCGCTTTTATACCCTGCGAAACTTAGAATCTCACCTCCGAATGCACCACGGCGTGTTTTTCTCTCCACATCTGAAGCTTGAAGTTTTCTGGATGAGAATTATCCTACTGCTTTGGACTCTCGTTTCTAATAAATAAGTGATTTTGATCGTACGAGATAGTTTTTCTTTCCAAAACCAGATTTTGTTTCTGGCTATTGGTGTAGGTTTATTCTACATTTTATATTCTAATTAAAGTTTTTTTTTCGATGTACTAATCTTTTTAATTTACTTACTTTAACCATTGTACTTTATTTTTGGTCATTATTATTAATCCTTTGAAGGTGAATTTTTTTTAACGGTTTGATATATATCCTTTTCATTTTTTGTGTGACTAAGATGGCGGTTTCTTCTCTAAAATATTTCTTGCTTTTTTTTGATTTTGCCATTTTTTTTCTCTCGTCTTCTTCCTATAATGCATTTCTTATCACATTTTAACTTTTATTTGTTTGGGTTTTAACCCGATTTATAAGTTACTAGTGTTTATATTATTTTTGGTTTTTTTTTTACTAGCAATTATATTAAGAAGTTTGTTTTAGTATAGTGTTAATTACTTTTTTGGAGTTTGGGTGGATCTTTTTTCTCCCCTCCTTTATATATTTGGAGTTGCTTTCTGGTGATACGGGGGTAGATTTAGTATCATTCCTTTTTTTTCCTGGCCTCCTTCAGGCTCAGGAAGGGCTTTTTTTTCATGGGTGGTGGGTGGGGGATTCCTTTCTAACTCTATTGCTCTTTTTACTAGTTTTTTTTAGTTTTTTCATTTGGGCTGATTTTAAACTACTAAAACGTCTGCGGTGTTGTCATTTCCGGGTCTGCCCCTTATTTTTGTTCCTCTTCCGGGTGCGT
Organism: Hemitrygon akajei; assembly: GCF_048418815.1. Taxonomy (NCBI): domain Eukaryota; kingdom Metazoa; phylum Chordata; class Chondrichthyes; order Myliobatiformes; family Dasyatidae; genus Hemitrygon; species Hemitrygon akajei. Next base: position 102,994,722 of record NC_133130.1, read on the forward strand.
GAGTTCATAATTTGGTTAACTCTTTATATACCAAAGGGTTGATTTTAGAAATATGGCTTGGACCATTAATTTTGTCTCTTGGAATACTAATGGCTTAAACCATCCGATTAAATGGAAAAAGATTTTCAAAGTATTCCAAAGACTGAATGCACATATTATTTTTGTACAAGAAACTCATGTGAAGAAAGAGGGTAATCAACGTTTTTTTTAGGTTTTGGAGGGATCAACGATACCATTCGAATTCGAATGCCAAAGTAAAAGGAGTTTCAATTTTTATTGACTCCTCTATTACATTTGTCCAACACGATATTATTTCGGATCCGAATGTCAGATTTTTGTTAATTACTGGGTTACTTTTTAACAAAAAGGTTGCTATGGTTAATGTTTATGCTCCAAATGTGGATTATCCTGATTTTTTAAAGTCCTTATTTACTTCTCTACCTAATCTAAATGAATATATGTTAATAATGGGTGGTGACTTTAATTGCTGTTTAAATCCTTTGCTGGACAGATCTATATCCACTCAGACTTTACCTAATAAGTCGGCCACTTACATTAATTCTTTTTTGACTGATAATGGAATTTTCGATATTTGGAGATTTCGGCATTCTAAGGACAAAGAGTTTTCATTTTTCTCTCATGTTTATCATTCTTACTCGAGAATTGACTATTTTTTCATTGACTCGTTTTATTCCATCTGTAATTGGTTGTAATTATGATATTATAGCCATCTCTGATCATGCTCCATTGAAACTTTCTATTAAATTAATGGATACAGCTTCTAGTATTAGGCAATGGCGATTTGATTCTACCTTACTGCAAGATCCGGATTTCATTAAATTTATGAAGGAACAGATCAATTTCTTCTTTTCAACTAATTTCACGGATGAAATTTCTTGCGGAACACTTTGGGACAAAGCATATATACGTGGACAGATTATCTCCTATTCCGTTGGTTTGAGAAAACATATTAAGAAGGAAACTCTTTTATTGGTTGATAAAATTAAAGAAATTGACAAGAAATATTCGACTATTCCTAGTAAGGAACTTTACAAACAAAGGGTTGAACTTCAAATGGAACACTTTATTTCTTACATCTTCGATTGAAAATCAATTAATGAAAACCAGATCTGATTTACATAGTGATATATACATAGTGATTTATATATATATATAGTGATAAATCGGGTAAACTGTTAGCTAATCAATTGAAGAATGCTTTGGTTAAACGTCAAATTATTAAGATTCGTCAACAGAATGGTGAATTGACAGTTAACCATGATGAGATAAACAAATCTTTTCAAGATTTTTATACCTCCCTGTATCATTCTGAATTCCCTCATGATCATAATACCATGCATGATTTTCTTGGGAAATTGAATTTTCCAAAATTATTATCAGATGATCTTTCAATATTAGAAACTCCTATTACGGATGCAGAAATTAAAGGGGTTATTTCCTCTATGAATTCTGGGAAAGCACCAGGTCCAGATGGGTATACAGTGGAATTTTTTAAGTGTTTTTCCTCTACTCTTTCTCCTTGGTTATGCAGGGTTTTTGAAGAAGCAATTAGATTGGGTAAACTGCCACAATCTTTTTATCGAGCTTCCATTTCTTTAATATTGAAAAAAGATAAAGACCCTACTGACTGTGCATCCTATAGACCAATATCCTTATTGAATGTAGATTCCAAGATCTTTTCCAAGTTACTGGCGTCCAGGCTGGAGAAGGTATTACCTCAAATTATCTCAGAAGATCAAACTGGTTTTTATTAAAAATCGCTATTCTTTTTTCAATATTAGGAGATTATTGAATATTGTTTATATTCCTTCACGTAGCACCTCAGAATGTGTCATTTCATTAGATGCACAGAAAGCATTTGATAGAGTTGAATGGCCTTACTTATTTACTGTGCTTGAGAAGTTTAATTTTAGTCCGACATTCATATCCTGGATTAAACTAATATATCATACTCCAGTAGCCTCGGTCTTTACTAACAATCAAAGATCTCCCTTTTTTCGTTCATTTCGGGGTACCAGGCTAGGCTGTCCTCTTAGTCCATTATTATTTGATATTGCTTTAGAACCTTTGGCAATTGCTATTAGAGAATCACCGAACATTTTTGGCATTACTAGTGGGATGGATATACATAAGTTATGATTATACGCAGATGATTTGTTATTATATATTTCTGATCCCCATATCATTGTTGGCTCAATTTAGTAATTTTTCCGGGTATAAATTAAATCTTAAAAAGAGTGAGTTGTTTCCCTTAAATAGACAGGTTCCAATTTATGGAAATTTACCTTTTAAATTAGTTAATGACTCTTTTATATACTTAGGGATTAAAATTACAAAAAATTATAAGGAGTTATTTAAGGTTAATTTTTTACCCTTAATTGATCAGATTAAATGTTTGTTCACTAAATGGTCACCATTATCTTTATCTCTGATAGGTCGGATTAATGCTATTAAGATGATTATTTTACCCAAGTTTTTATATATATTTAAAGCGGTACCAATTTTTATTCCGAAATTTTTTTTGATAATGTTGATTCAAAAATTTCCTCATATATATGGCAGAATAAAAATCCTAGATTAGGTAAAAAATATTTACAGAAGGCAAGGAAGGAAGGTGGATTGGCATTGCCTAATTTTAGATTTTATTATTGGGCAATTAATATCCGATATTTGATATGTTGGTTAAAGGATTGGGATTTATCTTTTAGCCCTCATTGGGTAAACCTGGAAACTAAATCTGTACAAGGATTTTCATTGGGTTCTATTTTAGGGTCTTCTCTTTCATTTCCTCTTTCTAAATTGCAGAAACGAGTTGACAATCCGATAGTTAAACATACTTTACGTATATGGTTTCAATTTCGGAAATTTTTTGGGTTGAATCAATTTGTTTTAACTATTCCTATTGTATCTAATTTCTTTTTACATCCTTCTATTATAGACCAAGCTTATTCAGCTTGGAAGACTAAAGGATTACTACGATTTTCCGATTTATTTTTGGATAATTGTTTTATGTCTTTTGAACAATTATCTAATAAATATAATTTGCCTAGATTTCATTTTTTTTTAGATATTTACAGATTAGGAATTTCTTAAACACTCTACTTCCTACCTTTCCAAATCTTGAGTCTTCGGGTATTTTGGAGAATTTGTTAGAACTAAATCCTTCTCAGAAAGGTGTAATATCAAAACTCTACAATATAATTATGAAAATACATTCAGAGCCCTTCTATAAGATTAAAAATGATTGGGAAAGAGAACTTAACCTTACTATCCTTATTGAGAATTGGGATAAAATTCTTCAATTAGTCAATTTATCATCTATATGTGCTAAACATTCATTAATACAGTTTAAAGTTGTGCACAGGGCTCATATGTCCAAGGATAAATTGGCTCGTTTTTATTCCTATATAAATCCTATATGTGACAGATGTCATTCTGAGATAGCGTCTTTAACTCATATGTTTTGGTCATGTCCGCTTTTGAAAAAAATATTGGAAAGACATTTTCGATATTATTTCCATGGTATTGAACATTGATTTACAACCTCATCCTATTACTGCAATTTTTGGTTTACCAATGATGGACTCAATCCATTTATCTACTTCTGCTTGTCGAATGATTGCATTTCTTACATTAATGGCTAGAAGATCTATTTTGTTGAATTGGAAAGAAATTAATCCCCCTACCGTATTTCATTGGCTTTCTCAAACTATGTTATGTCTAAATTTGGAGAAAATTAGAAGTGTTGTATTTGACCCTTCTATTAAATTTGAAAAGACATGGAGACCATTTATTCAATATTTTCATATGATGTAATTTGACCCTTTTCCGAACCTATTCGTTTTTCCGGTTTTGATTATACATATGTTGAGAGGATCGGAGTTGGCAACACTGATGATTTTGTATTTTTTTTATAGATACTATAAACAGCCCATTATTCATTTTTTTTTTTTTTCCTTTTTTTCTCTTTATTAGTTATTAGGTTGTTAGATTAGTTTTTCTTAGGGATAATTTTTTTTTTCTTTTTCTCTTTTCTGTTTTTTTTACATATATATGATATACCTAATTTTGCTTTGTTTATATGATATTTGTATCATTTATAATTTGGGAAGACTTAACTATATTGTAACTATTGCTTGTGTATCCTTTCATGTTCAGATTAAATTTGTAAGTTTGCAATCCCACTATCTATGTATTAATCTTATCATGTTGATATTAATAATAATAATAAAAAGATTGAAAAAGAAAGAAAGTTTATGAAGGAACAAATGGATTTCTTTTTTTCAAATAATTTTGTGGAAGAAATCTCCAACGGGACACTTTGGGACACTTTTAAGGTATATATCCGTGGTCAGATTATTTCCTATTCTGTTGGTATGAAGAAACGTATTAAGAATGAAACATTATTATTGGTTGATAAGATCAAAGAAATTGATAAGAAATATTCCATCGCTCCTAGTAATGAGCTTTATAAGCAAAGAGTCGAGCTTCAAATGGAACATAAGTTATTACTTACATCCTCGATTGAAAATCAATTAATAAAAACCAGAAGTGAGTGTTATATACATAGTGATAAATCGGGTGAATTATTGGTTAATCAATTGAAAACTGCCTCGGTTAAACAGCAAATCATTAAGATTCGTAAACAAGATGATAATTTGACATTTAATCATGACGAAATAAACAAATCTTTTCAAGAGTTTTGTACCTCTTCATATAACTCTGAATTTCCCAATGATCCTAATTTCATGTATGACTTTTTAAGGAAATTGAATTTTCTGAAACTATCACCCGAAGAACGTTTAATATTAGAAACCCCCATTACAGATGAAGAAATAAAAGATGTTATTTTTTCAATGAATTCTGGTAAAGCACCAAGTCCAGATGGTTATACAGTAGAATTATTTAAGTGTTTTTCTTCTGTTCTCTTTTCTTGGTTAGGTAGAGTTTTTAAAGAAGCAATTAGATTAGGTAAATTACCACAATCATTTTATAGGGCTTCTATTTCTTTAATTTTAAAAAAGAATAAAGATCCTATTGATTGTGCATCATATAGACTGATATCTTTGTTGAATGTAGAGTCTAAGATTTTTTCCAAAATATTGGCGACTAGGTTGGAGAGGGTGTTACCTTGAATTATATCTGTGGACCAAACTGGATTTATTAAAAACAGTTACTGTTCTTTCAATATTAGGAGATTAATGAATATTGTTTATACTCCTTCACGTAGTACTCCAGAATGTGTCATTTCATTAGATGCTGAGAAAGCATTTGATAGAGTTGAATGGCAATATTTATTTACTGTGCTTGAGAAATTTAATTTTAGTTCGACATTTATATCTTAGATTAAATTGATATATCATACCCCAGTAGCTTCGGTTATTACTAATAATCAAAGATCTCCCTTTTTTCGTTTATTTCGGGGCATCAGGCAAGGTTGTCCTCTTAGTCCATTGCTATTTGATATTGCTGTGGAACCTTTAGCAATTGCAGTTCGAGAATCACCTAATATTTTTGGTATTACCCGCGGAATGAGATTCATAAACTATCGCTATATGCAGATGATTTATTATTATGTATTTCAAATCCTGAGGAATCCATTCCTGCAGTTTTATCTTTGTTGGCTCAGTTTAGTAATTTTTCGGGTTACAAACTGAACCTTAATTAGAGCGAACTGTTTCCTCTAAATATGCAGGTTCCAATTTATGGATGTTTACCTTTTAGATTGGTTACCGATCATTTTATATATTTAGGGGTTAAAATTACAAAAAGCATAAGGATTTATTTAAGGCTAATTTATCACCTTTAATTGATCAGATTAAGCATTTATTTACTAACTGGTCACCAATGTCTTTGTCATTGATAGGTTGGATCAATGTTATTAAGATGATTATATTACCTAAACTTTTATATTTTTTTCAAGCGGTACCAATTTTTATTCTGAAATCCTTTTTTGATAGTGTTGCTTCTAAAATTTCTTCATATATGTGGCAGAATAAAAATCCTAGGCTAGATAAAAGATATTTAAAGAAGTCTAAAAAGGAGTGTGGTCTGGCACTGCCGAATTTTAGATTTTATTATTGGGCAATTAATATTTGCTATTTGAAGTTTTGGCTATGGGACTTGGATATAACTTCAAGCCCTCATTGGGTAAATCTCGAATGTAAATCTGTACAAGGGTTTTCATTGGGTTCTATTTTAGGGACCACTTCCCTTTGGTCTTGGATAAACAATTGGATAATCCAATAGTTAAATACACTTTACGAATATGGTTTCAATTTTGGAAATTTTTTGGGTTGAATCAATTTATCTTAACAAGTCCTATTATATCTAACTTTTTTTCTATCCCTCTATTATGGACCAAGCCTTTTTGACTTGGAAAACTAAAGGTATATTACAATTTTATGATTTATTTTTGGATAATTGTTTCATGTCCTTTGAACAGTTATCTAACAAATATAATTTACCTAGATTCCATTTCTTTAGATATTTCAAGTTAGAAACTTTTTAAATACTGTCCTTCCTACTTTCCCAAATCTACATTCTATGGATAGTTTGGAAAAATTTTAAGATTTAAATCCTTTCCAGAAAGGTGCAATAGCAACTATCTAAAATATAATTATGAAAATTCATTCAGATGTATCTAATAAAATTAAAAATGATTGGGAAAGGGAACTTAAGCTTACTTTACCTACTGATAAATGGGAAAAACATTCTTCAATTAGTTAACTCATCCTCTATATGTGCTAAACATTCGTTGATACAGTTTAAAGTCGTGCATAGGGCCCATATGTCTAAGGATAAATTAGCTCATTATTATTCTCATATAAGTCCAGTGTGTGATAGATGTCATTCTGAGACAGCCTCTTTAACCCATATGTATTGGTCATGCTCTTCTTTGAAAAAAAATTGGGACGATATCTTTGATATTATTTCAACTGTATTGAATATTGATTTACAACCTCATCCTATTACTGCAATTTTTGGTTTACCAATGATAGAGTCACATTATTTAACCTCTTCAGCACATCGGATGATTGCATTTCTTACAATAATGGCTAAAAAATCTATTTTGCTGAATTGGAAAGAGATTAATCCTCCCACCATATTTCACTGGTTCTCTCAAACTATGTTATGCTTAAACTTAGAAAAAATCAGAAGTGTTATATATATGATCCATCTATTAAATTTGAAAAGACTTGGAGGCCTTTTATTCAACACTTTCATATGATGTGATTTGACCTTTTTCCAAACCTATTCTCTTGTTTTAATATGCAGAGAAGTTCGGAGTTAATGACACCAATGGTTCTCTCTTTTTTGATGTTACATACAGCCCATTTTTTTCCCTTTTTCTTAGTTTTTGGTTACTATTGTTTAAACTAGTGTTTTTTTCTTGGGGGTATATATTTCTCTTTTTTTTTCTTTTTGGATATGTTAATCCTTTCTTCTATGTATACTACATTTGTACTTGAACAATTTTGGGAGGTTTATTACCTTTGTATTAACTGAATATATATTTATATATGTTAGCTATTAACAATGTAATCCCAATAATTGTGTAGCATTACTATGTTGTATCCACTATTTTGATATAAATAAAAAGATTGAAAAAAAAGTAGGTGAATTGGTCATTGTAAATTGTCCTGTGAATAGGAGAGGGTTAAAACGGGTGGGTTGCTAGGTGACGTGGCTTGTTGGTCTTGAAGAGCCTGTTCTGTGCTGTATATGTCCATAAAATATAGGTGCAAAATTAGGCCATTTGGCCCATCAGTTCTGCTCCGCCACTTCATCATGGTTGATCCATTTCCCTCTCAACCCCAATCTTCTGCCTTCTCCCCATATCAGAATCTATCAACATCTGCCTTAAAGATACCCAATGATTTAGCCTCCACAACGGCCTGTGGCAATGAATTTCATAGATTCACCACTCTCTGGCTAAAGAAATTCCTCATCTCCAACTAAATGGAAATCCCTCTATTCTGAGGCTATGTCCTCTAGTCTTAGACTCTCCCACCATTGAAACATTCTCTCCACATCCACTCTTCTGAGGCCTTTCACCATTCAACAAGTTTTGATGGGATTCCTCCTCAGTCATCTGAATTCCAATGTGTACAAGCCCAGAGCCATCAAATATTCCTCATATGATAGGCCTTTCAATCCAGGAATCATTTTCAAGACCCTCCTTTGAACCCTCTGCAATGTCAGCACCGCCTTTCTAAGATAAGGGTCTCAAAACTGCTCACAATACTCCAAGCGAGGCCTCACCAGTGCTTTATTAAGACTTAACATTACATCTTGGCTTTTATATCCTAATCCTCTTGAAATGATTGCTAATGTTGCATTTGCCTTCCACATCACTGACTCAACCTACAAATTAACCTGTAGGGAATCTTGCATGAGGGCTCCCAAGTCCCTTTGCACCTCAGATTTTTGAATTTTCTCTCTATTTAGAAAATGGTCAACCCTTTTATCTGTCAAAGTACATAGCCATACACTTCCTAATACTGTATTCCATATGCCATTTCTTCGCCCACTTTTTTACTCTAAGACCTTCTGTAGCCTCTCTACTTCCTCAATGTTACTTGCCCCTCCAACTATCTTTGTATCATTTGCAAACTTGGTCACAAAGCCATCAATTCTGTCATCCAAATCAATGATATATAATGTGAAAAGAAGCAGACCCAACACAGACCCCTGTGGATCACCAGTAGTCAACAGTAGCCAAACAGAAAAGACTCCCTTTATTACCTTTCTTTGCCTCCTACCAATCAGCCATTGCTTTATCCATGCTTGAATCTTTCCTGTAATACCATGCTATGGCATGTTAAACAGCCTCATGTGTGGCATCTTGTCAAAGGCCTTCTGAAAATCCAAGTACACACCATCCAATGATTCTCCTTTGTTTATCCTGCTTGTTATTTCTTCAAAGAATTCCACCAGACTTTTCAGGCAACATTTTCCCCGAAGGAACCACAGTCTATTTTATCATGTGCCTCCAAGTACCCTGAAATCACATCCTTAACCATTGACTCCCAACGTCTTCCCAACCACTGAGGTCAGACTAACTGGCCTATAGTTTTCTTTCTTCTGCCTCTCTCCCTTGAAGAGTTAAGTGACATCTGTAATTTTCCAGTCCTTCGGAATCAAGGGAAGGGCATATAAGGCAGCAAAAGTGAGAGGGATGGTGGATGATTGAGAAGCTTTTAAAATCGAACAAAAGGCAACTAAAAAGCTATAGGAGGGGAAAAGATGAAACATGAGTGCAAATTAGCCAATAATGTAAAATAGGATACCAACATTTTTTTCACTTATATAAAGAGTAAAAGGGAGGTGAGAGTTGATATTGGACCACTGGAAAATGATGCTGGTGAGGTAGTAATGAGGGACAAAGAAATGGCAAATGAACTTAATGTGTACTTAGCATCATTCTTCACTGTTGAAGACACTAACACTGTCAGAGATCCATGAGTGTCAGGGAGCAGGAGTGAGAGCCATTGCTACTACAAAGAAAAAGTGCTAGGCAAACTGAAAGGTCTTAAGATGGATTAGTTACCTGGACCAGATGGACCACATTCCAGAGTCCTGAGAGAAGTTGCTGAAGAGATAATGGATACATTATTTACAATCTTTCGAGAATCACTTGATTCTGGCATCGTTCTGGAGGACTGGAAGATTGCTAATGTCACTCCACTTTTTAAGAAGGGAGGAAGGCAAAAAAAAAGAGGAAATTATAGACCAGTTAGCCTAACCTCAGTGGTTGGGAATGTGTTGGAGTATTATTAAGGATGAGGTTTTGGGGTACTTGGAGACTAATGATAAAATAAATCAAAGTCAGCATGGTTTCTGTAAAGGAAAGTCTTGCCTGACAAATCTGTTAGAGGTTTTTGAGGAAGTAACAAGCAGGTGGACAAAGGAGAGGCAGTGGATGTCATTTACTTAGATTTTCAAAAGGCATTTGATAAGGTGCCACACATGAGGCTGCTGACCAAGATAAAATCCTATAATTTTACAGGAAAGATACTGGCATGGATAGAAGATTGGCTGACAGGCAGGAGGCAGTGAGTTAGGAATAAAGGGGGCCTTTTCTGGTTGGCTGCCAGTAACTAGTGGTGTTCCTCGGGAGTAAGTATTGGGACTGCTGCTTTTCACATTGTTTGTCAATGATTTGGATAATAGAATTGATGGCTTTGTGGCAAAATTTGCGAATGATACAGAGATAAGTTGGGGGCAAGTAGTGCTGAGGAAGCAATGCAATTGCAGCAGGACAGACAAATTGGAAGAATGGGCAAAAAAGTGGCAGATGAAATACAGTGTTGGGAAATGTATGATAATGCATTTTGGCAAAAGGGGCAATAGTGCAGACTATTATCTTAATGGGGAGAATGTTCAATCATCAAAGGTGCAGAGGGGCTTAGGAGTCCTCATGAAAGACGCCCAGAAGGTTAGTTCACAGATTGAGTCTGTGGTAAAGAAGGCAAATGGTAAAGTTGACATTTATTGCAAAAGGAATAGAATATAAAATCAAGGAGATAATGCTGAGCCTTTATAATTGAATTGAATTAGAATTGACTTTATTACTTACATCCTTCGTATACATGAGTGAAAATCTTTATGTTACGCCTCTGTCCAAATGTGCAATTTATAGTAATTTATAATAAATAGTATGTACAACAGGACAATCAATATAACATAGAAATACATTTGTTTCAACATGAATTAATCAGTCTGATAGCCTGGTGGAAGCTGTCCTGGAGCCTGTTAGTCCTGGCTTTTATGCTGTGGTACCGTTTCCCGGATGGCAGCAGCTGGAACAGTTCGTGGTTGGGCTGACTCGGGTCCCCAATGATACTTCGGGCCCTTTTTACAGACCTGTCTCTGTAAATGTCCTGAATGGTGGGAAGTTCACATCTACAGATACGCCGGGCTGTCCGCATCATTCTCTGCAGAGTCCTGTGGTTGAGGGAAATACAGTTCTCATACCAGGCAGTGATGCAGACAGTCAGGATGCTCTCAATTGTGTCCCTGTAGAAAATCCTTAGGATTTGGGGGCCCATACCAAACTTATTCAACCCTCTGGGGTAAAAGAAGCACTGTTGTGCATTTTTCACCACACAGCCAGTATGTACAGACCACCTAAGATCCTCGGTGATGTTTATGCCAAGGAACTTAAAGCTGTTCACCCTCTCAACCCCAGATCCATTGATGTCAATAGGGGCTAGCCTGTCTCCATTCCTCCTGTAGTCCACAACTAGCTCCTTTGTTTTTGCGACATTGAGAGAGGCGTTCTAGAAACCCCCCCATTGGGATTCAGCACCAACCTGATTTTCCCAATCTACCTGTATATTGAAATTCCCCATGACTATCGTAACATTGCTCTTTTGACATGCGTTTTCTATTTCTAGTTGTAGTTTGTAAACCACATCTTTCCCACCGTCTGGGGGGAGGGGGTCTGTATATCTCCCATCAGAGTCTTTTTTCCCTTGCAGTTTGTTAGCTCTACCCACAATGATTTAACACTTTCTGATCATCTATCATTTTTTACCAACAGACCCACCCTCCCCGCCCCCCTGCCTGTCCTTTCGATATAATGTGTAACCTTGGATGTTAAGCTTCCAGTTATGATCTTCGTTCTGCCATGATTCAGTGCGTGCTACAATGTCATTCATGCCAATTTGTAAGTGTATTGCAAGTTCATCTTATACCATAAATTTCATGCATGAAAGGGATGTGCTGACATTGGAGAGGGTTTAAAGGAGGTTCATGAGACATAGGAGTAGAATTAGACCATTTGGCCATGGCTAAACCTTTTCTTCCCCTCCTAAGCCCCACTCCCTGGCCTTCTCCCCGTAACCTTAGAGGCTATGTCAAATCAAGAACCTATCAGGCTCTGCCTTAGATACACATAACAACCTGGCCTCCTCTGCTACCTGTGGTAATAACTTCAACAAATTCACCAGCCTCTAGCTAAAGAAATTTCCCCACATCTGTTTTAAATGGACGCCCCTCTATCCTGAGGCTGTATTGTCTTGTCCTAGGTTCCCCCCATCATGGTAAACATCCTTTCCACATCTACTCTATCTAGGTCTTTCAGTATTCGAAGTGTTTCAACGAGATTACCCCTCATCCTTCTAAATTCCAGTGAGTACAGAACCAGAACTATCAAACATTCCTCGTATGATAACCCTTTCATTCCCGGAATCATCCTTGTGCATCTCCTCTGGACCATCTCCAATGCCAGCACATCTTTTGTTAGATGAGGAGCCCAGAATTGTTCACATACTCAAGGTGAGGCCTCACCAGTGCCTTATGAGGCCTCAGTATCACATCCCTGCTCTTGTATTCTAGACCTCTTGAAATGAAAGCTAACATGGCATTTGCCTTCCTCACCACTGACACAACCTACAAGTTAACCTTTAGGGTGTTCTGCACAAGGACTCCCAAATCTCTTTGCGTCTCAGATTTTTGGATTTTCTCCATATTTAGAAAATAGTCTACACATTTATTCTACCAAAGTGCATAACCATGCATTTTCCAACATTGTATTTCATTTACCACTTTCTTGCCCATTCTCTTAATCCAGTGGTCCCCAACCACCGGGCTGCAAAACATATGCTACCGGGCCGCGAGGAAACGATATGATTTGGCGGTATGAAATGATATGAGTCAGCTGCACCTTTCCTCATTCCCTGTCATGCCCACTGTTGAACTTGAACGCACACGAGGTCATCAGTCACCTGAACGCAGTGATACCCTCACGCCAGGGATCACTGGTTGGCCTCCGGTAACTGGCCGCCTTGCGTGGCCAGCGAGAAGTGCTGTTGATACTGGCCTGGAGTGTGGACAGATGGGCGTTGCCTCTAAACCTGTTTAGCACACCGAATGTTCGTGGGGAACCTGGTGCTAAAATATTTGCAGACGACCTAATTCAGGCTCAGGGTTTCATAAGTAGTAGAGCAGCTACCTCGCTGCGACCTGCTGAAAGTCATCCTTCGAGATAAACTTTTGTCGGCCGATAGATCCTATCTACCTACAAGGGGGTCGGACACACGCCTTGTCGCACTCCTCGCTTGGTCGGTTGCTTTCTCTGGATTGCGACCGCCGCGGCCCCGGCATGAGAACCTTGGGCCCTTATTTTGTCCTCTCACCCCATCCACCACCAGCCGTACCTGGCCAAGGCATCTGGCGGTGGGCAGTTGGGAGGCTGGAGTTTGGGCCCAGAGGCTGTCTAATGAGGCAATGAAGCCCTCAAAACTGCTTCGGTACCTTGAGTCCAAGCACCCTGCACTTAAAGACAAACCCGTTGAGTTTTTTAAGCAGAAAAAATGAGAGCAAGCGGGACAGAAGCAAGTGCTGAGAGCCTTGTAAACTAAATTGCGGAATAGACTGGACGTAAGGAACCCCCTTCGAGTATTGCTATCTCCCATTAATATTAAATTCTTTAGATAAACACTTATAGAAACGAAATTGAGTGTATTAGCCACTAAGCGACTTATAGTTGACTTATCACCTATATTCCAGTCGTGATTAACACCCCCACCCCGCCCCCCACCCGTTGACTGGTATGCAAGAATATTGTCAATATTAAACCGGTCCGCGGTGCAAGAAAGGTTGATGACTCCTGTCTTAATCTGTCTAAGTCCATCTGCATCCTACCTGTTTCCACAACACTACCTGCTCCTCCACCAATCTTCATGTCATCTGAAAACTTGGCAACAAAGCCATCTATTCCATTATCTAAATCATTGATATACAGCATAAAAAGAAGTGATCCCAACACTGACCCCTACGAAACGCCACTAGTCACTGGCAGCCAACCAGAAAAGGATCCTTTTATTCCCACTCACTGCCTCTTACCAATCAGCAAATGCTCTAACCACGTTAATAACTTTCCTGTAATATCATGGGCTCTTAACTTGGTAAACAGCCTCAGGTGTGGCACCTTGTCAAAGGTCTTCTGAAAGTCTAAGTGTAGAACATCTACTGCATCCCCTTTATCTACCCTACTTGTAACCTCCTCAAAGAATTCCAACTGGTTCCTCAGGCAAGATTTTCCTTTAAGGAAACCAGGCTGACTTTGTCCTATCTTGTCCTGTGTCACCAAGTATTCCATAACCTCATCCTTAACAATTGACTCCAACATCTTCCCAACCACTGAGGTCAGGCTAACTGGCCTACAATTTCCCTTCTGCTGCATCCTCCAAGTGTGCAGTGTCATTTTCAATTTTCTAGTCTTCTGGCATCATGTCAGAGTCCAATGATTTTTGAAAGATCATTCCTAATGCCTCTGCAATCTCTACCACTACCTCTTTCAGAACTCTAGGGTGCAGTTCATGTGGTTCGGGTGACTTATGTACCCTTAGGTCTTTGCTTTTTGAGCACCTCTCTTGTAATAGTAACTGCACCCACTTCTCTTCCTTCACACACTATGTCATCAGGCACACTGCTAGTGTCTTCACAGTGAAGATTGATGCAAAGTATGCACTTAGTTCATCTGCCATCTCCTTGGCCCTTGTTATTTCTCCGGCCTAATTTTCTAGCGCTCCTATATCCACTCTTACCTCTCTCTTTATTTTTTATACACTTGAAAAAGCTTTTACTATCCACTTTGATATTGTTAAAAACATGATTCTAGGATTGAAGGACGTGATGTGAAGAGCTTTTGATGCCTCTGGGCTTGCAGTCATTAGAATTGAGAAGAATTTGGAATTAAGTCATTGAAACCTATCAAATGTTGAAGGGACTCTATAGAGTGATGTGGGTGAGTCTAAGAAATAGAGGGTCATCCTTTTAGAAATGAAGGTGAGGAGTTGAGTCTGTGGAATTCATTGCTACAGGCCACTGTGGAGGCCAAGTATGTTTAAGGCAAATATTGATAGGTTCTTGATTTGTTAGGCATGAGGGTTATTGGTAGTGTAGGGGCGGCTGCAGCACTTCTTCCATTGGCAAGGCTAAATGCCAGGAGGGAGATCAGTGGAGAGGGATGAATGGACAAGGGAGTCGTGTAGGCAGTGATCCCTGTCGAGAGCAGAAAGTGTGGGAGATGGAAATATCTTATATTCCATCTGAACAAGAAAAAATCTGTAGATGCTGAAAATCCAAGCAACACATATAAAACGCTGGAGGAACTCAGCAGGCCAGGCAGCATCTCTGCATCCAGAACATTCGGGCAGCTGCCACAAAACAGCATATTTCCTGACGTGTCATTGGTAATAAACCAGGCTGTGAACACACCACTCTGGGCCTCAGGGCTGGGCCGGCCTCTGACTCTGGAATCCTGCTGTGGTCTGGGGGCTGGCCCTTGCTGTTTGACCAGTACTCGTGCTGCTCCACCTTGGCTGGGTCTTGCAGCTTTCCCCAGCCCACTGCATGATGCTCATCTTTGCTGTTGTAGCCAACCAGCTGCCACAGTGCCATCACTTGGTAAGGCCAAGGTTGGGGCCCGACCTTTGGCCACCCACTGCCACCACATGGTCGGTGGCCTGCAGCCAGTTCAAGGCAGCAGCAGGCAGAGGGGTGAGGCCTGAGGCCTAAAGCTGGAACCCTGGAATATTGAGCTGCCAGTCCTACCCCTCATGCAACCAAGTCTCACTACTGGCTACAACGTCATATTTCCAGATATTGATCCATACCCTAAGATCATCTGCCTTTCCTATGATACTTGTTGCATTGAAATATACACAGCTCAGGACACTAGTCTTACCGTGCTCAACCTTTTGATTCCTGACTTTATCTGAGGTCTAATTAACAACTGCCTCCACAACCTCTCCACTATCTGTTCTGGCACTCTGGTTCCCATTCAAACCTTCACACTAGGATATTAGTTCCTTTCCTGTACAGGTCCCACTTTCCCTGGAAGAGAGCCCAATGATGCAAAAATTTTATGCCCTCCCTCCTACACCTTCTCCTAAGCCAAGTATTAAACTGTGTAATCTTCCAAGTTCTGGCCTCACTAGCATGTGGCATGGGTAGAAATCCTGAGATCACAACCCTCGAGGTCCTCCCTTTTCTGGGCCAAAGGGCCTGTATTGTGCTGTAGGTTTTTAATGTTTAACTTAGCACCTAATTCCCTGAAATAACTTTGCTGTACCTTGTCACTCTTCCTACCTATGTCATTGGCACCTACATGGACCACGACCTTAGGATGTTCACCCTAAGAATTCCTAAGATGTTCACCTTAAGAATACTGAAGACTCGATCCTAGATGTCCTGGACCCTGGCACCTAGGAGACAACATACCATCCCGGAAACTTGTTCTCATCCATAGAACCTCCTTTCTCTTCCCCTGCCTAATGAATCCCCATCACCACAGTATGCTTCTTCTTCTCCCTTCCCTTCTGAGTCACAGAACCAGACTCCTTGTCAGAGACCTGAATGCTGTGACTTTACTCTGCTAGGTCATCGCCCCCTAACAGTATCCAAAATGGTATACCTGTTTAGATAGATAGATAGATAGATACTTTATTCATCCCCATGGGGAAATTCAACATTTTTTCCAATGTCCCATACACTTATTGTAGCAAAAACTAATTACATACAATACTTAACTCAGTATAAATATGATATGCATCTAAAATCACCCTCTCAAAAAGCATTAATAAATAGCTTTTAAAAAGTTCTTAAATAGTCAGCGCCCTTCGCTCTGCTACCGATGTCATACTCTCCAGTTCTGTGCCCACGACAGAGCCCGCCTTCCTTACCAGCTTATTAAGACGTGAGGCGTCCCTCTTCTTAATGCTGCCTCCCCAACACACCACCACAAAGAAGAGGGCGCTCTCCACAACTGACCTATAGAACATCTTCAGCATCTCACTACAAACATTGAATGACGCCAACCTTCTAAGGAAGTACAGTCGACTCTGTGCCTTCCTGCACAAGGCATCTGTGTTGGCAGTCCAGTCTAGCATCTCGTCTAACTGCACTCCCAGATACTTGTAGGTCTTAACCTGCTCCACACATTCTCCATTAATGATCACTGGCTCCATATGAGGCCTAGATCTCCTAAAGTCCACCACCATCTCCTTGGTCTTGGTGATATTGAGACACAGGTAATCTGAGTTGCACCATATCACAAAGTCCTGTATCAGTTTCCTATACTCTTCCTCCTGTCCATTCCTGACACACCCCACTATAGCCGTGTCATCAGCGAACTTCTGCACATGGCAGGACTCCGAGTTATATTGGAAGTCTGATGTGTACAGGGTGAACAGGACCGGAGAGAGTACGGTTCCCTGCGGCGCCCCTGTGCTGCTGACCACCGTGTCAGACCTACAGTCTCCCAACCGCACATTTACCAGTATATTGTATACTATATTATTTATTTATTTACTATCTTTTTTTGTACTTGCATAGTTCTCTTCTATTGCATATTGGTTATCAGAATCAGGTTTATTAACACTTGCATGTGATGTGAAATTTGTTAACTTTTTTCCAATCTTTCTGTGTGGTTTTTCAAGGATTCTGTTGTACTTCTTC
Organism: Hemitrygon akajei; assembly: GCF_048418815.1. Lineage (NCBI taxonomy): Eukaryota > Metazoa > Chordata > Chondrichthyes > Myliobatiformes > Dasyatidae > Hemitrygon > Hemitrygon akajei. The sequence goes on from NC_133130.1 coordinate 103,012,215, forward strand.
AATCTACTGTGAATGCCCACACGAAAATGAATCTCAGGGTAGCATTTGTTGATATATACATATGTATTTTGATAATAAATTTACTTTGAACTTGAAGCGAATTGGGTGGGAGTCAGAATTGCAGTTGCTTACAACTCTCTGATGCAGAGTTGGTGAATTAAGATAACCACACAGACATACATAAATATTATTGAAAGGCAAGGTGTTCCACTGGGAAAAACCTGCCTAGTTTTACCTTTGCTTGTCCAGTCATGAATGTAAATGCTGGCAGTGGCCACTTTACTATGAACCTCCCATACCTAATAAAGTGGCCATTGGTCTGTGGTCTTCTACTGCTGTAGCCCATCCACTTCAATGTGTGTTCAGAGGTGCTCCTCTGCATGCCACTGTTGTAACGTGTGCTTATTTGAATTACTGTTGTCTTCCTGTCAGCATGAATCAATCAGGCCATTCTCCTCTGATTTGCTCTCATTTACTCACAGAACTGCTGCTCACTGGGCATTATTTTGGTTACTTGCACCATTCTAGTTGTGCGTGAAAATCCCAGAGGATCAGCAGTTTCCAAGATACTCAAATCACCCCATCTGTTACCAATAACTGTTCCGTGGCTACAGTCACTTAGAACACATTTCTTCCCCATCTTAACAACAACTGAACCTCTTGACCATGTCTGCATGATTTTATGCATTATGTTACTGCCACATGACATGGCTAGCTGATTAGATATTTGCTTGCATTAACGAACAGGCGTACGTAATAAAATGGCCACAGGGAGTATATTTCGTATTTCTTTAACTTCAGTCTTATCAATTTATAGGTGAAACCCGATCAGCTGATTGACTACCTGCAGCAAAAGAAAACCGAAGGGCACACCATCATTGGAGTGGAACAGACAGCCAACAGCCAGGATCTTGCTCACTATTGTTTCCCAGATAAGACCGTGTTGTTGCTGGGGTAAGTTATACCTCCTTAGTATATTGAACAGATGTGGTTAACAGGGATCATGGTCTTGTTCCCTTTGTAAAATGTCTGCTATTAAAGGGTAAGTGAGCAATCTTTTCATATATCCACACATGGAATGAAAGAGTTAACCTTGTATAGATTAATGTATCTAGAAAATATCCCAATTTACTTTGCCAGTTGTATTTCTTAGTGTTATTTTCAACTCTGGGTGCTCCAATTACCTTCCCCACCCAAAAGACATGGGTTGGTATGTTAAATAGCCGCTGTAGATTGCCCTGGTGTAGGTGGGTAACAGTATGTGTGGCATGTTGTAGGGAGAATAGGTCTCAGGGGAAATTAATAGGGAAATGCGATAGTCTGATTGGACTTCTATGCCTGTCACTGCAGAGACACTGAACTTGATGACATGGTGACTGAAGTTGGTGTCTTTACTCACCACAACAAGCAGGCAATTTTCATAGAATATCTGAAATACAAAATACATCATATTTTATAACCTTAAGATCAAAGATAACAGTGGGTGATTCAGTACAATTTCAATAGTTATAGTGACATGATTTCTTTCAATATTTTGTATTGACAATTTTCCTTTAAATTACATACATTTGTGGGAGACGTCTGTGAATGTTCAAATACCTATGTTGGGACAAAGTAATTCACAGGAATGTTATAAAAGTTTCTCAGGACAGAGGTCCCAGGGACACAAAATTAATGAATGTTGTTAGGGTGAACAATGAGTACACAAATTGATTGCTTTTACCTGTGACGATGTTTGATATGGAAAGTGACAACATCACTCTGGTCTACCCTCTTAAATTCGAATTACAATAACTTAGCCCACACCTTCCTTGTTTGATGCAGGCCGATTAATTTATAAAGTTTGGCTGATGCATGAGAGCGTCTCATGGTCACTTCACTTTACAAACCATACCTCTTACCAGCCAACCCACTTCTGTGCTCCACAAACCTATTTATTTTAACTCTAAACCAATTACTACTTGCAATTTACATTAAGAACTGAGGACTGGTTTTTGTTTGAATTAATATCTGATATAAAGGCAGTCCCCGAGTTACAAACGAGTTCCGTTCTTGAGTCCTTCTTTAAGTCAGATTTGTATGTAAGTCGGAACAAGTACATCCGGTATTATTTAGTGTCAGTCAAACATTTGTCTTAGTATATAGTATATATTTTACCTTTCTATGCATATAAAACACTTAAGAAACATATGTATTCCAATAATTAAACCACGCGTTGCTTAGTAATAATTATAGCTTGCATCAGGGCAGGGCCTTTCACATACTCCATTATTCTCACTTTATCCTTTATCCTTTAAAATTGTTCTGATCGTTGACCAACTGTAGCCTAATGCTTTTCCAATGACCGATGACGTTTCACCTCTTTCCAAACGCTTTATTATTTCCACTTTATTTTCAATCGTGATTGTTTCCTGTCAATGGAACAGAAACACTGTGGGTGGCAGGTCTCGAGCTCTGCCGGGTCCTAATGACCACCACACTGAATTCTCCTGGTCCTAAAGTCCACTGCACTGAGACAGGTTAAATGGGACAAGTGGGGGCGGTGCTGGGTTTGGGTTTGGGTATTTGATCCTCTATAATATTCCGCGTGTGAATTTGAACTGGAGGTGGCAGTGTTTTTTTTTTACGAGGTCGAGTTGTGAGCTCGACATCAACCAGGCACAGATGGATAACGTGCTTGGGAGCGATCTGTCACTGGATTGAACACAGGAACCTCCATTCTCGAGCACAGCGCTGATCTCACTGCGCCACCAGCCGACGGGAAAAGGGGTGGGCGGTCAGGGTAAGTTTTGCTAAGAAAAATTTAAGTCAAATACAAAGTTACACACTCAACACAGTGTCAACAGCAACGACTTAAAATGGCGGACGGCGTTCTCCTTCCTTGGTTCGTAAGTACGAGTTGTTCGTAAGTCAGAAGTTCGTAACCTGTATTCACATAACTCCAGAATATTCCCTAACAGTTGGGAAGTTGGGAAGTATTTCAACCACATTAAAATTTCATTCCTGATTTTTAAAAAGTTGTTATTTTGCATGTTGAATTTCACCCAGTGAAAGCAGAGACTCAGGCCTTATAGTAGCTGTGAGTCGAGTCAGTATAATTTACTGGATACTGACCTATTAACCCCAAGCATAGAGTCCAATAAGGTTTCATGCTGTAGTAGCCGGGGGTATTAGTGGGGATACCTGTTCAATGCTTCCAATGACGTGCATCTCAAATAGCCTCTGACAACCAAGTCCTGCTGTGGGCCATCATATGTGGCTTAGCTACTATTCCAGTGGAACTGTTTCTACTGACAGGAGATGGGGCAAAGGCGGCTTGCTGGCACCTTAAAACTAGTTGTTTCGAACAGATGGGGCTCATCAGCTGTGGTTGAAAGCTCACCGAGCAAAAGGAAAACTCAACTTCAAACCTTCGCTGCCTTGCAGCAATGTCCACTCATGGGGAAGGCTTCGGGAGTAAACCCCAAGGAATAATCCAGAGCTGGAGTCCCGAAGGCAGTCCTATATTGAGTTCATTGCAGTTTAGCAACTCCTGCGATGTTGCTGGTGCCAAACTATCAGTCTCTGCTGTTCTTTTGGATCCAATAGCAGTGAGGAGAGGATACATAGACAATGGTTTTCTCTTCATATTATGCACCCTGACTTGCATATCACAGAGCAGCTGGGCACAGCCTCCATGTTCAACCTTAACAAATGGAGGACTTCTGAGGGTCCCATAAAGGCAGATAAGTCTCAGGAAGGTCTTGGACTTGGGCATCAAAATCAACAGTTGAATTTATTGTCATATGCTTGGGTGCAATAAAAAGCTTGCTTGCAGAAGCATCATATATCCATATAACAATTACAGCACAGAAACAGGCCATCTCGGCCCTTCTAGTCTGTGCCGAACACTTACTCTCACTTAGTCCCACCGGCCTGCACTCAGCCCATAACCCTCCATTCCTTTCCTGTCCATATAACTATCCAATTTTTAAAAAATGACAATATTGAACCTGCCTCTACCACTTCTACTGGAAGCTCGTTCCATACAGCTACCATGCTCTGAGGAAAGAAGTTCCCCCTCGTGTTACCCCTAAACTTTTGCCCCCTAACTCTCAACTCATGTCCTCTTGTTGAATCTCCCCTACTCTCAATGGAAAAAGCCTATCCACGTCAACTCTATCTATCCCCCTCATAATTTTAAATACCTCTATCAAGTCCCCCCTCAACCTTCTACGCTCCAAAGAATAAAGACCTAACTTGTTCAACCTTTCTCTGTAACTTAGGTGCTGAAACCCAGGTAACATTCTAGTAAATCTTCTCTATACTCTCTCTATTTTGTTGACATCTTTCCTATAATCCGGTGACTAGAACTGTGCACAATATTCCAAATTTGGCCTCACCATTTGCCTTGTACAATTTTAACATTACATCCCAACTCAATGCTCTGATTTATAAAGGCCAGCATAAGATTCTAGCATGGATAAAGCAGTGGGTGATTGTCAGGAGGTAAAGTGGGAATGAAAGGAGCCTTTTCTGATTGGCTGTTAATGACTAGTGGTGTTCCACAGAGGCTATGTTGGGACATCTTCTTTATAAGTTATATGTCAATGACTTGGATGACAGTATTAATAGTGTTGTAGCAAAGTTTGCAGATGATACCAAGATAGATGAAGGGGCAGTTAGTTTTGAGGAAGGACTTAGACAAATTAGGATAATGGGCAAAGAATTGGCAGATGGAATACAGTGTTGGGAAGTATATGATCATGTACTGTGGTAGAAGAAATAAAAACAAAGACTATTTTCTCAATGGAGAGAAAATACAAAAATCTGAGGTGCAGAGGGGCTTGTGAGTCCTTGTGTAGGATTCCCTAAAGATTAATTTGCAGGTTGAGAATTTGCAGGTGAAGAAGGCAAATGCGAGGTTAGCATTCATTTCAAGAGGACAAGAATATATAAAAGCAAGGATGTTAAGTTGAGGCTTTATAAAGGACTGGTGAGGCCTCACATGGAGTATTGAGAGCATTTTGGGGCCCCTTAGAAAGGATGTGCTGAAACTGGAGAGGGCTCAAAAGAGGTTCACAAAACTAATTTGTTACCACTGGTGGCTGTGAAGACCAAATGTTTATGTATATTTAAGGCAGAGGTTGATAGATTCTTGATTGGTCAGGGTATGAAGGGATACGGGAGAAGGTTGGTGAATGGGGTTGAGACGAAAAATGGTTCAGCCATAGTGATATGGCAGAGCAGACTCGATGAGCCAAATGGCCTAATTCTCCTCCTATATCTTATGGTCTTATATACATAGATTGATTGTATGTCCATCAAGTGATGCTAGATACATGAGTGTCTGTAGATAAGGTGACTCTGACAGGAAATACTAAAGTAATGGTTGGAGGTGTGGAGGGATGGGTTGAGGTGTTGATTAGCCTTACTACTTGGGAGAAGTAACTGCTTTTGAGTCTGATGGCTCTGGCATGGATTTGAACCAGGTAAAACAGGTACCTGCTGTTTCACATCTGTGCATTACCAATATGTATTTAACCTCATATTTCTATACTGAGCTTATCTCCCACAGTGGCAGTTGTATCCTGGATATTTTAGGTTGTGCAATTAATTCTTTCAATGGATTACTACTTAGATATGTTTAGGGCTTTTACACTGAAGTGATTGTGATTCACAGAATTGTTGATATGCAAAGTAAACAAAGTGTGAAAATTGATTTAAAATGTCAACTGTTAACATGATCTTGGTCAGAGTAGTGAACTAATATTATTGTCAAAAGAATTACCTGAGTGATAGCAAATGAAACAATCTAAGAGTACTGCATGTGGGCAACAGATGGTGACAAGCGTTCTTTTTGTGTCTTTTATTTTTATTGGACCTGAACACTACGTCACTATTTTTGTTCTCTTTTTGCAATATTTAATTTTTAATTTTGTCTTTTTATTGTAATTTATAATGTTTTTATGTATTACACTGCGGCACTGCTGCGAAACAACATATTCCCAAACCAAAAGCCGTGGATGTACCAGGAGGTACATCATCTGCTGAAGGCTAGATCTGTGGCATTTAAGTCTGGCAACACAGGCGTGTACCAGAAAACCAGGTATGATTTGCGAAGGGCTCTTTCAAGGGCGAAGAGACCATTTTGAATGAGGTTAGAGGTGACATCAGATGTATGACAACTCTGGCAGGGACTGCAAGACATTACTTTCTACAAAGCGAAACCTAATAGCACGAATAACAGTGATGCTTCACTACCAGATGAACTCAATGCCTTCTATGCACGCTTTGAAAGGGTGAACACAACTACAGCTGAGAAGATCCCTGCTGCACCTGATGACCTTGTCATCTCCATCTCAGAGGCCAATGTTTGGCTGTCACAAGGTGGAAGGTCCTGATGGAGTACCTAATAAGGCTCTAAAATCCTGTGGCAACCAAATGGTATTCAAGGACATTTTCAACTTCTCACTGCTACAGGCAGAAGTTCCCACTTGCTTCAAAAAGGCAACAATTATACCAGTGCCTAAGAGAAATAATGTGAGCTGCCTTAAAGACTATCACCCGGTAGCGCTCACACCTACAGTGATGAAATGCTTTGAGAGGTTGGTTATGACTGGACTGAACTCCTGCCTCAGCAAGGACCTGGACCCACTGCAATTTGTCTATCACCACAATAGGTCAACGGCAGATTGAATCTCAATGGCTCTTCACATAGACCACCTGGACAACACAAACACCTAGGTCAGGATGCTGTTCATCAACTATAGCTCAGCATTTAACAACATCATTCCCACAATCCTGACTGAGAAGTTGCAGTACCTGGGCTTCTACCTCCCTCTGCAATTGGATCCTCGACTTCCTAACTGGAGGACCACAATCTGTGCGGCTTTGTGATAACATATCCTCCTTGCTGACAGTCAGTACTGGTGCACCTCAGGGGTGTGTGCTTAGCCCACTGCTCTACTCTCTATACCAACGACTGTGTGCCTAGGCATAGCTCAAATACCATCTTGTAGCGGTGTGCTACACATAGCGCTGAAATAACGACACACAGTCGGTGAGTTGCAGTTGCAAAAGAGATTTATTCAAACTTCGCAGCCTTGCTTTAAAGCCTTCCTGTTCCCGCCCTCCTCAGGCGGGAATGCTGTAGGGGGCACATTTTCACAGTCCCGTCCCGCGCGTGGGCTTTTCCCCTTGCCGGTGAAGAAAGCCTGGCGCCCTTTTTGGGGCCGGCCTCAATGACGGCGCGCGCCACTTTGTGAGCCGGTTCGAGTGCGCTGGGAAGAGGGTCGCCACATAACCCCCCCCAGAACCGGTGATACACCCCCCCCAATGTCCTCTGTTTGGGAGGTCTGCCTCTGCGCTGAGGTGTCTGAATCTCAACCGGCTGCGCCAAGTCCACGTTGGCCGGTTTGAGTCGGTCCACTGTGAAAACCTCCTCTTTCCCCCCAATGTCCAGCACGAATGTGGACCCATTGTTTCTGATCACCGTAAACGGCCCCTCGTAGGGCCATTGTAGTGGTGTCCGGTGTCCGCCCCGTCGTACAAAAACAAACTTACAGGTCTGCAGGTCTTTGGGTACGCAGGTCGGGCTCTGCCCATGCTGTGAAGTGGGTATGGGGGCCAGGTTACCGAGCCTCTCACGTAGTCTGTCCAGGACTGCTGCGGGTTCTTCCTCTTGCCCCCTTGGGGCTGGTATGAACTCTCCTGGGACGACCTGGGGTGTGCCGTACACCAACTCGGCCGACGAGGTGTGCAGATCCTCTTTGGGCGACATGCGGATTCCGAGCAGGACCCAGGGAAGCTCGTCCACCCAGTTAGCTCCTCGCAGGCGGGCCATGAGAGCCAACTTCAGGTGACGGTGGAAACGCTCCACTAGTCCGTTCGACTGTGGGTGGTAGGCAGTTGTGTGGTGCAGCTGTGTCCCCAAAAGGCTGGCCATAGCTGACCACAGGCTGGAGGTGAACTGGGCGCCTCTGTCGGAGGTAATATGGGCCGGTACACCAAAGCGAGATACCCGGGTTGTAATCAGTGCTCGGGCGCAGGATTCGGAGGTAGTATTGGTGAGCGGGACTGCCTCTGGCCATCTTGTGAACCGGTCTACGATAGTTAGGAGGTGCCGCGCTCCTCACAACACTAGCAGGGGGCCTCCGATATTCACATGAATGTGGTCGAAATGCCGGCGGGTGGGGTGGAACTGCTGCGGCAGGGCTTTGGTGTGCCGCTGCACCTTGGCTGTTTGGCAGTGCATGCATGTTTTGGCCCATTCACTGACCTGCTTGCGGAGTCCGTGCCAAATGAACCTGTTGGCTACCATCTGGACGGTTGACCTGATGGAGGGGTGCACTAAGTTGTGAATGGAGTCGAAAATGCACCGCCGCCAGGCTGCTGGGACGATGGGGCGGGGTTGGCCTGTGGTTACGTCACAGAGAAGGGTCCTCTCACCTGGGCCTACGGGAAGGTCCTGGAGCTGCAAACCAGAGACTGCAGTTCTGTAACTAGGGATCTCCTCATCTGCCTGCTGTGCCTCCGCCAGTGCTTCATAGTCTACCCCCGGGACAGGGCTTGGATGTTAGGTCTGGAGAGAGCGTCCGCCACGACGTTGTCCTTTCCCGAGACATGCCGGACATCTGTCGTGTATTCGGAGATGTAGGACAGATGTCGCTGCTGGCGGGACGACTAGGGGTCAGATGCTTTCATGAACGCAAAGGTAAGCGGTTTGTGGTCCGTGAATGTGGTGAAGGGCCTACCTTCTATGAAGTACCAGAAATGCCAGATTGCCAGGTATAGCTCCAACAGTTCCCGGTTGAAAGCACTGTATTTGAGCTCGGGTGGTCGTAGGTGTTTGCTGAAGAACACCAGGGGTTGCCAGCGACCCCTGATGAGTTGTTCCAGCACTCCACCGACTGCCGTGTTGGATGCGTCCACTGTGAGGGCGGTATGGACGTCCGTTCTGGGGTGCACTTGCATCGCGGCGTTTGCCAAGGCTTCTTTGGTTTTAACGAAAGCGGCTGCGGACTCCTCGTCCCAGGTAATGTCCTTGCCCTTACCCGACATCAGGGCGAACAGGGGGCTCATGATTCGGGCTGCTGAGGGGAGGAAGCGATGGTAGAAATCCACCATACCCACGAATTCCTGCAGGCCTTTAATTGTGTTGGGTCGGGGGAAGTGGCGGACCGCGTCTACCTTGGCGGGCAGAGGGGTTGCCCCGTCTTTAGTAATCCTGTGGCCCAGGAAGTCAATGGTGTCAAGCCCGAACTGGCATTTGGCCAAGTTGATTGTTAGGCCGTATTCACTCAGTCGGGCATAGAGTTGACGGAGGTGGGACAGATGCTCCTGATGACTACTGCTGGCTATGAGGATGTCGTCCAAATAGATGAAAGCGAAGTCCAGGTCGCGTCGCACCGCGTCCATTAACCGCTGAAACGTCTATGCGGCATTCTTTAGGCCGAACGGCATGCGGAGGAACTGAAAAAGGCCGAAAGGGGTGATGAGTGCCGTTTTGGGGACGTCGTCCGGATGCATTGGGATTTGATGGTATCCCCGGACGAGGTCTACCTTGGAGAAGATCCGTGCGCCATGCAGGTTTGCTGCAAAGTCCTGAATGTGTGGCACAGGGTAGCGGTCCGGTGTTATAGCCTCATTCAGCCTGCGGTAGTTGCCGCATGGTCTTCAGCCCCCTGTTGCTTTGGGAACCATGTGCAGGGGGGAGGCCCATGGGCTGTCAGACCGCCGTATGATCCCCAATTCCTCCATCCTCTTGAACTCCTCCTTCACCAGTCGGAGCTTGTCCGGGGGAAGCCTTCGAGGACGGGCGTGGAGGGGTTGTCCCTGGGTCAGGATGTGGTGCTGTACTCCGTGTCTGGGCATGGCTGCCGTGAACTGCGGTACCAGAACCAATGGGAAATCCGCCAGGACTCTGGTGAAGTCGTTGTCGGACTGCATGATGGAGTCTAGGTGTGGGGTCGGCAACTGGGCTTCACCCAGGGAGAACGTTTGAAAGGTCTCAGCGTGGACCAGTCTCCTCCCTTGCAGGTCGACCAGTAGGCTGTGAGCTCGCAAAAGATCCGCTCCCAGGGACAGTTGGGCTATGGCGGCCAGTGTGAAGTCCCACGTGAACCGACTGGAGCTGAACTGTAGCCGCACCGTATGGGTGCCGTAGGACCTTGCTGTGCTGCTGTTCGCGGCCCTCAGGGTGGGACCTGGTTCTCTGTTGCGGGTGTCGTAACTCATCGGAGGTAAGACGCTGATCTCGGCTCCGGTGTTGACCAAAAAGCGGCGTCACGCCTGCTTGTCCCAGACATACAGGAGGCTATCCCGATGGCCAGCCGCCGTAGCCATCAGCGGCGGCTGGCCCTGGTGTTTCCCGGGAACTTGCAGGGCAGGCGACAGCAGCGGGCTTCTGCGCCCCACCGCTGGTGGTAGAAGCACCATTGTTGGTTGGTCTCCGCACCCCAGCCTCTGGGGTTAGTGGGCTCTGCTGCCGGGCCTGGTCTGGTCTGCTGCTGGGAGCGTGGCTTGGTGATCTGTGCGACGGACGCCCCACTCTCCTTCTTGGCTTTCCACAGCACATCTGCCCGGGCCGCCACCTTCCAGGGGTCACTGAAATCTGCGTCGGACAGCAGCAGGCGTATGTCCTTGGGCAGCTGCTCTAGGAACGCCTGCTCAAACATGAGGCAGGGCTTGTGTCCATCAGCCAGGGCCAGCATCTCGTTCATCAACACCGACGGTAGCCTGTCTCCCAAACCATCCAGGTGCAGTAAGCGGGCAGCTCCCTCGCGCCGTGAGAGTCCGAAAGTCCTTATGAGCAAGGCTTTGAATTCTGTGTATTTGCCGTCCTCTGGGAGTGACTGTATGAACTCCTCAACCTGGGCGGCTGTCTCCTGGTTGAGGGAGCTCACCATGTAGAGCTCACGTGTGGCATCCGAGGTTATCTGCCGAACGTGGAATTGGGCTTCTGCTTGCTGGAACCATAGGTGAGGTCACAGCATCCAGAAGCTTGGCAGTTTTAACGAAACTGCATGAACAAATGTGGCGTCATTCATCTCCGGTCCAAATATCGTTTGGGCTGTCGGGGTCACCAATTGTAGCGGTGTGCTACACACAGTGCTGAAATAACGACACGCAGTCGGTGAGTTGCAGTTGCAAAAGAGATTTATTCAAACTTCGCGGCCTCGCTTTAAAGCCTTCCTGTTCTCGCCCTCCCCGGGCGAGAATGCTGTAGGGGGCACATATTCACAGTCCTGTCCCGCGCACGGTGAAGAAAGCCTGGTGCCCTTTTTGGGGCCGGTCTCAGTGCCGGCGCACGCCACTTTGTGAGCCGGTTCGAGTGCGCTGGGAAGTGGGTCGCCACAATCTATAAATTTTCTGACAATACAACCATTGTTGGTAGAATCTCAGGTGGTGTCGAGAGGGTGTATAGGAGCGAGATATGCCAACTATTGGAGTGGTGCTGCAGCAACAACCTGTCACTCAACGTAAGTAAGACGAAAGAGCTGACTGTGGATTTCAGGAAGGGTAAGACAAAGGAACACATACCAATCCTCATAGAGGGATCAGAAGTGGAGAGAGTGAGCAGTTTCAAGTTCCTGGGTGTCAAGATCTCTGAGCACCTAACCTGTTCCCAACATATCGATGCAGTTATAAAGAACGCAAGACAGTGACTATACTTTATTAGGAGTTTGAAGAGATTTGATATGTCAAAAAATACACTCAAAAACTTATATAGATGTACTGCGGAGAGTATTCTGACAGGCTGCATAACTATCTGGTATGGGGGGTCGGGGTGGGAGTGGCTACTGCACAGGACTGGAAGAAGCTGCAGCAGTTGTAAATTTAGTCAGCTCCTTCTTGGGAACTAGCCTACAAAGGACCCAGGACATTTTCAAGGACTGGTGTCTCAGAAAGGCAGCATCCATTATTAAGGACCTCCAGCACCCAGGGCATGCCCTTTTCTCACTGTTACCATCAGGTAGGAGGTACAGAAGCCTGAAGGCACATACTCTGCAATTCAGGAACAGCTTCTTCCCCTCAGCCATCTGATTCCTAAATGGACATTGAACCCACAAACACTACCTCACTATTTTTAATATATATTATTTCTGGTTTTTTGCACTGTTTTTAATCTATTCAATATACGTATACTGTAATGGATTTACTTATTATTATCATTATTTTTCATCTATATTATGTATTGCATTGAACTGTTGCTGCTAAGGTAACAAATTTCACTACACATGCTGGTGATAATAAACCTGATTCTGATTCTGATGTTAAACCTGATTCTGGGGATAAAATGTAAGAGACCACCTGGAAGAAATCATCCTGAAGGTTGTACTGTATTCCAGTCTGTTTTGGGAGCAGGGAATTGATAAAATCAAGGCATGCAATTTTAGCACAAGAGAAATGAGATTGTTACACTTGCCAGGATTGTATTATTTTTCTTCAGCAAAACCCTTCACTGCTGAGGGAGTGTCAGGTATTTGAATCTGGGTGAGATTGTTTGAGATCAAATTATAAAGAAAATCCTCTTCTACTGTATGCCAAGTAATGTTAATAATGTCAATATGAAATAATTAATTTCTGATGCAGGGCCTCAGCCCGAAATGTTAACTCTTTACTTTTTTTCATAGATGCCGCCTGGCCTGTTGAGTTCCTCCAGCATTTTGTGTTTGTTCCTTAAATTTCCAGTAGCTACAGATTTTCTCTTGTTTGTAATTAAATTTTAGCCTTTTTCTTATGCCAGAATTGTTACTGTACACTCTAGCAAGACAGCTGGTGGGCTTCTAGCAGAAATGTCATTAACAAAGATCCCTTTGTGCGTGTGTATAGACACTGACAAAAGCAGACACTCTCTTTCACACGTGCGCACACACACACAGATAGAGACACACACACTTTGAAGTTTAAATTGTTTTCTTCTCTTAGGTGAAACTTAAACAGTTGTTTATTATAATATAGACAATAATTAAAATAAAAATAATTATGCAGCATTGTTATTGGGAATCATTTGCAATGAAGTCAATCAGGAATCCTGCCCAAGGATGAAAGTAATTAGAAAATCCCAATGCCTGGTTTACGGAAGAAAATTTGCTTGTCATGGAACTGTTTCATACTTATTTTGATTGATCGCAAGAAATCGTACCACAAATTTGTTTTACAGAAAGCCATGTGACAGAACATATAAACTCTTTGCATTCCTTTTAATACTTGGCGATGATTACAAAAGTGGTTTATAGAACTTGTGAGTTGTACAGAGAAATTCCATCTAGGAATTGGCAATTGTATTTAAATAGGAGCTGACATCAAATAAATGCTTCAAACACCAATGACTTAATACGAGTTCTAAGCCCACAATAAGTCAATATTTTTATTACTTGCACTTAGTCTTATAATATCTTATCTTTATATAATATCATAATGGTGATTGTCCATCGTGTCCAATGATGACAGGAAACCTGTGCAGGAGAGTTTTTAAAGTGGAAAAGCCATTGTACGGGGCAGTTCCACTCTCTTGACCTCAGAAGTCCAGATCCAGTGGTATGAGCAAGTGTCGTAAACTGGGGTCTTCACTGCTTGCAATGGATGACCATGATGTCCTCTGTCTCATCAGCTCAGTCCGCTGGAGCTGACTTCACATGCTTGGACGGGTTGTTGGCTACCCTCACCTGCTTTAGCCTGCCTATCATAATGGTATATTAGGGTGTGGACCTGACCTTGCTGGAGCTTAGAAGAATGGGGGGGGGGCGGGAATCTTATTGAAACCCATTGAATATTGAAAGTCCTAGATAGTGTGGATGTGGAGAGGATATTTCTTATGAGTGAGTCTAGGACCAGAGGGCACAATCTCAAAATAGAGTGACATCCATTCATACCAGCAATGTGAAGGAATTCCTTTAGCCAGAGTGTGGTGAATCTGTGGAATTCTGAATCAGGATCAAGTTTAATATTACCGGCATATGTCATGAAATTTGTTGTCTTAGCAGCAGCAGTACAATGCAATACACGATAATACAGAAAAAGATAAGTAGGTCAATTACAGAAAGTATATATATGAATATTCAACAGAAGCTTAAAATAGTGCAAAAACAGAAATAATATTAAAAAAGTGAGATAGTGTTCATGGGTTCAGTGGCCATTTAGGAATCGGATGACAGAGGGGAAGAAGTTGTTCCTGAATCACTGAGTGTGCACCTTCAGGCTTCTGTATCTACTACCTGATGGTAACAGTGAGAAAAGGGCATACCCTGGGTGCTGGAGGTCCTTAATAATGGACTCTGCCTTTCTAAGGCACTGCTCCTTAAAGATGTCTTGGATACTATGGAGGCTGGTACCCAAGATGGAGCTGACTAATTTTATAATTTTCTGTCAATCTTGTGCAGTAGCCCCACCATACTAGACAGTGATGCAGCCTGTCAGAATGCTCTCCATGGTACATCTGTAGAACTATTCAAGTGTTTTAGGTGACAAACCAAATCTTCTCAAACTCCTAATGAAACTTAGCTGCTCTCTTGCCTTCTTTATTGCTGCATTGATATGACGGGACCAGGTTAGATCCTCAGAGATCTTGACACTCAGGAACTTGAATTGCTCACTCTCTCCACTTCTGATCCCTCTACAGGGATTGGTTTGTGTTCCCTTACCTGACCCTCTCTGAAGTCAGCTCTTTGGTCTTACTGACGTGAAGTGCAAGGTTGTTGCTGCGATACCACTCCACTAGCTGGTATATCTTGCTCCTGACACCTTCTCATCTTCATCTGAGATTCTGCCAACAATGGTTGTGTCATCAGCAAACTTATATATGGTATTTGAGTTATGCCTAGCCACATAGTTATGGGTATACAGAGAGTAGAGTAGTGGGCTAAGCACACACCTCTGAGGCACACCTGTGTTGATCATCATCAAGGAGGAGTTATTAGTACCAATTTGTACAGATTGTGGTCTTTGAGGCTCCAATTGCAGAGGGAGGTAGAGAAGCCCAAGTTCTGTAGCTTATTAATCAGGAGTCTGGGAATGATGCTGAGCTGTAGTCAATGAACAGCATCCTGACATAGGTGTTTATATTCCCCAGGTGATCCAAGAGTGTGGAGAGCCATTGAGATTGCACCTGCTGTTGACCTATTGTGGCGATAGGAAAATTGCAGTGGATCCAGGTCCTTGCTGAGGCAGGAGTTCAGTCTTGTCATGACCAACCTGTCAAAGCATTTCATCACTGTAGATGTGAGTGCTACTGGGCGATAGTCATTAAGCCAGCTCACACTACTTTTCTTGGGCACTGGTATAATTGTTGCCCACATGAAGCAGTTGAGAGCTTCTAACCATAGCAGTGAGAGTTTGAAAATGTCCTTGAATACACCTGCCAATAGGTTGGCACAAGTTTTCAGAGCCTTACTAGGTACACCATCACGGCTTTCCACCTTGCAAGGATTCACCCTCCTGAAAGACAGCCTGACATCAGAGATCACAGGGTCACTGGATGCAGCAGGGATCTTCACATCTGCAGTTATATTCTCCCTTTCAAAGCGGGCATAAAGGGTGTTGAGCTCATCTGGTAGTGAAGCATTGCTGCCATTCATGCTACTGGAAGTAATGTCTTGCAAACCTGCCAGAGTTGACGTGCATCCAGTGTCACCTCAAACCTCGCTTGGAATTTTTCTTTGCTCTTGAAATAGCCCTCCACAAGTCATACCTGGTTTTCTTGTACAGAGCTAGGTTACCAGACTTAAATGCCACAGATCAAGCCTTCAGCAGACAACAAACCTAGTTCATCCATGGCTTTTGTTTTGGGAATGTACAGCAAATCTTTGTAGGCACACACTCATCCACACAAGTTTTAATGAAGTTGGTAACAACTGCAGCATACTCATCCAGGTTTGAAGATGGATCCCTGAATACAGTCCAGTCCACCAATTCAAAGCAGTCCTGTAGGTGCTCCTGTGCTTCCCTTGGCCTTACCTTCTTGGTCCTCACTACTGGTGCTGCAGTCTTCAGTCTCTGTCTATACTCAGGGAGTAGAAGTACAGCTAGGTGATCAGACTTTCTGAAGAGTGGGCGTGGAATAGCATGGTAGGCATTCTTGATGGTGGTGTAGCAATGGTCCAGTGTGTTGTTTCTTCTGGTACTACAAGTGATTTGTTGATGTTAATTATTTAGTGACTTATTAAATCCCCCAAAATGATGGGTGTGCTGTTTCGTGCCTGTTGATTACATCACTCAGTTTGTCTAGAGCCTGTTTGAGATTGGCCTGAGGTGGAATGTACACCACTACCAAAATGATCGCTGGAATTTTCCTCGGCAGATAAAATGGTTAACTTTTCATTGCAAGATATTCCAGGTCTGGTGCGCAGAATTGGG